>NC_142501.1:82684620-83291287 GCF_057876585.1 Rhinolophus sinicus
CCTTTGGGGCCAAACAGGGAGACATAAGGTGTAAGCTCAAAGGTGAAGCAAAGTCCATGAAAGGATCCATCTCACAGACTCTCCTTTCTTTAGGGGTAGGAACTAGGGGACAGACGGTTAGGCTGCTGCGTGGCAACAATAATAATATCACTATAACTCCTTAAGAAAAAAAAAAACACAAAAAGCTTTTAATATAACCCATTACTCAGCCAGAGTTTTAATTTCCTCAATTGCTTCATACAATTTTCCTCATTGGATTGTGAAAATTAAGATCCATGCATCTTCCCAAGACAAATCTACAAAAATAACTTAGGAGTCAGTTATCTCCTTCCCCCAGAGGTAATTATTTGTTTTATGATTTAGCATTCTGTATTTTAAATTAGCAAAGCTACATATAATTATCTTCATAATATTTTCCCATTTCTAAGATAAATAATAGCATATTTCCATTTTCCTATTTTTTTTTTTTTTTTAGTTAAGGTTTATTGGGGCAACAATTGTTAGTCAAGTTACATAGATTACAGGTGTCCAATTCTGTAATACGTCATTTATATATCACATTGTGTGTTCATCATCCACAGTCAGTTCTCCTTCCATCACCATATATTGGATCCCCTTTATCCTGACCTACCACCCCCATCTCCCCTTACCCTCTGGTAATCACTAAACTATGTCTGTGTCTATGAGTTTTGTTTCTTCATTTGTTTTTTTGTTGTTTTCAGTTTTATATCCCACATATCAGTGAAATGATATGGTTCTCTGCTTTTCTGTCTGACTTATTTCGCTCAGCATAATAATCTCAAGATCCATCCATGTTGTCGCAAATGGTACTATTTCATCTTTTCTTATTACTGAATAGTATTCCATTGTGTATATATACCACAACTTCTTTATTCATTCATCTACCAAAGGACACTTTGGTTGTTTCCATGTCTTGGCCACCGTAAATAAAGCTGCAATGAACATTGGAGCACATATATCTTTATGGATAAATGTTTTCAGATTCTTTGGATAGATACCCAGGAGAGGGATTGCTGGGTCATATGGTAATTCTATTCTTAATTTTTTGAGGAACCTCCACACTACCTTCCATAGTGGCTGCACCAATCTGCATTCCCACCAACAGTGTAAGAGGGTTCCTTTTTCTCCACAGCCTCTCTAATACTTGTTATTATTTGTCTTGTTGCTGATAGCTTGGGGTCAGGTGATATCTCATTGTGATTTTTATCTGCGTTTCTCTGATGATTAGTGGTGTTGAACATTTTTTCATATGTCTATTGGCCATTTGTATGTCTTCTTTGGAGAAATGTCTATTCAGGTCCTCTGCCCATTTTATAATTGGATTGTTTTTTGTTTTTGTTGTTGAGTTGTATGAGTTCCTTATATATTTTGGATATTAGCCCCTTACCAGAGGCGTTGTTTGCAAAATCTTCTCCCATTTTGTTGTTGCCTCTTTATTTTGTCTATGGTTTCTTTTGCTGTGCAGAAGCTTTTTAGTTTGATATAGTCCCATTAATTAATTTAGCTTTTATTTTCCTTGCTTTGGGAGTCAAATTCATAAAATGCTCTTTGAACCCAAGGTCCATAAATTTAGTACCGTACCTATGTTTTCTTCTATGCAGTTTATTGTTTCAGGTCTTAGGTTTAGGTCTTTGATCCATTTTGAATTAATTTTGGTACATGGTGACAAACAGCAGTCTAGTTTCATTCTTTTGCATGTGGCTTTCCAATTCTCACAGCACCATTTATTGAAAAGGCTTCCTTTTATTCATTGTATATTTTTGACTTCTTTGTCAAAAATTAACTGTCCATATTTATGTGGGTTTATTTCTGGGTTCTCAATTATATTCCATTGGTCTGTGTGTCCATTTTTCTGCCAATACCATGCTGTTTTGATTACTCTTGCCCTGTAATACAAGCTGAAGTCAGGGAGTTTGATACCTGCAGCACTGTTCTTTTATCTTAGGATTGTTTTGGCTATTTGGGGTCTTTTGTGGTTCCATACAAATCTGATGATTTTTTGTTCTATTTCTTTAAAAAAATGTCATGGGGATTTTGATGGGGATTGCATTAAATCTGTGTATTGCTTTGGGTAATATGGCCATTTTAACTATGTTGGTTCTTCCAATCCATGAACATGGAATGTCTTTCCATTACTTTGTCTTCTTCAATTTCTTTTAAAAATGTCTTACATTTTTCAGTATATAAGTCTTTCATATGCTTGGCTAAGTGTATTCCTGGTATTTTATTCTATTTGTTGCAATTGCAAAAAGAATTGTTTTTTATTTTAATTTCTTTTCCTGAGATTTCATTGTTAGTATATAGGAATGCAATGGACTTTTGTACATTGACTTTGTAGCTAGCATCTTTGCTGTATTAATTTATTGTTTCTAATAGCTTTTTGGTGGAGTCTTTAGGGTTTTCTATATATAGCATCATGTCATCTGCAAAAAAATGACAGTTGAACTTCATTCCCAATTTGGATACCTTTTATTTCTTTCTCTTGCCTGACTGGCTAGGACTTCCAATACTATTTTGAAAGCAGAGGTGATAGGGGACAGCCCTGTCATGTTCCTGAACACAGAGCAAAGGGCTTCAGTTTTTCACCATTAATTATGATAGTAGCTGAGTGTTTGTGTATTTCCATTTTCTTGCACTGCTTTTGATGTGATATATTTTTTGTTACAGTTTGCTTAACATCAAAGTAATTTAAATATATTCCTCAGTCATCTTTATTGACTTTGTTTCATAGCTATTTATTTTTTACTTAAATAGTTTCTCTGTTCTTGAATAGACACAAAAATGACAGAAAGGTATCCTTTATATCCAGTATGTATGTTCAAATCAGGAGTTTGTAAACCATTCCAAAACATCATTCCAAATTTGAGTTAAATAATATGTCTGAATTTTATCAACTTTTTTCTTCCAGTGTTGACTTTTTGTTTTGAGTCTTTACAATATATATATTAGAAGACTTTAAAATGTCGTTATGTCCAAATGCCTTAACTAGATGGGAAGACCATCTTGTTACGCAGAAATTCTTTAGAAAGTCAAAGTTCGCACATGTTTAAAATACATTATCAACAAGAAGAACCTGAAAGGAAAAAATGTAACAGTTGCAAAATACCAAAGTAATCAACAATTTCAGGTGCTGTGGAGGCTGCTTTTACTATGATTAATTAAGGGAATGAATTGAGCTATACATACTCTGTGTTCTTACAAGTGTTTTTATAAATGTGTGCAGTTGCTCTGAAAAACTGTTTAGAGAATGAAAAGACAAAGTACAGACTGGTGGAACATAAGTGCAAAACATATACCTGACAGAGGACTTACATCTAAAATATACAAAGAACTCTTAAAATTCAGCAATAAGAAAATACCCAATTTAAAAATGGACAAAAGATTTGAACAGACACCTCACCAAAGAAGATATACAGATGGCAAATAAGCATATGAAAAGATGCTCAACATCATTTGTCACTAGAAAACTGCAAATTAAAGCAGTAATGATATACTATTACCAGCCTTTTAAAATGGCTAAAATCCAAGAAACCGACAGTAATAATTGTTGGCAAGGATATGGAACAGCAGTTCCTGTTGCTCAGAGCTGCTGGGAATGCAAACTGGTACATCCACTTTAAAAGACAGTTTAGCAGTTTCTCAGCATATCTTTACATTACAGTCCAGCAATAGTGTTGCTGGGTATTTACCCAGCTGATTTAAAAACTGTGTACACACACAAAAAGAATGTGTATAGCCGTTTTAGTCATAATCACACCAAATTAGAAACAACCAGATGTTCGTAATAGGTGAATGGATTAACAAACTGCGACCCATCTATGCAATGGAATTGCATTATTATTCAGTGATAAAAGAGGAATGAACTATAAAAGATATGAAAGGCATAAAATGAATCTTAACTACATACTGCTAAGTGAAAGAGGCCAGTCTGCAAAGGCTACTGTAGGATTTCAATTATATGACATTGGAAAATACAAAAACTATAAAGACAATGAAAAAAACAGTGTTTTCTACAGGTTCGGGGGAAGGGAAGAACATTGAATATGTAAAGCACAAGAGAGTTTTTTAAGAAAATGAAACAATTCTGTATGATATTATAATGGTCGATATACAACACTATACATTTGTCAAGACCAATACATTGAGAAGCCTAAAATATGTGTCCTCACATACAGATTTTCTGGCTCTATAAACATAGCAATTGTGTTAAATTCCATTGTGTTTCCGCACCATTAAGAGGTGGGGGAAAAGACGGTTTGTTTATGATCATATACTCTGCATTACTGAGTATTTTCTGTTTTGACTGCCCATTAATGAAACCTGAATCCTCCACCTACAATTTTACATAGCAGGCGACTGATGATTTTGAGAATTTTCCACAAACTTGCTCTGGCTCCATTCATTTCAAATGTTTCTCCTCCATCACCCATATACTTCCAGTGCCATGTCCATAGGGCACACTTACGTCATGATACAGCCTCTGACCACACACCTTCGGGTCATGGTGTCCTAGTGAATTGGCACAGTGTTCAGTGGGAATGTTGCTGGAAGCTATTCCCACACCAGAACACATGCTAGTACCTTAAAGATAAATGGAAGTAGCTGCAAATTTTACAAAAATACATGATCACATGAACATATTGCCAGACTCCCTCTTGGGACTTATAAAGAACCTCTGTAAGTGAGGGGGTCCAGAGTTTTGGCTTCTTTAGCTTCTCAGAAAATCAGCCTCCAGGGACTAGGAGTCTTTGTCAGTTCTGTTTTAGTTTTTCAGTTTTCAAGGTGAAATAGCAGTCAAGATTGTCTGCTAGGAGTGAGAATGGGGAATGAGGTGGGTGGTTTGTGAGAAAAAATAATATAGGAATAGTCAACTGTGAGAATGGAAAAGTGAATTGACTTGGGAAATAGAATTGTTTCCAGCATTGGGATCAACTTGAAGTTCACAGAAAGGAATTTACAGAGAGACCAATAGGCATGGTGGTGTATTATGGTCCAGTTGTGTTTAGCCATGCAAGCATAGAAAGGGTGAGTGGGGAATTAGATTTGAGCAGGGGTGTCATTTATCAAGCCGATATTAGGAAGTGAGAGGGACCAAGGGAGGAGGTATTTGCAAGAGAGTGATTATAATGCTGCACCATGGATTTTAACCTGTGTAAAAAGAGCAGAGAGGACATCAGTGATTGACGTTTAGTGGAAAATGGTAGAATCAATAGATTGACAGGCTCAGTGTGTCAAAGTATTGTTGGAATTGAGGCCCATGAGAGAGTAAACTGGAAAGATACAAAGTGGGAGTCAGAGGTAGAATGCATGGAACTGAAATATGGATGGGTTGTACTTAAGGGCTATGACAAAATCAACAGGACGACTGACCATCAGCAGAGTGGCTAGAGTATTGAGGACTGGTTTACTAGGTGAGAAGTTCAAGGACCTGAAAGGACAGGATGTTGGAAGGATCATTTATATCAAAATCCCAAGAATGAAGATGGTACAAGTGAATTGAGTGACAGTGATGAAGGGGAAGGTTAGTACCTGAAAGTAACAATGAGTGTCAGTGGGTATGTAATCCAATACCATGAGATTCACATCTGGGAGGGTTTAGGGAGGATAGACAACTAGCCCAGAAGCAGTAATGAGGAACAGAGAACCTACTTCAAACCTAGTGACAGCTGTGGCAGAAGAACAGCCACCAACTGAGAGGGCTGAAGAGGCAGATGTATTCTCAGAAGAGAGCCTCATGTTATTATAATTTGAGTAAATTGATGGAGGAAAAATTCTGAAAGTACACTGAATTTTGCTAAGTATGGACTGGAATTCCAAAGGGTACACATATTACAATGTCAAAGTCCATCTGTAATTTTGTGGTTATGGTACAGTGGGTAAAGTTTTATTTGTGCTGATGTAGAGTGTTACAAATTCTGCTACTAACGGAAAAGGTGAGGTTAGAGAATAATATTGCATATATATATATACTGGGTGTGCCAAAAATATGTATACAAGTGGACAATTTGGTCAATGTTGCTCAAGCAATAATTTACCATAATCAGAAGTGTCTGGATGCTGATGGTACCCACTATGAGCACCTCTTGTAATTGCAGAAGTCAAACGTGACTTGTATTCATCTTGTGTTATGGGTGTATATTGAGTATTACAATTTTAATACAGTTTTCCTTTCTTAAAATGTGTATACATTTTTCTTGAACCCTGTGTGTGTTTGTATTTGCACATGTAAAAAAAAAAAACATCTGGAGGTTAAGAAATTGTTAGCATTGTTTGCCTCTAGGATAACTAACTTTAATGTTGAAAGGAGACTTACCTTTATTTTATACCCTACTGTACTGCAATACTGCAATGCACAATGATGTTGTGAGACAATTAAAATGTGAATACTTACTGGCTCTTTTGATATTAAGGAATTATTGCTAATTTTACTTAGGTTTGCAAGGGTATTGTGGTTATATTTTAAAAGTTATAGAGAGACACATATAAAAATTTGCAGGTCAAATATTTTTAGGTATTTGCCTAAAAATAATATGAAAGGGGAATGGATAGGAGGTATAGATGGGAGGCTTAGATAAAACAGGATCATTCAGGCGTTAAGTAAAGTCAAAGCGAGGTGTGTTTACATGGGGGTTCATGACACTACTCTGTCTACTTTGATATATACATTTGACCCTTGAACAACTTGGAGGTGAGGGACACTGATCTTCATGCAGTTAAAAATCTGCATATAACTTTGACTCCCAAAATCTTAATGACAATTGTCTCTCAATATCCACAAGGGATTGGTTCCAGGATCACTCCCAGATATCGCAATCTGCAGATGCTCAAGTCCCTTGTATAAAATGGTCAGAACAATGCATACAGTTGGACCACTGCCTCCACTGAATCCCAACTGTGGATGGAAAATAGTGTTTTCAATCAGTCTGTGATTAATTGAATCTGTGCATGCAATACCCAGGATACAGAGGGCTAACTGTGTCTTTATTGAAAAAAAAATAAATCCATGTATAAGTAGATCCATGCAGTTCAAACCCATGTTATTCGAGTCAACTGTATTTCAAAATGTCTACAAGAAAAAGTTGCAATAGTAGTACCCATTCTGGTTAAATTTTATTTCAATTCCATACCATATTATTTGTATTAAATTTGGGATTGCAGTTGTGTAAGTATTCTTGGTTAAAGCCCTCATGCTGTTTATGGCTAAAGGGAAAAACAATTAGCAATCCCCCAAAAAATTATGAGATGGAATGAGGAGGGCCTTGGAAGCCATGTTGAGAAATTTGGGTTGTATCCTGAAAATACTGAGAAACCAATTAAGTGTTTTAACTAGAGACAAATATGTATCATCAGATGTCTCCATTCACTCTCTATATAGTCATTCTAATGTGAGAAACTGATGAAAGAGGGCTAAATAGTGGAGGACTGTGATCAGTTATGAGGCTATAATAGTTGTCTATAATTATATTGGTGGGAATTTGTAATATAAAGGGTGAGCAGAGGAGGGACAGTCAGAAAAGAAAGTATAAAGAAACAGTGGGTGAATAAGTGTGGTGTCATAAAACTGAGGGACTTGGTCTCAAGAGTCGAACACCAACTAGGGGTTAAGCAGGATGATTGTTTACTATCTAAGCCACATGAGCGTAATGATCTTGCCATCCCTCTCAGAAACACACAATGGTATCCCATGCCCCCTAAGAATGATTTCTGCCCTCTTGGTTGTGGCAGTCAAGGCTCCGGTCTCATCTCTATAAATTTCATTATGCATTATATGCTCAGGACACACTGGTTGATGGAATAAGCTGAGAAATTTTGTAAGTTCCTGCTTTCGAGAACGCTGTTTCGACTGGGCATAATTCTCCTTTTCTTTCAAAAGTCATCTCATCCTTTTGTTGGCCTAGAAACCAACTTCTCCATGATCTTCCCTAGTGTGCATCAGTTTCCCCTTCCTGGATGCCCTAAGCACATTAACTCAATCTCAATTTTGTACACTACTGCGGTAGTTACTTAAATGTGGCTTTATGCCCACTATCGCGGTTTTCATAGCTTCTCCACAACTAAGTTAGAAACTTCATGAGATCAAACTATGTGAATTCAACTTTATCCTTCTTGATTAACTTACCAGTGTTAATGACCAATCAATATTTATTGAATTAAAAGGATTTCTCATCCTCTTCTGTGCATATGACAATGGAATCTAGATTAATGACAAAATTTCCATAGAAAACATTGATTTTAGCTTAAATGTTGTGAACATGTGTGGTAACCTTAAAATACCAAACGACAGGGCAAATTTATGAGAGTGCATAAAATTCTTTATTTAGAACAATAAAGTATATGTATATATAATGTAATTTCAAATTCAAACCTGTATAAAAAAGGTCAGGACATATACCTATTTTAAAAAGTACACATACAGTATATACACATACACATCACATTTTACAACCTTTTTTATTTAATGAAACTTCAGTCATAATAAAACTATTTAGAATAGTGTTGACATACATTTACAATACGATATGCAAACTCCAATCTATGACTGAACGAGCAATATATTTGTGCATCCATCTAAATATCTGAATACTTTTCAAGTCCATTGATTTAAACAATAGTGGCAAGTCGGGCACTATAGTCTCACATTAATCCTTAGAACATAGGAGAAGAGGATATTTTGATTGAAAATTTTTATTCAGTGAGTCTTATAGCTCAGAAATCAAGTAACTGAAAATAACTATGGTTTTAGTTTAAGCAATTATCTTTTTTTTAAAAAAACACCATCAGGATGTAGTTGGACATGGTGGTTACAAATAAATTTACAATGCTTAGCAAACATTTTTGGATCATGAATATCCATTTTAATATGGATTATGTCTAAAACAATACCTTGTTAGGAAATGAAAGTACTATTATTTTATCTTTACAAACAGAGGCATTTCCAGACTTGTCAAAGGAAAGCAGCAACACTAACCATACTTGTACATTGTGTGATCAGATACCACACATGAACTAGTTAGAATTTCAATCTGAATGTTTCCATTTCAATGCCAATTTCAATATGATATTGTTTCAAAGAAAAGTGGGCTTACTTTAAAATTCTTATCCCACTTTTCAATTTAAAATGTACTTTATGAAATACCCGTTTCTAAATGGATTCTAGATTATCTTTTGGCATTCAAAAAAACAACTTTGAGCATCTCACATTTTCTGCTCTTAGCTTTTACTAAAACAAGAGCATTTAAATGCTTAATTCGGTGCACTTCCAAATGTTACACACACCTTAGAGAATCTCTTTCTGACCAAAATGTAGTAGTAGTATTCTTCAGAGGTGATCCAAAAATGTTTATTTAAGCAAAGGAAAACACCACCTCTTGTGGAAATGGTTATCCAATTCACCCAAAATGAGACTGAATTTCACATTTACTAATGGATCCTATTTACATTACAAACGAGAACAGCAATGACTTTTTATGTTCAAATTGTTTATTCACAAAGATCAAAGTTAGATGTTTTGCATTGGATAGTTTCAGCCCTATTTTATCTTGTCAGTCATAAATCAGTAGGTTTCATACCTAAGGTATGACCTCCGAGTTCATCATATAGATAAATAAAAAAATTGAGACCCGAAGACAGGAGGCAAGTTACCAATATCAGTTAATGGCAGAGTGGGGACTCCTGACAGTTTTTCCCAACGTGTATCCCGCTATGCCAAACTGCCTTTTTGAAAAATATGTTTTAATTAAAGAAACATAGATATGGAATGGCTAAAAGTCCTAAATTGGAATTATATTTTGAAGCCAAAACTTAGCTGAAGAAAAACATTAAGAAATAATCCATGAATTCTGACTAGATGTTTCTTGTGCATTTGACTTCAATTGCATTCGAGTTCTAAAAAACATGCCACAATGTTTCTCCAAAGTACTTTCATACTCAATGAAATGTGTTTCTTACGAAAAACAAATACTTCGATATGGACACAAACTTTTTCATACATTTTCACTTTTCACATAATCCTTTTTTAAGAGGACAGGGTACTTATTCTATTATTGTATTTTTTAAAAAATCCAATTTGTCTCTGACTCATTAAAAAGTGGCAGTGTGGTAAGCATGTTCTATTATAATACAAAATCCAGGAACACTTTGATGCCAGCGAGGAGGAACCGTTTATCACAGAGCCAGCTTCTTTATAGACTGGGGTTCTACCAAAGAGGGGCAAAGCTTTCAGCATAATTTAGAATCTGCAGACTTCTGTGACCATTTTAAAAGGCAATTTTGAAACACTGATTTTGAAGACATCGGATAAAAATATCAGATAAAATAAAGCAAAGATATATATACATATATATCTTCGTCTTAAAGCAGATATGACACAGTTAATGCCCAAGAAGCTAGCATCCAAAATAATGTTCAGCATTTTTCTGTTGTTCATGCATTTTTATGGAACTTTAGAGTTTTAAAAATTGGTAATCCATGTAACTCTCAATGAACCAATACATTTAATTAGGCAGAATACATCTCCCCTCACCTACCATGCCATATTTCATAACTTGCTGAATTTGTTTATTTATCTCTATTGATGAGGACCATGTCCTTGCATGTTAAAATGCAGCTACTAGCTTTGAGAACAAAAGTACATTCATTGTACTCTCAAACTCATTAAACAGCACGTTCACATACCTAAGAACATCAAAGCCATTGGTGAAACAAATCAGACTCTTAAGTATCAATCTTCTCAATCTACTCATGCCCTATGCACACAACTCATATTAATTAATCTATGTCTATTTTCCTCAAAACAATCAATGTCACATGACGGAGACAGGTCCTTTCAGCAATTAAACTGATCTCTGGTTTTCTTACTAATCGATTGTACCATGGGATGGATTATCTGAGGGCCTCAATAAGTTAATGCAGCTTCCCGAAACACTGGGGTTGTATCTTACAGAAATGACTAGTCTTTGAAGAACCACAGCACTTTAGAGAAAAAAGGGATCGTAGAAGTCATCTGAGCTCTTTGGTACAAAAAAGAGCAAAGGCCACGTATTGAAGTTGTATTTGTATTAACTTTGAGCATATGCTAAAATCCAACTACACTAGAAATGCTTAGACTTTTGAAATCAGAGTAAAGCCAGCAGTTAATTTTCCATGCCCTTTTGTATCACTACAATGAAAATGGTCCTCTCAGGGTGGTAGTACAGGGCAATAATGTTATTATAAGGATTAAGTTATAATGGAAAGCTTTGGATTCCTTTATGTGTATGTTCATGATCTACTAAAAGAACCTTCATCAAAATAAGCCATAAGAAATCATTCTTTGACTTTAATCAGATGTTCCTTTGACATATATATATATATATATATATATATATATATATATATATATATGGCATTGGAAATTCACATAATGTCTTACAAGTTCTAGTTTTAAAAAGCACAATGTCCACCTTGCGAATTCCTGCCAAATTCACTCTTAGCATGACAAACGCTGTCATATATTTTAAATAGCAAACTGACATGCATAACTACATAAAGCTCTCTTTTTCTTAAAATTCATAAACCTTAATGGATATAGAGTGCCTGCTTTTAAATAAATGGATCCTTTAAACAGATAATGGTGATTATACTATAAATATGTAGAGTTTCCTGATTCCTTGCATCCTTGTAAAAGCCAAGTAACCTAGTTTTCAGCACCCTTATCAGCATGAGGGTGTGGTTTTCTAACCTTAGATACTAAATGCCATATTTTTACTCTCTCCCATGTGGGAACTGAAAATGGGACCTTCATACATTCAGCAGTTTCTCCTAAATCCCTTTGCATAACTTTATAATAGTTTTAGAATATAAACATTTTGTAATATATTTTGCAAGCACGATTTATACACTCTGTAGTGGTCCAGGGAAAGGGCCGACTTCACCAGGGGTGCCAAGTGTCCTCCTAGGCACCTGTCCTGTGGTTTAGTGTTCATAGCTTCTTCCCATGATGACTCAGAGAGCCACCCCTCTGCAAAGGCATCACTGTCCTAATTCAGTACTTGCTCCCCTGCGTGGATAGACCCAGCCCACTATGTCCATCTGTCTAGGGAGATATGGGTGAGCACGATTTATGTCAGGAAGAGACCAAGATCAGACCCATATCATGAATCAGCGGCTACAAGGCTGACGTCACGCCTACTCCAATTACTTTTTCCCACTGCTTTCTCTATGTACAGTGTCTGAGGCTATTGAGTTTGCTGTTTTTAAAATTTCTCTAGATCCCTTTGAGAAAAATTATTACCTCGACTATCCAGCCTGAATTCTACTTGAAGAGACCAAGATAACTACAAACTGCAGGTTGTAACTGAAAATAAAACTATGTGGCTTTTCAGCAATTAGACGTCTCTGGAGGCATGCAAAACGGTGCGTGCAGTCTGGGACACGTGCTTTCTCTCCCAACATCAGTTGCAGGTTCTAAATGAGACGACAAGTCCCCCAGGTCCTTAAAATAGAGTCCTGCTCCATGCAAGTTCTTCTTTATAGATGATTAATTCAGTGCCAGTTTCACAGTAAAACACTTTGTTCCAATTTCTGAATCATCCATGTAGAGGCATGGGTAGCAAGAACAGATAAAGACGCAGTCTGTCACTTCAGACAGAATATGAATTTGTGTAAAGCTGCTTCATTTATGAAGCAAACATGAACTGTTACCCGCCTAGAGAGGAAAGACAAAAAGAGAGATTATGGTGTATATACTTTCTGCCTTCTTTTCATTCTCAACAGCTGAATTCATATGACTACAGAATCACTAACCAACTTACAACATGTGCTTTACATACACAGCCTGAAAAAACTTGACAAATGTTTTTTGAGATGTAATGATTGGTCACTCTCTGTGATCTCCCCGATTACACTGAACATTATCTGAACTGATCTTATTGTTTTTGACTGTCTGCTTCCATTAGAATGTAAGCTCCATGAGGACATGGAGCTTTGTCTATTTTTTTTTTTTTTACTTACTACCATACTCCAACACTTAGAACAGTGCCTGGCATGAAATACACACTCAATATTTTTTTTTTTAACCTAAGAATGGATGAATACCCTGTGGCTTTCATATCCCCAAGCATACCACAGATTATCTCCATTTGTAGTCAGAGGGTTATCAACCTATGTCACCTTGAATTTCTCTAACAAGGCTAAGGAAAGGTAGCAGACAGGTCATGAGGGGAGAGAGTTTGAAGCACAAAGGCAGTGTCTAGAGAGTGGAGAAGTGGAGAGAGATGGAGCCACATAAAAGAGATATCTGGGACAGGTGGAGAAGCTGGTCAGAGGCTACCAACAAGAACTAGCCTCCCGGCCCTTCAGCAGAGCTGGTATCTGGATTGCCCAGCCAGCTTCTAGCAAGTGCTTCTCCCAGCTGAGGAAATAGCAGCAGCAAGATGTCATTCAAAACCATTGGCCAAAAAACGAAAGACAAATCCTGGCACCACATCCTGACAAAGCCTCCGGGAGGTTCATTGGGCGTTAGCACAGCTTATTGTACTTGTTTAAGCATGAAAGCCAGACTTTCTTTCAGTTCTTCTGTGCTGGTGTTAAGGCACAGAGCTTTGGACTCAGCTTTCAGATTTTGCAAATTTCAAGTGAAATATTTGTATTTCCTTATCTATTTTCTATTGTAGACAGTATCTTCATACTATCTTCAATCCCCACCTATAAATGGCATTTTTGCATTTCTTCCCTACTCACTACTTTTTCTCTATCTTTGTCCTTATTTATCCCACAATCACAGATCACTGTCTCTAAAATATAATGAGATCACTACACAGGTTATGTATAAAATACGGTAGTATGAGTGATAAGAAGTACAGTATTTTTTCTAGTCTTTCTAAATACAACATACTAAAAACAATCTTACATGACAACTTATCAAACAGAGAACTCTCGGAACTAAAAAAACCTCCATTTAGGAAAGCAGAATTAAATCCTGAAGGAAAATGTAGAGGCATTAAGAGAAAACTTCAAAAATCCAAAATACATAGCAGATACTTTAAAAATAAAGCTTGGTTAGAAAAGCAAAAGGGAATCAGAGAAAAGCAAAAGGATATATTTAAAAAAGAAAAAACCTATGAATAATTTAAAATTCTAAATTTAATCAAACGTAGGAAACCAAGATTAGAAATCTATTTCTGATTTTGTCCCTGGGTCATTTAGCAAAGAAAATAAACTTGAAAGCTATCAACTGTTTTCCCACCGGACAAAACTATAATTTTTATAATGATACCCTGGATTTTGGCAACAACCTCATGAAATAAGCAGGATTCTAATAATAATCCTTTCATTATATTTGAAAAACCAGGGCTTAAAAGACAACTCAGTCATTCAGGAACTTAGAGCTTAAACTGCAGAGCCAAGGCTTGAACCTGAGTCTCATCCCTTTCTCATGACGTGTCAGAAAGAGAGCTCCAAAAGTACAACGCCAAAGCTCCTGAAATTCTTAAGAACTCTCTAGTAAACAGTCACAGATCCTGCCATTTGGTAACTCATCATTCCCACATCCTGTGTGCTAAATGACCACGCCTGACCCAGCGCTCATCTGTATTCTACCTCTAGGGTCTATTATTTTCTGTCTTAGCTCAGATCTATAGGAAACTTCTCGGTTGTGTTTCTTTCATGAATCTCTCCACCAGCCTCAATATAATAAAAATTACTTTCTACTCTCACCATGCTAGGGTAAGTTAATAAACACTGCAAACTGGGACTTCTGGGTGACTCTGCATGCCGTCCTACCAAGGGCTCAATTAAATTTCTTTGTAGATGATTCCCAACTCCTAAATCTATTATTTGCAGCCCTCACTGTTCTCTGAATTCCAGTTTAACATATTTGGCCACCGGTCAATATTTACTCACAGCTCCTTCTATTTTCTTTTAAGGGCATGGCCATCTGGTTGGTCCCAAAGGCTCCAGATCATCCCCGAGTACTCCCTGCAATGTCGAGCCTCACATCCCATTAGTAACTAGCATTTGTTGATTCTTTTACTGCAGTGTCCCCAAAGTGGTCCATGCTTTGCTGTTTCTGTGGCCCTTACCCTAATCGGGTCCTTATTCTCTCACATCTATCTGTCTGAAAGACTGGCCTCCTACGTGGCCTCGGCTTCCTGAATCTACTTCCTCGCTCCTGTTTATCTGGCCTCACCGATATCTCATTACTTTCCTAAAACTCTGCTTTGATTGTATCGCTCACATCTTTTCTGAACCCTCCAACCGCTCCTTCTGTGACTCAACAGAGTGCAAGTCCTATACTTTCAAAGTGATCACCACCTTTTCTTCTCAGCTCTTTACTAACTCTTAAGGTATGGTCTCCACTGGAGTCCAACTATACAGATTGACTCTGGGACACAATCAGTACTTTTGGCTTCCCTGGCTTAATTTAGGCCACGTGCAGTACCTGGGTTACCCCTTCCCTACTGCTAATAAAATTGTACCAATCATCCAACGTCTAGCTCAGTACAAGTGCCCCCTCCATCACCTACACAATGAAGTCTTTCTCCTGTAGCTAGTGATTTCGCTCTCCCTTCAAATAAGGCAACTGGATATGGGAGTATGTGGTACCATTCCAAGGGATGCCATCTATTCCAACATCTGGAGCTATGTTGTGGGCACATCCTGTACAGCCATATGCAGTGGCCTTGCCTTTGACCTCTTATTGCATTTTCCTTGTAAGCTCCTTTCATTGCTTTTTCAACTTTGTAAACTTCTAGCTTCCTTTTTAAAACAGGGTATTATGCATAGGTCCTATTTCCTTTTATAGGCTATAAGCATTTGGAGGCTACAGCTAGGTTCCATTAATCTTGGCCTGTAAAAATGTACCTACTAGAGTTTGTAGGAAGAATGAAGAGCAACATTTTCCTATAATATAGTCTAGTTTATTTCTTTCCTCTGAACTGTGCTACACACAACCCAATAAATGAAAATTCTTGTGGGATGCTACACATGGATATTTGGAATCAGCTTAGTTGATCAAGTGGTTTTTTAACTTTCATTGTTCATGTTTGATGTCAGATAACCACAGCTTTAGTATATGTCCTCTTAGAGGCAATTTCTTTTGTTTCTAGTTCATTACCTTATATTCTTTTCCATGTTCTTTCCTTGTATTTAAAATGAAACCCCCTTCTCTTCATTTTCCAATTACAGGTTATTTTCTTTGGAGAACTAACGATTCCATGTTTTCTATTCTAGTGTTCCAATATTTGCCAATTTAATTAGGTTTAGTTGGTGAAACTTCCATTTCAGGGAGAAATTCTTGCCATAAATCTGTCATTTCCTGTATTTTCCCCTTTCTTGTTAAAAAGAAAATGAATATAATCCAAATCATGTCTAATTTTTAAAATATATAATTACAACTCCACATTTCATTTCTATCTTGGTAGTTTTTACTACTGTTATTCTTATTTTTTGGCAGATTTCCTCTCCTACCACATCATAGTCTGCTCTCCCAAACCTTTCTCTCTCCCACATCCCTTTCCCTAAATTATACTTAAAGTTTCTTGGAAGTTTTATCTCTGTTTTAGTACAAGGCCAATCAAAAGGCTTTACTCTATACAATGGGTACTCAACAAATGATTACAAATGACACACATTTTAACTTTGGGGTCTGCAGATTCCTTGTAATGAGCTGGCTCCTTTTTCTTCCTTTTTTCCTATCTTCAGCATTCAACTTCTTTACTTATACATATGCATGTCTATTTTGTTTTTATTTCCATAAATCTCATTCTCACATTATTGCAATACTCCGAGACATTCATTCATCTCCATTCATTTATTCAACAAATATTTATTCATCACTTAACATGCACAAAGTGTAAGCTATCGAGGTTGATGGAATTCCAAAATGAAATTCAGAAACAAATCCTGCCCTCTAAGAATTTATGGTTTAGAAGAGGACACAAAATATCTCTGTAAGTAACTATCATGTCCTACTAATATATTAATATTTTGTGAGTATTATATCATATGAAATGTAATATGAAACATGGTTAGAGGGCCATAAAGAGAGATCACGTTCATGTGGGAAGTCAGTGCTTTGGACACTTTGCAGAGACGATGGGTAAGGTACTTCATGAAAGAGAAAGCCACTTTTTCATCCACTTTACACTGACGAGTCAATGTGCAATGAGTTTATTTCTAAACAATTCAGGGCGTCTTTTTAACCTGACTGTGCACTTTGATTTGTAAATAATATTTTGTATTTTAAGAAAAATTAATTAATCATCTCTCACATGACTGTAACCCCCCTTGCTGTGCACATTTGACTGTCCTATTGATCAAAATCAGCAAATTAAACACACGCATGCACACACAAGATAATAATAAAACCGTATTTCATTTTTTTAAAGATTATTATTATTTTTTTTAATTTAGGCAAGACCATTTAATGTGAGAGGTGCCCTCAACACATCTTTAAGTCCACAATATAGCACCATTAACGATAGGCATGATAATGTACAGCAGATCTAACTATCTTCTTACCACTTGGTTAAACTTTCACTTAGCGTTTTTGCATTCACTCAGTTGTTCCTTCAGCAAACCTTTATTGAGAGCCTACACCACACAGGTGACAGGAGAAGGGCTTGTGAGGAGATACAGCAAGAACTTGACAGACTCAGTTCCTGTCCTTGAATGTTCCCTGACTAGCAGACATTTGCATAAGTTGCTCGACTACAGTTGCTTTAAAATGCCATCTTTTTCTCTTAAACAAGTGCCCTGAGTTTTCTCACCATAATCCACCCTCCAAATGTCACAGGACAAATGTCACAATTAAAAACTACATGATGAAAGACCTGTGTGCCAAAGCAGGATCCCAGCTATGCAATTCAAAACCAAACAACAGAGGACATTACTTGAGCCTTTAAGACTTAATTAACCATTTAATGTGTGATTTCTGGGTGTGTGGCTTAAGGGAACTGAAATGACAGACAGGGAACATACAGCGAGGCTTGCATTGGGGTTGAGGGCAGAGAAATACTAGGAAAAAACAATGATTGCAGAGTGGGAAATATAGCTCCAGAAAACATAAAGGGTTGCAATGAAGGGTGTGTTCATTTACATTATTTGATAGGACAGATGAGCTTGGAGAGAAGCTAGGATTCAGCTTTGGACATACCGTGTTTCACCGAAAATAAGACCGGATCTTATATTAATTTTTGCTCAAGAAAACGCGTTAGGGCTTATGTTCAGGGGATGTCATCCTGAAAAATCATGCTAGGGCTTATTTTCTGGTTAGGTCTTATTTTCAGGGAAACATGGTAGTGATCTAGAGCATACTTAACGGTAAAAAGGAAGTCTGTGCAGTAGCAGGGTTAAAGTGTTAGAGAAATGTGAGACATAATTATTATTGTATCATGTTATTTGGGGTTGTTGAAAATGTTCTATAACTATAAAAGTGAGTGCTCCTGGAGGAGGCAAGGAGCTCTAGGACCCAGTTTTCCTGGGGAAGTTTCAATCTAGAGATAAATGTCTGAATTTGGGATAGAAGTGAAAGCTGGAAGACAGTGATCTGTCAGGAAAAGGCCCAAATCACCACTGTCCACATCTGTAATAATCTGGGAGCATAAGCGATCCTTTGACCAGGAGGGGAGAACTGAAGAGTTAGGAGAGTGAGCAACTCTTGTATTCCACGTATATTACAATATATGTGTTCAGGATTCCATGGGCATACCAAAATTAACAGCCAGTTAGCAGAAGTGAAGGTGAGAAGAGCACGAATGGACGTTGGATCAGGTTAGTACAATTCGAGGTACTCCCCCAACAGTATCTGGAGCTTGGGAGCTGGGGGAGGAGATATGAACATCGGTGCCTTCCGGCCTTGTTTTCTTACTCTTCTTACTCTCCACCCAGCCACGCAACCACAACAGGTATCTGTCACTGGTTTATATTCCGTGTGTCCTGGGCTCTGGACTGTGATGAGGCACAATGACTAACAGTTATGTGACCGGTGGCACTTTGCCTTGACAATTTCCCTCTTCCGACTGTAAGATATTTTGACCTTTTCTCCTTTTTCGTAAAATGACAAGGAAAAGTTTTTGGTTTTCACCTGTTTCAGCATCTAACAAACGAAACACTTTTTCTGTCATCTTATAGTAAATAGTCACACCTAATCAAAACTGGTTTTATTTATTCTTCTATTAATAATGTTTTTATTTTAGTCCTAATTTACTCTATTCCCTTTGTGTAACTTACTTTTCTGGCCTCAAAAACAGTAACTATTCAACTGTTAATTTTCTATATATCTCCCAGAAAAGATTAATCTACTAATCAGGACTACACTGCTTTGTCTTTCAAAACTTGAGAACACACAATGAATCAGAAATGCACAATTCAATTATGAAACAGCTTTTCAGTTAACATACTGACATCAGCTTAATAGAAGCCTTAATACATTTTGTTTCTACATTTTGGCATCTAAGATGCTGTATAGGTCTTGTTAAATCTTTCAGCTTGAATTCTAAAAAACTTACCAATGTACGAAAGTAACAGTGTTAATACGAGCCACAATTACACTTCTTGAAACTCTCTCTCCTTTTCTTGCAACATACTGAAAAACAAGAAAAATGTTTATTAAATGCTTTGGACAGAGATTCTGAAGTGCATCATGATCCTGGCATTCTAAAAGGCAGTTATTTCTGTAGGAACAGTAGCGAAAGATTACAAAATTGAGTGGAAAGCTTATCTTCATAAGTATTACTATAAGGAAGAGAGAAGACTTTATCTGCCTCAACATAGTTTCCCCAAGTAGTTTTTAAACTTCTCTTTGTATATGCATATACACATACTAACAATGCTTATATGCACTTAATATGTGAATATGTACACACAGGCATGATATGAGAGAAAGTAACATGCCAAATGAAAATTACAACTGAATATAAAATCAAAGTATTAGTACTGGAGCAATATAGCGTAAGATTTAAAAAAAAATGTAATCAGGGTCAGCTACAGTAAATGGAATGGTATCTTAAAACAATGTTTATATTTGGCTTTGGAGAAAACACTTCACAGGTTGGAAAAAGTTAAGGCTCTGAAAGCTAGAGTGAAGTCAAATCTATTAAATATATTAGAGAAAAAGCACAGAAAGTATCTTGACTAGGAAGTGATACTATGAACCAGGGTTTAAGGAAGAAGGAGACAAAGGTGGAGTATAGGAAGACTAAGGAAAAGAAAGATTCTGTGGTAGCAACTCAGCCAAAACTTAACAAAGATGTGGATGGAGACAATCAGCATTGCCAAAGAAAGAGCGAAACTTGTACGAGACTCTGAGAGAGAAATCAGTATGTTTTGGTAATAGCGTGAAAAGGAGGAGAATAAGGAAACATGCCTACTGAGCTCCTACTGAGCAGGAGTCAGAGCAAGATTCTTACAGCATAAAAAAGAAAGAAAAGAGGACCACTATTGACACCCTAAGAAGGGTTGTGACATAAGTGTTCTATAGGTAAATGGAAATATAGAATTGAAGAGAGTGAGAGGTCAGAAATGTGGATGAAGATTTGGAAGACACTGGTTGGAGCTGCCATTACAAGCATGCAGACCTTCTTACAGAAGCTGTAAGCATGTGCACGGTATGTGAAATGGCCACGTCAGGCTTACTTGTGCACACATTTAGTAAAAACAAAATACCTTATCTCATTATCCTCTTCATTAATCTGTATATTTTCAACTGCTCTTGTAAGATTTGATTGTTTCTTCTGGGAAAAGAACAATGACATATATTGTAAACATATCAACAAATAGTATAACATTTAAGAGGTAAATGGTCTCCACTTTCATCTTTTATGTCAATAGCTCCAATAACTATTTTCTTTACATTGCAGTATGTAAAATATTTTTCCAATAAGAAATTATGAAAAATGCATGGTAGTATTGACTCAATAATTTTAGGATGTTGGAAGCAAAAATGTAATAAAGAAACTGAAAGATTTAAATAGGGTTCAAATTCAGAAAACATTTCAGACAGCTGAGTCACAATGATTTAGCACATTTTAAAATTTTAGACAGGCTTCAATAAAAAGAGAACAAAAGGTAGAAATGCAAAATAGCATATAACACCAATGGCACTTCTATTTGGCTTTAAGCACATGATAAGATTTTCAGCATATTTTCTTCCCTTTTATATTTAGTTCAAGCTATTAAAACCAGTTGCCATTTCTTAAGTGTGCAGTGTCAGCTACAAAAGTTGTCTGCAAAGTATAGTAAGTAATGGGGAGAAACATTTCTAAGATTTAAATTTGGTTGAGACTAGATTGGACTTATCTTACTGTTTCCTTGGTAAGATCCTTTCTCAGAAAAGGGCAGTTTGTTAATCATGTATATAAAATATAGTAAGAACAAATAAAGTTCAGAAAGTTTTTGATCAAGAAAAAAAAAAAATAGCAACACTTACCTTCCAGTATAAGGCTCCAAAACCAAACCCAATTACAAAAGAAAAGAATGCCGGCAACACCATAGCTACCCATTGTAGGTTGGAGTCTCCAATGGAATTTGAGGTCTTCCCTGGAATTGAAAGAGTATAGTGGTGAACACAGCATATCCACACTTGAGGTTTTACTCTGATGCTGTGGTTGTTTCCATAACATGCGCTTGACCTATCTCTGTTTAAAATATTTAAACCGCTGATTTTTCTGCTGAGTATTGTTTTGCAATGGCAGTACAAATCCATGCAGTTTCCAAAAGGTAAATAAGTTGAAAAAAGAAAGAAACCCCACACTTGGAAGGAGATTTGACTTGGTTAATGCTGTCCCATAAAGAATACAGACTTGACCTATTCCTGGGAATGGGGGTGGGGGTGGGGGGATGATTCATACAGCCAAGCAAATCCATTTCTATATCTTTATCATCTAATATCTTTTGACATTCTTATTCTTGACATCTTGCCCAGCAATCTTAAGGATGACATTTTGTAACCCAGATCAAGGTCTGCATGCATTAAGCTATGCCTGGCTGGCCACAAATATTAAGTCATGACATATACATTGTAGTTAGAGTACTTTTAGGTACCTTATGCTTAGAATCCTGGTAGTATTTCCTCATTGCATCTTCAACACATATTTATTGGATGCCAGATAGTAACTAACACTGTGCAAGGGATTAAAGGTTTGATTTTTCAGACTTTATTTTGGAAAGCCTGAGGCTATTGAACATTAAAAAATGGCTGGAAGCACCAGTGTCTCCCTATTGCTTAGTCTAAATAAGTAACTCAGTGAAAGAAAAGACATATGACATTAGCTTGGAACACCTTCCTCGTTCCTGCTTTACTCTTCCAAGAGAAGCAGAATGATTAATAATTCAAATGAAACACATCACCCACAAGGGTCTCTTCCTTCCAACACAAAGTTTAACGTTTTGATAGATTTTTCTCTGTTTCCTGACAAGAAACACGTTAGTTGCTTGGGCACACTGAATCTTATGCCAATTTGGAAGAGTTAAACTCTGTTTTCTTTTGAATATGCAATAAATTTAGAAATTACACATTTTCAACAATTACATGATCAAAATGTAAATGAATCCAAGATAAAATGACCGCTTTCGGCTGTATTTTACAATGATATTTGAGTTACTGTGTCAGCCTACAGCCATCTCTTTGACATACAAAGTACGTAAAGTACATAATATATAAGAACTGAATCACTGTATGTGTATCAACATTTACAAGGAAAAAAATGCATAGATTTAACCTGAGAGGGAAAAATCAAATTTTATCTACTGTAGCAAAAACAGGAATTGCCTATTTCCCCACCATTTGTAAACTGAGAGCAGAAAATTCACTAATTTTATGACTGCTATGTTTCCAAAGAGACTCTAATAAATAGGATATCTGTGTGTGTGTCACATGCATGTGTGTGTGTTGGGGGTAGTGCGTGGTGGGTATGTAGTGTAAGGGACAGTGGGACAGGGTCGGGAGTGGGATTTTTTACTGACAAAACCGTGAATCACTTTCTTAAGACTAGACTAACAGTGCTTGTGGTCCACCCAAACCCTACAGCCCCATGGGAAATACATATTAGGATCTTAAATTGGAGCTCAACGTGAATTCTCTCACCAAAATAAGCCTGATTTAAAAAATGGAATTCGGTATCATTGAAGTGGTATTATAGTTAATAATATCATTACCTTAAGGGATATATTAGAATTACATGAGTCTGGGATTTAACTACCATTTTCAAAAGTGTTTTTTATAAGAAAATGGATTCAGAGTTACAAGCAATTCCTACCATTTTAGGAATCTGAATATCACAATCTATACATAATTTGGCTGTTCATGCTTGTATTCCAGTAACGTGTTTAAATTTTCCATAAAAGCCAACCTGCCTGCTGTGGCCCACACTGTGTATTGGGATTGCTTTTGTGTGATTTTGATGGATTCTGCCAGGTAACCTCCTTGAGCGGCCCTAACCTAACCAAGCCTACAGAGAGAACAAAGGAAGCTGTAATACTCTGTCCCCAGACCCCAGTGGAAAACTAATGGGCTAGGATAGAGTTATGGAGGACTTCATTATGTATGCTTCGGCAGTCAGATGTCCTGGAATCTTGGCAGCCAAACACCTGTTCTTCCTATTTTATCCAAAGGCCAAATCTTGAATTGCACCATTCATAGTAGAGGAAAGACCACACTAAGTAGCAAACAGCAGAAGGAGCTTACTAGAGAGCATGGTATTCTGGGATTTCCCATTCAAAATGTTTCTCAGGTAGAAGGACAAACCCCTAAAACAGGTGTTCCAAACACAGCCCTGCTGGAGGAGAAACCTCACTGAGGAAAGTTCACCTCACTCTCTCAGGTGCTGTGACTTCTTAACCACTTGGAAAGTCCCACCCTTAGAACCACGGCTCCAAAGGAAGTCATGGAAACTGTCTAACACAGCAGCAGCAGTCTTCTTGCAGGAGAGAGGGAGGGAAAGACCTGGTAAAGACTGGGAGGGGAAGGGAACCACAGGATTTGAGCTTCACCTCCTACAGAGGTCAACGTTTCCTCAGGTTTATTTCTCTTGTTAATTCAAATAGCTTAATAGCCAGGCCTTTGGTTCTCTCCAATGATACCACCATCTTTCTCGCAGGGAGAAAAGAAGTGATGTTATCAGAAAAGGTTTGCTTTCACCTCCAGGGCACGACTCTCAGTACTTGCTACTGTGGCTATCCACACCAAGGATCAATGAGATTTGAACTGTCTGCCTCATGGCCCATATGAAGGGTATTTGGGGCCAAGCCAGTAACAAAGCTTTGAGTTTATGTAAAGAGTGCCCAAGAAACCTGTGGAGCGAGGGAGCTCATCTGGACAGGATTTGAGTAATCCCAAATTCCTGGGTTGTTATATTAATCGTATCTTCTTATTATGAAAACGAATCCACTGTCCAGAATTCGTGGGAACTGAGTTGTTTGGTTTGACTAAATAATACCCAACATCTGTAAAAATACAGAACACAAAAAAGTGTACTACAGATTGGCTGAACTCCTTTTGAGAGTGAGTCTGTTTATGGGCAACAGGCCTATGAACACGGATCACTTGGGGCTGCTCCTGGATTGTGATCCTAAGCTCGCCCTCACAGGCTTGCCACAGTTACTGACCAGCCCAGTGCTTCCAACTGCTCTACTAATTAATGATGAAAACATACTACACATCAAGCACAGCTCCAAGTACCTGTGTGCCAATATTTACAACTCACAGAAACCCTGTAAAGGAGGTATTAGCCTCCATTTGACTGGAGAGTCCAGAGAGATTTAGTAGCTTGCCCAAGGCAGTCTGACACACCGCCATATTTCTAGAAGATGTGTAAGGTAATGTTAAAGTAAGGATTTCCTTCTATATCATTTATTTTTTTAATTAAAGTTTATCAGAGTGACAATTATAAGTAAAATTACATAGGTATCATGTGTACAATTCTGTATTACATCATCTATATATCACATTATGTGTTCACCACCCAGAGTCAGTTCTCCTTCCATCACCATATATTTGATCCCTTAACAAACATTTTAAAAATATCCTTTAAGCCTGGTACAAAAGACGTTACTATTACTTTAAAAATAAAACGCCTCTTGTTTAACTTGGATTCTCCCTTACAAACTATAGTGAAGACGCTCAAATCTCTGGACTAGTCCTTCATATGCCCTGGTCCTGTAGCTGGCATGGCCACTTTTTGGGTATTATCCCTGAAAACTAGCATGCTTTCTTCAAATTTCTCTGGCCCTGTTCCCTAAATGGCCGTCCCTCCTTTTTGCTATAACTAAAAACATTTATATACGTCTATTACTAATATTATACATATTATAATATACAGTTGACCCTTGAACAATGCAGAGGTTAGGAG
Organism: Rhinolophus sinicus; assembly: GCF_057876585.1. Classification (NCBI taxonomy): domain Eukaryota; kingdom Metazoa; phylum Chordata; class Mammalia; order Chiroptera; family Rhinolophidae; genus Rhinolophus; species Rhinolophus sinicus. The sequence continues at coordinate 82,709,967 of NC_142501.1, forward strand.
AACCAACCCCCCATGCAGTCAAAAATCTGAATATAACTTTTGACTCCTCAACAACTTAACCACACTTGGCATCCAAAGGGGATTGGTTCCAGGATGCCCAATGGATACAAAAATCACCTGTATTAAATGGCACAGGTCAATTCATACAGTTGGCCCTCCACATCCATGGACTCCCAACTGCAGATCAAAACCAGTACAGGTATTTATTTTTAAAAACCCATGTACAAGTTGACCCATGCAGTTCAAACCTCTTTTGTTCAAGGATCAAGTGTACATAATTATCTATCTATCTTATCTATCATCTATCTATCATCTATCTATCTATCTATCTATCTATCTATCTATCTATCTATCTATCTATCTATCTATGTATCTATCTATAATATGTATATGTTATCTATATATCTGTATCTGTATCAAACACACACACACACACACACACACACACACACAGTGTGCACAGAGGGTGCCAAAAAAATGTACACACATTTTAAGAAAGGAAAATATACCAATAACAAAAGATGAATACAAGTCACGTTTGACTTCTGCAATTACAAGTGGTGCTCAAAGTGGTTACCATCAGCATCCAGACACTTCTGATTACGGAGAGCTACTGCTTGAGCAACGTTGACCAAAGTGTTAACGTCTCTTAAAATGGGTATACATTTTTTTGGCACCCCCAGTATATACAATAAAATACTGAGTATTTTATTTATGTCTGTTTCTCTTATGAGAATGCAAGCTCCATAAGAGCTAGTCTTGTACATGGGTATCTAAGGGACATATTCATGACTGACACTGCCTGGCCAAAAGCTACTTATTGTGTAAGACCCTTATTTATTTATGTTTTTTACTAAAAGGAAGAAAAAAATAAAATAAACATAAAAGAAGACTGGCCATTCATTTTGCAATTTAAAAAGCACCTTCAGACTCAGAGGCACAGGGCTGAATAGGTGTTTTGCATTCAGTTTGTCTTTTAAAGTAAGTAGAAAGACTTTTGCTTCTAACCATGATAGTAGCACATCAGGCTTCCCAACCTAAGTAACTATTATACTAAACAGATTATATGAGGCAACTATTTTCAGACATTAGGCAACAGGCAGCACAAGATTATAATTCCTGAGAGAGTGAAAACACACTTGACCAGGCCCATGATTATCCTGCTTTTTCTGGTTGGGAGACACCTTCACACCAAGGCATGGAAGACAGAACCCAAGTGGGGCTCCATGGTCTCACTGAGATAGGGAATCCGCCTAACGTTTGGGTTGCTGACATGGCTGGAGTGGGTGGGTCAGGGTTATTTGTGGGAAAGGAACCGTGAGGAGCAGGAGCACCAAAAATCTTTGGAGGCGTCTCATTTAGTCATTGGTCAAATGATAAGCTATCCATGCGCAGGGAAAGACTTCACAAAACCTGACAATAAATGACGCCTAGGAAGCCCTGACTTTATCAGAGCCCTAGCAGTCACTGAGAGACAAAGGATTCTAAGGAGCAAGAATAAAGAGGTTTCCTAGGCACTCAAGAGAGAGCGCAGAAATTCCATGATTTAGAAACAAGGCTACTCTTCCTCCTCCCTCTAAGAGAGCTTAAAAACACGCCTGGAAAGGCAAATAAATCTGATATGCCAGTACAGCAATCCCCCCTTATCTGTGAGGAATATGTTCCAAGACCCCCAGCAATGTCTGAATCTGCAGATAGTACCAAACCCTGTAGGCACTGCTTTTTCCTCTATGAACATACCTATAATAAAGTTTAGTTTATAAACTAGGCACAGTAAGAGATTAACAACAATAATAAAATAGAACAATGGTAACAACATACTGTAATAAAAGTTATCTGAATGTGGTGAGAAACACCACATATGTGAATGTGGTGAGAAGCCCCCCTCTCCGCTCTCTCTGTCAGAGAAACAGTGTGATAAACCAAGACAGCTACTAGGTGACTTAACAGGCACGGAATGTGTACAGTATAGATACTCCAGTCAAAGGAAGGATTCATGTCCCTGTGGGATGGAGTGAGACAATGCTACTCAGAACAGTGCACAACTTAAAACTTATGAATTGTTTATTTCTGGAATTTTCCATTTAGTACTTTCAGACTGCAGTTGACTTGGGGTAACTGAAACCACAGAGAGCAAACACCATGGATAAGGGGGTCCTACTGTAATCGAACTGCTGATTGGAACAAAACTCAACAGTCTCCGAAGGAATCTGACAACATCTAGATATTCAGTAATCCAGCATATCCTTAAAAATTACTAGTGATCGAAAGGGAAATATAACCCATATAGAGAAAAAAAAGAAAATCAGTTAGTAGGAAATAATCCTGAGATAAACTACACGTCGAATTTAGGAGACAAGAACTTTAGAGCAGCTATTGTAACTATACCCAAGGGCAAAAAAAGAAAATAATGTACTAATGACTATACAGAGAAAAATTTCAGCAGAAAAAATATGAAATATAAAAGTAATCAAATGGAAATTCTATAAGATGAAGTACAAACTTAGAAATGAAAAAAAATGCACTGGATCCAAATCCATAGAATGTACAACACGAAGAGTGAACCCTATGTAAACTCAGGACTTTGGGTGATTATGACGTGTCAATGTAGGTTCAACATCAGTTGTAACAAATGTACCACTGGTGGTGAGGGGATGTTGATAATGGGAGGCTATGTACATGTGCTATGGGTGCAGGGGGTATGTGAGAAATCTCTGTACCTTCCCCTCAATTTTGGTGTGAACCTTAAACTGCTCTAAAAAACTAAAGTCTTAATTAAAGAAAAATTTTAAATGCTGGATGAAAAATTTAGCAGATTAGCAATGGCAGAAGAAAGAGTCAGGGAAGTTGATAACAGATAAGTAGAAATTATTCATTTCAAAGAATGGAGAAAAGAGAGGTAAGAAAACAAACAAACAAACAAAAAAACACTGAACAAAGTCTCCATAATCTGTGAGACAGTATCAAACTGCTCCATATATGTGATTGGTGTCTCAGAAGGAGACGTGAGAAAATGAAAAAAAAATTTATTTTTAAATTTGCCCCAATTTAAGGGAAATAAACTTACACATCCTAGAAGCTTGACAAACAACAAGAAAGATAAATGTTAAAAAAAAAAAAAAAGAACAACTTTCCTAGGCGTGCATCTCAGTTAAACTGATAAACAGAAGAACATTTTGAAAGAAAAAAAGCAGAGGGAAAAATGACCCAGGATATATGAGGAAAAACAAAATACACATGTTGGAGCCTTTTTGTCAGAAACAATAGAAGCAGGAAGACAGAATAACATCTTTAAAAGACTGAAAGAAAAAAATTCTGTTAACCTGAGTTTTATATCTAGTACAAAGTACCTGCAATACTAAAGACAAAATAAAGACTCATTTCAATGAAAGGAAAAACATTGTTGTCCGCAAATGTGCAGTATAAGAAATGCTAAAGGGAGTTTTTCAGCCTGAAAGGAAGTAACACTGAATGGAAACTTGATCTACAAAAGAGAATGAAGAGTACAACAAATAATAAATACGTAGGTAAATATAAAAGAATGATGGTTTAAAGCAATAATTTTAAGATTGTATTATGGAGTTTGTAACAATGTAGATATATGAGAATATGTCAACACAGCACAAAATAAGGTTGTGAGTAAGTGGCACTATCCTGTTTCAAGGTTCTTACATATTTTTCAAGTGTTACAATATTAACTAACTCTAAGTAGAATGTTATAAATTAAGATGTATGTTGTAATTCCTAAAGCCACCAAAATATAATGATGCCAGGAGGTGCTGTTAAAAATCCAACAGAGTGATTAAAATAGAACACACACACACACACACACACACACACACACACACACACAATTTAACCCAAAAGAGGGCAAAAAGGAAGAACAGAGGATCTATACGCAAACAGGAAACAACAAAACGGTAAACCCATATCCAACCATACTAATTACTATATTAAATAGTTATAGCTATAAATGAAACAATCTAAAAGTCAGAAAGACTATATAAAATAGCAAGGCCCAACTATATCTTGTCTATCAGAGATGTACTTTAAAAAGGAGAAAGGCCAAATCCTCAATTGAAAGGAAAGACTTTTAATGCCCCTTTCTCAGTAACTAACAAAAAATTAGACAAAAATTTTAATAAAGATGTAGAAGATCTGAACAACACTGTCAACCACTTTGATCAAATTTGAGAATACTACACATGATATCTGAAAAATGCACATAAAATGAGTCTCAAAATTTAAAAGATTACAATTTATGTTCTCTAACAATAATGGAATTGATTTAGAAAAAAAAGATATATAGAAGAAACACATTTTTAGACATCAAACAATCCATGAATCAAAGAAGAAATCACAAAGAGAATTTTTAAATATTTTTAAAGAAATGGCAATGGAAACACAGCATATCAAAACGTGTGAAATGCAACTAAAGCTGGTGTGTCACGAGGACATTTATACCTTTTAGGTTCTTGCTTATTATTAGAAGAAGGGTTTAAAATCAATGATGTAATTTTTCCACCTTAAGAAGCTAGAACAAGTTGAGCAAATTAAACCCAAAGTAGAATGAAGAAAATAATAACGATTAGAAATCAATGCAATATGAACAAACAATTTAAAAAGCCAAAAGTTGCTTCTTTGAAAAGATTAACAAAATCCATAATTAATAGGAAAGACTTTAATTGACTAGCACACATATAGTCCTTTTACAAAACTTTTCAGATATGTTATATAATTCAGCATTTTAGATTTTAGAGGTTCTGTCCTGCAAATATTGTGTATCATTTAATATCCTCAGTGAGGTCTGTATAGTACCCTACAAATCAAACATATTAATATTTCTGTAGTGAAATGTATAAATGCTCACTTTTAGATGGATGAAGCCTATGAATAGCCTCATCTCACTTCGGGTCAGGGTTTGGTAGCAAAAATTGCCAATCCAATTGGATATTAAAGGTTCTTTTTTTTAAATTTTCTGAATTGCAGAATTGATATGGCGGATTTGTAATAAATTGATGACTTCTTTTTACACATGTCTTCGATGTCCCTGGACATATGACAGTGCCCCATTACTAAGTCTTAAGGAATGACTTTCTTAGGTATGATCACAGGATGAATTTTTAACTCTTACACCTTCCACGAGACTAGAGGGTCAGAATATTTACTAAATCCAGTGACCTTTATAGTAACCTTTGTGTAGATTTGAAAAGAGAATATTAGACTTCCAGGAAACTGGGCTCTTGGACAGAGGACACAAATTTCAGGGAAAGAAGCATATTCTCTTCCAACATATAATTTTATAGTAAAATAACAAAATCATCAAATTCCCAAACACACAACAGTAAACAGTGATATGTACAAAACTGAAAATATCCTTGCAATTCTATACAACCAGCATTTGTACTTTCCATTTTAAAATTCTATTTTTGTCAGGCAAATTCTACACAGAATGTATTTTAGGTCAACAACGAAAACAGCTTAAATCATAGTGGTAAAAGTAATTTCATCCCTTATTTAAACTAATCTTAGCAGAAAATTTATTGGCCCAATTTTCTAATTGTTATCTCAAATTTTAGGGAAACCCAGTTCTATAAACCTAGTATCTAATTCTCAGGAAGACCATAGCAGGAAGAACAGTACTGGAAAATTATTAACAGTAATAATTGTAGCCCATGCAATACTCCTATATAGACGCTAACTGGAGCCATGCATGCATTAAATCAGATACGTGTACTTACTATTACTGCTACTGCTGTCATTCTTAAGGGAGCTGGCTGCAACAGGGGGTAACATAAATGGTTTTGTGACACTGACTCTGGAATCTAAATAGAAAGCAATAATGTTTCAGTGTTGCATGGCGATTTACATAGAGTCCCCACAAGGCCAAGTGCAATACCAGAGTGCTTTCCAGGTCCTCTTCCCAAATCTAGGTTAGTCAGAGCCTATTTATTTCATCCTGGGTGTTGCTGCTGTTCTATTTTTATTAAGAAATTCACCACAGTCACCTTATAGAACAAGGAATCATTGTCTACACATACTAATAAATGTAAATAATGCAAATTGTTGGTAATTGGTCTTTTTTTTCTTTCTTTTTTTTTTTTAAATAAAAAGCAATGACATTAAGATTTTGTATTATAGGGACCCAGTGGGGAAAAAGAGTCTCAATACAGAGCAACTAGTGAAGGTCAGAATTCATGATTCAGTGGTAGACCCTTTAGGAAACGATTTGAGAAGGGGACATTAAGGAGACGGGAGGTGAAGAATAACATTATTGTACATTACGAGTACATATCAGATAAGAAAAAATATAAGTGACTATCTCATTTATTGTTTACTCCTATGCAGTTTATCAATTTGAACATCATGACTGTTATTTTGGTTTGAAAAACAAACCTACAACCATTCATTTATTTTGTGGTATTGATATTTACTTTTATGTTAGACATAACACGCATACGTCTTTCTCTACCTACACATATATTTGAGGTAGAGGTAGATTCTTACCTACACATATAAGACTCGGGCTTGCTTTTAACATTTAAACCAGAAATGCTTATATGTCTTACCTCTTTCAGGGCTTGTTAAAGAAACCACACATTCATTAGGTTTAGATGACACCATCTCCAAGTTCTTGAAGGCATCGATGGATCTATTAAAAATTCTAAAGAAGTCTTCAGGAGTAAACAGCTTGGATTCTAGGCTCTTAGATGACTTTTTTACATTCTAGACAAAGAAAAGAAAGAGAATTATATTTTTCTAATAGCCAGAAATTTAACTGATGTCAAAGTAATAAACTCTGTCCTTCAAAGATTCAAGGAAAACTAACATTCTTAAGACAACTGTTTTAACATGCATAACTCAAATTAGCACAAAAGGGTAGTGATCCCACCCAGTTCAGTCTGAGGCTCTACTCTGGATAAAAGGAAGATGGTAGGCGTTGGGGGTGAGTAAAGTGAATTACAATGCCATAACAGTAAAATAATCCGAACAACAAATTAGAGGCATTGCTCTTTAAAGGTGTTCATTAAAATCATTCCTTATTAAAAAAAGATAAAAGAAAGCAAAAGAAAAAGAAACCTCCATAACACAGCCTCCAAATAACCAAAAATTAAAAAGTCTGGTGATGCCAAATATTGACAAGGACATGGATGGAGCTAAAGGGACTCATACACTGGTGGAATGATATAAATTGGCCCATTTGATATTATCTAGTAAAGCTGGACACGTGCCCAACCTGTGACCCAGAAATTGAATACTAAGTGAATACTCTGGTGAAGCTTTTGCACTATGTACCACAAGACATGTAAGAAAGTTCTGCAGCAGTTGTTTATAAATGCTTAAATCAATCAACAGGAGAGTGGTTTAATACAGTGTGGTATGTTGAATCAATGGAATGTTCTATAAGCAGTAAAAAATTAACCACAACTATATGCATCAAAATATAAATCTTTATAATGCTGAGTGAAAGAAGCAAGTCACAAAAGAATAAAGAGTATGATTAATTTCTATAAAGTCCCCCAATACAAATCAAAGCTATATTTTAGGAATTCATAAATGCATGATTATCTATAAAGCAAATCAGGTAATAATAAGAGTTAACATCTACATAGTAGCACTTACTACGTACTCCTCTCAGTGTTTTATACATATATATACACAATCTCCAAAACAACTGAAAACTACTGATACGAATTTCCTGGATACCAGCCATAGTGTCACGATCACTTAATGTACATTGTTTCGTATTTGGAACTCTCTTCCTGACATTGCCATTTACTGAACACCTAACTCATCTTTCAAGCCCCAATGCATACGTGATTTCCTTCATGACATCTTGTCTGATATACCCTACTTTTTGTGACCTCTGCTTCTTATCAATGCCCTTGGCACACTATTTGTACTAACAAGATATAAAAAGAGATGTAAACTGTAAGATGTCATTGATTGTAAGATACATTCTGACTCAGACATTAGAATGTAAAACAACAGAAGTTAATAAATATAACGATTAGGTTATTAGCATAAGAATTTTGAGATTGGAGAAACAAATGGGATTGATGTTTGGTCTTAAAGAGTAACTGGAATTTCAACGGTGAAGGAGTATTTGAATATTATGGTACAGAATCATATATAAAATCTTAGATTTAAACTTCTAGAAGGCCTGTACTCTAAATCTTGGCTTGTGAACTCTATGCCAAAGCATGTCTCCCAAGACCTATTCTATTACAGTCACAGTGTAATATAATAATAATAATAACAATAATAATATTTCTTAACATTTATTTTGCCAGACACAATGCAGAAGCACTCATCAGGAATTACTTAATGTCAACTCTATGAGATAGATCCTGTCATTGTCCCATTTCAGGCATAAAGAAAGTGAGCACAAAGAGGTTAAGTTCACAAAGCAAATTAGTGACAGTGTCAGGATTTGAAATCCAACACTTCATATGAATCCCTAGTGGTACACTGCCTCTTAGGTATGCCTAGAACCCAAATCATTGCCATGCCCATATTCTGAAGTTGGTAACAACTATTTCTAAAATGACTTGGAGATCTAAAGTGCACTTTTTGTTATGACTTGATTCCTCTTGCTAAGAGATCAAGTATAAGTGTTCACTGTAGATAATATTCCATTTAAAGGTAAATGAACATTTGCAACCTACTAGGAAAGTTATGGGAATTCCATTCACTTATGAAATAAAGTTAGGGCTGTTTTTACACTGTCATGTGAATTATTTTTATATTAAATGACAACATTTAGGATTTCATGTGCACTTCAACATTGTGGTATAATGAAAAGCACCTATTTCTGTGCTCATCTTTCAAGATATTTTTAAATTAAAAGTTTATATATTAAAAATCGCACATACAAAGATGCCCCCACCCCCACCTCCCCACCCTCTCAATCAGCATAGGTTTTAGAGACAAGTAGTAAAGAGCAAGCCCAGTGAATACAAGGTTACCTCAAATGGGCGTCCTTCCATGCACTCCACAAGGTCATCCACTATTTTCACAAGTTTGTCTATGATAGAATAATTACTCAAGCCTTCAGAAATATTCGAAAACTTGTCCAGAAGATCAGTCAAGCTGACTGACAATTGTTCCACCATTTCACTTATCCAACAATGACTGGGCTGCAAGAAATTGAAAGAAAGAAACATAAAGCACCTATAATATTTTAAATATAGTAAACTCGGAGAGCCCTTCAAAGACATCAATGTTTCAATCATTGACTTCCTTACATCAGAACAGGTCAGTTCTTGTGTTTTAAGTCAGATCTAACATCTGTTTCAAAAATTACAAATGCATATAGATCAGAGGAAAGCATTGATGGTAAAGATTCTGCTCTTCCATGGAAATATAAATCAAGACAAGACACAGTCAACTTTTACTCTTACCAAGGTTCAGATATTAATGGAATTTAATTCTACTGAAGAATATTCTTTATTCAATATGTTCTTAAAAGAGCTTTAGACGCAGAGGAACTTACAAAACATTATTGTGAGAGACAGACTTAGGCCTCAAGATCTTCCAAGGAACTTCCAGTTTCCTGGTGCACCAGAACATGAAATAATGCATTAATAATAGCTTATTTTTCTAAAGTGTTTGACAGATTTCAAGCCCTCTTTATAGATGAATTCATGTGGGTATTAAATCCCCCTTCCAAAAAAAAACAACAACAAAAAAAAAAAAAAAGAAAAAAAGCCAGCCTGGCAGAAATGTGGTCTGACAGAGAAGCACTTTTGCCTTAGTAGAAGGACCAGCTACATAATTTCTGGGGCCAAGGGCAAAATGAGATTGTATTTATTGTTCAAAAACTTGTTCAAAACATGATTAAGAATTTCAAGATGGTGACAGCAGAGCATTAAACCATGTATGGAGCCCCTCCAACAAAGCCAGCCATGAAGCCAATCCTGCCCAATGGTTAGAAACTCAAATCTTAGAATCAGGCATAACTGGGTTCAATTCAGCTAAGAGACTACAGGCAAGCTACACAAATTCTCTGAACCTCACTTTGCCTGTCTGTAGATTGGAAATAATGGAACCAGGTAGTTGTGAGGAGATAATAACATACATAATTTGAATGTAAGTCTCATGAGGGCAGCATTTTTATAAAATCTTGTCCCTCACTTATAAAAGTGCCTGGCATATAGGAGTCGCTCAGAAGCTATTTGCTGAACTGATGCATGAGTATATAAAAAGACGAATGAATGAGAAAGAAATATTTACATCAAGGCTCCACACATTCTGTAAAGGGCCAGATAGTAAATATATTAGGCTTTGTATGCCAAGAGGTAAAACTCACGAATATTATTGTACATATGTTTATACAAGACAAAACAAATGTCCCCCAAATTTTATTACAAAATTTAAAATGTAATACTAATTGAATACAATCTTTTTCATAATAACTGAATTTAATTTCTTTGCAATATGGGTCTATCAACAAGAAAATGGATTTCTTTATTTCTGGTCAACATTTTGCTTAGTTGAGATTCCAAGTCAGCATTCTCTATCATCAAATACTGTGTTTCCCCGAAAATAAGACCAGGTCTTCCATTAATTTTTGCTCCAAAAGACGCATTAGAGCTTCTGTTCAGGGGATGTCATCCTGAAAAATCATGCTAGGGCTGATTTTCCGGTTTGGTCTTATTTTCGGGGAAACACAGTAGTCTGCAAATGTTCATCGGTAAAAACCAATCTCAGCTGGCTAGCAAACAAAATCAGGCAGTAGATTGGATCTAGCTTAGGGGCTACAGTTCCTGACCTCTGCTATAACTGGCTGTGGATCAATAATGGTTTAGATTATTAGGAAGAACTTCTTAGCATATTTGAATTGATTTTAATATTTTTTAAGTTAAGGTAATATTACTTAACATAGAATTGGTCATAAGTTCATAGACTGTATTAATATATTTTAACATTACCTTTTAAGTAGTAGCTCTGACTTATTTTTTACTCTGCTAATACGTTACAGTGAGAAAAATAAGACAATTTTAGGGATAGCTAACACTGACTTGGATTATTAATATCCTAAATAATTTAATATAACTTGTATTGCAATCATAGAGAGTAACTGATGCATGTAAAAGGAATCAAACCACTAAACTTTATTTCTTGACTCACCAGCAAAGTATTCCTGTGGGGAAAAGTCAAGTAATTTATTTATTCTACATTATACAAGGGGGCCATTTTATATTCATTTAATAGAACAGATTTAATTGATACAATACATGCAAAAAAGAAACTGGTTTATCTATAGATAGGTAAGTTCCAATTCCTGGAAGCGTTAAATGACATTCAAAAGTTTTAGGATTGTTGGCTTTGGCTTCAGATAAGTAGAATAAACAAATCCCTAGTGGGAATAATTCAATTAGGTCATTTCCTCAACTCATCAACCTAGAGCAGATTTCCTAGAATATAAAATACAGCACATACTATAAATACAGTTTGAAGAACACTTATGTGGTAGAACAGCCTTTACCAACTAGTTAATTCCATTAGAATTGTGCAAATTGTTCTGTGGCAAGCAGAATCCACATATTAATCTTTTCAAATTTTCTCCTTGCTTCACTTTCTAAACATTTCTTGCCTATCCTTCTCTTTCATCTTCTGACATGGAGAAACCAAATTAAATCCCCTTGCTTTGAACTGAACTAAGGTACTCCTTTTGTTACTGTGCTCTTTGTCTTAAATAGTTTCTCTCTTTTATTTTTTTCATCACTTTTTTGTGGTTAAATAGAAAATAAGTATTTTACCTATATGTATCTTATATTTAAACTCCCATGCTTACTGACACTTCTGTTTATCCCTATTTTCAACTGAACTCCATGTTTACATTCTGCATTCAAGTTCTTATTTAGCTATTACTATGCCCTCACTGCCAACCACTCTCCCGTTTTCACATACGTAATCAACAGTCCAAGCAATCAACTTTTTCCAGTAAAATTTTCAACCCTAAACCTGGAATTTCTTAGTTACATCACGGAAATCCCACAATCTAATCCTAGCCTGATATCTGTCCTTTTAAAGTAATGAAAAATTTATTGACAGTTGATATGTTACAAACTTCTGGACTACACTGCTGAAAAAGATATTTTTAAACATCCTTAAGTAGTATTTCATTCTTTATTCATTCTTGCCATAATTTCCTTGGAAAAGACTGTATAATGGATTCAAAGTTTTATATTTTCATTAATTTGTGTAAATAGTTATAGTTTAGCTTTTTAAGATTCTTGGATTTATTAAAGATAAAACTGAGTTCAACAAATAATAAAAATATCAGCCAGTTTTGACCTGTCTGCCTGCAAGAGAGGAAACCAGTTTTAACTAGAACGTCAAGCAGTTTCGTATTTTCTTTTTAATTAAATATAGTCAATGATTTGCAAAGAGAACAAAACAAGGTGAACTGAATATTTCATGTGTGAGATAATAGGAGGTCTTTCTGTTTTTCAACTCTTTTAAGATTATGATTAGGAAATGGATAATGAAAGGTTGTGAAGTTCACAGATATAATGTTGTTCTTTTGCTTTAATAACAGGCTTTATGGTCACTATTGCTTATCTTTCAGAGACCATTTTAAACTTAAATAGTTCAATATAAATATTAACTCACAATATTAATTAGAAGAATGTAAGATATAAATAATGTTCTTTACTTTACTAATAGAAGAATGTGAAGGATTAGGAAAGTTGACAAAAGCCATACAGGATGTCAAAGTCATGATGTAAAGAGTACCTTGCAAATTCCTGAAGTACATATAATTTAGTTTTATTTTATTCACCCATATACATAAAAAGAAATACAGTCCTTGTTTTGAAAGGGAAAGTTTGTCTGGATTTTCTTTAATGCCATAATCTCAATTTCTTACCTTCTTTCTTAGTAGCTTCTGTCTTACATTACAGCAGCTCTAACAAGGACTACTGGAACAGCATATCCTTTACATTTGTACATTTTTATGACATGTGTCATTCTAGAATGCTAACTGAAATCAATGATATTGAATCAATATCCTTGACCTAACATGCCCCTACCACTGAAGATGTTGTTAAAAACTGTGAACTTTCTAAGGGATTTTAAAGGACAATGAGCACCAAATTGATTTAACCAAATGATTCAATAAAAGATGTAATAACTACTATAATTAAAAGCATTCTAAACATAACCAGGAATGTGACCACTTCCAAAGACTAGCAATGAACATAACCATGCACAATCTAAAACTACACATAAATTTAAAATAGATGATATATGAATTCCATAAGATGTGTACTATAACACCTCTGCAGCTCCAGAACTGGTAAATTTGAGACCCAGGCTGAAATAAAGTGTATGCTTTAAAAACATTTTGGGGACTTACTAAGTCTGGCAAGCTTTCTTCTTCCCATCTTCCTGTTTCATTCAAGACACTGTTCTAGTTTATTAGTTGAAAGAATTTGACACATTATTCTGCATCAGTCTTAGATGCAGAGAGAGGAGTGTCTAACCGCAGTCACCACGAGTTTTACGTAATTAGAAGCAGAAGGTGGACAAGCTGTATGACAGTACATACTCAATTAACACTGTTGGTAGGTTCTGCGTTTTTAAGTGAAACAATATGTAACAAAACCATCTTTACTATATGGTAATTGATTTATATATTTATGTTTTTCTTTGTACTTTATATTTAACGAGAATTAAGTTCTATGACATTGTATCAATGTTATAATAACAAAGTGACCTTATTCAAGGGCCCGCTGTATAACCTGTCTTCGTGGATGCACTTGGCATCATTTTCCATTTGGTACTGTTCCTAGAGAGGTATCTGTGTGCTTCCTTAGTGAGCCTAACAGGTATCTACACTGTGAGAGGGTTCTCTACAAGAGTTGAGGTGATTCCACTATTCTATTTGTATCTTCTTTAATTTCTCTCTTCAGTGTCTTATAATTTTCTGAGTACAGATCTTTTACTTCTTTGGTTAAATTTATTCCTAGGTATTTTATAGTCTTTGAAGCAATTGTAAATGGGATTGTTTTCTTAATTTCTCCTTCTGATATTTTATTATTGGTATATACAAATGCAACTGATTTCTGAATATTAATTTTGTATCCTGCTACTTTACTAAATTCATTTATCAGTTCTAATAGTTTTTTGGTGGAGTCTTTAGGGTTCTCTCTATATATAGTATCATGTCATCTACATATAATGACAATTTTACTTCCTCTTTACCGATTTAGATGCCTTTTATTTATTTTTCTTGTCTGATTGCTGTGGCTAGAACTTCCAGAACTATGTTGAATAGAAGTGGAGAAAGTGGGCAACTTTGCCTTGTTCCTGATCTTAAGGGGAATGGTTTTAGCTTTTCCCCATTGAGTATGATGTTAGCTATGGGTTTATCATATACGGCCTTTATTATGTTGAGATATGGTCCCTCTATTCCCACTTTCTTAAGCGTTTTTATCATAAATGGTGCTGGATTTTGTCAAATGCTTTTTCTGCATCTATTGATATGATAAGGTTGTAAAGATTTTGTAGGGTATCCAATGGACACTTGTCTTATTAGGGAGACCATTTCAGGAATGATGTAGATGCCTGATCACTGCACTGTATACCTGAAGCTGAAGCTAAACAATAATGAATGTCAACTATAATTATATATATATATATATATATATATATATATATATATATATATATATATGGTCACAAGAAGTGGAGTACAGCACTAGGAATAGAGACTGGAAATGTAACGGCTGTATGCAATGTCAGAGGGGTAGTAGATTGGGATAGGGGGGTTATCACTTTGTGAGGGATATAAATGATAAATGTCTAGTACGTTGTTTTGTATACCTGAAATTAATTAAACAAAATAGAGAGTTGAGGTGAAACATCCATCAGTGATTCTGAGGGAGAAAAGCCCTGGCTCATAAACTGTGAGGCCCCCGCGGAATATTCACAAGGAATATTCACCCAGTCTATTCACAAGGAATATTCACCCAGTCTTCTAATTCAACTAATCTAATTACCAGCATCACCACCCTATTTGATTGTTTTTGTTTTGTTTACTTTAATGTGTGTCAAATCTCAATCTTGTCAGAATTAGAGGTATGAATGCCCAAGGCACAAAGCATTCCTTTCTTTCCTTTTGTGCTTCCCATATGTACCTCCTTGCTGAGCAAATTCAAAAGAATCTAGAGCCATTCCATTAGAATCACAATAGTTTAGATCTGGAAGGAATACTGAAGACCATATGGTCCAGTCTCACCAATTTCATAAGGGGAAAACCAAGGCTGAGAGTGGTGAAGTGGTTTGTCAAAGGTTACCCACAAATTCAGACACAGAAACAGGAGAAACCAAGACCCCCTCACATTCGCCTTGTTCTTTCTTCAGTGAGTACAATCAAAGCACGTAAAGTATTCTTTTTGTCGGGTTCACCATGTCTCTTGTGGTCTTGTATTTGGGCCAGGCACACTGGTCCTTCGGCTCAGTTAAGAGATCTCGGGAATGGGAATGGCTCTTTCTGTCTCATTTCACTGCCTCCAGAGTCATACTGATAAAAGAAAATGTCTCCAAGCAATTGTCACAACCAAATAGCAAATGTCAGTTGCCATTAGTGAACTTTCTTTTCTCCCCTGGTTTTTACACTTAGGATTAGAAAGCTGTCACTTCCCTGCTACTCTCAAACATTCCATGGACAGGCAAATTTAAAATGTTCTCATAAAAGCACTTTGCAAAATACTGTGTGCTCACATCACTAGTGCATAGTCTACAAAATCTTAACTCCTTTTCGGATGAGCTGGGTCTTGTCATGATTTATTTTAGTCCTTTTCCCTAAACAACTTGGGTCTTCAGTATTCCTTTTAGGCATTCTGACTTTGTATTTTTGTGTTTGAATTAAAGTGATGTAGAAACCTCAATCTGATTAAGATGGTAATCAGCCCAAACACTATAAATATGTGTTGTTTCCCAGGGCAGGTCTATAAATGGCCCCTGAGCCAGACACAAAATAGCACAGTGAGGAAGGAAAGGCATGGGGAGGTGAGGGCAGCAATGATGACCTAGAAGCTGTTTCCAGTCCCAACTCTGTTAACACACTTTGTGATTTTTAGAAAAGTCAATCTATCCAGAGCTTCGGTTTCTCTGTGAAATAAAGGGATCTGTGTAATCCATGCTAGGCAATACGGGGGCCATTAGCCACCTGTCCAACTTATTACTCAAAATGTGGCTAGTGTGACTGAGGAACTACAATTTTAATTTTATTTTAATTTGTTTAAATTTAAAAATAAGTACTTGATTCGGCAAGTGGAAAACTTTTAAGTATGCTTGAAAAAGCTAGGTACGTGAATCTGCAGTTTCAGTTGTAAATTTTATGAAAATCTAAGTATGGAGTATTTCTGATGAAAATTTAGTGTCTGAACTGGAATGTGCTGTAGGTATGACATGCACAGCAGATTTTGAATGATATAAAAATGTAAAATATCCCACTAATAATTTTATGTCAATTGCAAGGTGAAATGATAATATTTTGGATCTATTGGATTAAATAAAATTTATTATACATAATTTCATTGTTCCTTTCACTTTTTTAAATGTAGCTACTGCACAATTCAAGATTACATATGTGGCTTCTATTATATTTCTATCATAGTAATGGTCTAGATGTTCTGAACAGTATCTTAATATAATCACTTATTCATTAAGCTGGCTGCTGTAGTTTAAATACACAAATTTAAAAAAACACCCTTTAATGTTATATTTTATTCATTTAACTAATATTTTATATGTATTCCTTTAAAAAAATAAATTCTTATACGGGAGGTAGAAGTAGACAAGTACAGTGTCTATTTGTCTATTTCTGTAGGAAGTAACTCCAAATCAAAGGGGTCAACCCTCACAATCCATACTTACAACTAGTGAACTTGTGCTGTGGCCACAGCTGATTGGACAATGGACCCCTGAGCCAGATGGGCCAATCAGAAAGTCACTTCCCAAAATTGGTAGTGGTGATAGGAACCGATAATCAGTCTCTGAGCAGGGCCACAACTGTAACCTGAAATTTTGAGAGCTCTAGAGCAGCTACATTCTACTAGGTGACAGAGGACATAAATTCTGCCAGAACAGAACAGGATGGGGCAGAGATTCAGAGATAGGGAAAGGAAAACCTGGTAGTTTTCCAATCCTGACTGGAGTCCCTTCAGGAGTTCTGGCTGCATCCTTGCCCTTGACTGGGATGCTCTTCTTCAGTATCATTACAATAAGGAGACTTTTTATTGTTAAACTTGAGTTTATTACTGTTAGTGAGAACCAAGGGAGTCTAAACAAGTAAGATGGGCTCCTTCAAGATTTGAAAATTAGATGTCTTTTGCCAACAGTTACATGCTTACTGGTAAGTAGTTCTTGAGTAGCTACTACCTATGCGACTTGGAGGAAATATAAAGGAGTGGAAGATTTGATCCCTAATTTTTAGATTAAAAAAACACAGGAAAAAGAGAAAATAAAGCATAATAATAATAGTGACATCTGACACTTACTGTATGTATAGTATATCTCAGAGCTTTCATACCTTACTAATTTCTCACAACAATACTTTGAGATAAATATATAACACATAAAATTTTAAATAGCTATGTAAGCACTATATGATCAGATACCCAAAATGAATACTTTCTGGACAACTTCTATAGAAATTCAGAGATAATGAACTAAAAAGTAAGGTCCAAAGAGCAGACACCATGTTGGTATTGTTGAGTACTGAGTCTCTAGCACCACGGAAAAGCACAGAGTAAGCATGATATTAAATTTTACTGCCCATAGATACAGGGGAGAGGAAACATGGTCTGGAACAGTAGGAGATAATGGCCTTGAGAGAAAGAGGGATCTTAAGTTGACCTTGGAGGAGATGCCCATTAGGATGCTTTTTACCCCCAGGATATTGCATGATTCTGTGCGAAGAATTTGGATGAGTGGAAGGGGGAGGAAAGGGGCAACCCTGGCAACGGGAAGTAGCACCAAATGGTCTTGGAGCTGAGAATAAGCATGGTGATTTTAGAAGGCAGGGACTCATCTCGCTGGGGTGGCACGTTTGTGTTGGGAAATAACAGGTTTTGAAATGAGGTGGTCAGGGTAGGGCAAGATTGTGGAGAGTGGGGAATATCAGATTCAGGAATTTGGCTTTCAGCCTTCTGTCCTGAGGAACACTGAGAAAGTTTTTGAATATGGAAAGGACTCAATAAGAGTAGTGTAACAGAAGGTTCAAGGAGACCATGAGTCCTCAAAATTGCATGACACAGCTCTTCCATCTAAGATCTTTTACAAAATGCACATGGATCTCAAAGAAGATAACAGTAACAATAAAGTTGAGGCGCAGCCATTGTGTGATGAGTTACAGGCATTCACCTCATCATCATAATCTTGTGGATTCTATTCAGGTCACGTTTGTACCTCAGGGAAGTTACAAGTGATTACATGCTGGAGAACTTTTCTCCTTCCTTCCCTGTTCACTGTCTTTCAGCAGATTCTTACTAAGTGCTTATCATCTATTAGGGACTGAGGACATACGACAAAGCAAAAACTCCACAATTCCTGCCCTCATGCAATTTACAAGTAAGTGGGAGTTTATCAATTAAATAATTCCACAAATAAATGTAAAACTGCTATTCCAAGGAGTGTTATGAAAAGAGTTTCTAATGGGAAGATTTGGCTTCATCCGGTAGCAGAGGGAAGGCTTCCTTAAGGAACTGAAATCAACACTGAAAGAGTCGGGAACGACCTAAACAAAAGGACACACCAGCATTCCAGGTACAGAGAAAGCCATGGGTAGAGGAATAGCGGCATCAGGGAACGTGTGAAGATGAGGGACTGAAAAAGAATTTGGAAAGGTGCCAAATCACACAATGCTTGGAGGCCTTAATGAAGGAGAGATCCTTTCGCTCTTCTGAAGAACAATATACTTTTCAAAGTATATGAAAAAGGAGGGTTAAAATGATCATATATATATATATATATATATATATATATATATATATATATATTAATCACTGTCTACTCAAAAAATTGAAACCTCAAATGATGAATTCTAGAATGGCCAGGGAGATGGGAAAAGCCCAGAGGCAGCAGGACCAGGCAAAAGAAGGTGAGAACAGTCCAGAAGTGAAATCATGCATACCTGAGGAAGGGTGTTGCACATGGAAGCTGGCTGGGAGCCATATGGTTAGAGTAACATTACATATTGCCAGTGACTTGTTTAACCCTGCCTTTAAAAATTAACTTAATTAAAAATTGACATGTCAGTTAAGACTGGTTCAGGTAAGAATCATCAATAGATGCTAAATCTATGCTAGGAACTGTGATAAGGAATCAGTGCCTCCCCCAAAGATTGCTTATTAGTTGCTAATGAGTAAATACACAGAAACAGTGGGAAACCTTAACTGGGTGATCAAAACAAACAGTACCAGGAGGGAAAGATGGGCATTGTGTGCCTCTGGATGTGATAACCTGAGGACATCATCACTTCTACAGCATAGAAGCTTGGAATGCATATTACAAATATAACCATTAAGAAACATCAAATGCTTCAAGGAGAAACATTTTATTTAAAGGGGAAGGCTGTATTACTAAAAAAATTCAATATCATAAATACAAAGGAAGGCTGAGGAATTCTTAAAGGAGACTAAAGACACATGACATATTAGTTTCCATGAACTTATTGGACTTAAAACACCACAGATAAATACACAGAAACAGTGGGAAACCTTAACTGGGTGATCAAAACAGATATATTATTTTACAGTTCTTGAGGCCAGGCATCCAAAACAGTTCTTACTAGGCTCAAGTCAAGGTGTTCAGTGGGGCTCTGTTTCTTTCAGAGGCTCTACAGAAGAATCCTTTTCCAGCCGTTAGAGGCAGCCTGCATTCCTTGGCTTGTGGCCCTTTCCTCTACCTTCAAAGCCAGCAATATAACATCTTCAAGTCCCTCTCTCTGGCCTGACACACCTGCCTCATAAGAATTCATGTAAGAATTCATGTGATTAGATTGGGCCCATCTGGATAACCCAGGCTACTCTCCCCATCTCAAATTCTTTAACTTATGTACATCTGCAAAGTCCCTTTTGCTGTGTCAGGTAACATATTCATAGCACAAGACACCTTTGGGGAGCCATTATTCTGCCTATCACACTTGATGTAAAAATGCAAATCATGATACTAGATTGGTTCTCGAGCTGGAGGAAAAGAAATGCCCCCCACCTCCAAAAAAAGACTTGATAAAATTGAAATACAGCCAGTAGATTGACGTGTTTTAGTTATTCCTAAACTTGTTGAAGCTGACAACCACACTGTGCTTATGTGAGAGAAAACCCTTTACTGAGGAAATATACACTGAAGTATTTCGGGGTAAACAGACATTATGTATACAACTTACTCAAAAGGTTTAGAAAAATAATAAACACGTGTGCAAGGGAAGCAAGCATTTAGTAAAGTAAGCAAGACAAAATGTTAAAAATAGATAAATCTAGATTAAAGAGCATGTGAGTGTTTTACAACTTTTCTGTAAATTGGAAATTATTTCCAAATGAAGAGTTAAAATAAAACTTATGAATATGTAATTTACTTTAATTAAAAACTGATAATTGTTTTACTCAAACACCACAAGCAACTCATGGCTTAGATGATTTATACATATGAAAGTGACTGCAGATGTGTGGCACAAATTCAGCAATTCACTTCTTGTTCTTTCTACAGTAACATTACTAGTAAACAGAAAGGATCCGAAATGTTTAGGATTTTTAAGGTTAGGAACTTAAAGGAAATCTTAACAGTCTGGCAATATTATAGCTTCAAGGTGTTTAAAATAGAATCGGTAATTATCCTTAGATTTAAATATCAACTGGTTGATCACACCCTGCTATTTGTGAGAGAGAACTTGGTAGGTAATGTTCCAAGAAGGCCCTTAGAGAAGTAGCCTCTCCTTTTCAGGAGTGTTTATCTGACTTTTTAAAAAAAAAACAAAAAACATAAAATGTATTCTATTCCAGAGCTTTCTTCTGCCCAGTGCCTCGGGCAGAATTTTATGGCTTTGACCACAGAGAATATTTCTGGTACCCATTTTCATTCCCACTCCACCCATTATTGTTTAAAGACAAAAGATAGGGCAGCTGCTGACTAGTACTCAGGGGCCTATCCTTTGGGAAACTCCTCAGATCACGGCAGACATGACCATTTTAAAATGAAGGTATAATAAAACAAAGTGACGACCCCATTTCTGCCCAAAGCCCTATGCACAGGCTTGTTTTCACTGCCAATCGTGGTAGCCAAGAACAGAATTATTCCAGTTGTGCCAGGACGGTGTGCCAAAATCAAATAATAGTGGACTTTTCTCAATTACAGAAACAAGAAAAAATGTATGGCAATGAATCGGCTTTATTTTTACAAGTTTGGCTCTTGCTGTCTACCAGCCGATGCTACAATCTGTGATTTACCACCATCTAGGATTACACCAGCACAGAATAATCTATTTCATTATTTTCAGTTTAACACTTGTGTTTCAAAGAGCTGCATGATTTCTTTGAGTGACTTGGGCAATCCGAGGCCTAAAGTGCTTCTCCAGCCCCGAGCAAGGTGCATCTTTATTACTTAATGCTTCACTCAGAGCACTTTCCCTCACTAGTGTAATTATTTAGAGAACCACGTTCTGTAACCCAGAGTCAAGCCACATGACTGGGGTTTCTTTCTGAGACTGCCACTCGAGTTGTATAACCGTGGACAAAAATACTTTAGGATTGTAAGACTCAGTGTGTCATTTGCAAAATAGGAATCACCTTAGCTATCCTGCTTTCCTCACAGGTTTTTTCTAATCATCCAAGGAAATAAAGGTGTGAACTCATTTTGGAAAAGTCCACATTATTTCTCCCCAGTTGTTATTCAAGGTTTTGAACATAAGGCTAAATTGGCATGTGTTTGTTTCTTAAAGTATCTGGTGAAGTGCTGTTTCCATAGTTTTTCCTAAACAAATACTTGCTGCCTAGTGATCCAATGGTTAAATTAATTAACTTTCAGGCTGCAATAGTTTTACGTTCCTATTTCCAGAGAACTCTTCCTAATTCAAAAGGGTGGACATTGACCTAGACTTGGAATAACTGGTTCAACATGAAGATACATGTCCAAAGGAGTTCTAGGAACTTGAGATAGTTCATGCTAACAAGCTTCCTTTACTAATGAAGAGAAATATGCCTTTGACCTTCTCTTGAAATTACAACCTTATAGTCTTTGAAAGACTTTTTTAAAGACTTAGTGAGGTGCTTAACACACTTGGTAATACTTTTAATGGACTCATTCACGGAAATTACCCAAAGCCTAGACAACTCGAACAAGGTAGATATGTAATAAGTATTTGGTTAATTAAGGAAAGATGTCGCCTTGCACAATAGAGTAACCCAAACGGTTTCTCATTAACTCTACACAGTACGGTCGTTAAAATGAAATGACATGGAGCAACACGTTCTATGTCAAAGGCACGTTGCCAAATATAAGCTAGTTGCGAAACGGCATATGCAATGTAACAGCATTAACATATGAAAATATGCAAAAAATATCATATCTAATGTATGGATGCATGGCTTGCAGTAAAACTGTAAGAACATGAGAGGGCTGTGTGCTCTTTTGCTTGACACAGCTCCAGAGGAGGCTATCCTCATTCTTGTTTTTAGCTAGGTCCTAAAACCATGCATTGGAATGAAAAATTCCAGCTCAGAATACTTGTTCCTAAGAGACAAATTGTTCCTAAGAGACAAATTGTCCCTATAGTAAAGGGACATATAGGGGTTTTAGTCATACTGTTTCGTTATTTAAAAATATATTTGAAGCAAATGTTGCACGGTGGTAAGGTTTGACAAGCTACATGATGGGTACACTGGCATTCCATTATTCCCTATGCTTGAAATATTTCCTCATATATGAATTCTGATAACATGTAATGAGAAAAATAGTTAAAATTTCTTGGTTGCCGTATTAAAGGAGTATGCATAATCACAACCTCATATTTTTATTGTAAACATCTAAGAATCTATCACACTGCTAATAAATTCTGAGATAAAACATTTTGTGTTCTCAAATTAAATATGAAAGAGACTTATTGATATAGGACCTTTTCAGGTATTACAAAACAACTTACATAACTTCACACTCAAAACTTTTTTGGGGAGAGGCTAAAGGAAAAAGAGAAATCTGTGGCTAGCTCTAAGGAAGATGGTCTTATTTTACTTTGGGGATACAGTTCTAGGACACACGTGCTAAAATGTTCAACCATAACTAAAATTTAGCAGTTGTTTAAGGAATAAAACTATGCAAGTCAAATTCTAAAGACACCTTCTTCAAATTCTGACAATTAGCAAACTCCTAAACGGCAGATAATTTCCTATCTCAATACAACAATCCCATCTCTTATCAGCTAGTAAAATGAAACTCAGAAATACACAATTTACGTACCAAAATGTCCATTCCAGGGACATATTTGAGGGTTATCTTATAGTCTTTTGGAAGATTTGCCACCTACAGAGACCGAAAAAAAAAAAAAAAAAAAAGGAAAAAGAAAACTGTAAGAAAATCCATACATATCAATAAATCATATTGTTTTTAGTGGTTTGGAGAAAAACACATGCAAACTTGTTACATTTTTAAGTTACCACTGAATTTCAGTATTTACATACACAGTGATTATTCATTCTTGATTTCCCTTTGTAATCAAAGGCAATCTCCAAAAATAAAATCAGTAAAAATATTTTGGACTCCAAATTCAAGTTATGGGTGGCTAAGTACAAGATATGCAGAGTTTTGGAAACATGATCTGAATTTCAATTTCCATCTGTGGTCTTGGAATTCCCTTCCAGGACTACTTTCTCACTTGTTCCTCCATAGAATCAGGAATACAATATATTTTTCTTGTCACTGGTTCTCAAAGTGATATAGTATCAACATCACCAGGGAATCTATTAGAAATGCACATTCTCGGGTCACACCAGACCTACAGAATCTTACTCAACAAGTCCCCAGGTCATTCTGATGAGTCCTCAGGTTTGAGAACTACTGTTCCATGTTCTTAAAAAAGTAAATAAATAAGTAAATAAATAAAAAGTCAATGAAACTTCAAAAATACAATGCTACTTATGGGATGAAGATACTTTATAACATTAAAAAAATTAGAATAATTCAGTTCTGTGATATAACTTAATCCATTACCTAGGGCTGAACATTTGAGGTGTCTCCTGTGTTAGTTTCTTTTAAAGGCTTTAAAAATATATCTAACACATTCTGTCAGTCATTATGGCATAAATTGAACAAGCACCTGATTTAGAACCAAGAAATTTGTAACAAATCTGAACTCTGGTTTCTCTCATCTGTAAAATGGAGATAAAGCTACCCATGTCAAATAGTCACAAACTGAGTTAAGTGAATGTGTCAAACACATTATAAACACTCAATCCATGTTGACAGCTCTACTGGCAACTGACTTCCAAGGCATACAGAGTTCCAGGTTCTCTCATATCCTTTCCTACATATAAGGCAGGCTCTGTCATCCCACCCTTCCAGCGATGTTAAAATTTCTATCTGAGAAAGAGAACTGACTCTGGGTGGTGAACACACAATGTGAGACATAGATAATGTAATACAGAATTGTACACCTGAAATCTATGTAACTTTACTAACAGTTGTCGCCCCAATAAACTTTAAAGAAAAAAAAATTCCATCTGAATAATATAGCCAGTAATTGATTAGGTTCATGGGGTCTTAAAACAATACACAATGTAAAAAGGTGGTTTGGCACTATTACATTCTTAGCAGATCTACTTTGCTTTTGCAGACTTATCTCCCCCTCATCCTGCCTCTAAAATTTTTACTGTTTCCCATAGTAAGCTGGGATCTCATGCCTGTTTGCTGGACTAGGTCATCTCTGACAAGTCTCCCACAGCACAAGCCATGTTTGTTCTTGGCCTTGCCGACAGCTTCTAGAATCTGAGAACAACATAGTGAGAAAAGAATCCAGGTCAAGGCACTAGAACAGTTGACCCTTGAGCAACGCAGGGATTAGGATTGCAGACCCCAATAAGGCTAAAAATCCATGTATAACTACTGGTCAGCCCTCTACATACACGGATTCCCAACCACAAATTGAAAATAAGGAGTCACAGGGGAGCCAAGGAAGTACTGATGCCACTGTGATCACTACCATTCTACCTCCAGGGGTACCAGCTCACACTCACCCATCACAACCTCAAACCTAACACTTAGCAAATCCTTACTATGAGCCAGGGACTGTGCTTATTAAGGGCTTACATTGCACGATAGCATCCCATCCTCAGATCCCTGTGACATAGTATCTCTACTTAACAGGTAAATAACTTGAGGCTCAAAGAGTTGAAGAAACTTGACTAAGGTCACACAGCTACTACATGTTAAGTCTGCAGTAACACTCAGAGCCCCCGTGGCCTCTTAGCTCCACTACACATTTTCATCTACTCTGCAAACTTGTTCTAGGCATTTTCCACTCATGAGGCTCACCATCATCCCTCCTCAAGCCATTCCCGATAAATTAATCAAATAGTAGACTCCTTGATGCTTATTGAAAACACCTCTGGGCTGCCACAGAAAGTGTTTTTTTTTGTTTGTTTTTTATTGTTTGTTTGTTTTGTTTTTTTAGGGATTATACTCTTGCTCTTTACACTTAACTTTCTTTCGGTCAAACTTCCCAGCATGCCTCCATAATTTCTTTTGTCTTTTGAATCTTCATCTTTGAAAAGCAAAATGACCTAGTTGTTTTATGTAAGCCCTGGTGGCAAAGGCGCAGCTGACACCTTGCAGGTGTCAAAGCTGAAATCAGAAGGAGCAGCAACGTTAGAGTTCATTATCAGCCACGTAAATTAAAGCCATTCCAGATGGAGAAACTTGGCAAGAAGTGGTACCTGTTCTGAACACAAGCTGTTTGACCCTCTAGTCCTTCTTTTAAGCATAACTTACATAATCAAATAATAAATATAAAATTGATCCAATTAGTATTCAGAAAACTTAGGATCCGATTATATACACCTAAGGAACAGAGAAAATGTAAGGGATATTCTGGCCAATTTTATTAGTAATTTATATATAAAAATTGGTTCAAAAAAATCAAAGAAACCTTATAAAAAGTTCTCTGACCAACACACTGAAATCTCCATACCTTACCACGTGGGGGGAGTATAATAAAATAATTTATACATTACGCTGATTTATTGACATTTAATTTCTGATGGGACTGAAAAATAATATTATTTTTTAAAAATACTTTACAGTTTAAACAAGTTGTAACATATAGTCTCAATCACAACCCCATGAGATATGTATTATTGAGCCTATTTGACAGATGAAGACATGGAGGCTCAGAGAAGTGAACTGGCATATCAAGGTCACTGGCATATCAAGGTCACAAGCATCAGGAGTTCCTGCTGGAGATAGGATGCAAATCCTGGCTCCGTGTGCTGGTCTGTGCACAGTTAGCTACAAAGCAGTCTCTCTCCCTTTTATTACTTTCTTGGCTTGCATTGGTTCCTTTCCAGTTACATTTGGAAGGGAATTTAGGAAGTCAACTTGTAGATTTTTGTGGTCAGTTCATGAATTATTATATTACTCTGTAAGCATTTATGGTATGTTGAACAGCATTATAAAGCACAGATAAACTTGTCATAAATTCAGTTTCTATAATGGATATTGACAACTGTGGAAAGTTTGACAGAGCAGAGGGAGTCTTTGGCCTGGAACTCGGAAGATGTTCCTTTGAGGCAGTTAGTTTGTCGTGCGAGTCACAGCACAACTTCTGGAGACACACCGCTCAGGCTGGGACCAGGCCCTGCCACTCAGAGATCTTGGGCAAGTAACTTTAGCTTCAATTTCCACATATGTAAAATGGGAATCCAAATCTAGCTAGTGGATTTATAAAGACTGAACAAGAATTAAATAACACGTTTAAAATGTTTAGTGCTTCAGCATGGTGTGCGAATGAGTATATGCTTAATATTACTAATTAATGGCGAGAGAGTGGGACATTAGACTAGATAGAGGAAGGGTCATATAAAAAAACAAAGAAATGAGAAAGCACATGGTGTCTTTGAGAGACCAGGGACAGAAAAACCTGGCCCCTGCAATAAGAGGTAAGAAATACACCGGGAAAGCCACATTACAGAGGGACCTCAATGTTGGGCTTAGGTGGCCAACGGCAGGCAGCAAAGTTTCAGGAGGATGAGTCCTACCACCACAACCCCACAGCAAGTCCCTTCTGCCTCAGGTACATCACTTCCTCTCTGTGGAGCTTCTACTCCTTATCTGTAAAATGAAGAGGGTAAACTAGATAATTACTAAAAATTCAGTCTGATTTAACTTCTCATATAAGCAGGAGGGCTACACTGAATGTTTAGTTTAAGAGGGGACAGGATAGTAAATTTAGGAAGATGAGTCCGGAAGGATGGCTTGGGGCAAGGAGAGAACAGAGATAGGGAACAGTGTAGAAGACAACTAGGAAAGTGCTGAACATCGTTCAATATTTATACAGAGACTGGAAGCTGTAAAAGCAGAAACGTGGTTTAGATTCCAAGATTTCTACCCGTTGGTAGGTTAAGTGGATAAGTAACCAAGGCTACAGATTTTTAAAAACAAATCTAGTAAAATAAGTTTAGGACAAAACTGAAAAATGAAACAGAATGTAACTGATGGAAAACTTTACCAAAGTCCAAATTATCCCAATGAGCTTTGTGGTTAGTACAAGTATATCAATACTATGCCAGATTGTAAAATGCGTAAAACTACAAAAACAAGTCACTTAATGAGAGGCTCACTTTACTAAGTGGGTCCATTTACTATTGTTTTTGGATGTCTCAAGGATTGACCATACTCAGTGACACTGGGGGGAGGGGAGCATAAGGGAACAGCATGCAAAACGGCTGGATACTCAGCCATATGGGAACTGGCTGCATACCATACTCTGCAGGTATCTGGACTCAGGAGAAAAAGAACTCAAAGTCAGAATAATTAACTCCCTCTTTAGATCATGGAACTAAAAAAACCTTTGAATCTCATGATTC
The DNA here is from genome assembly GCF_057876585.1 of Rhinolophus sinicus. Taxonomy (NCBI): domain Eukaryota; kingdom Metazoa; phylum Chordata; class Mammalia; order Chiroptera; family Rhinolophidae; genus Rhinolophus; species Rhinolophus sinicus. The sequence goes on from NC_142501.1 coordinate 82,738,052, forward strand.
AAATGTCACTGAGGTCCCCAAATGCCATGAAATCTGTGGTAGTTTGGACCTCCTCGGCAAGACACTTATTTGTCTCAATTGTGTCTCCCAAGTTGTAGGTAAGAATCAAAATGCAGTAGTAGTAGCTTATGATTCCCTTGACTTTGTACATAAAATGTAGTGCACATGTGAACCTTTCTGGGGAAGGAGTCCAGTTTTCAGTCTTATCAGATCCACTGAAGTTTAAGAATCACTGCTGAGGGGATTGGGGGTGGAGGGTAATGTACTCTTGTATTTAAATATCACAGCTCACTTATGTACAACAGCTTAGTGAAATGTTGGTTGTTCGGTATTCAGAAATAGCAAAGGAGAGAGATTTTTGCTTTTTCGTTTGTCCTTGTATGTGATCTCCTGTTAATATTGACAAAAACCTAACTAACCAGGTCAATTACCTTCAGTTTTCAAAGCTATCTTTAAAATAATAATAATAATAATAATAGATCAATTAATCATTAAAAAATTAAATATTAGATGACAACTTCATGAGACTTTAGTGAGTCACCTTTTCTCAGTAAAGAATGCCTAAAAACAGTTAGATGACCCTTGTGTTCTTTCAAATAGCAGAGATAAAAAGATTTTTGTCTATTTCACAGGCACACCTTATGATGGTGATTTCAATTAAATAATAGGAATTGAACTTCTACAACGTGATTGCTTCCTAATCACAAGATAAGGTAACTACTACCTAGGAAATAAAATTCAAGAGGTAACAATGGTAAGTCTCAAGATGCAGTTGACATTTACATCTTAAATTAAGACCCCATACATTATGAACTGGGTTCTTGTGTTCCAGACACAGGTAGTTATGGGTTCAAACCTCTGCTTTGCTTCCTATTTCCTAGTGAGAGTGGTAAGGTTACTTAGGATCACTAAGCCTCAGCTTCCTAACCAATAAACTGGGGGTGAAAAAATTACCTCCTAGGGTTGTGAGGATTAAAGGAAAGTGCTTGGATACTCACACAATAACTACTGCTTTAACAAGTCAAGAAGCAGGAGACATAGCACCTAAATGGTTTATCCCATAAAGAACAAACAGTGTTTTCTTCATGATAAGATCAACATGCTTGGTAACATAGCAAGCCATCTAGTTGTCAGTTTTCACAAATATTATTTTCAATACACTCTGTCTTATGAATACTAAAAGTCCTAAATTTAGCTTTGAATAGAGAAAGAAATGTCTACTGCCTGCAGGAACAGAAATTAACATGCTAACAACTGCAAACTAATAAAAATGAACTTTGAAAACACTCCAACTACGATATCATTGTTCTTCAATGGTCAATGAAACCTCTGCTTTTAAAGAGAGGATGTGCTTAGAAAAGCTTAGAATTCACCTAAGAAATGGGAAGATTCAGAGATTCCAGTCCTCCATTTTAATGCAGTGGTTAATTCTATTTGAAGAAAATTGTATTTTAAGAAGAATAAAAATCAGAATTATTCAAAACTATCCATTCAAAGTGAGAAAATGTGTTATCTAAGGATATTTTTATAAGCTCCCATTATGTTAAACTCCAAGAGTTATATAATGCTAATATAACCTCCTTAAAATAAGTGCCTACCTCAAGAAACAGGAAAACCATGAATTCCTGAGTTTTATTCTATTTTGCTGATTTGTACCCTGACATTGAAAAGACAGAATAATTTCACCTTTACCAGATGGGGTTGGGATAGCCACCTGTTTTTAAAAAGCAGTTTTTGAGAAAGACAAATAATTGCTCAACAGAAATTTAACTATTAAAAGGTTTTTAAAATACAACAAAGTCACATTTAATTAGCCCCCCCCCCCCATGAAGGAAAAACATCATCACAAATGAAGAGAACAGTAGAAAGAAAAAAAATGGCAACTAATTTGAGCTATTTCCATATTTGGATTCCTCCTTACATTAACAATGACAACCATTAAAAGCTTCAGCCTAACTGTCCTCTAGATACAAGTTTTTAAAGTTTGATTCATTCTTTTCCCAGATACTTGACCCTTTCTTTAGGTAGGTCTGAGTTTGCCATTTAAAACAAGTCTTGCAACATTTTTTTTTTTAGAAACAAAGCAAAATGTTCTGTAAATAGATGAACTATTATGCTGCGTAATATGCCTGAAGGATTTCAAATGAAAACCATGGGGACCGTAGGGTCAGGACAAAGTGTTCAAGAAGAAATTTAAAAAAAAAGAAAGAAAGAAATGACAGTGACGTCATAAGTCATGTGCTTCTGTGACATGAGAATCACCCCAAACAAACACTTTTAAGATTTGTGGGCATAGTAAGAGTTGCCACCTAATGTAAAGGTAGAACTAGCAGAGCCTGCAAAGGAATGTTTTCAGTTGAAGAAATTACTGTGAGCACAAGGCAAGAACGTACTATCCACCCACTTTCTTTCTCTCAACTAAAACGTACCAAGGTTATGTCTGCAGAGCAAATTTCTCTTGTTCTACATAACCTCCTTTAGTCGAGACATTACTGAATTATTCAAAAAGCTGCAACCTGTAGAAGTATCGTTATGGAATACAAGAATTTCAAAGCTAAAAAGCGCTTCCAAAGTTATCTAATTTAGTTGTTCTTATCTTTTCAGGGGTTCACAGACTTCTCTGGTATGCAGATGAAAGCTTAGCACCCTCTTCTCAGAAATGTATAGAAGGCATCATTTGGAGTTCCATTTTACAAACGTTGGAAGTTTATGAATCCTAGATTAAGAACTATTGATCATGTCCTTGTTCTTCATTTTAAAAACCAGAAATTGAATTCCCAGAAAGATTCGGGGATTTATTTTCCCAAGGTCACACAGCTAGGTAATAGCAGAGCTGGAATTCAAACATCCTGTATGCCTGACTTCAACATGCTTTGTTTGCCCCACCGTTCTTTAGAGAGGCTGTAATTATCTATACCCATAAAATCCAAAATCACTCATCTTCCTGACTGAACTGGTGAAATTAATGAAAGTTAGTCAAAGGATGGGAACACAGCTCCTTTTCAAACATGAAAAACCCCAGCATTGTAAGCATTATGGCCTAAGCAGTCCTGGCACTTCTGTGCAAATAAGTGTCACCTGGGATGCTAGTGGAAGACTTGAAGTTTCCTCCACCCCATCTCCACAAATTGGTATTTTTGAGGTGGAAATTTGAGGAGAGGCCCTAACAGCTGTACTTTTAATAAGTACTCTAAGAGTTTGCGATTGGATGGTTTTCAAATGATGTCCCACAAATGCTAGCTTAAAGTAGTGGCTTTCAAACATTTTTCATAGGTTTGACTCTTTTTTTTTCTTATTTGGTAAACTGGATACATATATAAAAGTAGAGCAGCTGGGTGGGGTCTAAAACCTGTTTGAAAACCACTGTTCTGGATCACATAGCACTGGTGTCTGTGGACCAGGAGCTTGGTGTCACCATTTTTTGGTTTCAGTTTCCTTATTTATAAGAGTCTGTCTCCAAATTCCCTTTCAGTTCCAGTATCCTATGATCCCACGAACATCATTATTACCACTAATAGCTAATATTTATCATGCACTTGCTGTGTTCCTAGCACTGTTCTATTAATTTATTTAATCCTTGCAATCCGCCTATGAGGTTAAGTAGTATTAATCAAGAATACTGATGAAGAAACTGAGGCACAAAGAGGTTATGTGATAATAACTGGTAAAAAAAAATCATATATGCATTAGGAAGTAGGAACTGAGATTTAGAAAGCTCTGACCACTACACTATACACCTGAAGCTGAAGTAGAATAATACTGAATGTCAACTATAATTAAATGTATATATATATATATATATATATATATATATGCATGTATATTTACGGGGTGTAAAGTAAAGCATAGGGAATATAGTCAGTGGTACTGTAACAGCCATATACAATGTCAGAGGGGTAGTAGATTGGGGAAGGTATCACTTTGTGATGATTGTAAATGTCTATTACGTTGCTTTGTACACCTGAAACTAAAAAGAAAGAGCTGGGATTTAAAATTAAGGTTGGCGTGATTCTTCCAAAATGCATTTTTTTAACCAATATATTAGCACAGGTTAGATCCTATGTCATACCATGAAATTTGTTACATAGCATTCATTTTTGTGTTGTTTTTGTGGTGTTGGTGATATGCATTTTATATATTCATAGAGAAGACATGTCTCACTCTGAGATCAGAAATTATTTTATATTTTTCTATTTCCTACTCGATGAAATACAGCTTATGCATTATGTGGGTCTTTACTCAATTAGAAGTGATCTTCTGAATCCTACTTTCTATTAACTTGATTTTTTTTTTCATAAATCTGAGTAAACATGCTAATTTCACTAGATCAACTCTTGAAATTAAAAAATTTCCCCAAGTCAGTTGCTGGAAAGGATAAAAACAAAACAAACAAACAAACAAAAACCACTTCTTCAGTTTAATGATTTCACATTTGCCTTTTGAGTGAGAAATTATATTTTAGTGTCAATATTAATTAGCATCCCTTTCTAGGCTCTTCTTTCTCTTTAGTGCTTCTCATATCAGTTCATAGGTAACAGACTGAAAATAAGCGAATGGTTAAAGACAGGAATGGAAAAAATCTTGGAAGGTGCTTATAACACCTACTTATACCATTTGAAAATATCGCTTTGACCTTTTACAGGAAGTGGTACTCATTAAGTAGAATTCCTCAAAAACATAGCAAAAAAATAACAGCTACAAGTAATTCTTCTGAAATACGACGTTAATTTTGGAGATGCTTGGCCTGTGGTCAGAATCATCATCATTTTCCAACTATGATTCATGGCCCATAGATTTGAAATTTGCTCCCTAGGACCATTGCAGATCTGCCTGGCTCACTCTCAGCTCCACGGTTATACCAGCAGCCCCACAACCCAATTGTGACCCACTTTAAGCATTTTTGGGGGGACCCATATTAATCTGACATCCATGTAAATCTATACAACACAGATCAAACTAATCATAATGACCATTGAGATTAAATAAGGGTCAAGACACTTTGGTCTCTAAAGTTTGACACAGTAGACAATCTAGAGCAGTAGTTCTTAAACCTTCTTTCAGAAATGCCTTAAAAATGTAGATTGCTGGAGCCCTTCCTCAGACATACTGAATCAAGAGCCTAAACACCTGTGATTTTAATAAGCACCACAGGGGATTACGATTCTCAGACACGGTGGACCACATTCTTACTTCATTCATCGAGCAAACATGTAATGAGCACCTTCTCCTGATACAAAATTTAGAACATAAACGTATGCATTTTCTTTTTAATAGAGTATCTTGGGCCACAAACTAAGAAGCAACTTGAGAAAAAGGACCATGATCTATGTTTAAAAAAAATAAAAATACTTGCCCCTCACCCCCATCCCTGTACCAATACCTGGTTGGGCATAGAGTAGGCAAATGTTTCACTGCTTTGGGCACCGGCCCCTCAAATAAAACATGTTAATACATCTTCAGGTATCGCATCAGAGAATACTTTTAAACCTGCAGCCTCTGGGTGTCCATCTAAGGAATCTCCATAAATTGTGGGAGGTGTGTGTGTGTGTGTGTGTGTGTGTGTGTGTGTGTGTGTGCATGTTCCTGATTCTGCATTGAGGCTAAGCTAGCAAGACTCGGACCCTCGTGTTAAACTTCTGTTTGCACGTTCAGCCAGGAACCCAAAATGAAACATATAAACCAGGAAATGTATATCGAGAGTAGGAAAGATAAGTATATCAACAGGTATTCTTTTCTTTTTCTACATTTCACAACCCTCATTTCTTTCCTATTCTCACATCACCTCTGTTCTTTAGACAATATTCAAATAACTGAGTGCCACGTGGCTATTTTGAGCCAGGAACTTAACAAAAATGCCTCTCGAATGTTGTTCATGCTGAAATTACACTCTGAAGCTCTAATAAACATGTTAAATCTTTCCTAGGTGTTGAGAGTTGGGAACAATGCATTCCAGAGGTTGTGTTATACCCTCCATCTCTGTGGTCTGCATTTTAAGAGAAGCATGGCACGAAGCCAGCAGAAATGGCTTTTGCTGAGGGCAGAGTTCCAATGTGATAAATGTGGGAAATGAGTCTGGTCAACATTTGGACAACAAATCACTCCTCCAACTATGTTCCCTGAGGGAGCAAACATGTACCCACATGGGACAGGGTATTTGAGGGCTGGCAAGGGAAAAATGGCCATCTCAGAGTTCCTTTTGTTAGGCCTGTTAGAACAGAGTAAAGGCATATGGAGGCGAAATACGACAGGCTGAGGACCCCACTAAAGAGATAATGGGGAACAAGATAGTTCTAACACATCAGCACACAGAGAACTGTCTGGTGTCCTTCCATGACTGTGACAGAGTTGAAAAGACCAGCAAAGAAACAAAGTCATCACAGTGGTGGGCCATGGGCCAATTTTACGGATAGTAGCTCCATGACCTTAAATATCCCCCTACCTGCTCCCTCTATAAGCCCTTTCAGATCACTTAATACTTTCTTTCCCTCTCTTAGAAAAATACCAATTTGGGGCAAGAAAAAAAATAAAATCTTTTTGAGAAAACACAAGAAAAAGAGTCACAGTTATTGAAAGCATTCCTTACTCACCAATTTTGTAACGTCTTTCACATCATCAGTTATACGGTTCATGCAGATCCCTGTAGTGTTGACAAGAGGATTAAATAGGAGCAGTTGTAGATAAATGCAAGTGATAATCCAAGTCTAGATGAAAAGAGAAAAACCTCAGGTGACCATCAATTAAAATCTGTAATTACTTAAATTGTTAACATCTTTTGCCTGTGTGTGGAAAATGCAATCAACCAATTTTTTTGCAATGCTACTGGCTTAAATACAATGAAATGCTGAACATTTAAACTATGCCGACCAAAGTTTATAAAAATTCTCAGTTAAATGTGGTTTGGATTTTTCATGTCAATGACATTATCGTTAACTTTTGTTTAAAAGCTTTCTTTAGCCAATTTCCTAATGGTAATTAGGAATGAAACTAGCAACATGAAGGGATTTGTCACTTAAAATGTTTCTCAAAGCTAGGGAATGCATTAAATTAATACCTTAAGGCACCAAGGGAAACGTTCTCTACTTTAAATGTGGACTCGTTGGCAAGTAGCAGCATAAGCATGAGCAGTGCTTTAACCCAACAGTCCACCACAGTACACCAAGATAAAGTGAGAGAGAGACACACACACATTTTTAGATCGGGATAAAATTAACCTCATTTGTGAAACATAAAAAAAAAAAAAAAAAAAAAAACCCTCATAGTTTTGAATCACAGCTTTTTAGCTATTTATTAAGGAAAAATATTTCCTTAGTCAATAAGAAATTTCTTGAACCCTAGCATGAAGTAATCACACGCGCGCACGCACACACACACATACACACACACATACATGGACACCTCTCTGAAAATAACACTTTCAAACATTGTAGTTACTTTTATGCATCACATTTTTTTTTATTATACTATATTTTAGGTTGTTAAGAAATCAGGCATCTGATGTTTTTCAGTAGCTTTACAACATATGACACAGCACCTTGCATATAAAAAGCCATAAATTAAATAAATAAATAAATAAATAAAATGTGAATGAAAGTTGACATGGAAGGGACGATAATTCCAGGAACAGTAAACACCATGAGCAAAAGCAGGGACATATGAAGATATTTTAAAATGTAAGAGGTCTTTTATGAGTTAACATCTGTCTATGGCATCCTGGATGAACGAGTGAGCAAGATAAAAATAAACCAACGCTTCAAACTCAATACCTACTTATTGAACATGTCTTATGAGACAGGGATGATGCCAGTCAGTCGAGAAACCAAGGTGATGAAGATGCCCTTGAAACTCAGAGGCAGGTAAATAAATCACCCCCACACCCTGTGATAAGTGCTTTGAAAACACAAAGGAGGAAACAATTAATTAATCTTAAAGCGGGGAACCCGTGGCAGGAAGACAGTGCCAGGAAAAGCCAGAGAAAAAATGTGACTCTGACTGGATTTTGGAGGACATGGGAGAGTTTGCAAGAGTTGTCATGGAAGGCACGATAATTCCAGGAGAACAAACTGCATAAGCAAAGGCATGGAAATGTGAAATATTTTAAAATGAAAGCGTTCACTTATGACTTAGCATGTGTTTATGGCATCTTAAAATTACATAAAAGCCCATCTGCACAGGCCTAAAAATCTTTCCTATTTATGTAGCTAGCCATGTGATAAAAGGGACTGGATTATAATTTTTAATTAATATCTATCTGCAAGCTAACTAGATTATTACACTGGACCAAATGATAACTATCATTTACTAACATTTCTAAGACTACAGTGCTACCTACATCGATAATAGTGGCTTGTAAACCAAATTAAAACCCTTTTGTTGTTTTACTATTGTGATCTTTTACCAGTAATCCTGCTTAATTTTATTTAAGGTTACTTTGTGTATTGTGGGGTTACACTCCTCATAGCACGTTCTCCCCTGGACCAACATGAAGACTAAATTGTGTAAAGGATTTCTGTTGGGGGATTCTTCTTTTGGGATAATGCCAACATATGAAATCTCCCCTAATAACTTCCTTCATGTAGGCAAATATAATTGATTAAACTCAAGCTTTCTTTCATATTGTCCTTTCTAAGACCTAACTCCCTCACTTGAAATACATTTCTCCAAGACCTTCTTTTGTGATATGTCTTGGGAACCCTCCCTGAGGATCTCTGTAAATGACCAATCTGATTAACAACCATATTCATATTCTAGGTTCTAAGAAACATAAAGGCAGAAATTCTGTTAATTCTCTTCATCCCTTATCCCTGACATTGAAGAAACACTAAACAAACATTTGTTCATTCATTCATTCAGAAAATATTTATTGAGCACCCTGTGTGTTGTACATGCACTGTTGTACATGCTTAGGATATACAGAGGGTGCCAAAAAAAGTGTATACACATTTTAAGAAAGGAAAACAATATTAAAATTGTAATATTCAATATATACCAATAACAAAAGATGAATACAAGTCACGTTTGACTTCTGCAATCACAAGAGGTGCTCAAAGTGGTTACCATCAGCGTCTAGACACTTCTGATTACAGCGAACTACTGATTGAGCAACGTTGACCAAAGTGTCCACTTATATACATTTTTTTGACATCCCCCATATTAAAAAGAGTGGGGGGCAAAAATCCCTGCCCTCATGAGGCTTATCTTCTAGTGAGGAAGGCAGACCATAGGCAATGAACATAATAAGTAACTAGATTATACAGAATGTCACAAGCTGTTAAGTGCCATAGCAAAAGCAAAATTTGATCAAGGTCAAGGAAATTGGGATTATAAGGCCTATTCTGCTCTACCAGTGATCGTGGCCTCAGGTTCAAGTTCACAGTCACACTCACGAGGCATTGGAGGCATCACCAGCACCAAATGTACTACTGAGCTTTAAGAAAGGATGCAGGGTAGGCAGCAAAGCAGTGGCATGCACAGTACTGGTAGAGGGGAGGGCTCATGACTCCCAGGCAGTGTCTCAAGTCCACGTATCACTACAACCCTGCGATGTGCGTGGTAATGGCAGATGATGTCGGGTGGGCAGGGCCACGTTTGGGGCTTCTACCTGGCTAGGTGAGTAGCCCCTTCAGGGGCATGTGATGGACTTCCGTTCATTCTCCATCACAGCTACGCCCACCAGAATCAGTCTCAACAATAAAGTACATACAGATGCCTGTTGTGCTACCTAGAAACTTAAGCAGGATTCTAATGAAGTACAGCTATACTCCTATAAATCGCTTGAGTTCTTGTTGCAAGAAGGATGATAGACAGGGTCAAATCCCCAGTCTAGAGAAAAGGCCGCAGAACTAGCTATTACTACTACCCCTTGCTTTTCAGAGACTGCTTTTCAGAGTACGTGGGGAAACAGCTTGAAATTTGAAACAGGGTGACACTTGGGGGTGCCTCATTGAGAAGGCATTTTACCAAATACTGCACGGAGCTAGGGGAGTGATTCTTACAGACACCTGTGAGAAGGGTATGGGGACAGAAAGAAAAGCTGGTGCAAAGGCTCTAAGGTCTATTAAGAAGTCTGCTTTATTTAAGGAACTGCAAACATAAACTGGGGACAATAGAAGATGAGGATGTCAGAGAGAGAATGGAGAGGCCACATCATGCAAGGTCTTATACCCCATTGTCTGGCCTTTTGACTTTTGCTATGAATGAAACAGGCAGGATTCATTGCAGGATTCTGAGCAGTGGAGAGCAACGAACATATTTTAAAACTTTTGAAAAAGACTTGTTGGCAGTTTCTTATAAAACTTAACATACACCAAGGAGCTGAAAATGTGTGTCCACACAAAAACCTGCACACCGATTTTTTAGCAGCTTATTCATAATTTCCAAAATTTGGAAGCAAGCAAGATGTCCTTCAGTAGTTGAATAAAGTATGGTCCATCCAGACAAGGGAATGTGATTCAGCACCAAAAAGAAATAAGCTATCAAGACATGAAAAGACATAGAAGAAACTTAAATGCATTTTACTAAGTGAAAGAAGCCAATCCGAAAAGGCTACGTACTTGTGATTCCAACTACTATGACATTCTAGAAAAGGTAAAATTATGACAACAGTTAAAATATAAGAGGTTGCCAGGGGTTGGAGGGGGAAGGATGAAGCGGCAGAATACAGAGGATTTTTAGGTCAATAAAAATACTCTGTATGATACTGTAATAGTAGATAACATGTCATTATACATCTGTCCAAACTCACAGAATGTACAACACCGAGAGTGAACCATAATGTAAACTATGGACTTGGGTGATAACAATGTGTCAGTCAGTGTAGGTTCATCAATGGTGACAAATGTCCCACTCTGCTGGGGGATATTGGTAATAGTGGAGGTTATATACGTGTAGGGGCAGGAGGCCTATGGTAAATTTGTGTACCTTCTTCCCAATTTTGCTGTGAACCTAAAACTTCTCTAAAAATAATAAAATCTTTCCAAAAAAAGAGATGACTTTGATTACTGTGGTGAGAACATACTTTAGGTTAACCATAGGTAGAAACAGAAAGATCAGTGAGGGGTTATTGCTCTTGGCCAAGTAAGGAATGTCTGTCGCAATGGATTGACCAAAAGTGGTTAGATTCTAGATGTCTCCTGGAGGCTGAGCCAGTAGGATTTCCTGACAGTTAGAATGTGGTTTGAAAGAGTCAAAGGTGACTCCCACGATGTTTGGCCTGAGCAACTTGAAGGGTAGTGTCGCCATCAACTGATATGGAGAAGACTGAGAGTAGAGATGGATGTTATCAATATCCCCCAGCAGAGTGGGACATTTGTCACAATGGATGAACCTATACTGACACACCATGATCACTCAAAGTCCATAGTTTACATTAGGGTTCACTCTTGGTGTTGTACATTCTGCAACTTTGGACAAACGCACATATCAAGAGTTGAGTTCTGGGGGTGCTAAGTTTGAAATGTCTTGGAGATACCCTAGTCATGATACTAGGTCAGGATATTTGAATCTGGATTAAGGAGGGAAGTATGGCCTGGATATATATATATAGCCTTTGATATATAGGATGGATATATATATATATATATATATATATATATATATATATCATAGCCTTTGATATATAAATGGAATGTTAAGCAAAAGAGTGTGTGAGGCCATCAAGGGAATGAGTACAAATAGAAAAATGAACAAAAGACTGAGTCCCCCAGTGCTCTGACTTGAAGAAGTCTGGCAAAAGACTGCAACCTCACAAAGGAGCCTGACACAGAAGCCAAAAAAGTAGAAAGAAGTCAAGTAGAAAAAAAAAAAAGAAAACAAGAAAAAAAAATACCTTAAGAAGAAGAAAGTCAAACTATGTCAAGTACTCATAATAGGTGAAGTAAGATGAGGACTGAGCACTGACCACTGGATTTAGCAGAAGAGAGGTCATCGGTGACATTAGCAAGAACATGTTTATTGAAGCAGTCATGGGAAAAAGCCAGTTTGGAGTGGGTTTAAGAGAGCACGAGAGGAGAGTAATTACGAATGAATATAGATAGGTCTTTTCAAGAGATGTCCTTCAAAGAAGAGCAAACAAAAACAAAGTGGGGTGATAGCAAGGAATTGTGTGTGTGTGTGTGTGTGTGTGTGTGTGTGTGTGTGTGTGTGTTGTGTGGGTGGGGGAGGGTATTGTAAGATGGTAGAAATACCAGGATGTCCGTATGCCTACGGGGTGATCCAGGAGGAGGGTATAATTGGCTATGAGGGTCAGAGAGAGGGAACTGCTTGAGCAATGTCCTTGAGAAGGCAAGAAGGGGTGAGATCTAGCTCTCAAGCAGAGGACAGCACCAATATTACTTTTTGCATCATTGTATACAAACATCTATAAAGATAAGATTTTGCTCATTGTATAGGAATCTATTTGGTCAGAGCTAAAAGTAAGTCTCTTGATACATTCAAATATCCTGTATTTCTTGAAGCACTTTATTTTAAAGCTGTTAAATAAACTCATATTGTAATTTAATTCTGTATATACTTTGCTACTGGTAAGGAAGAGTCGCCTTTCGTAAAATTCAACAACTCACTCTGGCATACGTAAACATTAGGATGGAGGAACAGTCCAAGGTAGAAACAGACTGAGAACTCTGCAGAATAGTAGTAATAACCTCTTTTGTCAGTATTCTGGGGAGAAGGCTGAAATGCAGAACTTTCTTCTTTATATGGAAAAGTAATTTTTCAGTGTTAATTATTCTATACAGAAATCTTTCTAATCTATCGTACACACACTTCAGGATTTCTTAAACAGTGGGTAGAAATATTAAACTTCGTTTTTCTTTGATGATTCAGGTTTGTCATATAAGCGAAGACTAAATGAAATAAGCCAGATACAGAAAGGCAAATATCACATGATCTCACTTATATGTAGAATCTAAAAAAAAATGAACTCATAGCAACAGAAAGTAGAATAGAATGGTGGTTACCAGAGGCTGGGGGTGGAGGAAAATGGAAAATATTGAACAAAGGGCACAGACTTTCTGTTATAAGATGAGTAAGTTCTGGAGACCTAATGTATAGCATTGTGACTTTAATAATAAATACTGTGTTATATACTTGAAATTTGCTAAGCGAGTAGATCTCAAATGTTCTACACACACACACACACACACACACACACAAAAGGTAACTCTGAAGTGATGCATATGATATGTTAATTAAATTGTGGTAATTACTTCACAATCTATGCATACGTTGTGTACCTTAAATATCTGTCAATCGGACCTCAGTAAAGCTGGGGAAAAGGCATCTCAGTTACACACTTGTGACTGCCCTCCTGCAAGTAGCTCCAAATTAAGTACTTGTTTAAATGAATATTTTTAAAATGCTATTTTAGTTTTCGTCAGTTTGTTTCACAGTTTACCTGTTTATCCTAGACGGTCAGGTCACTTCATGCAACATATTGTTACTGCTAACATGCCTATTTCTAGTCTCCACAGTCTTAGTGGCAAACACAACACATGGCCCATCGTGTGTGCTTATGGTAGGCAGAGTAATGGCAAATAGATGACCACATCCTAATTCTGGGAACTTGCAACTATATTGCCTATATGGCAAAATGGACTTTGCAGATTAAGTTAAGGACCTTGATATGGAGTGACTATCCTGGCTTCTCTAAACCCAATTTATTCAGCTGGGTCCTTAAAAACACAGACCCTTTACTAACTCTGGTCAGAGAGATGCAATGATGGAAAAAGGGTCAGAAAGATATGACATGGTAAGGCCTTGACTTGCCATTGCTGGCACTGAAGATAAAGGAAAAGAGCCAGGAGTCAAGGAATGCAAGTGGCTTCTAGAAGCTGAAAAGGGGCAAGAAAACAATCTCCCTTAGATGGAGCCTTCAGGAAGGAACATATTCTTACCAATACCTTGATTTTAGCTCAGTAAGCTCCATTTTGGACTTCTGAATCTCCAAAACTGTAATATAAAAAACTTGTATTGTTTTAAGTCACTAAGTTTGTGGTCATTTGTTGCAGCAGCAATTGAAAACTAAATCAGAGCTCAATAAATTTACTTTCTGAATGAATTAATGAATGAATGGTGCAGTTTCACCATATTTGAGCTGTTGCTGGTAAGAAAAATAAACTGCCCCTGTGAGTATCCTGGGCCCCCAACTCCTGCTTTAAGCAAAGCAGCACTGCTTTTTTTCTGCTTTATTTGTTCATGCTTCTGGGTAAGATTTTGTTTGAACAAAGGTTTCCAAGGGCAAGAAAGAAGACGAAGAAAAAAAAACACCCAACAACGCGCTTTTGAAAACCAGTGGAGTGATGGCAGAGTACAGGACATGTATCCAGAAAACCTCTGAGCCCCTTACTGTGTGACCTCAGACAAGCCAGTTAATCCCTCTAAATAGCTGTTTATCAGTCTCTCAAATGAGAATAAGAGTACTTTTTCCCTTACCCACATCATGCAGTGGTGATCAGAATCAAATGAAAACCTTCCAAACTACAGGTGCTGTGCAATTATTTGTTGTGTGGTTTATGGGTTTTAGATTGCTAGGAAACCAGGGAAACAAGTGCTTCAAAACTATTTGAATAAAACAGAGACAGGTCTTTATAGAGGCAATCCTCCATGAAGCAAAGAATATGACCTTTAGTATTTAGTACATGGGTATTTTGACGCGAATTTTTTATTCAGATGCCTTTTTCAATTTATTTCTTAGTTCTCAACTGTGTTTCGAGTAGCTTCAGTTAATAGACAACTGACTTCCAAATAAGTGAGGTGTTCTAATATATAAAAAATATATATATTTATCTTTGTTTTCTCTCTCTTCCTCTTTCTCAAACTTCTGGAAACTCCAACAAGGGCATACTGGTGTCTAAACTTGTGGGCGTGCGCACGCACGCACACACACACACACACACACACACACACCTATTGGAGATAGAAAGCTGAAGCAAAATGTCCCCATTTTTGTGACTTCTGCTCTAAAATGTATCTTTTCTATCTGGGGAATCATCTCACTGTATTTTCTGTAACAATATCTGCTTCTACATATGACATTTTTCTTTGGCTACTTTGTTTTAGCATCGTACAACTTTTCTCTCTAGGTCACACTCATTGTGTGATAACCTTTCATTTCATGATAACCTTTCATTGCGCAGACATTAAGCTAATCTTATTGTCGGCGATTCTAGATTTTTTTAAATTATTTTATTTAGAGACATTTCTTGGGGTCTCCCACATACTCTCCCACAACACACAAAATTCCAGTTTTAATCTTTTCATTGCTAAAAGGTACCTTCAAATTATTTACATGATGAAAAAACTAATGAGAAATCTGGATGCACGGTTAGAACTAACTGGGCAACTGAAACAGTCCTGGTAGAGGGAAGGAATAGTGACTAAAATTCATACTCAATTGTGAATGACAAATACAGCAGGTCTTTTTCTGGGAGCAGGACTTAACAGCGGCAGATAGTGCTGGAAAGGTACTTTAAAAGGGGGAGGAGAAGCGAGTCACAGGAAAATGAGCCTGGGGACCCTGAAGGCCAACGTCTTACCTAAACCTCATTTTTGTTGAGAATCAATCTCAGGCCCCAGTGGAATATTCACCCCATCATCAGTTCTTCCTGAACAGAAGAGCCTTTCTCATCATCAAAAGCTACATGCCAGGAAAAGGAGCTGCAAAGCCCCCTAAAGCAAACTATTTATTTGATCCCAACATGTGTTATAACACAGAAGGGACTTTTCAGACGCCTCTGTTTTGGTGGAAGTTAACATGTGCACAGCCCAAGAACATCAAGGGAACATATGCTGTTCAAGAAACCAGAAGAGTCCAATCTTCCAAACTTGAAAACAAAAGCCAACTTTTCTCTCTGACAAACAGTTTTAAAACATGTGTTGCCAGGGTCTCCGTGACAGACTCCTCCAAGTCGAAAAGGTAGTGAAGCGTCTGAGTAGCGTGTTATGTCTAGGCACAGACCTACAAAAGGGTATTAGGACTGCCCCGAAGAAAACAGCAGCTGCTGCCAAAAACAACATCCATCTTCTCTTTAATCTCAAATGTCAGCTAGTGAAGCAGGCAGTTCTCTTGTAGCCCAAATGTGCTTTGGAACAGAACCAACTGGCTTGGCTACCCAGAGCCAGGAAAGCAAGTTACCAAGATACAGGTAGAGTCATTAGTCCTGAGTTCAGGTTTTCTGAGGTCATAGGAACCATATCCTTCAACAATAATCTTGAAGGAAACTGACACCAGAGTCGGGTTCAGTGAATAACCGTTTAATTCTATACAACCTCTTCCTTCAGGTTTTTTATTTATTTATTTTTTTAATTTACCATTAAACATTATAGGGAAAACACCTAATCATCCTACACAGACTCTTTTCTAGTGATTGTCCGGTAATCTCAAAGGGGCAAAGGAAGCACTTAGCAGATTTGTTCGTTTGTTAAACTTTCCAGCTAAAAGGAAAGCAGATGTTAAGAGCGGAGCTAAGTGAAACTCAAATCAGCTGTAAGTCCAAATGGGTACACTAAAATCTTGTGAAGATACTCTTCCACTTCTTTCCATGTAGATCCTTTTGTGAAGAAGAGAAATAAAAATATTTTAAAGTACGGATAATCCCTAAAATATGTGATGAATATACTCTTATAACAAAAAAAATGAACATCCTAGAAAGGAATTGCTTAATTTAAAAAGGCAGATGATGGCTTTAATATAAAAGGAGAATTTAAGGATTTCAAGATAGTCAATCTATGGGAAAATCACCCTATGACACAGACAGTCATTACTCTAAGTGTAAATGCTATTTAAAGGGGAAATCACTTCCATATATTGACTCCTGTTAAGCCACACATAGGATGAGCAGTTTGCAGATATCATTTCATATACCTTCCCATCAACCACATAGATATTATTACCCCATTTTGCTGGTGAGTAAAACAGAATTCAATAAGACTAAGTAACTTCCTCATGGCCACTCTGCTACAGTAGTAAATCCTCAGAATGGGTTTAAATCAAGACCTACACCACACTAGAAAGAAAACAACTGGGCCAGTCAGAAATAAAATTG
Source organism: Rhinolophus sinicus (assembly GCF_057876585.1). Taxonomy (NCBI): domain Eukaryota; kingdom Metazoa; phylum Chordata; class Mammalia; order Chiroptera; family Rhinolophidae; genus Rhinolophus; species Rhinolophus sinicus. The sequence continues at coordinate 82,755,091 of NC_142501.1, forward strand.
ATTTCACTTATATTTAATGAACTATTTTATTTAAAACGCCTGTGCTGCAGAAGGCAGATAGGTCCCTTTATCGAAGTCAGTTTCTCATTGAAATCATAATGCCAAGTTATTACTAGGCTGGGTAAACAAGTAAATCAAGTTACAATTTGCTATAGCTTAAAGACAATTACATAGCTAGAGGGAGGGGAGAAACCCCAAAAATAAAGTGATGAAGTAGTCCATTCTGATAAAAACAAAATTGAGTGCTTTTGGACTTTTAAGAAGAGCTACTTATTCATTCAACAAACATAAGATAAAGACATAGAAGCTATGACTTTTGTCCTCTGAAAGTTCAAACTACTTGGTACCTCAGCAGGAAGGGCTCTCCAGGGACAGCTAAACCTGATTTTGGTGGGTGGAGGTGGGAAACTGAGGGAGGGGCTCAGAGCTACCTTAGCTCCTGGGAGGAGATGACACCTTCTCCAAAGGTAAGTAGGAAGTAGCCACATCAAAGGGAGCTGGGGTGCAGACCCCTGACAGAGAAAGTAGCAGGTGCCCGCAGAAATGAAAGAACAAGGCATTTTTCTAGAACTGATACCACTGAAAAGTGAGTTTCAAGCAATAAGCAATAATAGATAAGGCTAGGGAAATGTGCAGAGGCCCTCCCGATTTTGCTAATTGGCTTGGATTTTATCTTAAAGGCCCTGGGGATTTAAGTTAAGGACTTAAGTTAGGGAATATCAAGATCTGATTTATTTCTGAAAGGTTTATCAGGCAACAGAGTGAAAGACAGACTGAGGGGAAGCAACAAACCTGGGGGCAGGAGGCCAGTTAGGAAGTCACTGATGTCATCCACAGTTGTTGACAAGAGAAGGATCCCAACTAGGGCAGTAGCAGTAGCAATGAAGCAAAACAGACAAGTTCAAGAGGATACGGAAGTAGAATGGAAGAACTTGGATGACTGACAGAAAGTGAGTGGAACAAAAGGGGGAGGAGTCACAAATGGCTTGCAGGTTCCATTTTGGGGGATGGGAAAAGGTGGTGCTATTCACTGGGCCAAGATTTTAAGGAGGAGAGGTGGCATTGGGCAATTGGAAATTTTCACGAGAAACCCTGAAGAACACCACCATGTAAGGAAGAAAAAGAACTGTCTGCACAGGAGATGAGAGAATGAGAAGCCAAACACAGGAGAGGCCAATCAGTTGATTGGGAGGTTCTGTGGCCAACGGAAAAGAATGTACAAAAGGGAGCGTAAGATCCATAAACCAAGCACTAAAAGATGTCAGCCTGATGGTGGTAAAGAGCACCTAATGGAGTTGACCTCCATGAGCAGTTTCCGTGGAGTGAGTCAGACCATGGTGGGTGGGCCACAGCGGTAAACGTGTGGGGAAATTCTCAAGGGTATACTCTAACAGCTTGCCTACGAAAGGAAGAAGAGAGTGGCTGATATCTGGCAGGGCTAGAAAGTTCACTTCAGTTTTGGTAGAAGGGAAGATAGCGTGGAAAGAGTGGTGCTAAAATGATAAAGCCTTCCTCTTTCTTAAATGGTCTGTTTATGAGGCACAACTAATTCATCTGTGGTTAACGAGAGCCAGGTGAGCTCAGAGGCTTTGCCCCTGTGTGGAAATCCCTACAAATGCTCTCTACCTCAGGCTAGAATTTAGGGCCTAGGTGTTGAAGTTTTGCTATTATTTTTGACAGAGACATATATGATAGAATAGGCATTTGTGCCAGCAGTAGAGGTTATTTCATTCGCAACAATGGCAACATATGGGTCATTAGCTATTCATAAATACAGGTCGTTAGCAGTTATATAAAAGCAAAGGGGGGAAAAAATCCCCCTAAACAGTATAATCCAGTTTTTAGGAAGATGCTAGCCGATGACTAAACAATTTTATGAGGGTGATGATACGTAACAAAGTGAACAGGTCTACAACACTGGTGGATTCTAGTTCAACGTTGAACCTAGACTTACATATCTGTTGCCAGTTCTTTTTTCTTCAAGTATACATTTTTAAAGAAATAAAGAGAGACAGGCCCCCAATGTTGGCCAAGACATCAGAACATAGCAAAACAAAACAAAACAAACAAACAAAAACACTTGATGACTGTTCTGAAATCCACATAGCCATCTTCAGCACTCCATGGACACTGGTTCTTTTTGGATGGCATTGTTCACTATTCTGTCAGGTAGTTGCTCTCAAAATTGAACCATCATGACAAGCTTTCTAAAAACATTAATCATAATTTATACTCTTCCAACTAGGTGACTCACTTCTGAAACTGTGATCTCACGAAAATCAAAAGCTCTGTAACTCTTCAAAATCTGTAAAATCTTTTGAACTCCTAACAATTAAGAGATGCAGAATGAGTGGAGGGCTTCCAGTTGCTCTCTGATCCCATGTGCTTAATTTAGACTGAAAGCCTGATCTTCCTAGAACTTCTGGCGTATTTTCCCCTATGGCTGTAATTAAATGTACTCAGATGTTCATCAGATCAGCTACTGTGAGTCTGACAAGTCTGGTCTTTCAATTAAAACAAAACAAAACAAAAACTTAACAAAAAAAAACTTAACTTCAGGAGGCAGCTCAGGAAATCTCCAACAAAGTTTTTTTTTTTTGGTTGTTTTTTTCCCACCTGGGTTTTTAACTACGTTAAAATAAATGAAATCTTTGTACTCTACTTTAGCTGATTCCACATAGCATCAAAATCAGTGGGGCTAATGGCATGAGCTCAAAGAATGCTTACAACCTCAATCATTTTTCTTATCACATCGGATGACAAACCCAATTTGCAAAGGTATGCACATTATGCAACGTACAGAGGACATCCCAACTGCCTTTGCTTGAACTGAATAAACTGTTGAAGTGTCCCCCCTTTTCATGGAAGATGCCCTGACTGCAACAAAGGTACTTTTAGATCGAAGTGTAATCATCAGGGTTATTTACTTAGAATGCAAGATTCCTGGGCATCGTGAGGTATCTAATTTTCTGAAGTTGCATCTCAGGAATGTCTACTTTTAACAAACCCATTAGGTATGTGATTCTTAGGTACTCTATAAAGTCTGAGACCAGCTACTTTAGGCTATACTTTTTCACGGTGCGATATTATTAGGAAAAACAAACAAAAACGTCTAAAACAGTATACACAAGGTTGCATTTGGTTTAAGGGCTACACATTAGGTGCTTCAGAATAAGAGTCACTTGAGAAAAAAAAAGTTAAATGTAGTGAGTGTGCAGGATACTGAGGAGTGGCTCTTTCAACTCCTCTTCTGGCTCTCTCCTAGCATATATTTCTCCACCACACTGGCTGGAAAACTAAAATCTGCATTTTCCCCATTCCTTTGCAGTTAGCCAATTAGGCACGACTCTGCAGGATTTGACATGGGAGGAAATACATGACATGAGAAGTTGGAGGCTGGATATGTATTTTGCCAGCTTGGGAGGTACTGAGGGCAACAAGACCCCACAATCAGCAGCAGTAACAGCTTCCTGCACTGGCTGTAGCAGCTGACTTACCTGCGTTCTGGGAGCCAGAATGTTCTGGAAGCTCAGCCTGCTCTTCTAGCCCTCCCACTGGTTTTATAAGCCATTGAATACACTTCAAAATACCCCTCCCTGTTTAACCAGCTACAGTGGATTCTACTGTCTGCCACTAACTCTTGAGTTATTAATACTAGGAGAAAAGAACCCAAGTTACTAAGCATTTATTTCTCATAAAGATAGTCTAAACTTTCCTAAGCAATTTTCCATTATTATTTCAAAATTCAGATTGTAAAATAAGGACCATATTAACATTTTTAAAGGGCAATTTTTAATTAGCAATCCGTAAGAACGTTAATGCAATTCTACCACGTGAAACGCAGCAAAGCATTTAATTATACGCCCAGGACATTTCTCTGTGTATCTAACACATGAAGCCCAGTAAACGGCAAGGTCATTGCTTATGAAGGAGATGACGTTTAGAATAGAAGAACATCGGCAAAGTGAGATATAGATTCCAATCCTGGTTCTGCCACTTACATGCTCGAACAAATTACGGAACCTCACGGAGCCTCAGTTTTCTTCTAGTGAAACATTTCTTTGGATTTTTGAAAGATTAAATAAGACAATGTTATGTAAAGCACCCACACCGGGGAATGACACTACAGATCATGACATGACTTGTCAATGCTATAGCTCTTGTCTCGTAATTACTGATCCTTTCAATGTTGACTGCAGAATTAAAAGCTATACTAACAGTGAATGTCACAATCCCACTTATGCTCTGCCTCCCCATAGATTAAAGATCAGCACAGGAGGTGATCAAAAGAGGTTGTGAAACTGCCCCCTGAGCTTGGATTGGATCGGCTCCCCAAAAGCAGGCAGGCTCATGTCCACCTGCTGCAAAAGGGAGGCCAAATTGTTTGGGCAACGGGTGAATGTTAACCTAAACTGCAGCGTTTCAAAAGTCAACTTTAGCTTCCGCAAAAATTCCAAGACAGCTTTAGAAAACACTGTGTTTACTCAGCACAGAGCAGTATAGAGAGGGGGGCTGGGAGGCAGTGATTCTAGAACCAGGCTGCTGGGTTTTCATCTCTACTCTGCCACTGGCCAGCCTTGTGGTCTTTGGGAAGTGATGGCATCTTCCTGTGCTTCACTTTCCTCACCTGTAACATGTGCAGAATAACAGAAGCCACCTCATAGCCCTGTTGAGCACTAAGCAGTGTTAGGTACGTTGAGGGACTTGGTACAGTACCTGACAAAGATCACAGCCTCGGAAGTGTCCACTACAGCTCTCATCATTCATGTCTTTCCAACCACACCTAGAATAGCATCCCCACTAATGTCATTTCCAAACTGGAGGCGTGAAGCCGAAAGTCAGGACACCATCCTTGATTCTTTCCATTTCCCTATTTCCACATCCAGTCTGTCAACTCCCATCAGTTCTAAGAGAAAATTAAGTCTTGAAACATTCACCTCTCTCCATCGCACAGTTAACGCCATTACTCCTGCCTGGAAGGCTGCAAGGGCCCTCCAAGTAGCCCTCCTTTGCTTTCATGCTTGCTAGTCACAAGGGTGTGGTGTTCTGGGAACATACCAATCACTGCCTGCTTAAAATCTCTGATTGCCTTTCCAATACGTTTCCAGTGCGGTGTGAACGCCTGACCAACCCCTACAAGAAGGAGGAGGAGGAGGAGGTAACGTACAAGACTTGCTCACCTCCGTGCCACATCTTACCATGTCCTCTCTCCCCACCACTCCAGCCACACTGGCCTCCTTCTTTTCCTGAAACTCCTGAAGTGTATTCCTCCCTTAAGCCCTTCGCACTTTGCCCTCAAGCTTTTTCCCTCTTGGGCTGTACAAAAGACAAGTTCTCCTCATCTTTCAGGATTTAGTTCAATAATCCCCTTCACAGAAAAACCTTCCCAGGTAACCTAAGGAGCTTCAACACTCCTATTGTCTTTTTTGTTTCTTTCTTTTTTTAAAAAAAAGTCCTGGGAAACAGCACTTTATTGGGAAATAGTGTGTACTTCCAGGACTTTTTCCAAGTCAAGTTGTTGTCCTTTCAATCTTAGTTGTGGAGGGCACAGCTCAGCTCCAGGTCCAGTACCATTGTTAGTTGCAGGGGGCACAGCCCACCATCCCTTGCAGGAGTCGAACCGGTAACCTTGTGGTTGAGAGTCCATTGGCCCATATGGGAATCAAAACGGTAGCCCTCGGCTTTAGGAGCACAGAGCACCAACCGCCTGAGCCACCGGGCCGGCCGTTATCATTGCCTTATCTCGACAGAAGAAGTTTTCATCAGAAATTATCTCGGTATTGCAATTAGTTTGCTATTTTATCACCTGTCCCTTCTGACAGAAACGTAAACAGTGTGAGGAGTCTAGGATTCCAATCCATCATTCTTATCTCTAGCACCTTGAACTGCTCCTTACAGTACATGCCCCTTCACATCCGTGGATTGCATGCATTGCAAACTGATGCTAAAATACCCACAAAAATGCTCCTATAATCAAGTTCTCTGTTCTATAGTATAGACCAAGATCTAAATTGTTTGAAAGGAGGATAACGTCATGTGTATGACATGGGGCCTAGATGAAGTCTGGGTAACGTGTGATTCAGTTGTCAGCAGATGGTGTCCATGTGCACACAAGGGACCTGCACCATCACCCACCAGTTTTGCTCATTATCTACCTCCTGTGGGCATCATGAGGCAGGTACTTTTCAGCTGCTCACTGTGTTGTCCACAGAGGGTAGAGAAGTGCTTGAACAGAGAAGCCACTCAGACCTATTTTTTTGAATGAATGAAGGCAGGATAAAAATAAGAGTTTTGTCATCTGACGAGCATAAACCATTGTCATGCTTCTTACTCTTGGTTCCAAAAACTGCTAAGTCCTAATGATGATAAGTGTAATGTTGAATGTTCTCTTAATTATCCAAAATGTGAGATTAGCTAAATGCTTCTCACTTTGAACTTTTAACCGTTTTCTTTGTACCTTTAAATAGTTCTCCAGCTCCATGAAAATGGAAAATTGGGATACAAAACCAGGGATAGAACCTAAACTTCATGAAGAGCAGGAACAGTGAAAATGTTTACTCACTATTGTATCTCTAGCCTCTAGGCAGTGACTTGCTTACAGCAAATGCTCAGTAAACAATTTTTAATGAATAAATAACCATTGGAAAATACCTTTCCTGGCTGACGTAACCAAAGTGTGAAAATAAGCGAAGATGCTGACCTGTCTGTAAAATCCCCAGAGCACCCTTTCTCCAGGAAATAGATCAGTATAATGTGGAGTTATTTTCCTTTGTTGACCCAACAGGGGCATATTTTTTAAAAGAAAAAACAAAACAACACACACAGACCTGTAATGTACTCTCCTACAGTAAGTACAGTGGGAGTCTCTGAGAAGTCTACAATTTTAGAGCTCATTTAGAATTCTGTATAATATGCAAATATAAATTTCTCCCTGTCTCTCCAATGAGCTACATCCATCAAAGTTTCTAAAGCAGCCATTCAAAAAAAAACTACTCATGATTCATTCGGTGGCTGTGGCAACACACAACATAGGGGATACGGGATATGATTTCACTTGAGAGCAGACATGTTCAGAAGTAATCACAAACACTAAGCTTTTAAATGTTAAAAAGCATTGGTTGACTCTTATCTATTGTTATCCCTCTTATAGCAGGCAAACAACAACAACAAAATGCTCATAGAACTGAATTTTTTATGTCATCCAGACCATTGCCAATTTGACTAAAGAATAAAACCAGCTACCTTTTTTTTTCAGAGTAATATAAACATAATATTGCTGTTCCCTTCTCACATGACTTATTGCTATTCCAATTTATCATCATGATATCCATGGAACTTAGCATTCTCTGTAATACCACTAGGTAGGAGGAGACTCCAAATTCAGTAGAGAAAGGTAGATGCACAACATAATTATTTTTTTTAAAAAGGAGAAGCCATTTTACAATGTACCAGGATGTGAGTACTGGCATCATGCTTTTCGTTATTTTAAAAAAGATTCTGAATTAATCTTCCAAGTAAATGTAAACTATTTTGTGTTCTACGATTCTTCCACAAAGAAGACTCAGGAAGATTATCAATTAAATTTCCCAGCTTAAAACTCAAAAGAAGAACATGCAAAATGTACTTTAAATTTTGCAAGCCCTTACTCTAAATAATGCTGGAAAAAGCAAAAAGAAACTTTCTTCTTGGAGCAGAGTTGAGTAGGTAACCATCTCAGGACAATCCTTTGGACATCTTTTCCAAGCAGCTGCTTTGTTGAGGAATCAAATGAGGATGGAGGAATAAAATGTAAACAGGGAGATTGCTTGGATAACAAAGAGATTCTCTCACCATCTGAGAGAAAATAGGGATCTACTTAGGAAATGAAGAGAAGACCCTGTGAGCAGCGTATCCAGCTAAATGAAATTTAAAAGATATGTTTCAGCTGCTGTACTGACTTAAGTGCCAAATCTGCACAAGCCATTTTGCCCATCTACTTCATTCCATAATTTTTGTATGTTATCTCCTCTTCTCAGTCATGGTATTTTTTGGCGCTTTGGTTTGCAAACTGAGGCAAGAGGTTTGATCTTTGTGATAGGATATGACCTAAAACTTGAAAAGTAGCATGGGATCCAGAAATATTAACCTTTCAGTTCTACATACAAAACCAAGAAGATTATCAGATTTAAAAACCAAAAAAAAAAAAACTAAAATAGGCCATGTTACAAGGTTGTCAACCTTTAAAAATGTCAGAACTTTAAAAACTTGGCATCAAAAAGGTATCCTCCAAATGAATTGTTTTAAGGACATAAATCTTTGTGATATTACTTTAAAGCATTGTATTGTAAAACTGTCCTATTATTGCCTGGATAGCTTCTAATCACAAATAAAATTTGAAAACATCATTTCTTGTTAATCCTCCAACTGTTTTCCTCCCTTTGGTCTTAAGTACTGAAACATCATTTTGGCTAAATTTCTTTGTGTCTTAAGTCCATAAGCCACCATATGTGTCCTGAATCCATAAATACCACTCAGATTAGAACATCTAAAACTCCTCATATTGTCATATGTCTGTCTTTCCTCACTTTCTAGATACAGATTATACACATCAGTATCCCCAACTACACAAGATACTCTCCTTGTGTATTGCACTGGCTAACTATTAACCAGGACAAACTGGAAATATGAAAGGAAGAGGAAGCATCTTGAAGATGAGTGAGCTGGGGAGGGAGAACCCATGGACTATATTTATAACAGGCTTATTCATTATTATATGCCAAGCAGAACATCTTATATAGGTAAAAAAAAAAAAAAAAAAAAAAAAAAAAAATGACAGCAGCACTAGCACCAAGCAAGGGACTAGGAGAAGCACAGAGGTCAGGTTTCAGACTGACTGGTTGTAAAAGGCTGAGCAGCACATTCACCTCTCTAAACTCTCTTTCCTCTTTTGTAACACAGAGTCATCACAAGACCACCCTCACAAGTGAAGAGAACTAGGGAAATAAAGCATGTGACACATTCAGCTCAGGACCTGGCACATTGAATGAGTATTGGAACAGCATTTTTTGGGGCGGTACTAAGGGCAACAAGACCCCACAATCAGCAGCAGTAACAGCTTCCTGCACTGGCTGTAGCAGCTGACTTACCTGCGTTCTGGGAGCCAGAATGTTCTGGAAGCTCAGCCTGCTCTTCTAGCCCTCCCACTGGTTTTATAAGCCATTGAATACACTTCAAAATACCCCTCCCTGTTTAACCAGCTACAGTGGATTCTACTGTCTGCCACTAACTCTTGAGTTATTAATACTAGGAGAAAAGAACCCAAGTTACTAAGCATTTATTTCTCATAAAGATAGTCTAAACTTTCCTAAGCAATTTTCCATTATTATTTCAAAATTCAGATTGTAAAATAAGGACCATATTAACATTTTTAAAGGGCAATTTTTAATTAGCAATCCGTAAGAACGTTAATGCAATTCTACCACGTGAAGCACAGCAAAGCATTTAATTATACGCCCAGGACATTTCTCTGTGTATCTAACACATGAAGCCCAGTAAATGGCAAGGCCATTGCTTATGAAGGAGATGACGTTTAGAATAGAAGAACATCGGCAAAGTGAGATATAGATTCCAATCCTGGTTCTGCCACTTACATGCTCGAACAAATTACGGAACCTCACGGAGTCTCAGTTTTCTTCTAGTGAAACATTTCTTTGGATTTTTGAAAGATTAAATAAGACAATGTTATGTAAAGCACCCACACAGGGGAATGACACTACAGATCATGACATGACTTGTCAATGCTATAGCTCTTGTCTCGTAATTACTGATCCTTTCAATGTTGACTGCAGAATTAAAAGCTATACTAACAGTGAATGTCACAATCCCACTTATGCTCTGCCTCCCCATAGATTAAAGATCAGCACAGGAGGTGATCAAAAGAGGTTGTGAAACTGCCCCCTGAGCTTGGATTGGATCGGCTCCCCTAAAGCAGGCAGGCTCATGTCCACCTGCTGCAAAAGGGAGGCCAAATTGTTTGGGCAACGGGTGAATGTTAACCTAAACTGCAGCGTTTCAAAAGTCAACTTTAGCTTCCGCAAAAATTCCAAGACAGCTTTAGAAAACACTGTGTTTACTCAGCACAGAGCAGTATAGAGAGGGGGGCTGGGAGGCAGTGATTCTAGAACCAGGCTGCCTGGGTTTTCATCTCTACTCTGCTACTGGCCAGCCTTGTGGTCTTTGGGAAGTGATGGCATCTTCCTGTGCTTCACTTTCCTCACCTGTAACATGTGCAGAATAACAGAAGCCACCTCACAGCCCTGTTGAGCACTAAGCAGTGTTAGGTACGTTGAGGGACTTGGTACAGTACCTGACAAAGATCACAGCCTCGGAAGTGTCCACTACAGCTCTCATCATTCATGTCTTTCCAACCACACCTAGAATAGCATCCCCACTAATGTCATTTCCAAACTGGAGGCGTGAAGCCAAAAGTCAGGACACCATCCTTGATTCTTTCCATTTCCCTATTTCCACATCCAGTCTGTCAACTCCCATTAGTTCTAAGAGAAAATTAAGTCTTGAAACATTCACCTCTCTCCATCGCACAGTTAACGCCATCACTCCTGCCTGGAAGGCTGCAAGGGCCCTCCAAGTAGCCCTCCTTTGCTTTCATGCTTGCTAGTCACAAGGGTGTGGTGTTCTGGGAACATACCAATCACTGCCTGCTTAAAATCTCTGATTGCCTTTCCAATACGTTTCCAGTGTGGTGTGAACTCCTGACTAAGCCCAATGAGGTAGAGGTAAGGTACACTGGCTCACCTCCATGCTCATACTTTCTTGAAGTTTTATGGTTTCCAGAAATGCTAACATTTCAGTTCTCCATTCAAAACCAAGAAGCTCAACTCATTTTTAAAAAGCTAATAACACAGGCCATGCTACAATGTTGCATAACTGTGAAAATGTCGTAACTTTGAAAACTTGGCATCAAGAGTTTTGTGAATTTTTTAAATGAATTTTTTAAAGTACTAATGGCTATATAATATTACTTTAGAGCACTGTATTATAAAGTGGTAGTATTATTGCCTTGGGTCACTAAGATGGTGGCTTTTCATCACAGATGATATTTGTAAAAATCATTTCTTGTTAATCCTTCTACTTTCCTCCTCCACAGTCCAGTGTATCTTGATCTTAAGTACTGAAACATCATTTGGCTACATTTCTTACCCCTATCTATCTTAAATCCATCAATACCATTCAGATTGGACCATCTAAAACTTTTCATATTGTCATTTCTGTCTTTCCTCACTTACTAGATACAGACTATACACAGCAGTATCCCAAACTACATAACATATTCTCCTTGTCTATTGCACTGGCTAACTATTAACCAGCACAAACTGCGGAAGGGAACTATGAAAAGAAACATCTTGAAGGCGGTGGGTGAGCTGGGGAGGGAGAATCCATGTACTGTATTTATAACAGGCTTATTTGTTATTATACATCAAGAAAAACCATCTTATCTAGGCAAAAAAAAAAAAAAAATGACAGCAGCAGAAGCTCAGAGGTCAGGTTTCAGACTAACTGGTTGTAAAATGCTGAGCCCACCTTCCTCTTTTGTAAAATGGAACAATCACAGGACCACCCTCACAGGTGGAAAGAATTAGGGCAATAAAGCGTGTGACATACTTAGCTTAGGACCTGGCACATCGAATGAGCATCAGAACAGCATTTTCTTCACCGTCATCAACTGTAGCATGTTCTAAAATGTTTTCTGGCTCATAAACCCTTTATGCATATTGAATGAGCAAGCACCAAGTGGTGCTTGCCAAATGGCAAGCAAACTACGCTACTGTCATCTTTTTGTAATCTCTGGTCTCCATTCTCTTCTACAACCCAAGCAGCTCATTTATCATTTCTCTCCGAACAGAATTATATTTAAACAATGTGTGTTTCTGTGGGGCAGTTGCATGCACAGTTATGTTTGTATCCTGTTGACATCAATGCATAATAATGTTTTAAAGTTCTTACCTTCCAAATCACTCTCCTTGTTGTCAACTCACATGTCAACTGAGACCAGGAGACATAAAATTGCTAAGTACCTAGATCCATGCTTAGAATGCTGACAGATGTTCAGAATGCTGATAGTAAAAGATTCAGTCACAAATACATCTAGCATGATTCATTAACTCATAGTTTGGTTCAGAAAATCTTCACGGAGATTTTGGTTCTGTGCCACCAGCTGGGGATACCAACACGCGGTAATTTAGCCAGGTAGACAGATAGGTAAAAATGTAATTTCGGTATGTTTTATGTGTAGAATTTTTTAATGCTATTGGAGCACCGGGTAAACATAGTGGAAGTGAGGTTGGGGGGTAGAAGGGCAAAACATCAAGGAGGGCTCCCAAGAGGAAGGACCCTCTCAGCTAGACAACTGGAGAGGCTTTCAGGGCCTTCGAGACCAAGGGCAGTGTGATGGGCATGACACCATACCACTGTTCATAGTTAGATGACACTGGAATGAAATGTACCACACGGGGAGTGGTGGAGATAAGCACCAACCACATTACAGACAACCTTGTACAACTGTTGAGGAATTGGACTTTACACTGCTGGTAAAGTCAGTGGAGGATTTTAACCAGGGTAGTGACATGGTCAGACTACCATTATAACCCTAGATTGTATGCATTAGAGAAAATCTTTAAAATTACAGAATTCACCATTTGTTTTGTTGGATAATGAAATGAACACCCTCAGAGGGACTCACTCAACCATGTACCAATACCATGTAGCTGAATTTAGAACTTGAGTCTCCTGTGTTGTCAGCCAAGTTCTTCTGACTTTCCTGCATTGCCCCTCAAATGCTAGGGCACACATTTTCAGAGAAAGAGGCAAAACTGGGCCCCTTTGTAATCCAGCTCTTCTCCTAAGCAACTTATAAAAATTACACATGAATGATTCTGTCCTATTCTCCTTTGGGCCTTAAAAGAACAGACTTAAACATTTTTTTTTCCCTTTTTCAACATTTAAAGGAGATTTCACTTCTTGGTTTTACAATCTTGGTTCCACTAAAAATGTTAGATCCTACTCTGCCTGAATTGAAACCAAAATTACTTCATTATTTCTGTGTTGGTAACTTAATTGCTGAGGTTGCAACAATCAAAAATCCAGTCAAGAAACCTCTAGAAATAGCCTTTAAGTCATATGTTGTCACAAAATAGGAGGTGTTTTCTGTCTCTCACAAGTGCTTTGACTAAGTCAGCACTCCATCAAAAGGAACACAATAATTTAATATTCTGTCAAAGAATGGAATGCTTGTTTACCTGAAGTAATGAACTGATAAAAGGAACTTGCGTCTGTCTTGATTGATACAAAACTTACTCGAAGATTAACCTGGACAATCAAGTTCTTAAACTCGAAACACAATCACCTCTAAGAAAATAAAACCTAAATTCAAAATGAAAACAATCCCAAACTGTTGATCCTACATACTTACTAAATTCAACACATGCCAAAAAAAAAAAAAGAAGAAGAAAAGAAAAAAAGCTGTGAATGCAAAAATGAGTTTTGCTTGACAGCTGCAGCATTTACCTAGGTTTTCTGGGTACATAGCATGGTACTAGTCCTTCTCACATATTGGCTCATTTCATCCTCACAACCACTTAAGGAGTTAGACACTATTATAAACCTCATTTTACAAATGAGAAAATCAGAATGTTAGAAGAATTAAGTGACTCAGAATCCTCCATTTTGAAGAGATGACTCCAGATCTGTGAGTGTGCAAAGCTATAAATACATACTATATATATAAAATAGTTTGAGGCTCATTCTGGAAGGCATTAATAAACGCACAGTTCTCATATATTTAGAAAGTTTGGATTTTCATCACTCAAGGTTGAGAATAATAATATGACCCTAGGCCTCTGAATGGATGTGCTGTCTGTAGAGCACTGCTCTGTCAATTACCTCTCCGTCTCCAACAACTATGAAGCAGCCAAGTCGTGTGCCAGCATCCTTAGTTTCAAAGGGTCACGCTGACCTCGATCCAGACTCTTCACTAATCTCGGTTCACCGTTACACAGTCCCATTTCCCATAATCATCTCTATTCTCACTGGACCTTTCAATGACCACAGGTTTTAAATTGTTACAGCCATCATCCAAATGCAGCAAACTGACAGAAAACACAGCCTGGTGCATACTGATCTGTTTGCTGGTACAATTCGGCCCCTGAAGATCAGAGATACAAATTACTGAGCATCAATTCTGGGTCAGTCAATTTCCATGTAATACCTAATTTAATCTTTGTACCTTTCTGATTAAGTACTATTACTCTTATTACCCCATTATACATATGAGGACATTGGGGCCTAGAGAAAGAAAGAAAAGAACATGCACCTGGTCTTGGTGAATAATAGAGCTAGGACTTAGCTGCTTTGTGTCTGACTCCAAAGTCCATGCTCCGAGTGTCTAGCTGAGGCCAATGGGTCAAACACTTGCACAAACATAATTTAGTGCTGAACAGAATAGCTGGAAAACATGTGTTAAGTCTGAAAAATACTGCCATCTATGCTTCCTGAGCATTGATCAAGAATACAGATTTCTGAGCAATTTGATCAACAAACTTGAATGAAAACAAGAATTATTGTTGTCACTGCCATAATGACATGTATCTGTTTTAACTGGAATTTTCTATATTGTGCATTATATTGAGCAAGTCAATAAACATCGCTTCACGATTAAAAAAAAAGTCTGAGAAATACTTTTTTATAATAGTATGAATCTGTGAGTGACCGTCACAAAGCAGGTATACAATATATTATTTCTAAGTTAAAAAGGTAAGGCAGGGAGGGAACAAGAAAAGGAGGGAAGGTAGAGGGAGGAGAGAGGTAGGGGAGGGAGGGAGGAAAACTGCAAAGTATTTTTATTCCATTTTACAGGAGAGGAAATGCAATTAAGAAAAGGTTAAGCAAAGTTAAATAATTTGCCTAAGATCCCTTGGCAAGCTAGAGTCAGGAGCCAGAGGTAAAACCTACATGCTTTTGACACCAAAGCCATGCTCTTTCCTCTTCCTTGACAAGTGACTATTTCTGTTGATGCTAAAAAAGACTTTTCCTCCCAGGTAGAAAAAAGTAGGAAAAATCAGTCACCAGTTCATGGGAAGGACTCATGTTTGCCCCCCACCCCCAATTCCAGGTGTAGCGTAGACTTTTGGAATGCAGGCAGGTTCTGGTTCCAGACCGCCTGGTTCAGAAGCCAGCTCCCACCACGGATTAGCTCTGTAACCTTGGGCAGACGATAGAAAGAAGTAACTTTGCGCTAGGTAAACTATCTTGTGATTATAATTATACACAGTTAGCTCTTTTTCAGTGTTTGTGATAGTAGGGAATGAAAACAAATTATTCAGCACTAAAGTAAAGTTGAAGCCTGAGTTATTTAGAGAAATTGCTTCAGCTTTCCCTTCCATTCTGACGGTGGAGACTTTGCAATTAGAGTCACTTTCTTTAAGAAAGGAGCCATCGCTATTGATAAGCTTACCATTTGCTTAATGCTAAGGATACCAGTAAACGTTTATTTCTTATTTCCTATGTGCCAGGCACTGGACTAAGGGCTTTTTGTAGATTGTTTCATGTAGTCTTCATAACCACCTTTGAGAAATGTACTATTGTGCTCCATGTTTGGCAGATGGGGAAACTGAGGCTCAGAGGACTTCGTGCAGAGGCAACCGTCTAACTGCACTCTGGTTCAACACACCTCTGTTGTGCCGTCTCCTTCACATGCATTCAAATGATCCAGGACCTTTAGCTTTCATTTCCACTAAACCGACGAGGAAGTTACACCACGATGCTGCTGACGAGGGCACTCCAACAGCCATTGGTTTAAGAAAACATACTGTCCAGGCAGAAAAGGATTTTTTACCATTCATGCAGCTGGAAACAAGGAATTATAAAGCAAAGGTCGTCACTTCAATGACTGGTAGTTTTAAAAACCAGACATAAGCACGAAGACACCACTGTTAAATAGTTTTCCAATATGCACACAACCACTTACAATCCTTATTGAAAGCAGCATGAAAAGAGGGTCAGACAGAGCAAATTGATTAAAGTGATCCCTGAAGCATCTTTTATTCCAGTAAGTTATTTTGAAACACAATTTTAAAATACTTTAGAACCTGCCCTTTGCCAACAAAAGTACCATTTTATTTGAAAAACACCAAGGTTTTGAGAGCAAGTCTTAATTCCATACAGTAAAATAGCATTTTTACAGTTTCTAAGGGGCCTCTCTCACAATAGTCAGATAAGGCAGGCATTTGACAGCTAAGGAGATTGAAGTGAGAGAGGCTGGTGACCAGGCCCAGGCTCCCTGACTTGGGTGAGAATTATTGTTCCTCAAAACCATTTACACACCTGAGTGGGACTGAGCAGCTGGGTGAGAAGCCACCTGTCACTCACCCAGAACCTCAGCTCTGCCTGCCTCGGTCTTTTCCAAATAAGACGGAAAGCTATCATCTTTACACACAAATTTGGTGGAGGGAGGAAAGGTTGAGCCGTACATAGTGCATGTAAATGTATGTAATCATATACTTACATATGGGTACATTCTTCTGAAGTGGTTAAGAGAAATCTCGTCTTTAGAATTCAACAGCCTTAGCTTCCAATCCAAGCTCTTCCATTTAACTTGCATTTTTGTTTCTTTTAATCTTGGGCAAATTTTCTTAATCTCTCTGAACTTTAGGTTCCGTATTTGTTAAAAAAAAACAATGATATCGACAAGTAGATACTTCATAACATATTTTCTTTTTTTTTTTTTTTTGAGAATCAAATGAGATATACCTGTGCAGTTTGTGGCACAGTGCCTCATTGCGGTGAGTAATCAACAGATAGGTATTAACTTATTAACTAGTCTTATTATTTCCTTATTCAAGAAGCTGCTCTTTTTCTTAAACTGCTTGTCTTTTTGGCCTATTTTGTATAACTGTTTCCTTCCTCAGAAAGAGGAGAAAAGTAAAGGAGATAAAATTGGGGTGGGGGGGGCAGGTAATTTGTTTAATTTGCTAAGACTGCTTATGAGTGTGAAAGAAGGTAGGTAACACATAAATAAGGCAGTTAAAGTATTAATCTCTAAGGATTATTTTAATTCATTTATTCATGCAAGCCCTAGAGCCAAAGGCAAGAATTGCTAAAAATGAATTTATTTCTTACACCATGCGCATTTGCCGTAATGGTTCACTATTCCAGCAGAGAAGAAAACGATTATTTACTAAGTGCAAGTCACTGTGCACTTAGACACTCAATCAGCACATCAACACTGCAACGGAATAGGTCATTTTTTTTCTGCACCCATTTTAACGACGGGGAAAGTAAAGTTCAGAGAGGTCGCACAGCCAGTACGTGGCAGAACCAATATTACACTTGATCTTTAACTCAATCCAATGTTTTCTGTTTTCTCACATGGCGCCCAGTTTTGCTTAGTAAACGACGTTGCATAGTCACTGAAAATAATGCTGTGAATGGTGAAAAAAGTAGCCTTTCCAATCATCCACCAAATACATTTGTGTGCATAATAGACACAGTCCAGCAGTTAAAATTTGCCTTCTGTTTTTTTTTAAAAAAAACAAGAAAGAAAAAGAAAAAAGCTTCTAAAAAGTGCATTAGCACCTAACAACCTGAATCGGGCTTTTATTCCTTCCACAACATTAAGTAAGAATCTGAAAGGAGCCATTCTGCTAGGCAACTGAAATCATGAAATTTTTGTTGTCCAAATTCTTTAACTGGCAGCTGTTTCTAATATCTGAATTGCATTTGTTTTTGATTCAATGTTCCTATAAACAGAATGTGCATCTTTGAGGTACCGAATAAGCCACACAAATGCACTGTGGTTGTGCCAGCTAAATCTCTTTGGGTGTTAATCTTGGCAACACACACTTGGAGTTGGCAGGGGAAAGACCTTATCTGAGTTTCCTCATCAGCAAAATGGGGTTTAAAAAAAAAAAAATGTACCTACCTCCCAGAAGAAAAGTTCTATGAATTAATTAATCTTGGAACTGTTTTCTGCAGAGTGCCACCCTGGCATGATCTTATTACCAGGGTGATTTGATTTTATAAAACAATGATGGAAGCCATTTAAAATTGCTATACATTCAAAGGTCAACTTTTGACGCGTGCTACAGTAAATTTCACTCCTTCTAGCTGAAGGAATCATTTATGGATCATTTATGTATGACATTTGTACAGAAGTAGAGCAATAAACTGTCAAATCAGTTTTGGATTTAAAAGCCTAAGAATAAAAAAGACTCAAGTTTCAAATGGGGACAAAAAAGAAGTCCATTATTTTCTAAGACACAGAGTACTATGACAATGGTACATTATAAACAAACATACAAAGTTTTAAGAATCCTTTCCTGGGCAGGGGTTAAGAATTTCTTTAAAATGTTATAATCTGTTGCAAAAACAATGAAAGGATTATATAAACCCTACTTTGTAGTTCTGTGTTTTTCAACATAGAATTTCATCCAATATTTAAAACATTATGCTAATACCTCCCTTTCACTTTTCATGATTGTTTTCTAACTCCTTTATTATCCGTGCATTTCAGTGCCCATTTGGACCACCTGGAGGGACAAAGCACCTGCCATGCCCCTGTTCTGTGACTGTTTCTATCTAACAAGCAGTAGAATGACATGTGCTAGAGTCAGTCCTCAGCCTAATTGAACAAATCAGAGATCTCTGGGTAGAGCCAGCTGAATAGATAACTTTCCAAAATCGCCAGAGATCTGTACTAAAGCAATCGTGGAGGTCTTAGTTGGTCATCAAAAATGTAAATCCCTAATGCGTTAACCATTTCAGAAGCATTAAATTGTAGGTTTACATAGAACCATAAATAATGTTGTGTGATTGCTGAGGTTTGTTTTGCAATCCTCAGGTTTTCTAGATCACATTAGAAATCATTTTACATGAAACACTTCTACCCTTCCTTCCTCCCCCTCATCTAAAGTTTTGCTGTGAATATAAATGTTGACAGCCACCCATATGGACAACACATGCCAGGAGGGGAGCAAGGCCTTTATAACACAACCCACTTTCTCCGCAACATTCTTCTTGGAAATCAAGAAACCTATGTGGTTTCACAAGGCAGTGTCTAGAAGGGCACTGAGAAAACGATTCCAAGTAAACAGTAAAAACTCAGCACCAGGGGGTCCCTAACAGTAGACATAGGCATTATTTAATTGTAATTTTTAGAGGTGACCTGGTTTACTCAAACACTTGCATTTAGAAGAAACAAGTCAATGATGAGATGAAAGGTCTTTGGTTTCAGAGATTTTGTGTCAAGGTGAAAAAGAGGCACAAGTTCTAAGCACTCACAGGGCTTTTGTTCAGAAGATGAACTTCTGCTCCTGAAAGGGCAACAGAGTATGTGTAAACAAGACAAACACAAGGGCTGCCCCAGAACCTCTGCAGTGCTCTTTCCTCCCAGGCCTGCAGCAAGGCACATTATGCAGCTGGGGTGCCCTTTCTGCAAAGGTGAAGGAGGCTGAGGTTTGCTTTTCAAGTGAGCACTGAGGATGGCATTCTTGACCATCCTTTGCGCCCTTTTGCATGGTCACCCTAGAGAGCGAAGGCATTCTTTGCAAGCAAGGCAATCACCCAATTTTTGAGCTGTTTTCTGTGCACCCTGAATGCAGAAGAGCCACCCTAACTGCCCTCATGAAGACCACATTTTCTTGAGCAGCATTCAAAGCCCCAAAGCAGCAGCTACACCTGCAAAGTCAGTGCTGAATTCCTGAATCCAGGTAACCAAAAGATAGCTACCGCTGCTTTCTGGTCTGCATGATTGCCTCAATTCTGAACTTTGTTTTAATGGGTAGCTCACTAGACTCTGCCTGTGCTTAGAAAAGAAGAGTATTATTGTCATTGTCACTGCTATATTTTTTGAGGAATCCATGGTCTCTTGGCTGGAGGAGGGGATCCGGCTGCTCTTTGAATATTTTCCTGTCAACAATGAGAAAGGACTGCCCAGACTTCTAACTGCTCTGGACAACACGCTGGTGGTTACTGGGCTTGCCACCACTCTCCACTGAGGTCAATCCTAGACTCTAAGAAAAGGAT
Source organism: Rhinolophus sinicus (assembly GCF_057876585.1). Taxonomy (NCBI): domain Eukaryota; kingdom Metazoa; phylum Chordata; class Mammalia; order Chiroptera; family Rhinolophidae; genus Rhinolophus; species Rhinolophus sinicus. Next base: position 82,775,167 of record NC_142501.1, read on the forward strand.
GCAGGTGAGAGGTGTTCCAGAGATGGTGCTGGAGCTGCAAAAATCCTCTGTATAGTGTCTTCCGCAGGAACTGCCTTTCCCTGAGGCGGGAGGGCTGTTCCCTCCCCTTCCAACCTCTGTGTCTCCTGCTGTAGACCCCTCCTCTTCACTATCTTCTGAATATTCACGCCAGGGTGTGATTCAGAGATACTACAAGATTCAGTGACTTGCCCAAGACTTGCCCAGACTTGCATAAGACTGAGACTCAGTGACTGGCACTGGAGCGGGAGCCAAGTGCAGGACCCATTCCACTGACTCTCCCCACTAATGCTTTTTCAACCCCATGATCAGATTCTTTCCATTGCTGGTGCACGTACGTAGATATTGGAGCCCCCGGAGCAGAAAAGACCAGCAAAGAGGGAGGCACTCATTACCTTCGGGAAGCTTACATTTAAAGATCAGAAGAGAGAAAGTAAAGATCCTCTTTAACAATGGACATTGCTAAAATAGGAAGGTGTAAATACCATTTTTGTTATAGAGAAATGTCAAGTACCAGGTGAAAGGGCTAAAGTAGAACAGTCTAAATTTAAATCTCCTTCATTGCTCTCCATTGGCTGGTTCTTAAACATAAGACAGTGGTTATAATTGGCATTTGCACCAACAATGGTACATAAATCGCAGAATCGAAGGCAGCTTAAATGTCATCTGGTTCAAACCTCTATTCTACTAGAATCTTAAAAACAGAAAATTGCAGAACTGGAAGGCACTTAGAAATCACCTAGTCCTGGTCTCATTTTACAGTTGAGGAAACTGAGGTTTGGAGAGATTCAAATACCTTCCCAAAGTCATACAACTTGGTATCCAAGCTAATAAAAGAACTCCATCCCTAATACCCAAGTCAATGGGCAGCCTAGAAAAACAGTGAAATGTAGCCCAAAGGCAAAGAGAGCAACATAAAGAACAGTTTTCCTTTAGATGATACACATCATGATCTTAAAAAAAAGAACCATGAGGTCTAATGATAAGAAAATCACCCCCCACCAACTCCTTTATTTCTGGATAGAAGGAAATAGGTAGAAATAGGATAACTACAATTCTCTCAGCCCCTACCTAAACAGTTTTTAGTGTGCCCACGATTAAGTGAAAAGGCAAAAAACATTTTGCTGCATCTATCAATCAGTAAAGCTACAGTCAAAGATTTCCATGAGACAAAGTCTATGCAAAATAACCTTGAAAACAGCATATGTCACAAAAGCATCCTGGCATTGCCTCAATTTGTTTTATAAATTGTTCTGACTACACAGGTGACTTACTCCAAAAACAGAGTCTCCTGCAGCTGTTTGTGATTCATGTAATAGAGAACAAAGATAAAAGATCACTCCTCAGAGATTTATAACCAAATGCCTTACCCTAAGTTACAAAAGGAACATTAAGGTAATCGAGAAAAGAAAAAAAAAAATCTCCCAAACTTGCATAATGGAAAAAAAAAAAAAATCTCACTGCAGGTTGCCTGGGAAAGACAAAAAGACACCCTGCAGAAATGAATGCATGGCCTCACTCAGAAGATCAAGTGCAAGAACACTAGGGATAGGAAGCTGACTACCTCTCCAGTCTAAACTAAAATAAACCCTCAGAATCATGCAAGGGGAACTTAGAAAGCAAGAGAGTGGAAACATAGAAGCGAATCAGAGATGGTGATATTCCCATTTTCCATTTCTACTTGAAATTCTAATTCTCTCATTCACTTTCACTTTCAAAGAAAAACTTGAAAGAATTCAAAATCCCTCAGACCACATATACCGTGTTTCCCCGAAAATAAGACCAGGTCTTATATTAATTTTTGCTCCAACAGATGCATTAGGGCTTATGTTCAGGGGATGTCATCCTGAAAAATCGTGCCAGGGCTTATCTTCCGGTTAGGTCTTATTTTCGGGGAAACGCGGTAGTATGTAGACTTTGTTTTCACACATTCCTAGTTTGATGTGTGTTAATTACAGTCTATAAACAGATATCAGCCTACCTTAATAGAAGGTACTGATCCACAGGTTCAGATTTATGGTCTCTGTGCTTTGCATCATTTACCTGCAATAGCCAGTTTTTCTCTGGGTTGTAAGCTATCTGGCAGGTAATTCTCTTCTCAGGAACAATAAATTCACACTAACTACAGGAAGCCACTGTGCTCGGATAAATTATATATATATATATATATATATAAAATCTTGTTTAGTCCTTACAACCACCATGTGAGAAAACTCTATAACTATTTTATAACCATCAGACAGATTACAAAATGGAATTCCCAAGAACTTTAACCATTTGCCTAAGGTTATTTGTCTCACCAGTGGTAAAACAGGAATTAGAATCTAAGATCTTTCCACTACAGCTGAGGTGCTCCCTAGACATGGATGGGGAAGGGCACATAGAGTGGGGTTCCATGGACTATGCATAAAAATCTCTAATATTCAGACTATCCATTTGGCAGGGATGTGTTTTTTTTATAAATATTATTTCTGGTGATGGAAAGATTTCAACATATCATTAAAGAACAAATGTGACTCACAATTTGCTATGTTCAATCCAGCAGTTAGACATAAATCAAATTTAGCAATTTTAATTGGTTTGGCTCAGGCCTTCAGATTTCCATATGGTTATTTTCCTTGTTTTATGTTAAATGTAATTGACTTAGCACTTGAGTTTTAAAATCTTGGCAGCATGTATCAATTAAAAGCTACACAAAATAGAATTATTCAAAGCATACATTACAAATGGAGTGATTTTAAGGACAAGGTGAAAAAAATGCTCTTTTCATAAATGTTAATATTTTTCTATGAACTTACAGATAAACTTCATACAGACAAAAGAGGGATATTTTCTTGGAATAACAAAAGCCAACAAGCATTCTATTTGCCTTTTTTCCAAGAACTAATAATGTGTGCTTAAAATGGCCTTTTCTACACTGTTTGCAAAATGAATTTTTTCTTAGTATTTCTAAAACTGACAGCAGTCAGGAAAACTCTCACAAACCTTTTCAAAACTAAAATGTAAGTAGGTACAACATCAATAAACATGGTGCCAAGCCCATTAAACTGATGTCACCTTTTTAAAATGGTCTTGCAAAATTTACTGCCCAATTGTCATTTAATATACTAGTATATCAGAGTATTACGTTGAAATAAATGTTCTTCATTGACATCGATGTTCTTTCTAAACCAGAGCCACAGTTACCTTCAGAAACTGGAAAACCATACAATGTGAATAAAATGCAATCAGAAATCTGAAAAATGCAAAACGCATTCATTCCTGTGGACTTGTGACTAAATTTATTGCTACAACTGCTCCTCATGACTACTGTCCATGTAATTATTGTCCAAATACTTAAGTCCAGCACATGTGCTAAATAAATGAAAGGATCATTTATCAAACTCCGAGTGGTTATTGATGGAATTTTCACACTTATTTAGTTTGACTGAAAACCTGGTATACCTGTGATTCTTGGAGAGCTGCATAATTCAAGTTAAAGTTTATTATTATTATTATTATTACTATTTTAAATTTCCATGTTATATCTTGGGTAATATATAGATATATCTTTGGAGAGTACAGAACTGTTGGCCTAAAATAAAGCTCTGGTATTGATGTCATCTTTATAAATGACCACTTAAGCTATTGATTTAATAGCTCTTCCTCCTTTGTGAGGAGAACATTAGATTCGATAGGACAATTCATCTTACTTTTTAGTGTCTGATTCCCTTATGCTACTTCCTCTCCACCCATACAGAGTAGCACAGAAAATATCTTCGTAACTTTTGGATTAGAAAATTTAGCAATATGAACGAGGATCGAACCCTCTCCCCCCATTTCCATGGATTATTTTATTGATTTCATGCTATTTCCAATGCCCCCCTTTTCCGTGGCAAGAATGTGGAATTGCTAGAAGTATCCCTAAGGAAAACCTTGAAGGTCATTGGATCCCAGGCAATGAATGCCTTCATTCAACAAGGGCATGGCCCTCCTGTGCAGGCAAGTCCTTTAACATCAGCAAGTTCCCCCAAAGGGCTTGCACTTTAACTTGGTCTGAGCGGGTCACATTTCTAAAATATTTAGCTGTCTCAAAAGTCCCTGGTCGGCAGCACAGAACGTTTCAGGCTAGACAGACCTCTTTCTAGTTTTCAATGGAAGTATTCCATGTAATCCGATTTACACAGCCATTGAATCAAAGTGGGAAAGGAGATTACAGGAGATTTGTTTCGCAAAGCAAGGGTGCAAGGATCATCAATCCTACTGACTCTCAAAGTGACATGATAGTACATCGCCCCCCTTTGGAGTGTTGGTCATTAACTTGATCTGTCTCCAGTGTTCTTGTTTAAATAGAAAGAAGGTGTGGGCTCTCTGAACGAGCAGGTAGTGATTTCTCTACCCAGACCTCACCACTACCATTCATGGGAGTAGATGCCACTGTCACAAGGAATTGGTTCCCTGCCCTTGCTTATTATTCCGCAAAGCAGAAAGCTTGTAGAAATCAAGTAATGCCATTAAAACTTCTCTTGTTGCCTGAGTCTTTAACATTTGCATTTCAACAGCACACTGTGGTGATCAATGTTCTGCTTATAAACTAATGTGTTTGCAAGAGGAATCTGCACACCTTCTCTTAGCCTAAGGCTGCTGCTCTAGAAAGGACACAAAACTTTCTGCTAGGCAATATCCCTTTCCCCTGCCCTTTTCCACGCCGGTGCAATGGGCTCGATTCTTCTTACTTCCTTCTGAATGTGTACATTTCCCAAGCCTAGACAACTATTTAAAATATGATACAAAGCAGGCCATTTCATAAAACATTTCCATCACCTGGATGTCTTCATTCTCAACTGACGATTTGTACAACCCCCAATTTCCCTTTTCCTCCAACATTTCTACCCCTTCGACACATTTCAGGAATTGCAATGTCCGACAGAACCTCTGGGGGGTAAAAGGGCAGCCTTACCCAACCCGCGGCAGATATACAGAACAATTCCAAAGGGGAGAACTGAGAAGAGGTAAGAACTGCAGTGGTGAAAAAAACTATGAAAAGGAGTACCATGGCGTCCCTTTCTATACAAGCCACATATTTGATTCAAGGGGGAAAAATCTAATTGTACCCTAGATTTTATATCTATCCACTGTGTTTATGTATAATGGACAATTTAGCAGCACCGGGAATTACCTCAATAACTATCATTAGAGGTGCCCATTTAAAAACAAACAAACAAAAAAAAAAAACAACTTTCTCTTCTGTAATGAAAAAAGGTGAGTGCAGTGTGGAGGTATTACCCCCACCCCCTACCCCCCCACTCCTCACCCCACCCCCCACCCCCGAGCTCTCTGGGGAGCTCACCCAGAGCCTCAAACCCCGCGAATGCCGCTGGGAGCCAAGTTTCCCCCGGCTGGCTGGGCAGGTTTCCGCCCCGCGGACGCAGAGCGCTGCGGCTAAGGAACTCGGGGTTGGCTTCGCTCCCGGCGCTGCACCCGCGTGGCCACGAGCCCCGCGCCCACCTGGGGACTGCACAGAAATCTGGGTTCGAGAGCGAGCGAGCGTGGCGTACAGGGAACTGTTTTATAATCTCCCGGAATCCACGGGAAAATGTCACCCGTGCAAAGACATGCCTTCTCGTGGTTACTTAAATTCTCCGGCCAAAGAGCTGGTCCTTCCTCGTTACAGCAACTACGCACGGCTCCCAACTGACAGCTCTAAACTTAACGGCTGCAAACTTGACACCGCTCCCTCTCATCACTCCCACTCCTCCTCTCTCGCTGGCTCACCCGGCCCGGGAGGCTCCGGCTCGCACGCCACACCCGCCTCCCCCGCACCTTCTTGGCAGGTCCCGCGGGCACAGCCCCGGGCTCCCAGGCAGCCCGTGCCGGGACGCGCCGGCCTCAGGGCACGATTTTCTAGAAAAGCCAACCAGCGCCTGGGCGCGCCCTACTCACTTGTGTCTTCTTCATAAGGAAAGGCTGCGCTGTGATCCAGCCCAGGCAGCAGTGTGGCGACTCCGTTTAGCTGTTCTGGAGCTCCAGCATATTGCACGAGCAGCGGCTGCAGATAGTCCACGCATTGGGCAGCCCGAGCGCAGCACGTTCTCCACCGCCGGTGCTTCCCGCGGCGATCCCGGACCCGGCGCGAGGCGGCGAGCTAAGCCCGGGCCCGCGCGCCGCCAGCACTTTTATATAGCTCCCTCCCGCCTGCTCCAGACACGCCTCCTTCCCTTCCGGAGCCCTGGGGAAGCGAGTTGGGGCAGTGGCGCGGGGGGAGACCAGGGAGGGCGATCAGAGCGCCGTGAATGCCCCAAAAGTTGGATAGATCAGGCCAAGCTCGTCCCCTCGCCTGGGGGCCCCCGGCGCGTACTGGCGGGAGGCCACCGGAGCGCGGAGAACGAAGCTTAACCTGCAGCCGCTGCTGGCTCTGCCGGCCAGGCTTGGCGAGTCCTTGCTTGGCCTCTCAGCTCCGCAGGAGTTCACCTGGCACCGCCCGCGGACAGACAAAATACCTCGCTCGTTGGCGAGGGCCGGGACTCCCTGTTTTATGCGGAGGTGCTGTGAGACAGGACTTCACTTAGGAGCAAAGAATGCACCTCGCCAGCTTTAGGAAAATAAAAAAGCTTAATTGGGTTTAGTTAGGCCATTGTCTTACCCCCCCCCCATATATATTTACAATTACTTTAGTGAATGAATATTTAATAATTAAAATAATTGTTGACTCAGGGCTAAGTATTGCTATTTTCTGAATGGTTCGCTGCTGCTTCTTTAGAAATTAAGATTGAAAGTGAAGCGATAGATTATTAACCCCCATGAATGTCTCTGAAGTTGGACAGATGAGGCCAAGTGCATACACTCCTGAAATGTATCATTATGGTCTAACAGAAAGGGAAATGAATTTGAGCAAGACTGATTCTATTTCAGATTCTACTGTAGGCTCTATAAACTTGCCCCAAAGTAAGGGTTTAGCAGTGTGGCATGCATAGCTTTAAAGGTTCCCACGGTGATTTTAGGTGGTAGCCAGATAAACATTTTTGTTTATTTTGTCAATAAACAAAATTAAAACGTGTTAAAACGAGTATAAATTAAAACGTGTCTTTTAAAAATATACACTATGTAACATATTAATACACATATATGAGCTGTGATCAAACAATATAGTGAATGTTTAAATTTAAAAAATGTATTATAGTAAAAGGCACATTGACACTAATCCCCCTGTCTTCCAACACATTTTTCCCATCGTTCTTGCCACTTTCTGAAGCAGTTCTGGAAGTCCTATTTGGTATCTTTATTGCGCTGCTGTGGCTGCCTCGATGTCCTGAATTGGTTCAAAATGTTTACCTTTTATGGTCATTTTACATTGAGGAAGAGCCAGAAGTCACAGTGTCAGATCCCAGATCCAGTGAATAAGGTGGATGAGAATACACCGTGGTGTTTTTGTTTGACAGAAATCACTGTACCAGAAGCTCTGCATGACAGACAGCCTTTCCATTGTGATCACAAAATACGGTGAATGCTGCTGTCCAGTGCCATCCAACCGAAAGGCAGGGATCTTCAAAACGGAAAGCAGAGCATCAAACCTTAGTACCATGTTTCCCCGAAAATAAGACCTAGCCGGACAATCAGCTCTAACACGTCTTTTGGAGCAAAGACTAATATAAAACCCGGTCTTATTTTACTATAAGACCAGGTTAATAATATAATATGTTAAAACAAAATATAATATAATATAATAATACCTGGTCTTATTTTTGCTCCAAACAACCCATTAGAGCTGATTGTCCGGTTAGGTCTTATTTTCGGGGAAACATGGTAACAGTGTGTGTGACAAGTTTCAACGTGTTCTGTGCAATCAGTTGGGTGTGAGCTATGGTTGAGAGAAGGTGTTTTTAAAAGTGTGTCATAAATCATCCTCCATCATGACAATGCTCCGTGTCACACATCACTTCTGGTAGGACAATTTCTGTCAGATAAAAATATTGTGGTGTGTTCTCATCGACTTTATTCACCGATCTGGCATCATATGACTTCTGGTTCTTCCCCAAAGTCAAAATGACCATGTAAGGTAAATGTTTTGAATAGATTCAGGACATTGAGGCAGCCATGATAGCTCAATAAAGACATTCACGAAAGAGGACTTCCAGAACTGCTTCAGAAAGTGGCAAGAATGGTAGGATAGGTGTGTTCAAAGCAAGAGGGAGTATTTTGAGGGGGATTAATGGCTATGTGTTTTTTACTATTTAAACTCACCATATTTAAACTCACCATATTGTTTCATCACACCATATAGATATAGATATAGATAGAGATAGAGATATATAGATATATAGATATATATATATATATGACATCAAACAGATGATTCCAGCTTTATTGCATCTTAGAAAAAAGTTTGAAGGGCCAATTTAAAGTCAACTTAATGTATAACATTAAATAAATAACTTGTACCAAAGGAAGGTGTATATGACAAAAACCATGAAGTTGGAAGAATTACTGAAGCTTGGGAAACATCAGTCTAACCATACTAATTTTATGAAACCAGTAGGAAGTAATGGCCTAATAAGTTAGATGAAGTGAAAAGAAACCAGGGAGTGGACCTATCAGAAATTAAGTTCAATTTATTTTCATTCGACTCATTAGTTCATCTCAATACTCATATTCATCTCCTACGGTACACTGTCATGCTCTTCTCTCCCTTCCTTCCCCCTTTCCTTATTTTCCTCAGTTCTCATTGCCTCTAGCTACGTCATCACTGACTTTCTCATCCATAATTCTGATTCTTTTGTTTCCTTCATATCACTGCCCTACAGTTTTGCTGTATAATCATGTTACTTGAAATCAAGTCAAAAGAATATAAAAGCAGGTATCAGAGGGAGTAGAAAGAGCTAGTTTGCAAATCAAAGATTGTAGGCAAGCTCATAGGGAGGTCAGAAGTGGGTCTGAAAGACTGAGGTTTCTCTTTAAGGTAGGCCTTTGAGAAGAGACACAGGCTAGCATCCAGTCCCTTAGCAGAAAAATTCCAGGAGCTACTTAAAAGTTGCCAAGAGTCAGGGCTATGCCCCGAGAGGATAGGAGGCATGGAGGATTTTTTTCTTGTAGAAATAATAGGCCCTAATTATGGGGTGCAAGGAGTTCAACATTTGCTACATTGGAAAGTCTCTATGATTATCTAGTTCTTTCCTTGCATACTTTCAATTCTAGTTGGTCCATCATGCTGTTTTTGGTTAATCTAATTGTTGGATAGCATTTTTTGTTGAGCTTTAACATTTGTTGTTGTTTACAAAACAGGTTTCATTTAGTAAATAAGTCTCTTAAGTCTTGTTTTGTGCACTTGAAACATCTCTTGTTCCAACCACTTCGTGGCTGCCCTCTGTTAGCAACATATGTTGTTTTCAGTATCCTTCTTTTAAAAAATGGCACCCCAAATTGAAACAGATATTGTATCATCAAGCCAGACCAGAGGGAGGCCATCCATTCCTGTCTTTGGGGGAGGTGGAAAAGGAGAAGGAGAAGGATCGCTCTTTGATCATGTAACTTCCACCGCTGAAAACTCTGCCATTGCTCTTGGGATAAAGAATTAAATACCTTTGCAAAGGCTTCAAGGCTTCCAGGGTCTGGCCCTTCGCTGCCTCTCCAAAGTCAACTTACTCTGTGCTCCACAGGCAGGGCTTTCTTTGTTCCTCATAATTCTCTTCCCTTTCAGAACCTTTGCGTATACCCTTATTTCTGCCTCTGCCTCTGCTTAGATAACTTTGCTCAACCCTCTCCTCTTTGCCTAGTAACTATCTTCTTATTCTTTAGATCTCAACTCAGTATTCCCTATATTCTCTTCCTCAGGTAGGTTTTCCCTCTGATTCAGTCAACTCCCTTCTTCTTATAAACACAAGTATGAATTCCCTCTCTTTTGTAGCACTTACAGAACAGTGGCAGTTTGACGTTTGTTTGCGTGATTATTTGATTAAAGTTACTGACTACAACTGTCCTCATTCATTACTTTATCTTCAGTGTCTAGTACAGTGAGCAGAACACAGTGAATCTCTTAAAAATTGTTCTAATTGGGTTACTGGTGCCAGACATGAGGCAGGAGTTGGGCTAGGCCATTAGCTTAGACTATGTCACTAACTTCTCAAAACAGTCATGTAAGGGAGATGATTTTTCTATTTAATAAATAAGAAACCTGAGGACTAACAAGGTAAAGTAATTTATTCAAGATCCCTTAATCAGTAAGAGGAAAAACCATGTTCTAATCCAGGCATATGGACTATGGTTAGGATCTTTTATCTGCCCGGTACATTTTCCTATTCTTCTTCCTCTCCTACTAGCACCCCACTTTCTTTTGTAGAATTCACACTCAATCCCATGGAGGGATTGTCATTCACAAGGCTCTGTTTCCTTCCCCTTGCTCACGTCCATTATAAGGGTGGGTTTAGGATCCAGGTCTGTCTAATACTCTGATTGCTAAGGTGTGGGTACATAACCTGAGGTGGGACAATCAGAATCCACTGCGGGATTTATGTGCTAAAGTTAATTGGAAAGATTACCTCTTTCCTATGGAGTGTGAAGCTTTCTTTATCCAATAGATGTGTGGTTTTACCAGCCTTAAAAATGATGAAAGACATCAGTTCACAGAGTATTGTCTGAATAACCCAAATTTTCTAGTATTCTGGAATCCCATCAAACCCGTTTGTTTAGTTCAGTTCATTTTTCCTCTTAATTGTGGAATAAAGATGAACAAATATCGCCAAGGATAGTAAAATACTTAAATTATTGGTAGTCAGCCTTCTTTTCCCTTCACTCTGTGCCTAAAAATTAATCACAGGTCTAATTTAAAAATCAACAATAAATAATTACATTCCTGAGGAAAGATGAGCCTCTATAATACCAAATCAGAGATTTAAAAAAAATTTTGTAACTCTTTTGTGAAATTCTGGAACTGTTCATAATATTAACTCAGAATGTTAGCTCAATATTTATCAATAAATAATGATTACATTTCAAATAGAATTTGATTGACAAGAAAAGAATTAGTGTTGCATGGAGATAATTATGATACAAATAGATGATTTCTATCAAGTAATCAAAAAGGTGTTAGTCATCATGACCCAACGAACATGTAAGATTATCAAAAAGTCTAAAGGAATAAACTTACTTAAACATTCTAGTGAGAACTTGAATGAAAAGAAATCCAGGGGATCTAGAGAGGGAATTTCTTGTTATATTTAAAACTATTAACTTTGCAGAAATAACTCATATTACTTATTCACTAATCAGAAATAATGTCCTCTAAAACAAAATTATTTCTATTTCCACTGCCCTCCTTCAGAGTCTCATGTATCTCACCCAAAGTATTTCAACAGATTCACCAATGGTCTTCCTCTCTCGTCTTTCCTTACTTCTGTCCATTTCAATATCGCTGCCAGTGTTAAGTAGCGTCTATAAAAATCAAATCACACCATCTCACTGACTATAAATGTATTTTGATTCTCAGTAACTAGAGAATAAAATCCAAATCTCCTCACAATTTAGCCACAATATTTGTAGCTCCCTAGACTCCTCTATTGTTGTAGTCACTTTCTTTCAACCAGCCATCTTGTACTTTTCAACATTTTCTCTTTGACACTTTTGTTCCTGTGTTCACATTGTTCCTTTACGGTGGAATAGCTTTTCCTCTATTTTCTGTCTAAAATCTTCTTTTCATCATTCAAATCTTGGTTCAAATAACACTACCTCTTTGAAGCAAATGTGCTCATTCCTTACAACCTTAATTAGGTTTACAATTAATGAGACAATTCATTTGTAATACATGAGCTCTCATTTAGTGAAGGAGAGAAGAATGTTGTTCAAAATGTGCTAAGTGAAAGAATAAAATGAGCTGTAGGAATTTGATGAGAACCTTCTAGAGAGAGAATATGCATATAGAGTTTGATAAAAGTTACCTATGTTTTCACATTTTTTTGCTACTAAAAGTTTAACAAGTATAAAAAATGTTGATCATAAAGTATAATTACTTCATTTAATTTACGTAAACATTTTTGTTTATGTCTTCCTAATCCTTAGAGATTTCGGAAAGTTATTTAATGAACACATAGGTTTTCAAACTAGAAGAGAACTTTGATAATATGTAGTTTTTACGATTAATCTACAGATGAAGAAACCGAGGCCACAAAAGTGTTAATTTGAACAAGGAAGGGTAGAACTTACATCTCCAGAATTGATTGATTTCTGGCTAGTTTGGAAGCACTACTTCCAAGGAATCAAGATTAAAGAGTAAATATTCCATCCTGTTTATAGTAAAGAGTGATTTATTATTAATAAGACAATGATTTTAAGAGTATTCAGAGAAGAATTTCTAGACAAGAGGTGGAATTGATTTTCTAAATGACATATGTATTCTGGGAAATATGCTTTTTTATATTCTATATTCCCAGAACATAGGAGACTTTTGTATATATGTAATTTAGATGCTCAAATAACATGAAATATTACAACTTCTGTATATTTTACCACCGGTCCTTCTTCTCCATAACATTTAAAAAATATATTATCTAATTATACATTTTTGCATAATTGTCATTGTGATGGCTTTCATATATGTTTCATAACTTTTATGTGTATTAGATAAGTTAATTTAGGCTGGTGTTTTTGGCAGTGATGTTATCCTCTTCTAGTTATCTGATTTTAAAAGAGATTTGTGGCTTCAACAGTGGCAATGTTCTTTTTTATATTCTTCTTTTGCAATGCGTGTTCTCTAATGAATCATTTAAATGAGAAGTCTCTAGAGCATGGCTTATTTCCTAATTGACAAGTTTGTGCTGTACAACTCTTGGCACAGTTAATAAAGAGTGTAGAGACAGACGAATATACAATTTTATAAAGTTCTGTTACAAGATGTAATGCAACTCCCCTGGCTATCTCTTCTATGAAATTTATTAACAGGGACAGCAGAGAAGCTGTCACATATTTGGGACTTTCTTTCTTCTTTCTTTCATTTTTTTGGGGGGTGGTGGGCGATAAAAACCACTTTTGACATTAAGGCAGCTAGAAAACAGATAACTTTCTATTATGGGTTCCACAGTCTGAAATAAGCAATGTAGATACTTTTATTTTTTCAGTGGATGTGCAACTTGCTTAGACAAGTAGCAGATTTTTCATGTCTCCCTTCAGCGTCATCAGACCACTTATCAAGTTTGGATAAAAGACATTTGTTAACAGAGTATCTCATTGTCAGTATTTTCTCTCAGCTAGAAGCTGACTGTTTGCAATGACCTCATCTTTAGAGGTTATGGGGATCTTGACCAGTTTTCAACCTATTCTTGAGGGAAGGCCCTGAGGGTGGAGTTGGCTTTCAGAATTTAGAGATCCAAACTTAGAATGGTTAATAAGCCCTAGACATTGTTATCATTAGCCTGTACACCAGGCACTGTCACCTGCCTTCCTTTATTTCATTTCCATTCAAAGCTGTCATTCCATATTGTGGAGGCTCCCATGGCAAATCCCAGACACCAGCTTTCTAATTCTGAAGACATCACCCAAGGTGAGACAGTAGATGAAAATAAAATGATCATTGTCATAACCACTGATTGTTAAACATATATTTGCATTTTCATTTATAATTAATACATACTTAAATTGGATTATTGCTGTATCTTTCATTGACCTTAAAATATGCAGTGTGGTACTGTGTGTGTTTGATTGAATGAGCATCCCAGGTGCTACAAGCATTCTATTCAAGAATTTCAGTCCAGGGCTGGCCAGCTTTCTAACTAGATGTTCCATGCTCGAGAAGATAATGCAAGCACTTCTATTATCCATATCTGCTCTATCCAAAACTAGCTTATTCATAGATGTTGGAAATATCTTAGAAATAAGAATATTAGATATTAATCATTAATAGCATACTATATGCTATATGGCAAAATAATCTTTTAGAGGAGAAAATGGTAGCTTATTGACTAGCATAATTAATGTAAGAAGAGAGTCCTTATTGGTAAAATTAAAGCTCTTTAGGATATGTGGATTGGCCAAAATTGTTTTAGCGATGTAGACATAAATACAGTATAAGAATTCAAGGAGGCCTGAAGCCATTAGCTGTCGAAATGATGCTCGAGACTTGAGCCCTAAACAGACTAGTTCCAGCTATGTAAGAGGATTTCTAATGATGAGTTTGTTTTGAGTAACTATTTCATGCAAGATGTTAATGGAGCATTTGACTGTACCAACAGCTGGGAATTTAACAAGCTTTAAAGAATATTTTGTAAGTCTTGAGTTGTGTCTATTTGTCACTATATTGGTCTATATGTGTCGTAGAATTTGGCTTATGATTTGCTTTCAATATGATCAGTTGTTAGATACATAATCTATGATAAAGAACCTAAGAAGCTGTATATGTTAAATTGGCTTGAGGTGAGTTCATAATTATTTAAGGAGCATTTACAAAGTGCTAAGTACTTTGCATATATTATTTAATCTTGATAGCAATCTATACAATAATGCTCACAATACTCCTTACACAACTGTGATTGTTTGTTTTTGTTTTTGGTAAAACACCTATGCATAGAGTGGTGCTAATCATTGTCATTATTTAGAGAAAGAGAAGCCAGATTATCACATCCACTTATGAGGTGGATGCAATTATCGTGTTTTACAGATGAAGAAACTAAGTCATGGGGTAGTTCAGTGACTACTTTTACAGAGCTAAAAAGTGGTCAGTCTTCTATTTAGTCTGTGTCTGAGTGACTCTAAAAGCCCTTCCTTCTAACTAGGATGTTTTATTGCATCCCTTAATGATTCTTTCTTGTAAAATAGAAGAATTTATCCACTAAGACATAAGCTAAATATTTCTTATGATACAGAGTTTTCTTATGTGGTTAAAAGATAGAAAATAACTTGTCAAGTCCTAGGGCATGCTGGGTAGCCATCAGGACTCTAGGATAATTAGAGATCTTTCAAAGCAGTACTCTCAGTGTGGAAAATGTCATTAAAGACTTTGATCCAAATGATTGATTTTGTGACAATGAAGGGCTCCAAAAGCCGAACAAGGTTGTTTTATAAGGAGCAAAGGAAAGAGTTAGGCTAGCACTGACTCTTTTCAAGGCAAACAGTGGAAGCTGAAGATTATCTGTGCTGATTTTCCCCCTAATCCCTTTTATTGGGTTTCTGGTTACCCGACCTTAGTATAGCTTGTACAATATCATCTCTGTAACCTTTGTGTTTGTCGGTTTATCATGATCAACTATCAGTGCAAAGTGAGAAGCTGCCTTTCATCTGGTTTCCAATGGTGCTAACTAGAAGAAGAGAAACTAAAAAGTTTTCATTGAGCAGAAATAAAGTAGTCAAGGTATTA
The DNA here is from genome assembly GCF_057876585.1 of Rhinolophus sinicus. NCBI lineage: Eukaryota > Metazoa > Chordata > Mammalia > Chiroptera > Rhinolophidae > Rhinolophus > Rhinolophus sinicus. Next base: position 82,790,498 of record NC_142501.1, read on the forward strand.
AAGCACCAACAGTGAACCTAAAGAACGTATTTGAAGAAGGAAGCCTTCCTAGGGAGAAGGTTCACTAAAGAATATAGAACCATAGGACATTGAGAACAAAGAGCATTGTCTAAAATCTTGATTATTTGCAGTGGTACAAAGTTTTCCTATTTAAACTCCAATAAAGAGTTTTTGTCAATTCATCCTTATGCTGAAACTGTTCTCCTAAATCTAATGCATCAAAGATCTGGCATTGTTAAGGAAGATAATCCTTGAACTCTTAGCAACATAAAGGAGAGCTGGCAAAAAAAAAAAAAAAAAAAAAAAAAAAAGTGTAATGCTACCTAAACCTTCCTCTTTGGAAAGAAAATAGAACAGGTTTGATATTTGGAGGCCAGCTAAATCAGGTGGAAGAGCAAAGAGAGGCTTTGTAGCCAAGAAGGGAGGAGAAAGTGAATAAGGAAGTTGTAAAACACAAAGTGATTTATTTTACAAGTATTTGTTAAATGAAAGGAGGTACATTTTGCTTACCTAACATGCTTCCTTTTACACTGTGTCGTAGTGAAAAGAAACTTTGCAGTCAACAGAACTAGGTTTAAATCCTGGCTCTACCACTTTCTGTCTGGGAAATTCAGGGCAGATTCATTAACCTCGCTGAGCCTTAGTTTCCCAATAGGTTAAGTGGAGCTCCCCATACTTGTCTCCCAGCAGTGTTAGAGCCTGTATCTGTCACCAACCTTCTGTTTGACTTTGGGCAACTCAACCTCTCTGAACATCAGATGCTCCATCTATAAAATGGGAATAATAATGCTTCCTGGCTCTATTATAGAACTTTTGTCCTGCATGTGTGGACAAAACATACACGACTGATACTTTCGGTGTTTTTTTGTTCTGTAATGACTACCTAGTAGTGACAGTCTATGGATTAGGTAGTAATGTATTTCAAGTCCTAGTTCATAATAGCCAAGCAATAAATAGTATACAATAGGCATGCAGTAAATATTAGGACTACATTATTGAATTCACACAAGATCTGTCGGTGGTATTGGCTTACTCAATACTTGCTCTCATGGAGAAAACAATATGCCAGAGCAGACAAGATATGAGACAAAAAATTCTTATATTTAAATTGTGTTCTCTATTTCTTAAAGCATAATCATACCGTCATGGAGAAGGACATTCATACATTATACTCCCCATTTTCCAGAAAAAAAGGCTGAAATCCAGAGAAATTTAGTGATATTGACTAGAGATAATGTGACTTTAAGGACGAGTGTCAGGCCTAGAGTCTGGATTCCTGAATTCTGTCCTAGTGGCTCTCCCATTAAACAACATTTGCTCGGTCCTAAGGGTCTGGCCTACCTTTCTAGAAATTCTTTATTAGGGGAAATTAGAAGAACAAGAGATTAGGCTTTCTTCTTATGAGTTCGTGATGTGTTCATATTCTTCGCTTATTGTTTCATTCTTTAAATGTGAAAAAAGGATACTGAACTTTCTGTAACATTTTGAGAGAACAGAGAGAACACACTTTTGCTAAATGGAGTGGACTCGTGCCACTATCGGTTTTGAGCCTTCACCTGATTTCAGACCCCTGAAAATTGAAAATTAGAAAAATGTTTTGCCATTTACAGAAAGACTGAAGTTTTAAAGATCACAAATCAAATTTATGAACTCTAAATAGCTAAGGGAAAATATTGTGATCAACAAAGAAAATTGGAATTGCAACAAAATCATTAAATTTTCTTTGAAACATGTCTACTTATATGTAGTACATAGTAACTGACTGCATATTACTTAAAAGCATTGGGCTTATGTTGAGCCCAAACTGACTTAAACCTCTTAATATAATTTATTTTACCCAGCTAGATACTTTAATATTTGATTATTTTTTGGCAATATTAAAATACTTTTAGAAAGTAGCAGAAATGTAAAGCATTATGTACATGTAAAATACTAACTATCTCCTTAGTTCAATCCAACCTAGAATAATTTAATTCCACCTACAATACACATAACCTACTCTCTAGGGCAGGGGTGTCCAAACTGCAGCCGCGGGCCAACTGCGGCCCACAATCCATTTTTAATTGGCCCGCAGCAAATTCCAAAAATACATTTAGTTTACTTAAATAAACCAGGTGAGGCAATACGTACTTCACCTCGAGTGAGTGGCCCGGCTGTTTGTATATTTTACCACATATGGCCCTTGGTAAAAAACGTTGAAAAAAGTTTGGACACTCCTGCTCTAGGGCATGATGCTGGCCCTGAGATAACTAATGTGTCTCTCTGCCTTTGAGAGATTCAGCCTATGAGCTTTATGGTAATAAAAGTTTATAGTTACTAACTTCTATTGATTTTTTGCTACGTGTCAGCCGCTTTGCCAAGGGTCTTGCATATTTTCTTATTTAACACCCCCACCTAAATCTTTGGAGATAGCATTTTATTAGCCCCGTTTTATAGATGAGGGAACAGCGACGGAGAGTAAGGACTTTAACCAGGGACATACACTTCATAAATTGTTGAATTTATCCACTTAATTGATATACTAACAAATATACATAGAAAACCCAACATAGTTACATAAGTAAACACAAATACTTATAACTTTTATTTTTTTAAATATGAAGGTATTTTTCTTCTGTAACTGAAGATGTTTGTTATTGCTGTTTCTCCTGCCAGCTTATGCTTAAATAATTAGTGATAGTAGTTTCATCCTTGTGCAGAAAGGGCAATGCATTCATAATTATAGAGGAGTACAAAAATCTTTCATGGCTGTTAAGTCTCAAATGCTCTGACCCTAACACTACGTTTTGTTCGTTTTTTAAAAGATAAATTATAACCAAAATTATATTTAAACTTTAGGTTGACTTCATAATAAAACTTTTAATCTTAAATCATATTTGTGCTTTTTCTAGGAAATTATGGTAATAACATGCTTTGCATATATTCAGAACTGTTTATTATAAAAGGATCCCAAATACACAAGGACCTTAGATATGAGTGCGAGGGGGGCACAAGTGTAGGAGGGAAATCCAGGGAAACATGAGGCTTTAAAAAGAATAGACTTCACCCCATTTTAATTAAAGTTTTGGATAGAAAACTCTTGATAGAATTTTAAGAACCATATTAGAGATATCTAATTCCATTCATGTACTTAAATATTAAATTGAGTGACTATATTCGTTTACTAGAACTGTGATACAAAACTACCACTGACTAGGTGGCTTGAACAACAGAAATTTATTTTCTCACAGTCTGGAGGCTGGAAGTTTAAGATCACAGTGCCAGCCAGGTTGGTTTCTTCCGAAGTCTCTCTTCTTGGCTTGCAGATGGCTGCCCTCTTGCTGTGTCCTCACCTGGTTGTCTCTCTCTGCATGTGTGCCCTGGGTATCTCCTTGTGTATTCGAATTTCTTCTTATTATGAGGACAACAGTGAGACTGGGTTAGGGCCCACCCTATATTGGCCTCACTTTAACTAAATTACCTCTTTAAAGGCACTCTCTCCAAGTATAGTAGCATTCTAGGTACTGGGATTTAGAGCTTCAACATAGGAATTTTGAGGGGACACAATTCAGCCCTTTAGGTGCAAAGAGCTGAGAGTTCTTCCAGATTTAGAATTTCATACATCTTCAAAATTTTCGCTGTAAATAAATTGACCACAATCTCATTGATTGATATAATGCTTTTCTTTATTTATTACAAACGACATTCCTTCCTTTCTGTACTACCCAGAACATAGAGCATTGTTCTGGGTTCCAATTTTAACTAAAATGGAAACTTTCACGTCTGGAGCCCTTGATATCCTAACAAATGAAGGAGGAGGTTGCTCTCAAATTCCTTGCAGTGAGAACATACTTAGGTGGCACCGACTTTGCCTTCCAAATGGAAGAGTACATCTACAATAGGAAAAGGGATGGTATCTACATCATAAATGTGAAGAGAACCTGGAAGAAGCTTTGGCTGGCAGCCCGTGCCATTGTTACAATTAAAAACCCAGCTGATGTCAGTGTCATATCCTCCAGGAAAACCGGCCAGGGAGCTGTGCTGAGGTTTGCTGCTGCCACTGGAACCAATGCCGTTGCTGGCCGCGTCACTCCTGGAGCCTTCACTAACCGGATCCAGGCAGCCTTCCCAGAACTTGGACTTCCAGTGGCTACTGAGCCCAGGGCTGAGCACCAGCCTCTCACAGAGATGTCTTATGTTGGCCTGCCTGCTGCTGCTCTGTGTAACGGACTGTCCGCTGCACTATGTAGAAACTGCCATCCGTGCAACAACAGGGAGCTCACCCGGTGGGTCTGATGCCGCGAAGGAGGGCGGTGAAATTCTGTGCATGGTCGTCACCGGAGCGCCTGGGAGCACCCGCGGGATGGCACGCCTGACCTCTACTTCTACACAGAGCTCACAAGGAAGAAAAAGAGGAATTTCAGGGTGAATGGACTGCATCTGCTCTCTAATTTACTGCCGCTCAACCTGAGGTCTCAGACTTGTCTGTAGGTGCCCTTGTGCCTACTCAACAGTTCCCTTCTGATGGCTGGAGTGCTCAGCCCGCCCCCAAAGATTGGACTACAGCCTCCACTGCTCAGGCCACTGAATGGGCAGGAACAACCATTGAGGGGGTCTTAACAGAACATTGAGGCTGTTCTTCCACTGGCTTAAGTAGAAAATGGAAGGTTGATGTAAAACAGTTTCTGAACAACAACAAAAAATGACATTCCTGAATTAGCTTTAGTATATATATATATATATATATATATATATATATATATATATATACACACACACACACACACACACACACATGCACACATTTATATTTGGATAATAGATAGAGAGACACTGTGGTTGCATCTACCTTTTATTTACTCACACATTTGCGACCAAAAGTATGCATTCATTTACTGACCAATTAAATGTGACCAAATTAATAACCCAAATCATACATTTTCACCACACTAAAATGTAATGACTCGAGTTACTTATTTACATTAATTCCTCCTTCTGGGTAGAGGAGCCAGCATTCCTGGCTGCTGTGTGAACAGGGGGCTCCTTTGAAGGGAGAGGGGCTGGCTGACGTCCTGAGGATGAGAGCTTGGGCCCACAACACTGCAGCAAGACCCTGCTGTGCTCTCAAACTGCCAGGGGATCAGGGCAAGCTGGATCCTTACCAACCAGGAGCCAGCTGGGATGTAGCCCCGAGGGCAAAGGCAGATGGTGGGTGATCACTGTGTTTTAAATCACTGTGGGAAGGGGTGGATGGGACTGGAGTATGGGACCTATTTCAAGCAGTGCTTTCGCAACCCCAGAGAATGTGGTTGGAGTTGAGGGTCCCTTGCATACAGTGGCTCCTTTAGTGGTTAGGATTCCTTGGGAGCTCTTCAGATGCTCATTCCAGGGAGATTGCTGGCATGCCCAAGAGAAACCATTGCCTCCCCTTCCTTCCCCAATGGCTCCTCCAGCTTCTGGTAAAACTTCCTGCGAAGAGAACCAAAAGCTCATGCATAAGTCGTGCCCCACATGACAGGGTGAGATTGCTTTGGCATGTTTGAGGGGAGGGGTTTTTGCAGGAACAATCTCTAATTGGCTGTAGTCTCCCAGGCTTAGCAGCCCCACTCTATTCTGGGCCTGCACAGGGCTCCACACAAATACTTGATGCAAGCGGCCCACAGATTGGTCTTGAGACCATCAGCTTTTAGAAATACATGTGCCCATAGCCTTCATATTGTGCTGAGCCTGTAAAGACTGGGGCGTAGTCTGCCAGCTTCACAGCTATAATGCTCAATCTGGGAGACAGCCCAGAGAACTGTACCACTCGACTCTATTGACATTTGGTCTCTGAACAGCTTGGAAAAGTGCTAAAGAATCAAGTCACTAAAAGGAAGTTCCTGAATTCCAGCATGAAACCAATCTGCAATTTTTATTCTTGGGTTACCATTCCTGCTGATTATTATTATTTTTTTTACAAAATAAAAATCAATGAAGTAAAATAAAACAAAAATACATTTAAATTTCTCTTTTAGATTAACCTACAATTTCATGCTACATTCAACCTGGTTTTTGGATACATTTATATAGACTAAAATATCTGCAGTGGTATAACGAGTTAAAAGTCATCCTAAGTACATTCAATAAAATCCCTGCTGTTGTGGACTATATTTTCCAAAAAAAAAAAAAAAAAAAAGTTTCAACAATATTTTCAAACCCGCACACCCTTGCAATTTTGCCAGTCAAGAGATGGAGTCTATGCCCCCTACCCCAACCCCCCACCGTTGCTTTCAAACTTGGGGGCTTTTATGACTACCTCAATAAGTAGATTGCAGCAGAAGGGACACTATGAGACTACTGATCATAGGTCATAAAAGGCAACATGGCAGTCACTTGTATTTGCTTAGTTGACCATTTTTAGGTATGTTCTTCAAATATATGTTTGATATTTTGATGCTTATAGTTCAAAATTTCACTTAATTTCTTGAAAATGATTCATATAATAAATATTGATGTTCTCATGTAATACGTTTGTTTGCCATCCTGTAAAGTATAGCCATCTGTTTTAATTGTGGAGATAATATCTTACAAATCTTGAATTATTCTGTCAACGGTCTTGAATTAGACTGTGAAAAGTTCATTAATAATGTCAGGTTGGCTGTTATTAACCATCAATATTTTACTTCTCTATACCTTCATTTCCTCATTTTTTTTTTTTTTTTAAAGGGAGATTATACCAAGTCACTATTTTCTAGACTGTATAACCACGGAATTACCTAAGACATTTGTTATAATGTTCCCCGTCCCTCCCTTTAGAGATTCAGTAGGTCTGGAGAAGTATTCAGGTACCTTTTTTTTTTTTTTTTTTTAACAAGACCCTGATATGACTCTTACTGTTAAGCCAGTTTTTAAGTAATTTCTAGTTGTGCAATTCTTTAATATAGGAATATTTCAAACTAAGTAGAATTACATTTAATTATTATCATCAATAATGGGAGCAGGATATGAATAATTCAAAGGAATGACTAATATCCAGATTTTGTACTATTGGATTCCAAATCATTTTGCATTATTTTGTCTATTGTTGTATTGTCCTAATTATTCTTTCTCATTGAGATATAAAAATTAGTATTAATTGAAAGATCCTTGTCAATCATATATAGTTCTACCAAAATTTTTTAAAAAGATACACTTTTCGTAGGATTCAATCATTTCACTCCTCAGAGAAATGAAGGCATATATCCATACAAAGACTTTTCACAGATGTTCACATCTTTTTTATTTGTAGTAGTCAATAATAAAAACAACCCAAATTTCCTACAGGTAAATGGATAAACAAACCATTATATGTCCATTCAATGGAATACTATTCAACAGTCCGTAGACACCAACTAATAATACACACAAAAACATGGATGAATCTCAAAATAATTATGGAGTGAAAGAAGTCAGGCAAAAAAGAGTACACACTGCATGATTTCATTTATTTAAAATTCTAGCAAATGCAAAGTAATCTGTAGTGACAAAAACCAGATAAGTATTTTTCCTGGGGACACAAGTGGGGAGTAGGTGAGAGGGATACAAAAATATATGGGAAACTTTTGGTGTAATGAATATGTTCATTAACTTGATTAGTCTGCTGGATTTATAAGTATACATATACATATATATATATATATTAATACAATGTTAATAACTGTCATAATATATGCATTTAATATGTCCCTTTTTATATGCTACATATACCTCAAATAGCTTTAAAGATAATATTTTAAAAATCTTTAAAAATTAACAAAAGGTACATGAGAGTTATGCAATGAAAGTTTCAAGACAAAAAGATGTACAGCATCTGTGGTACATTTTATTAAATTCTTAGAAGAATTTTTATGTCTCTACTGAATGCATGCTGGATATTTTAGTTTCCAATTTTTAAATTCTATTTTGTTTGAGTATTTTTTACAATGACTTTATGTTAATTTAAATATAAATCTATGCTCATAATGCATAATAATACAATTTGAACAATTAATATAAACTATGCCCAAAATACATAAATTAATATTGCATATTTAAAAGCCCAAATATAACCAATGTTAATTTATTGCTACAGAAGTATTCAGTTTGCTATTTTGCTAAAATTGTAGTTTTCTAACCTAATTTAATGCTAGTCACTTATTCAGCTTAAATGTTTGAACATTGTGATATGGGTTATGAGTGGTGAGATGATATGTAAGAATCAGAGAAAGTTTGAAATCAGGTAAAGGAGTGAAGCTATGCTATATCACAGGAAGTGCTAAATTCCTTAAAAGAATTGTAGAAGTTACAGAAGAGAAGAATTACAGAAAGAATTACTAAAAAAACAACAACAAAAAAAAGAATGACTGAAAAACCCCAGATGAATTGCCTGGGTAACTCATCACTTTTAATGGCTATATATTGCATTCTTCTAGATCACATGTGTCTGAGAAGACTAAGGGTATCTGATGGTAAAAGGCTTTTTGAGATGGCACTTGAAGGCAGGATTGAATTTGAACATTAAGATTTGGTTTGAATAAAGAACTTTCCAGATGCAGGGAACTGTGTATGCAAAACCAGAGATGGCTAAAAACACCAGAGGCCTGTAGACAATTTTGGCCAGTTAAGGATGGCTTGAATAGTATTGTGTGAGGGCCACTATTTGGAGTGTAGTTGGAAAGATAAATTGGGATCAGATCAGATCTCAGACCCTGGTGGATGTGGTTAGACTTGAGTTGGTAAGCAAATGGGGAACCATCAAAAGTGTTGAGCATATTCATGTCATGATAAGATCTGAATTTCAGGAAAATAATGTGGCAGCAGTGTAGAAGAAATTGAAGGAACAGAAACAAAAATTTCTGCTCCAAACAGTTTTTCCTCCTTGAAATTGTCTATGTTGCCAAGTGCTTTCTTAAGCAGATAGCATATTGTCCTATCAGAGATGCCAAGAGAGAGCAGTTCGTTATTAAAAATGGTATGGAGTGGTGGAAGAGCTACTGACTGCCTGCAGACTCACACTTACTCATACTCTGAAACCAGATTATATGCTGGATAAGAGGGATATTTATGTCACTGGCTGAGGGGATCCAGCATATAATGGATAAGAGGGATATTTATGTCCCTAGCTTTCGGCAGAGTGTAGTATACTCCCATGCTAGAGAGCATCAGAACAGGGTAAGTTAAAAAGGGCAGGACTAAGAATTTAGCATACAGAAAATATCAGGTGGGCGTGATGCTACAGCAGGTCCTCAAATAACATCGTTATAATATTGATGAGAAAAAAAAACAACAACAACAATCAATTCCATGCTGGTGCCACTGTCTGTAAAATGTGCACGTCCTCCCTGTGTCTACATGGGTTTTCTCTGGGGAACTCCAGCTTCCGCCCACATCCCAAAGATGTACAAGTTAGATTCATTGGTGTGTCTGAATGGTCCCAGTCTGCATTAATGTGGGTGTGTGTGAGTGCGCCCTGTGATGGCAGGGCGTCCCGTCCAGGGTGGGTCCTGCATTGTGTCCTGAGCTGCTGGGAGAGGCTCCAGCTGCTGCCATCCTGAACTGGAATAAGCAGGTTGGAAAAGCATTATCTAATGTATTTTTATTCATCTTTCTTAAATGTATGTATAGCTCACATTTGTTTCACTGTTTAATAGAAGTGTTTGGGTTGTTATTTAGAAGTTTAGTGATGATTTTGTGACCAGAAATACACCATAGGAGCTTAACTCTTGTTTATATCAATTAGCCTATGGTAAGATTGGTTTCATTTATGTGTCTTTTCACATAAAGTCATAGTGTCCAAAAAACTGTCAAAGATGTTAAGTGAGAACTTATTGTACAGCTGTGGAAATGAGATGAAGCTGGGATTAGCATTCAAATTCTCCAAGTTAAACCAGGCAGTGGGTTTGGAAGCAGCGATGGGAGGCAGGGGGTTACTGAGGTCGGGGGAGGAGACGGACGTATGAAGTGTGTGCCAACTTACCCAGAGTCTATACTCCTACCATGTCCAATTTCTACCTACCTGAGATCAATGGGCTTGCAAAATTTTTGAAATTTTAATAATCCATTCATTTGAGCCAGGATGTACCAGCTCCAGCACATGACCAGTCCTTCCACAGAGATTTATAGCTCAGGCAGAGGTCATGGCCGAGGGATCATGGAGTTAGGCAAAGAGACTGGGTGAGAAGTTGTCTGAATCCAGACAAAGCATCTGGGTGATATGTACCAGTATCACAAGCAAGAAAAAGCTGGCAGTGTTGTTCAAAATCATCCCAGCCATGACCTCCCTCAGTTTTTTTTCTTTAATCCCTGTGTGGGTTGGTCAGAAGCAGATGGAGGCAAGTTGGAGTAGCTGCCAGAGTAGGAGCAAAGGGCCCAAGAAGCATCGTATGATAGTCCCTGTCCTCTTTCTCCTGGGTATACCGTGTTCTCCAAAAATAAGACCTAGCCGGTCAGTCACCTCCAATGTGTCTTTTGGAGCAAAAATTAATATAAGACCCAGTATTATATTATATTGTATTATAAGACCTGATATTATATTATATTATATTATATTATATTATATTATATTATTATATTAACCCAGTCTTATAGTAAAATGAGACTGGGTCTTATATTAATTTTTGCTCCAAAAGACGCATTAGAGCTGATTGTTCGGCTAGGTCTTATTTTCGGGGAAACACAGTATATGCTGGGTTTCTGGGTTTGGGTTCCTCTGATTAGAAGTTTTATTCTGAAGCCTACAGCTTGACAGATATAGAATATGTACGAGAACATGGAGTCACTGAAGAAAAGCATTTATTTATCTGGTAGTGAGTCACCTGCTTCTAACCAGCTTCAGGAATGAGATAAATAATTTGAAGGAAAAAAAAATAGACAATCTTCCAGCCTCTCTCTCTACTTGATAAATGCTCTGCCTTGCTTCAAGCAATCTATCATTCTAAGTGATGACATTCATAAATACAGCATTATAAGAATATTTTTGGCTCACATGCTAGAATGGGAGGTTGCAGTGTTTAAATCTGTGAATGTATATCATTTAATTTCCAGAAGAAATTTACAACCTAAATAATAGTGGAAAGAATTCCAAAATGACATGTTGACTGTAGTTTTCATCATTTACTAAATCCTTTAAAAATAGTTGTCTTTAACATTCCATTTCCTTTATGAGTCTGGCCTTAGAGCACAGTTTTAGTAATGGTATTTCCATTGATAATTTTGTCCTGTTAGTTATAAGGTGAGAGAAGCCCAGAGAAGCTTTTCAGAATGTCAATAAAACATATGGCATTTAAAGGACCCAAATTCTGTTAGAGAATGAAACTAAAAGTTCTTTTTCGAACATTCCCTTTCCTTCCAAGTGATTTTTGTTTGTTGTAACTAAATATCATTAGGCAAATAACTCCATAAATAGGATTTTCTAAAGATATATATCAGCCTTGCACCACAAATATTGTTGGCACAATTTTAAAAACTGATATATATAAAATTAATTATGTAAACTCATCAGCAGTCATGGAATTGGAAATAGTTTGTGCTTGAGTTCTATGTTTCCTGTAAAGGGTGAAAAAGAGATTTAAAAAAAAAAAAACGAAAGTGTTAATTATTAATTTAAAAGGCACCCTGCCCAAGCCTACTGCCCATTTCATTTCTCATTCCATAACTCTTAACCCTGGGCTACTTCTGCATTTTCATGCTGCCAAGCCTGCCTCGACCTGACTGGAGAGTTCAGGTTCAAGCCTGTCTCTGATAACATATTCGAACCTCTTCTCCAGAGTTACCCCAAAAGCCCTCTGGCTTCAAGCTTCCTCTGTTGTATAAAGTCCGGAGGCTCTCCCAAAGAAGGATGAGCCTATAACTGCATGCCCAAATGACAGCACTGCTGTCCTGCTCCTCTGAATCCACGGCACGTGCTGGCAGGTGGCAGGCCTCTTTGGGAATTAGAGGTTTCTTTGTTTACCACACCATTATATACCATTTGTCCCTCGTTTTTTTTTTTGTTGTTTTTTTTTCACTGAAAAGAGACTGGAAAAATAGGCTTGGTATCATATTGCCCTGGATTTCATAAGAGTAAAAATTAGAATTATGCCACTGTAAGCCATTTCTGACTGCTCTGTTTAGAATTGCCCTCCCTCAAACCTTTAACCATGTTCCCAGCACTCTCTATCCTCTTTTCAGCTTTATTTTCCTCCCTAATATTTATCACTGACTAGAATGTCATATATTCGACTTACATATTTGTCTATAGTTTATTTTTTTCAACTAGAATGTAAATTGTAAATCAAGGTTTTTGTCTTTCACTGCTGTATCCCTGGCACAGAGCCATGCCTGGTACACAGTAGGTACTAAATAGTTATTGAATATATGAATAAATAAAAGAATGAATGAACAAATTCTGGAGGATAAGGTTCAGAACTGGCAATAGCATTCAAAGCTATGGCTTTTTAGTGGCCAGCTTCAGTAGAAATAAGATGAAGATAATTTCCATGAAGGGCTATTATTCATTGGAAATATATGCTTCATTCATTCATCCATTCATTTAACAACAAATATTTGTTGAGAATCTTTTGCATCCAAGGCACTGTTCTATAGATTGGAAGTTGGTGCAGAGTTCCAGTTTAGTAGGTTTACTATGGTTAGTCGGGTGTAGAAATGACGTGTGTTATTACAATGTACTTTATGGATGCTTACTCATGTGCTGGCTAAAGGAAAATGGGAATGAATGCTAGAATACATGTCCTGATAGAGATAGATAAGAAATGGGGCCACAGAAAGAGGTGTGTCTTTAAGGAGGTGTGGAGAGGTATTGCTAGGCTTGGTTTTGCAGAGGGGAAGCATGTACTTTACATACTGAAGGAGCTGCTGGCAAAGCTCACTCTGGGCTGAGGGAACTGAATGGTTGAAAACATAAGAGTAGATGAGAAAGCTTGTGGTGTTTTGCAGGAATTGCTGAGTTATTTGTGACAAGAGATAAGGCTGGAGATGTAGGTTGAGTTAGGATTAGAAAGTATCTTAAGGATTTTAAATTTATATCCTGTAAATTACGGGAAAATACTTAAGGTAATTAGTGGGGAGTGACATATTAGGTGTGACAATTAAGTTCCCGAACTCATCCTAGAAAAAGTGCTACATACCTCATTACTGAATATCACTACGGTCACCTTCAAAGTACTCCCCTGGGGAAGCTATGCACCAATGCCAGTGTCTAGTCAACCCTTCAAAGCAATTTTGGATTTCTTTTTTCTCGAATGGCCATTAAAGCTGTCATTGTGTTACCCTTGATGTCCCGAATGTCATCAAAATGTCTTCCTTTCAATATTTCCTTTATCTTTGGGTAAAGAAAGAAATCATTGGAGGCCAGATCAGGTGAGTAGGGAGGGTGTTTGTGGGGGCAGAGCCCCAGAAAGCAGTTTCCAGGCTCTAGCCCTCATATGGAAAGGTGCTGGTTCAGGTAGTAAAAGGCCATCAACTGTGATTGCATGGCCATCAGCTGTGGCTAGTTGGCCATCAGCTGTAACCATTGAGCCATTGGCCACTAATATAACTGCTACAGCTATGGAGGAGAGTTGAGAAGAGTCCAGAAGAGTCGAGAAGAGTCAGTTGGTTGGCAGCAAAGTGGACAGCAGGTCGCACGTCATGTGAACCCAGCCTCCAGTGAGACCACAGTGGTATGACTCCACTACCTACGGTTCCGTGTGTGTTCCTTTTGGGCCTCACCATGTCCTGTGTTCTTATGTGGGGAGCAGGAGCTGAGACCCCGCAGGCCGCCCTGCATGACAAATGGCACAGCGAGCAGGGTATGGTGTCGGCCAAAACTCTCCAGAATATACTGGAGCAGTTTACATGTATAAAAGCTCAGTTTCATAAGGAGGGTACGGTGCCGGCCAAAACCTACTGAAGCATGGTAGAGCGGTTTGTGCGTGTGAGAGCCCAGCTTTGGGAGGCCCATGAGGAGTGACACCGGGAACGGGAAGCACGGTCTCCAGCTGGCACACCACCCTCTTGGCCATGGACGGCGTTGCCTTCATTTTGGTGATCTGCTGCGGCCTTAGGCTCCAAGGGTTGTGGACATCTTCCACGGAGGACTCCACCCACTCAGACACCTGGCACAGTGAGCAAGATTCCGACCAGGTAGGAATGGAGTCTGACTCTGGGCAGGAGGACATGTGGCCCCCCCACACACAGTGTGTGGTGCCCGGTGGCCACTGTTCTCAGGAGTTGGACCCCCAAGGAGGGGTGGAAAGACGTGGACAGTTCCCCAACCAGCATAGGCCGGAGAAAGTGAAGGTCATTGAGGCCCTGTGGGCTGGGAAGTGCTTGTTGAGGCAGCCTGGATGCCCGACTTGTAGTCCCAGGAGGAAAGGCTTGCTGAGTCCTCCTTGGGAGATGAGGGTGAGGTCAAGGTCGTCCCTCACCCCCAGGACAGCCCTGACGAATGACTATGGACTATGGGGAATTGCCTTCTATCCCTAATTTAACGGACCGCTTGACTGTTTGCTTGGGAACATACCACCATGTAGTGGAACTGGCGGATGTTTGCTTTTGTGTTTTGACTGGCCGCCATCGAGAATATATAAGCACCTTGACCGTGAGCCGTTGTTGTTCCAGCAGGGTACCCTGAGAGGCACAGAGAGAGTGGCAGTGCCCTGAGAGCCCTGGCTGAGTCCAGGAAGTCTGGCTATGCCCAGAGAGAGTGACGGTGCCCTGAGAGGCCCTGGCTGTGCCTGGGGAGACTGGTGGTACCCTCAGGAATCCAGCAAGTCTGGCTGTGCCCAGAGAGAGTGACAGTGCCCTGAGAGGCCCTGGCTGTGTCCAGAGAGAGTGGCAGTACCCAGGGAGACTGGTGGTTCCCTAAAAAGTCCAGCAAGTCTGGCTGTGCCCAGAAGAACTTGTGGTGTCCCAAGAAACCCTGGCTGTGCCCAGAGAGCCTGGCTGTGTCCTGGATATTGCATTCACCTCCAGACTCCTTTCACAGGGCCCCTCGCGGAAGATACTTGTTGCGTAGATTGTGAGGTGAGACCCTGTAAGGGTGGAGTGTGGGGACAGAGCCAGGAGTGCAGTTTCCAGGCTCTCGCCCTCATGTGGAAAGGTGCTCACTCAGGTAGTAAATGGCCATCAATTGTGATTGGATGGCCATCAGCTGTGGCTAGTTGGCCATCAGCTGAAACCAGTGAGCCATTGGCCACTAATACAACTGCTGTGGCTACACTAGCAGCAAATGGGCTAGCAAGAAGTTGGTGGCTGAGCCTGCAAGCGGTGCAGTGAGGGTTGCGAACAGTGTGGCTCCTGCTTCCTGTTTCTCCAACCCAGCCGCCAGCAAGAATATAGTGGTATGACTACCCTACCTATGGCTCCGTGGGTGTTCCTTTTTGGCTTCACCATGTCCTGCGTTCTTATGTGGGGAGCGGGAGCAGAGACCCTGCAGGCCGCCCCGCATGACAAATGGCGCAGCGAGCAGGGTCTCCCGCACGACAACAGTAAAGGGGAGAATATGGTGTGGTGATGAAGTTTCCTATTTGGGGAACTTACATATGGGTTTTATCCCTAACTGACATGAGTAATGCAGGGGGTAAAGGGAACAGGCTTGGTGGAAAGATGGGGAGGGAGCCACCAGTTTCCTCTTAGAAATGCCATGTTTGAGTTGTCAGACACTGTTAAGAATGTGAGTTCTGAGTTTAGTGTACAATGGAACTGTGGATGAAGATGTGGGTGTCCTTGCTGAGGTTATGGGATTTTATGAACTCCCTCAGAGAGAGGACACAGAGCAAGAATAAAAGCATTTCTAGGATGAAATCCTGCAGTATATGAATATTTAAGAGAAACTGATAAAGATGGAGAATGGATACTCAGTTTTACCAGAGCCAGAGGAGACAGAAGGGTGAGGGGAATCTTTGTAGAAGAAAGAATGGTCCGCTGAAAGATGCTGTAGAAGAGAGTGACATTCAGCAATTAGGGGTCTTGGGGGACGTTAACAAGGTCATTTCAGCGGGATGCTGGTGGTGACAGCTGCATGGTGAGGTCTAGAAGGTGAGAAAGTGGAATGAATGAATGCTGTACTTTTTATATGAATGCCACATCCCCTATTGTACCCTTGGCCCCACCCCTTCTCACAAAAGCAGGTTCAGTCACGCAGGACTTACAAGTTGAATTAATTTAGCACCTTGTGTTTCCATGAGAACTCTATAATAATATCACTAGTTTACACAATGTGACTGCCTGCTCTTTCCTCTTCCTTTAGCACCCTCACAGATATTTTTTATGTGACTGAAGAACACCAGTTATTGCCAAAATTTATTTGAGGAGGTGAGTGAGGTCCAGAATGTCTTCATTTCTTAAAAATAAATAAATTAAAAAATCAAGGGCAATCACACATCCTGAGGTGTCCTTGATTTAAATTTGATTGTTTCTGTGCTGGTGACAGTATCCTCTGTCACCTATGTGATGAAAAAAAAAAAAAAAAAATGCTAAGATCATTCTACAAGCAGAATTTTCCACAAGTAAAAGGTCAGAAAGTACACATATCCCTATATATCCATGTATGTCGATGTATAGAAAAATCTGAAGGGTACACACCCAACAGTTGGCAGTTAGTAACTTTGGGTAGAGGAGTGAGATTAGGGGAGTTATAAAGGAAGAACTTCACTTTTTAATTTAGATCATTCTGCACTGTTTAAATTTTTCAATGAACATATATTCGTGCATTACTTGTACAATTCTTTAAAAGATGCGGTATCTCCTTTATATGGGAGACTGTCCTTTCCACACCTACCCTCACACAAAATATTACATAGAGTTTGTAATACATTGAGGGTCTAAACATGGTTTCTACACGTTGATAAGTTACTCTTAATTATGAGCATGTTGGTGAAGGGAAAATGAAAGACATAGGATAACCAAGGCTAGAATAAATATGTGTATAAATATCATGAGCCAAATTTGATGCTCTTTTCAGCAGCCAGGTAGATGGTGGTCCCAGAGAGTGGTCCACTTACATTTGAATCTCAAGGGGGCACTTAATAGAAATACAGATTTTCAGGTTCCACTCTTGATCTGCCAAACTAGATGCTCTGAGGGTGAGACCTAGGAGCTTGCATTTTTAAAGAGCACTGTTGGGGGTTCTTAGGTATACCAGCATCTAAGGATCACTAGTACGTATAAAAAAAGGACTAACTCGGGAATCTGAGGGCCTGAGTTTTAGTCCTAACACGCACCATTTGCGTGGCCTTGCACAAATAGCTTGTCTTCTCTGATCCTCACTTTCTCTTCTGAGAATTCCCTCTAGGATTCTGGGATATATTTTTTCCCTAGGAGTCTATGACTTCTATGATTATAAGTATGACACAACACTGTGGAAAAAAAAATAAAAACTTTTCTCCAAATAAACCTTCTCATTAACATGTTTATATTTATGCCTGGTCCTACCAAGTAAGAAGACACCTTTAGTGAAATTGTGTTTATTGTTTCAAACTTTAAAAATCTGAGTTTATCAAACCCTTAGCTGCTTATCTCTGACAGGAATTCCTGATACTAATGGTCACAAGTGTCAGTCATGGAGGGAATCTTTACCAGGGTGGTAAATACAACACAGCAGTCATTAAAATTTCGCCTATTTCTTCCTAATTTGTAAATATTTAGATGTGAAGTGCCTATAAAGTGGCGGGGGCAGGAGATGGGGTTGATGGGGGAAGCATGGTGAATAGAGGGAGTGTTGTATACATAAAGAAGTTTGATTTCTTAACATGGAGGTCATTGAAATCCTAAATTGCCTTTGACGTGGGGGGTGATTTCTTCCTCTACCTCCTTTCTATGTTTAGTAACTAGATAATTAGGTCTCCTGCAAGCGTGCTTTGCCTCTGTTCTGGCACTTGGGACCAGATTCCCTGTCTGCTGGCAACACAGTGATAGAGGGTTAACTTGATGGCATGGCCTTGGAGTTACAGCCTAATGAGAAAGCTGGAGCACGCAGCTGGAGAATATCAGGATAGAAATTCTCTCTTCTTCTGACCTTAGCTCTGCTTCTAACCTAAAAAAGAAAAAAGGAAGAAGGAAGATTACTTTCGGTATTTCACTGTAAATAAATTCATGAGCATTGCTTACATTTGTTTAAAATTACAATTGTTAAGGACATGAAAATGTGGTTTCACTGTTATGTATAATACTCTACTGAATTGGGTATAACTTGGTATATCATAACCACAACGAAAATAACCACATGCAGGCATTCACACACATACAAGCAATACCCTGAAATTTCCCGATGGTATATAGGATATCCAAGTCCCAGTTGTATTTTGCAAGACATTGTGTCCCTCTTTGCTATGTTTCCTTTTCCAGTCCTAGAACTATGGTTCTTCCTCTAGCTTTACCTCTCTTCCTCCTTTGAGAATTGACATGTCTAAAACATTTGAGCCCCAATAATACTTTTTTATCCACAGCAGTGATTAAATCATGCAGTGGAAAAGCGTCTTAAAAAGTGCAACTATTTATGAATTCTGTGGTGAGGGGAGGTTGGAGAGAAGCAGGATTCAGTTTTCAGTGGAGACTCTCCTTTTATTTAGGAAAATCACCTTACCAAGACTATTGCTTATGAAAAGGCAAAGTCCAGAGTATGTCTGATGGGAAAGGTTCGCACAAGGAAAAAAAAAATTGCAGTGCTAACTAGTGGAAAAGACAGTATTCACTGAGTAAGCAGGCAATTCTAATAGATTGTTACGGGAGGTGAACACACAATCTGTTATACAGATGATGCATTACAGAATTGTATACTTGAAACCTATGTAATTTTACAAACCAGTCACCCCAATAAATTTTAATTTAAAAAAAAAAATTGAAAAAAAGATTGTTATGTTAAATGATCCTTTGTCTTCTCTGGGTGGTGGATGACAGGAACAGGAGACAAGGGACATTGGGGATGAGGAGAGACAGTGAAAGACAATGATTTGCAGAGATCTAAGACTCAGCTCTGAGGACCAGGGGAAAAGGAGGAAGATTACAAGAAAGGGACATCTCATGGAAGGACATGGCCCATGAACTTTAGGAGCACTGATAATATCTGATCTCATTTTTTTCATTGTTATCACCCCTTTATTTATACTTACATCTTCAATTAAGGTTTAGGAATCATTGAAACCTGAATTAAACTTTGCTATGAGTTGGTTCTCTGACCACAGTTGTTTTGAGCTCATGATATAATTGTGGCTGTTTTTAATTCTGAGGCTAATGTGAAGGTAACATCCTTCCAAGGGATGTTTTCAGTTCTCAAATTCTATGAGTTGGTGAGCAACAAAGAGAGTGATTTATGAAGGAGCAAGAAGTGAGTAATGACACCCAAGATTGGCTAATAGAATGTGCATGTTTTCTCCAAGGTTCTCTGTAAAATTAAGAATGGCAAATATGAAATGGGCATGGATATCTGCAATCATGCAAGATGAAGAGTTGAATAATTTTTATTTGGGTGTTAAAGGAAATGGGAGTCTTGCAAACTTGGGGACTTTCAGGTTAGTCATAGTATATTACTCTTTCAAAATTCCTCACATTTAAGAGTATCCATTTTGAATGTCATACTTATACATTCTGTAAGTTAATATTTTAAAATTGTCCTTATCCTATTGAAAGTAATTTCATATAATATTATACCCTATGTGATGGTATGGGTGTTATAATTTTATCCAGATATACAATACCACTGTTTGATTGCAGTGAAAAAGATGAGTAATGGACTCTCAGACTGAACTCTTAGAGGTCAACTAACTTTTAAAAGATGGAGTTTACTTGATTGGCAGGTCGCATAAAAGAGAAATTTGATGAAAAAACAATCTGACTTTGTAATCAGTCACAGTGTTGTTTTCCACCATCACCCTAGAATCCCTTCATTGATACAATGCCTGCTTTTCAATCTTTTTTTTCTTAGTCACTGCTTTATTCTCTAAAATTCTCTTCAGATTAAGAAATACAAAGCCACGCTCAGTAACAGTGATTCATGAATAAAAAATTCACAATCCATAGTTATTCTAGAGGTCTGAATTTTTTTTCCTCCTTCTTGAGCTTTCAGTTTAAACATAAATAAGGACATTTCTGGGAGGATTAAATTAATGGTTTCAAAATATTGGCACCAAGCTAAAAATCATCTCATTCATACTGGCCTCATTCGAGCCCTAGCAGTGAGAATTTCTTAGATACTATTCCTTAAGCATATTTGTTTTTAACCTTTGAGGAAATAGAATCTCTATTACTCGTCAATAGTCTAGTTCCTGGGATTAGAAGGTAAATGTGGCGATTAATTGTGGCTGACCCTGCGCACTCTACATCAGTGATTGTATCAGGAGTCAGGGGCCTTACGGGGAGATATAAATTGGTGCCACAGGCCTGGCGCCAGGCACAGACAGGGCCTACTTCTCAGCCCTGACCAATGTTGCCCTGTCAAAATGATTTCTGGATCTTGTGACCTATCTCCCACCCTGAGATGCACAGCCAGTATTGAAGGAACTTGCTGTTAATTGGTCCTTTTGCTTTTGTGTTCTCTTACTTTTCTGGCCTCTCTTTCTTCGTTTTACCTCATCAGTAGTTAAGAGAAAGGTGGAAAGTGACTCTTGAGAAGTTTTCCTAAGGGGCCATGATGAGATAGAATTAAAGAACAGGTTTCCAATGGCAGGAAATTTGACAGACCACAACCTCAGAAAATGTGGATGTTAGAAAGGAAATCTTAGGGGAGGAAGAAGGTATCAAGAAAGAAAACTTGGGAGCTGAAGTATTTCCGCACAGGAGGTTATGACAAAAAGGGACAGTATGGGTGTTACCTGGGAAAGAAAACTTCATAGCTGAAAAATCAAAGAAAGTCAGGCTGAGAGAACTGGTTAGGAAGAGACAACAGAGAAATTTGGAGGTTGGGAAAGAAAACAGAAGGAGTATGCTTCAGGAAGAACCTTGTGCTAGAAACCATTTCAGAGTTTCCCTAAACAATAATATACACTCATTCTTTCCCCACACCTAAACTTTCTGTAATTTAACAGCCTTCAAAGCAGAGGTGTTCCCAATAGATAATTAAATATCTCTCTCTCTCTCTCTCTCTCTCTCTCTCTCTCTCTCTCTCTCTATATATATATATATATATATATATATATATATATATATATATGAAATGATACATATATTATGAAAATTCACAAAAGTAAATTCAATTCTTAGATATGAAAATCCAATTTTTCCCCCTTATCCAGTCTTCATAACCTAATGGAGAAAGGCCTCAGAGGATTTTCCTTAAATCATCATTTTTTAAAAAATCTTGTCATCTTCTCTTCTGCCATTAGAGCCTTGCATGGCACAGGACCAGAGTGCATTGGAGTCATTGGGAAGAAGTTAGTGAGGAAACTTGCAGTAAAAGAATGAGAATGTTTCTGTTTCCCTCTGTTCCCATGGGTTTTAGTTTAGTAAGGTTACCACCAGTATTTTTGTTTACCTGGATTTACTGTGTATGTTCAATTTTATGTTAACTAAACAGGATTTATTTACTTCATGGATTATCTAAGACTCCTTTTGAATTTAATATCCAAATATTAAATAGGGTTTTAGGATCTGAATTTCCTCCCATTGTACAGTTAATATGTAATCATGAAGAAGGCTAAGGGGTGTATAGGAAAACATAGGAAAGTTTGATGTGCAAAACAAAACTTAAACATATAGAACATCTAAAATAAAATATTCTGTGCTTTATAGATTGGCTATGGTTTGAGAGTATTCCTGTTGCTAAAATTACTCCTCTCCATTAGCATGGATGACGGGCAGTTGACCAAATTCTGGTGCCTGAAACTCATATGATAAACAAGAAGACTGTCAAATACTATCATATCACTGATAGGTGCATTCTTATGTAAATGGCCAAATACTCAATACTTTTCTAGAATCACCCTTGATCTCATTTTTTAAATCCAAGCAATAGCTTTAAAAAATTGTTCTTTCAAAATCTTCTAGATTTCTATACTTATGATATGGTGGGTTAAAGTATTACATACACATTTTTTTTTCTTTTGTAAAAATTAGGTCACTTCTGCCAAGATAGATATTGTGTAACCCTCTAAACTATCATAATGGTCCCAGCAGTAAACTTACAACAAATAAAAAGAAAACAACCCTTTGCAAAAAGCATGATCAGCAGGGCAGACATGTCAATGTATTCTTGATAGACGTTCAATACATACCTTATCTTAAATGGAATATAAAAGGAAAATATTTTTGCTTATATTTTGGGATAAGATCTAAGAAACCCCTCATACTTTGAAGTTGTTTTAGTTTGTTCATGGTAGAGAGGAATGGTATATTAATATGTCCTCTTGATTGCTTTTGTTAACCATTTCTATGATAGTCAGCAATCACATCTGAAGTCTTTTTTGTTCTGTTCTGGACTGTGGTTGGGTTCCCCTAAAAGTTTCTTTGGTCTTCTTTCCACTTGAGGTCATTGTGTTGCTTATTTCTAAATGTCAGCTTGACTGGGCCACAGTGTACCCAGATATTTGGTTAAACATTATTCTGTGTGTGAGGGTGTTTCCGGGTAAGATTATCATTTGAA
Source organism: Rhinolophus sinicus (assembly GCF_057876585.1). Taxonomy (NCBI): domain Eukaryota; kingdom Metazoa; phylum Chordata; class Mammalia; order Chiroptera; family Rhinolophidae; genus Rhinolophus; species Rhinolophus sinicus. The sequence continues at coordinate 82,813,026 of NC_142501.1, forward strand.
TTGACAGAATGAGTAAAGCAGATTGCTCTCCTCAATGTGGGTGGGCCTCATCCAACCTGGTGAAGGCCTTGATAGAACAAAAAGACTGAGTAAGAGATAATTTCCTCTCTCTGCCTGACTGTCTTTGAGCTGGGACATCAATCTGCTTGACCTTGGAGTTGGATTCAGACTGGAACTTACACTCTCAGCTCTCACGGTTCTCAGGCCTTCAGACTCAAACCCAAACTATTCCATTGGCTCTTTTGAGTACCCAGTTTGCAGACTGCAGATCTTGGGACTTCTCTGCCTCCTTAACTGCAACAGCTAATTTCTTATAATAAATCTCTTTATATGTATATGTATCCTATTGGTTCTGCGTCTCTGGAGATCCCTGACTAATATAGTCACGGATTTGTTTTTTTCAGGAGCTATGCTCAAGTATACAAACACTAATTTCAAAGATTTGTATGCACTCCCTGCTGAGTATCTTCAAAGAGAGAATTCTGAGAGGAAAAGAAAAGAAGAGCCGTTCCTATTCATGGGTCTAGAAACTATCCAAGGCAACCCCATTTAAACAAATCACCAGAGCAGGAAAGTGCTGCTCTGAACTTCCTTCCTCAGGCTCATTTCATGTAGCTCTACACCTATTTGCCTCTGGCTTGGAGTCCCAAAATGCTTTTAGCATGTGGCAACCTCTGACTCAGTTCCCAACTGTTGATGCTTGGCTGCTGGAGGACTCACTGTCTTTGAATGTTTACATCCAGCCTCTGAATGTTGTCTCTGCTTTTGTTATTTCCAAAGCCCACCACCAGTCTGGCTGCTTCTACTGGAGCTGCTTCTGATTTCCTCAGGGCTCTTTACTCTTACATAGATGGAGGGGTTTCAGAGACCCTGAAATCCCATGACATTTTTTAAAAAGTACATGTATGTATTTTTCTGAGAAACATCATATATTTTTTTTCCATCAGATTCTCAAAAAAATCTCAGGACCCAAAATAGGATCTTTGTCCGAGGCAGTTAGGACACTTGCTGGTTCTTTAAGGCATTCTGTTTCTTTTTCTGCCCTGGAAAGAGATATCAACTCAGTTACAAGCATTGTTTGCTTTGTTGAGCCCTAAGGAGTTCCGCAGTATCTTAGCACTCTCTTAACCAATTTTCCCCTCCTTAACTGAGAAGGTTACATATAGTTCTTCCTCAGAAGGACACCTCAAACCTTCTCTGCCATTTCAGATCTAGAAAAATTACTCAAGGTTAAGCACAACTGTCCACTTTTTTCTTTTTCAAGGAAACACTCTAGTCTTTAAGCTTTCAGGGTGGGGCATACACAAGTTCACTGTTTATTCAAACTTCATGATACCTGTCTTTATTAAGCATACAAATATAAGTGGGGAAGACTAAAGTCACACCTATATTTGGGGGGCACTAAAGTTCAGCATTAGGGTTTTCGATTATTTCAGATAGATCCTTATTGAGTGCCTCTATTCTTTCAATGCCTGCATTTTTATAGTTGTAAACTACCGTGAGAGGATAAAGTCACTGTCATAATCTTTCCCTGACTATGGGAATAGTTCTGCAATCCACTTGTGTTCTGCCAATTTCTTGGTTTTCCACCCTGATACCTTGACAGGTTTATTCTTAGTTATGTTCCTATTGCCTGACAGTAGGTCTGGTCATTGTCTACAAGGAGCTGTCAGTCTAGCAGGAGAAAGAGGTACACAAATACACAGTGATGATTAAAAGTGACAACAACTATAGTAATGGTGTCTACAAAGTGCAATAGAACTGCAGAGCCATTAACTCTGTTTCCACATGTTGGGGAGGGCTAGGGAAAGCTACTAAGAGGAGAGAATTTTCTCCTGGGTCCTGACATGAATATAATATGGCCGGAGGGTCCGGAGAGAAGGGAATAGTGGGAGATCTGGTAACTGTAAAATACTGTAAGACAAAAAAAAAAAGTCTAGAGAGGCATTTTTTCTTAAACTAATGTTTGGAAAGCAATTACTGTTTGAATAAAAGTGTTTAATTATTCCTATTAAGCAATGTCTTTCAAATGCTTATTTAAGACCAAGAAATTCTGTGCTGGTTTTTTAAAACAGAGAAACAGCTGTATGCATCCAATGCCTTATTAGTGTTAATTTTAAATAAATATTTTAAAGCATTTTGAGGCATAATTTTTCTTTTGCTTGTAAATTAAATCCATTCTTTAGACAGAGCACTCTCATTTCCTTAGTTGTGCAATATTTATGGAGTGTTTTATATACTTTATCTAATACATATTTACTCTCTTAGGAAAGGATTTAATGCTTTCTATAAAACAGAATTGCTACTGCTAGCTAATATTACAGGAGTTTATAACTTAGACTCATTAACACGTTCCTTACAAAGGGTCATTCTGGAAAAAATTTGATTTAAATTTTTAAAATTGTTATAATTATTGGTCAGAACTTCCTGAAACATCTAATGCTCTATCCCAACAAAGAATCAGAATTCTATATTTTTTGTGCCTTCATAGATTAGGGTTATTTTGGGACAGTTATTTGAGGAAATACATTTGAAAACATTTATGTACAATCATTTATCCCCTCTTATTTAAATAATACTTCAATGACCATAAATTTTTGTTTTTCAAAACTCTTTCCAGTATTCAGTGTTTTCTTTAATAGATTCTTTGCCAATTGATTATGCTGATATTTTTGTTGTTTTAATGATCACTGAAACCTCTGCTTAAAAATGCAATAAATTTGAGCACCTACGAAACAGCATTCAATGTGCTCAGTACCTGTAACACACAAATATTGAGGAAAAATAAGCTTGTAGACAAAGAATTATTGTCTATTTTGTTAAGAGTTATAAAAGCAGTATGCATAAAGTGTCAGAGACTCTCAAATCATGAAACACTGACTTCTGTTTAGGAAGAGGTAAGATGGCTGAGAAAGGTTACAGAAGGGAAAGAATATTGGTGAAAGATTTTCAGAGAATAAGGAGAAGGGTATTTTAGTTGAAGGCAACATCATGAGCATAGTGAGTGTGAAGAATGGTGAGAAGTCATATGGGGCAGGAGGTGAGGTTGGGAATGAGGCTGGGGGACTATTGGTAAGAGTCCGGTGTACCACGTAAACTGAAGAGGAAATGGCATGTACTAGAGAACTCACCTTTGTCACAGAAGGAAGAATGAACTCCTCCAAGAAAATAGCAATGACAGAAATACCAGTTAGTAGTTAATTGGCAACAGGAGAGCCTCAAAACTAGTACTCACGTGGAAACAGACCAGACAGGTGGGCTATGAGAACTGTTTGAAGATGGTGGGCTTGACAAGAACTGGTGATGATGGAGAGAAGAGGAGCCAGACATAATGGACTAATTTTTAAGTTTGGGTAATAGAATGAACAGTGGTATCAATTAATCAGGGAAAGAAAGGAGGAAAAGTTTTGGAAGAAACAAAAGTACTTGGTTTTGAAAAGAACATGGATACAGGATTTACTCTTGGTTCTCTGCTGTATTAATTACTAGCTATGTGAAACTTGGGTAAGATCTTTAACATTTCAGAACCTCTTTTCCTTCTTTTAAAATAAGGAAAATTATACTCACTTTGTAGAGTTGATGTGAGGACTGAATAACAAAAAAATGTATGTAAAGTGACTGGCACTTTGCTGAAATATCAGACACTCTGTGAGTGTTATTTTAACTTCTATCTCTTTCTTTTGAATCTGAGGAGCGGTAAAGATCTAAGATAGTTAGCCAGCTAAGCAGTAGAGATGGTGAAAAAAAGTTGAAAATCCAGTCAAAGGAAGCAATCAACTGAAAGGCTCTGGAGATAATTTAAAAAATAAATTAATTCAATAAAAAGATATAATTGATTCAAAGTTCTGTTTGTATTTAGATTTTGTTTGAGATTCTATGGATGTATAAAATTAAAGTGCCTTTAACATGACCAAGTCCAGAGAAAAGTAATTTGACCATTCTTGCTACCCTTATTACATCATCTGTAGTATTATTTAATCCTGTTCTCTATAGGTACTTTAGAAATACATTATATTCCAAACAGCTTATTCCTGTTTGTCTAGTTGCTCTGTTAAAACAAAATTCAGCTAAGGAGTATTGATGAAATGAGACCCACTAACATTGGCTTGAGTAGGGAATGGATGCTAGAAAAGAAATGTGTTATGAGAGGAGAACATTTGTAATACTATTTTTTATTGTGGTAAAATATGGGAAGGGGGAAGGAAGAGGTGATAGCATGGGGAGTGGCATGTAATCGGCAATTGATACTGATTTGCTGGCTGAATAAATAGATTCATATTTCATTGAGCAATTTGAAATGATTGTATTTTAGATCACCCTGTTCTAAATCATCATTCATTCAGCATTTTTTTCTGTTATAAGGATAAAAAAACAATTTTTTCTCCCACAGAATGTCTGAATATTCACTAGCTACCTCAGTGTCAGATTCAATATCCTGAATAGATTAAGATTCCAAAAAGCTTTTACACTTTTTCCCCTTTTATTCCCTACCACAAGAGGGCATGTATCTCATCTCTCTTAGAAGTGAATCGAAAAATATGGGAAATGTGGGCTGTTTCCAGTGTGCCCAGCTATCTACCACGTTCAGAGATCTCAGATTGGGAGAGAGGTTCTCTACTATCTCGTGGTTGCTTTTGGTATGGGAAAAGGTCTATCTACTTATTTCCAAACATTCCCATTCAGTATCATGAATTTATCCAGTACCATCTAGAAGTTGTTTGTTTTTATTATTTTACTTTTAGTTAGCCTGGCTAGGTAGAGCTTCTTTTTTGTTATGTACCAGAGAACATGGCTTTACCACCTGTTCAAATACTTTGGTAACATGTATTAAACCATCTTTCTAAGTGCTGAGGTATGCCATCTTCCTATAATTCTGCAGTTTGTTCAGTAAGATGATGTTCACTCTGACCATAGGATTTCATGGTCCCACCTAATCCTTAGTTTTCTTTACTCTTTTCCCAGAAAAGAGACAATCTGAAATCCTGGAAGATCCCTAGTTGACTTGTATATCTAGCTCCAAAGGAAACAGGATGGTGTTTCAGGATATTCTTGGTCAAACAGGATAGGTTTGGATTTTGTTACACTGTAATTCCAGATATAAATTTGTTCTAAAACAAACTGACTTTATTTTTCTAGATTAAATTAAACATTCTCCTTTACCTTAGTGTTAAGAGGTGTTACACCATCTCAAAAGATGTCTGTTATCTAGGCTTGTGTGGCCCATTGGGAGGCTGAGTCTCTGCAGCTGACAGTGTATATTTTTGGCCTCTTGGACCTTCCATGAAACTTCCAAGGCTTTAGTTTTTTGGGGTTTAATTCCTTACACATTCCAGGCCCACTTACTTTAGAGTTACTGCTTCCTCCCAGGATATTTCTCAGTCCCCAGCAATCTCCTCTCCTTCTGAGGTCAGGACATTTCTCTCTCTTTCATCCCTTTGAGACCCTCTTATTCTAAAATAATCCATGTCATTTAAAATTAAATGTGAGAGCAAATGTCTCTAGAACACAAAAATCTTGCTTGTCTTCTAGAAAGGGAGAAGGAAAATCATTCTGATTTTCCTGGTGAGCCCAGAGAAAATGTACTGTCTAGTTCTGTCAATTGGAATGTTTAGTAAACATTCCTACTTTAATGATGTTAGAGACTCCTATGTGGACAGTTAACTCTTCCTGGTTTATAAATGAGCTCCTAGAACTGGGATTTTGTGTATAGAGGTCTCTTAGGTCTTTTTCATTCTTGATTAGCCTGGCTAGATAGAGTTTTATCAATTTTATTGATGTTTTCAGAGAACCAGCTTATATTTTTGTTAATATTCTTCACTGATGTCCTCTTTGATTTCACTGTAATTTCTATACTTTGCTTCTTCTACTTGCGTTAAGCTTATATTGCTCTACTTTTTCTATTTTCCTAAAGTGGGAGGTTAGATTGTTGATTTTGGATTTTTCTCTTCTTTTTTTATTTCCCCCTCCCCCCACCTCCTGTCCAACTCTGAGTCAAGCCGTTGTTCTCAGTCTAGCTGTGGACGACACAGCTCACTGGCCCATGTGGGAATTGAACCAGAGACCTCGGTGTTAGGAGCACAGTGCTCCAACCACCTGAGCCACCAGGCTGCCCTCTCCTTTTCTATGTAATGCTTTCAGCAATATAAATTTCCCTCTAAGCACTGTTTTTGCTGGATCACACAAATTTTATCAATTCCATTTTTATTTACATTTAGTTCAAAATATTTCAACATTTTCTTGAGACTTCTTCCTTCACGCATTAATTTTTAATTTTTTAATGATTATAATAGCAGTTTATTAATAATTAAATCTGCAGTTAATGAAATACCTAATTGGATATTTATTAAATATCGACCACAATAAAAAATATTTTCTTCTGTATTTTTTGTAGTATAATAAATGAAAATTCGATTTATCCTGGTTTACTATACAGAAAAAAAATCCCCTTTATTTTATTATAAAAATTTAATTATGCTACAATGAATGTAAGCCCCTAAGATAAATAATTTAATTTTTATTTTTGAGTAGACATCTAGCAAGTTAAGTGTATTGCTATTTAACGTGGACTACCCATGTTAAACAGTGTCCAGCTCATTACAATGTTAGGGCATGTTTCCTCTCCAATATTATAACTATACACTATATTTATATCTATATAACATGTATATGTATGTATTGCAAAAAGTGGTCAGAATGAAACAAATGCCTCATTTGACTTAATTCACTCAAATAAATCATACCTAAATATTAACAACAACAACAGAACTACTTGAATCATGTAATTTAGCTGTTGAAATGAATCTCTGCCTGGCTCTGCTGGCTCAATAGCTGCAGCTTTCTTCTGCTCACTCTCTCTCTCTCTCTTGCACTACAAAGCATTTGCAGCACTACATTTTGAATCCAAGGGTGTAGCTCCTTGCTCTTGCTGGTTTCAGGACCTTGTACTTCCTTCCCTGCTTGTTCTTTCCTCCTTTTATTGCACTTCAAATTGCCTGGGCATTGAACAATGTTTCTTAGTCTACTTTCAAGAATTGTCTCCTGGTTCTGGTTGGTTTATCTGACATTTGACCGCTTACTTCTTTTGACCTCAGTTATTTGGGTGAAGAAAAGACTCTTTTTATAAAATCATGAAAAAGGGATGGCATGAGAGGGGATGGGCCCCTTTTGACATTCTTTTGTTTTGTCTTAAGTTTATAGTTGAAATAAAAACATTCAATCTTCTTGGAGGCTGAGGCATCATTTAAATAAATAAATAAACTGGGAGAACAGATAATCTCCTCTCAGTTATTATGAAATGCTAATTCATAAGTGTGTTCCATTACAATAAATTATCTAGCCTTTAAGAAGCTTTTAGAACTTCAATAATCAGAAACATTTCTAGAGAGAGAAGAAAAATATTTTTTTTTCCACAGCGTGATTGCCAAACATTTATCCTGCTGCCTAATGCTTTTCAAAATCATAGTGCAGAGAAGACTCCTTCTATTTCCTTTGTTGAAAAAGGAAGGAACTGAAGTCATTAATGGTTCTGATGAAATTAGGAAATTCATACTCTCCCATCCCCAAAGAGACTATGTTAAAAGTTTTAACAGCTTAAAAGTCTCTCTCAATTTCTGCGTTCATTAAGAAAACACACGAGAAACTCCCATATGGAAAGTATGGATTTTTCTTTCCCCTAATCACATAAAGTACCTTCTTATCTCCACCGTTCTGCAGGAGAGAACTGGACTAAAGCACAAGCTACTGTCTGTTTCAGTGCATTCTGGTCCATCTTTACCACCGATTAATTGCCTTGCACTCAAATATAAAAGTAATCAGCACTTATGCTTCTAGAAATGTGTTGATCTCTTTTCCTAAGTATGTACAAGCCTTTCGCCAAAGTTTCTGGGTACTTTGTCGAAGATTCACCGCCTGTAATGAAGATGGGGGAGGTCAGGAAGAGCAAAGCCGGCAGCTGTTTTGAGAAACATTGCCAAGATAAGAGCAGCTTTGAAGGATAAACTGGGAGATTCTGTTAGAAAAGCATGGCTAAGGCTTCTGCAGGGCTGGGGGAGGCTGTACTTCCATATAACATTATTTTACAAATCTAGAGTTTTATTCTTTTTATTGAATTGTTTGTATTCCTGGTGGGACACCAAGTAACACTTTTCTTTCAGAAGGCTATTTCATTAAAAGTGCTTACTTAGGCTTTGGGGTAAACATTATTGTAGGACCTAAGAGAATCAAGGACAATGGTTTCCACAAATGTCTTATTTATTAGAAAGGAATGCCTAGGTGGACTCCCAATAGTCACACCATTGACTTTTCTGCAAATGCTTTCTAAAGAAATGGGGCAACCTTTAGGCCAGTAATCTACTTGGTGGTATATGGTTTCAAATAAAATCTAATTTTTGTTTTCTGTCATTGCTGTATTTCATTTATTTGGAATTGTTTCTGTCCCTGATTTATGTAGTCCTGAGTTATAATGTTTCTTGAAGTTTTAGTTTTCTTTATGCTATATTTTCTCCTCATCTTTGAGTGCTGCTTATAAAAATTAAATTGCAGAAACTGGTACAGACTGGTAATATATGGAACTCATATATATTCATGCATGAATTTAAAAGAATACCTAAATTTTAAACTTCAGATTTTTGTGATAGTCTATATGATTTTCTCATTGCAGTCTTGCCTTCTTAATTATATTTTTACTGGACTAACATTAAATTCAGTTTCCTTTTTGACAAATACATATCGGAAAATAAACACAAATGAAGCAGTCTAGAGCTAGGTCTATACATAGTAGATGGGAAATATATGCTGGCTGGAAGAGTAAATGAAGGGGTGTTGATGAATGAAGTCCTTTAGAAAATCAGAATTTAAAAAATGTTTTATCAAATATCTATCATTGAGAATATATTTAATGTAGGTAAAAGAGAATATACTATGTTTTTAAATTTTTCTGCATTATGGCATGTTACTCTTTATTTTTTCCACTATGATAGTAAAATTTTATACATACGAAATGTGCCAAAAAAATGTATACACATTTTAAGAAAGGAGAAAACTGTATTAAATTTATGCTGATGGTAACCACCACTTGGAGCACCTCTTGTAGTCTCAGAAGTCAAACATGACTTGTATTCATCTTTCGTCATTGGTATCTGTTGAGTATTACAATTTAATACAGTTTTTTTCTTTCTTAAAATGTGTATACATTTTTTTGGCACCCTCTGTGTGTGTGTGTGTGTGAGTGAGTGTGTGTATTAGGTTGGTGAAAAAGTAATTGCGGTTTTGGCAATTATTTTTAACCTTTTAAACTGCAATTACTTTTGCACCAACCTAATATATATAATTTTAACTTGTTTTAAAACATTGTTATGAATATTTAATGAATATTAAATTTACCTAGATAGTATATAAGAAAATAAGGCTACATTTATCAACAGGGCATAGTTTCTACCAAAGTAATTTTAAAGCTTCTGTTCTAACGCAGTTTTTATTCAAATGCTCTTTGATGCGGTCTGAACTGCTACTGAATCAAAACACAGAGGATGAAAGGCTACTTTTGTTCACAGGTTTAATCCTTACATTTTTCTGCTGTCAGAATACATTTGTCAAAAATATTTCTTGCTGTATGTTTATAACAATTACCCCTGGCTATTTTGAGAATGGTGCCATTTTAACATCTTTACTCCATGTAGCATAGGATATCTCTGTAACATCTGGAAAGATTTGAATGATACACTCAAGATCTGGTAAAGGTTAATTTGAGAACTGTTACCATAAAAAGAGGTTGTAGATGTTGGAAAGGAAAATATCATAAACGTCCACTTCTATTATTTAGCTGATGCTCCATGACTTGCATAACCATTTCTCTACAGTTAAATCTTTCAGTTGTTTTTGAGCATTTAGCTCCAATAAGTATTTTTTCTCTAAAATGAATTTTAACAGCAAAATGATTGGGCCCCAATGTATTCATATTTTTTTCCTTGATAATCTATTTTCATATGTTTTTCAAAATCATTGCACTGATGTGTAATGCTAACTGGACATGGTCTATATCTGACAGTAAAGTAACAATTTCCCCAGAGGGAGTTATAGAAAAAATTTGATCTTCTTTGAGGTTTTGCACCAACTGGAATTTCATATATAGCGTGCACACACACAGAAGACTATGTTCCCCAAAAACCTAAAACAGTTTGAGAAACCTACCTTAGGCTTGGTGGGCAAATGTATTGTATATTTATTTATACCCCCACATCATTCCAGAAAGTATTTCAAGATGACTAACTATAACAATGATTCAGAATTAGACTTGACAAAGCTGAGTGAAATACACTTCAAATTTTCTTCCAAGAGGAAGGTAGTGGAGGAAACAAAAGCCACTTAAAAAGTCTCTTAATTCCAACTTCTATGTGGAGCTATCCTACATAAAGCTAAGATATAGGCAGAATTAGTTTCCTGGCATTATATATTACATCCCTTTTGGAAATCACTCTGGCAACTACACTATAAGTCATAAAAATGTGCCCACTTTGACTCAGTAATTTCACTTCTGAAAACTCTAAAAAATAAATTGTAAATATGACAATAATAAATTCTATGCATTAAATGTTCATCACAGTATTTTTAACAATAGTAAAAACTTGGAAATAATCTAAATTTCCATTCAAAAAAGGAAATACTAGATAGATAGAATCATATCTACTGATTAGCGTGGCAATTTGAATATTAAAGTATGATTATTAATCACTGTTAAAATTCATGTAATATAATGTTAAGTGAAAAGGCAACATATAAAATACCAGGTGTATGGTGACTATAGTTGTGTTAAAAGAGAAAAAGATCATGGTTTAAAGAAAAACATGAAGTAAAAGAGACAAAAATGTTCATAGTCACTGTACAAGGTGATCAAACAATACAGTGAATGTTTAAATAAGAAAATTTGTGTCACAGTAAAAGGCACATTGCCATTAATCCTCTTCAAAATACTCCTCCTCACTTCAAACACACTTATCTCATCGTTCTTACCACTTTCTGAAGCGGTTCTGGAAGTCCTCTTTCATGAGTTGCTCTGTCATGGTTGCCTCCATGTCTTGAATGTATTCGAGACATTTTCTTTCATGGTCATTTTGACTTTGGGGAAGAGCCAGAAGTTGCACAATGCCACATCCAGTGAATAAGGTAGATGAGGACACACCATCATGTTTTTATTTGACAGAAATTGCCTTACACCAGAAGCAATGTGTGACACGGAGCCTTTCTTCTGTTGTCGTCACAAAATACAGTGAATGCTGCTGCCGAGTGCCATCCAACAGAAAGGCAGAAATATTCAACACAGGAATTGGCGCATGAAACCTTAGTAATGGTGTGTGACAAGTTTCAACTTGTCCGGTGCTGTCATTTGGGTGTGAGCTACAGTTGGGAGAAGGTATGTTTTAAAATGTGTCGTAAATCATCCTTCATCATGACAATGCTCCGTGTCACACATCACTTCTAGTACAGCAATTTCTGTCAAATAAAAGCATTAAGGTGTGCCCTCATCCACCTTATTCACAGGATCTGGCACCATGCGACTTCTGGCTCTTCCCCAAAGTCAAAATGATTCAGGACATCGAGGCAGCCACTATAGAGCAACTAAACACACTCACAAAAGAGGACTTCCAGAACTGCTTCAGAAAGTGGCAAGAATGAAGCGATACGTGTGTTCAAAGAGCCGGGGAGTGTCTTGGGGGGATTAATGGCAATGTGTCTTTTACTGCAATACATTTTTTAAAATGTAAACATTTACTGTATTTATTGATCACATCTAATATTAATATGAAGGGAACTATAAGCAATTTTAATATTAATTTTTGTTTACTAAAATTTTATTATTGGCTTATATTACTTCCAAATAAATTACTTTGAGGAACAATTAAACCTCCATATCTGAGTAATCTCATACTTACGTTCTGATATAATATTAAGAAACAGGAAAAATGGCTGTCAGGAGGTCATCATTTGGTAAGTGTTCCCAAGCTGGACTCTAGCAGAGCATATGGAGTTCTATAACGGGAGGACTACTGAGGTCAAAGGGAAGAGCAATACGAGGCATGACTTAGGCAATCTCTGAATATGGAGTCCCCAAGGAACCAGGATAGACCCCTCCATCATGGAACCAGTGAATGATAGAGAGGATGTACATACCCAAACCATGCTAAGCCATGCCAAAACTCCACTCCTGAAAAATGTGAAAACAGTTATTAAACACTCTCTCTACTCCCCCGTGTAGATGAGAAATGGAAACAAACATAAAAGTGGGTGATGACACTAGGTAGTTTGAATGAAATCCCGTGGGATTTTCCTGAACATGGCAAGAGAGTTCTCTTTTGTGTGTGTGTGTGTGTGTGTGTGTGTGTGTGTGTGTGTGTGTGTATGTATACCTACTATTATTTAAAATCCAGTGTCCAGTGCTTTACCTATGTTAGTTTATTTAATTCACACAAAACCCTATGAGGTAGATGATAAGATGATATCATTTTCATTTTACAGAAGAGGAACCCAGATCCTAGAAAAGTCACATATCTTGCCCAGGGGGCACAACTGCTTGTGGAATAAGGGTTTGAACCCCTGTCTACAAAGCCCAGGTGCTGTCTGTGACTTCTAGTGGGTCTGAAAGTGAAATGGCCCAGTAGTTGAAGTCCAATGAATTGTTATTACACTTCCACCCCGGGGCATATGGCAGATAATTTGAAATTCTGTGTCTCACTCTCTCTGGAAAGCAATTGAGTTATCTCAACCCATTAACTTATGCATGATAATATAAAAGACCATAGTTACCTAACTACATTCAGGATAACTGGACTGTGTCTAGGTCCAGAGTCAGACCTACATTCATGTAATATCAATAGTGTTAATGACATCTGTAGAGGAAATCTTAGATGTTGCCTCCAATCCTGGAAAATTCAGCATCTGGTAAGAGAGAGATTGACTCATGTTGACGAAAGTACATTTTAAGAGCTCAACTGTCTAAATTCAATCCAAAGCAACCTAAGCCAAGCTGAGTAAATCAAAACAAAACAGCTTTCACAAACAGCTATGACATTGTTATACAATGTAGTAATGTAGAGTATAATCAAGCAATGAAACAATAACTGACCATACATTTGCATACATAGTTATATTTATGTAGAAATATCACACATGAAATGCATGTGCTTATAAGTATGTAAGTTCCATACATTCATTTTATTTGGTAGTTTGCATTTTGTCTTTATTACAGCTTTTAAAGTCATAAGTGACCTCCTTTTTCTAAAATTATACCCATTTCATAGTCAATTTCTGTTCTACTGCAGAAAACTTATTTCAATCTCCAGTAGCCATTGCCGCTGGCTCTCATAAAAATGACATTTTTTCTAAATCCTCTATTAAAGTCATGCATTTTAGAAATGCTAACCTAGTCATGCTTTGTTATTGGTAGATCCACTGAATATTGTCACTTTAAAAAAATAGCAAATCTTTAACCAGATGCCTGGTACTTTGATAGAAGTTTCAGTTTACATACTTAAAATGAAGTCAGCTCATCTTAAAGTAGGAGATTTGAATCGACCAAAGAATTGGTTCTCTGAAAGCAACAAAATCTAATAAGAGCTTGAATTATGGCAACGTAGGCCCCTCTTTCTGTTACTGAAAGGGAATAACCTTTAATAGACCTGCTGTAGTAAAACAGCTCAGAAAGCCTCTCTGTCCCCCTGTAGACCATAACAGCTGATGTACTTAAAATGTGATAATCACACCTGAAATTATTCTATAGCCATTTTCAGCCATAATTGAAATGTGTGACAGGACAGAATTTAGAAGAGGGGAAAAAAACACTGTGTTGAAATCTCAAGGTTCTACTTAGTATCTAGCACACTGAGGGCCATCGTAATCTCTCCTCTTTTTCTTTTCTTTTTTTGTTTGCTTTTTTTGTTTTTGTTTGCTATTCCCTTTCTTGATGCTGGTTCTACTGCTCACTCTCAAAGCCCCTCTCTACCTGAACATGGTAAATATTATTGTGGTGTGTTCCTACATCAGCCCAACCCCGATTTAACTGACCTCTGCTTTTCCCAACTCCTCATATCCATGTTCACTGATTGTTTCCCTTAATCCCACTTTCTGAGCCAACTGTTGCTAAACAGAAAATATCCCTATACCATTGAATAATCTACTCTTGCCAGTCTTTGGAATTTAAGGAACTAAGTTACCAAGGAGACAATATGAAAAGTCTATATACTGTATGATTTTAAATATGACATTCTAGAAAAGTCAAAACTACAGAGACAGTAAAAAAAGATCAGTGGTTGTCAAGGGTGCAGGAGAGGGATGACTAGGCAGAGCACAGAGGATTTTAGGGCAGTGAAAATACTCTGTTGAATACCGTAATGATGGATACATGTCATTACACTGTTGTCTAAACCTGTAGAATGTACAACACCAACCATGAGCTGTACTGTGAAGTATGGACTTTGGGTGATAATGAGGTGTCAATGTAGATACATCAGTTATGACAAATGTACCCTCTGGTGGGAGAAACTGATAATGGGAGAGGCTATGCATGTGTGGGGGCAGGGGGCATATGAGAAATCTCTGTACCTAAAACTGTTCTAAAAAATAAAATCTTAAGAAATTTAAAAAAAAAAAAAAAGAGAGAGTTATCCTCCAGAACCTAAATGTAACCATTCAAGTAGAATTTCTGGCCTCCCCTGTTTCTACCTATCCCTATTGCTCTGAGTCACAACTTTCATTTCTTACCCTCTAATTGGTTTTGTGTGTAGGAGCAGGTTCCTCCCTTATAACCTACTTAGTGCTTAATATTACCCGAGGATTAGCTGACCTTTGGGATTCATATGACATTGTATCAATTACACATCATTTGCAATGGAAGTCCTGTTTTCACCATTTCTCCAGTGGTATTTGGGGCAGGATATGGTCCTAAACACTTCTGACTCTTTATGGTAGGTTTAATACTTCCACTCTAAGTTATTTTATGAGTTCTTTTGCTATTCCAGTTCTGCAACCATTTTTTTTTTTTTATTTCAAACATGGATCATATACTTGATCCATGCTTGATTAATCAGGCATAGGCCTCCTATGCTTAATTTTCACCAAACGATCATTCATACAAGGCAGATGTGTCTGGGTTAGATTTACTGCATATTCAATGTTTCAACCATCTGGGTCTCTAGGGCCGGTATTCAGCTTGCCCCTCACTCAAGGTTGAAGAGGAATTGCATAGTTCCTGGCTTGGTAGGTTCTGTGGAAGTAAATACCTATCTACCTAATTAATGTAGGTTTCTAAATCTCTAACAGACCTTCAGATGGATCTGGATTGTGTATTATTTTGCCTATAAGTTGCTTTCAAGAGATTCTGTCTAGATCTTAGAGTCCAATAATTCCCAGAAGACATCTGGATTTTATTTCTTTTTAATGGATTGAGTTCAAGAATAAGGAAATTAACAGACTTGTTGACTATGACTTCAGTGAAGGAAACTGGACATGCAGGAGGCAATGGAATGCCGATGACAATTCATTTACTCATTCATGCATTTATTTATTCAAGAAATGTTTATTGAGTGCCTTCTTTGAGCCAGGCAAAGTACAATATGCCTTGGACACATAGTTAATAAAAGGGATATGGTCCATTTCCTTATGGAACCTACAGTCTACTGAAAACAGCAGATAATAAATGAGTAAACTAGTGTCGGAGGAGATCATTAAGAGGATATGACCATGGGCTGGATTGATGAATTCCAATTTATCACTTTGGTTTTCTTATGTTTCATTTTTTTATGTCCTGTCTGAGAAATATTGGCCTACCACAAGGTTGCAAAGATTCTCCTCTCTTTTCTTCAAATTTCATAACTTTAGCTTTCATATTTAGGTCTATGATCCATTTCAAATAGTTTTGTGTGTAAAAAATTTTACATGAGGTGAAAGTCAAGGATAATTTTTTCCCCCACATGGATATCCAGTTGTTCATTCCAGCATTGTTTGTTCAAAAGACTAAGTTTTTCCTATTGAATTACTTTTACACCTTCGTTGAGAATTAACAGATCATATACAAAAGGGTTTATTTCTGGCTTCTCTATTGTGTTCCATTGAACTATTTATTTATCTCTCCTTATATCAACACCACACTGTCTTGATCACTGTAATTTTATAGGGAGTCTTGAAATGAGGTAGTGTGAGTCCTCCAACTTTGTTCTTTTACAAAAGAACTATTTTGGCTATTTTAGGTCCTTTATATTTTTATAAAATTTTAGAATAAGCTTGTCATGTCTCTTTTTAAAAGCCTATTGTGGTTTTGATTGGGGTTGTATTTAATTTATAGATCAATTTGGGAGAGAACGGACGTTTAAAATGTTGAGTTTTTCAATTTGTGAACATAGTAAATCTCTCCTTTCACTTTTCTCGACAATGTTTTTAGTGTTTAAAGTACATGACTTACATATATTTTGTTTTTTTTTGAAGGCATTGTAATCAGTATTGCATGTTTTTAAAAAAACATTGTCTAAATCTTTATTAATAATGGATTATTTTGATAATTATCAGAAGTCAAATAGTTCACAAGTTTCTGATATCGGTGTGCTTCAGGGTCATATGCGAGTCTGGCTGCTTTATGGTTAGCTATTAAAAATACCATTTCTAAGGTGCAGAAGTTAAACACACTTCCACTGTTGAAAATATACATTACATATGGAATAAAATGAATCTATGCTTCAGGATATTTCATTTATTTGTTTGGGCTGGTTATTTCAAAAATTTTTCTATAAGCTCTTTTGATTGTGTATCCCCTTCTATTAGTAAAATTTTTGAGCACACAGCCTCAACTATGTATCTTGGCAAATTTACTTATAAATTATATGCACATAGTTCTGTACTAATTTATTACCTAAGTGACATAAAATATAGACATTTTAAACGGTCAAAATAAAGAGTAAACTACATCTTAAAATGTGTTATCAGTGGCGATGGCTTTATGTTGTTGTTAGGTAATTTCTTAAAGCATGAAATACACATAGAAAAAGATTCTTCGTTAACAACTGTGGGTGTAAATCCATTGTTAAATTGTGTTCTTGATCATTTGACTTTCTTTGGCTGACTTCTTGTCAGGTTGGATTAGGGTGTCCTTGTCTTTAATTCGTGTGTTATAAATAATGAACACCTTGTTCCAGGAGTAGAAGTGTCATCTTTGCTATTCTTTTTGTAATTTGCTTGTACTTGCATCAGTACCAATATTCTCAATTTGTAAGGTATTTACCTGAATCTTTTTAAGACATTTGTCCAATGGGTAAAGTTAGGCTTAGCTAAATAAAAATGATTTAATCTGTAAATATAATGAACCTACTTAAACTGCCACACGCTGGAAGCTAACAAGTGAACAAGGGGCCAGAATTCGCTCCAGTTCTTTCACAGGATCTCTTGCCTACAGGCTTGACATCAAGTTACCTGACAAAGATAGCAAGTGGTGATACCACTTGAAGAGTGTATTAAATATTAATTAATGTGTTCTGAATTGTTTCAATTACATGTAAACTTAAGTAGAAATTGTAATCTCCCCCCCGCCCCCATACTTCAATGGATCATCTTGGGATTCTCGGATGTAAACATCCCTCTCCCCTTGGGAGACTAATGGTTTAAGCTGTTTTGCTACCAAGTCCATGTCATTGCATTTGATTTCTCTGTCAGCCAAAATGTTTCACACACAAATGAAATAAAAACTGAAAATAAACTAAAATAACATCATCTTCTACAGCTCTGTCCCAGCCAGATGAGTCATAGTTTGGGTTATAAAATAAGGATGAAACTGGAGGCTCTTCATAATCCTACCAGTTTGGGAATAACAATGTAAAACATATGTGTGTGTTTCTGAGATCACATAAAAGTTCAGTACCTTCTGATTCCACAAATTATTTTACTGAGAATCTTTAGTAAAGCACAAACTTTTTTAAATGTGTCCAACAATTTCTAAAGTATTTCTAGGTTTTGTTTATTAATATTATATATCTCCATCTAATGTAATATAATATAATACAATAATATTATATATTACATATCTCCATCCTTCTGACCCATCCTGCCTTTATGTTGTTTTATACAATTTTGTCATAAAATATCGAAAACATTTACATGGCATTGTTCTTGGTTTCAATGTTCTTGCCATCTTTATGGGAAGCAAAGGAGTTTATAAGTGAAGTAACTATGGAACAACAAAATAGGATATAAGTGGTGTCCAAGCAGCAGATTCCCATTGCTATATTCATACTAAACACAAAAGCCTCCAAAGCACGACTAGAGAAGAGTTTAGGATGAAATCAACCTGGTGGGAAGCAAATGGCCACTCTCAACCAAGTTCTTCCTATCTGGGACATCTCTGCTCACACATTGGAGTATTGGGTTTTGCTATAATGCAGGCAAATTCTCCGTTCTGTGACAACACAGAACATGGGAGATAAGGAAATGAAGAAATACTTATGGGAGAAAACCAATCATGGAAGTAGGAGAGGAGAGATTCTAAGCAGTGCTGATTTGCCCCATATCCTACCATTCTTACTTTAACTGCATCTTTTTGATGCTGAGCAATCTTCTCATTCATCTGTTGTTGAATCTCTAGAACAGGGATTGGAACTATGGCACATGGACCCAATGTGGTGTGCCACATGTTTTTATAGGTCCCAAGAGCTAAGAAGAATAATGGTTCAAATTCATGAATGTTACATAAAGTTGAAATTTCAGTCTCCACAAATAAAATTTTATTGGAACATGGTCACACTCATCTGTTTATATATTTTCTATGGCCACTTTCACACTACAGCTGTAGAAACTAGACTTTGGTCCACCAAGTCGAAAACGCTTATCATCTGGGCCTGTATAAATAAAGTTAGTTACCCATATTTTAGATGGTTGCCCTACGTTTTTTTTCTGGCTTGAACAAAATTTCTTATAGGATACAGGAAGAGAATTAATATTTATGGTGTACCCATTTGCTAAGTTATTTCACCTAGATTAATAACAACCTTATTATAGCATTAACATGGCATTTCATAGTTAAAGGAACTGAAGTTCAAAGAGTTTAAGCAACTTAAAAGATTGTGTATATGGTAGGTTTTGGAGCCATGTCTCAAATACATGCTTTACTGTATCATGTTATTTCTCATACTCTCCTTTGTCCAAGAAAGTAGATTTGTTACACCAATCCAAAAGCAAAGATGAATTGTGGGATTGTTGGAAGAAAGACAGCAGTTTAATGAGTAGTTGGTCACCAATGTTGATATCTGATACACTACCAAGCTCTCTCAGCAAGACTGACTTTGAGTTTATGACAGGAATATGGCCTCAGGAACTTTTCATTAGCTCATGGATACTTTCTCTATAGACTCTCTTTCTCCTAAGGATGACGAGTCTTAACAGTAAGACCCAAGTAACTTAAAAGAAAGTATCTTTGTAATAAAAAAAAAGAATAAAAAAGAAAGGATCTTTCCACACAACGTCATTGACTCCAAAGGTATTTTTCCTTTAGAAGTTTATCTTTGAAAATTCACTGAAAAGTATGTAGTGTTTTAACTGAACCAAACTGCAATATAGCTTAAACATTAACTTTAACTGTCTTTCTAATTGATCCAAATCATCACAGCCAGATAGATATTCAAAAAAATAAAACAATACTTAAGGTCCTAAACGATGTTGGCCATGTTGTAACCTATTCATGTTTTGCAAGTTGATATGATCCAAATTTGATTTGAAGAAATAAAATTACATTTGCATATTGTTGAATAAAAGTTAAATAGGTCTGAAAAAGCTTATTCCTGCTCCCTCTTTTGGTTCCTCTGTTCCCCACCACAGTTTAATTTTTCTGTATCCCTAAATCTCTGAATAACATTCTTAAATTAACCCTCTGGTTCTTCTGGTTGTAGGCAATTCCCAATATAAGGATACGAATTATGTCTCTTTCATCCCCGCTACACTTCCAAGTACCTCCCCACCTCCCAAACACACATTCTCTACATCTCTTCCTGTCCTCTTACTGTGGCTGATCTTTAGTGTTTACTTTATTATTACTATGTAAATACTTTCACAGGTGAGCCATACTGTCTATTATGATCACATTTCTTTCTGGTACAACTTTTATTATTTGAGGATTTAGTAATGATCTCATTTCCAATAGTTTACTTTCCCTTCTATCTCTTGACAAATGAACTCCAAGTCATTCAAACTAATAAACAGAGCAGGTATTTTATCAATGCATTCTTCTTAGACATATCTGTCTTGAAGCCTCCTGTCCTCTAGCTCAAGTCTGCTCTAAGTCAAGGGGGTCTCTAAGTCTGCTACCAACCTGAAATATCCCATTCTGGGATATTTTACCATTACCCTGGATATTCTAATTGCCTCTTATTCTATTCCTGTTTCCTTGAACTCACATCTTCTTTTTACTTGATTTACTTTCTGGGTTTACATTTGGATATAAAATAATCAAATCAGCCAAAGTAAAATTGATTCAAATTTTGAGATGTTTTAAATGTTTCATAATCAAACTGTGTGTGTTAAGTTAATTACAACAATTAAAATCAGTCTTTAACATAATTGCTAGAACCACCATACTTTAATTTGGTTAACGTAAGTAATCCCCACACTGCAGATTCTGTTTCTCAAGCTTTGATTCTTGGTTCTAAATTAATGGCAGAAATTTTCTTTTCATTTTCACATCTTTGCTTTGTAGTCCAACTTGTCTTTTTTCAGTGAAACTAGCTACAACTACTTATGCAATACTAAGGATACAGAGTTCTTTTTCTTGTCTCTTAATTTCCCTATAGGAGTATTAAAGTAAACCCACCCTAGACAAAAAAGCCCAAGATTCTTGACATTTATGTGATTTTAATATTTTTTCTTTTCTTCCAATCTTCAAATACTCTTTTTTCTTTATAACATCTACAGAGACTTAACCTTCCTTTGCTTTTCTTTCCTTCCTTCAGCAGCGTTTGACTGAGTACATTTTGAGACAGAAACTTGGTAAACATTTCCTGGAAATAGCCTGAATCATATCCATATAAATGTAATTGTACAAAACTGACGATGCTTATTGACTAATCTTCATTCTTTTCAAATCTGGTCTCTTAGTCCAGGTGGAGGGCGAGGCTAATCAAATCTGGGTGATTGATTTAGTCATTATGTGAGTGATTTTTTTTTCCTCCAAACATTCAGCAAATATGAAGGAATAAGAGGTTACTTGACTGAATGGGACTTGTCTCAATCACACTTTCAACCACTATTTTTTTTTTATAATAGAGGCTTTATTCCACTTTCAGAGGTCACTGCTGCCAATACCGCTCAAGTATTGTCGGTTTAATCCAACCACGTCCTATTAACAAAGAACCAAGGATTTCAGATGGCATGATGGAGGGAACTGGAAAAAAAAAAAAAATCAAGGTTTCTTGTGTACCTTTTATGTGTCACGCATTATGGTAGGAACTTTCTTATTTCACACCTAGTACTAGAATGGAAACTATGTAGCCAGGGATTTTGTTTTGTTCATTACTGTATCTTAGGTGCTTGGGACAGTGCCTGGTACAAAGTAGGCTCTGAATGAAAGACTGGAGAGATAAATATAGCATCTTGTTTAATCCTGGCAGTAGCCTTTTACATGATGTTATCAAAAAGTTCAAGTAGTTCGCTTTCGTTCTCATAGCTAATAGTAATAATTAGCAGGTGGGATTGAAATTCATACCTGTATGACTCCAAGTTTATGCTTTTAAAAAATATTCAATTAGACTTCATTGAAAGTCCTTTCCTGTTTAGAATTGTGTCTTTTACATGGTAATCACAAAAGGAAAATGTTGAATATGTGCAAAAAATGGAAAAATTAATGAAAAAAATAGATTTAAGTACTTTTATTCATTAGTTTTCACCAGTATTCTATATTTTGCCATATTTTTAGCACAGAGCTCAACAGTCATTTTAAAAGTTTCTTTTAATACAATCTACTCTATTGTCTTCTTGTGAGTCTTAGGAGAGTTGCCAAAGGGTGTGGCGTTCAGTGGATAGATTTTCAGAAATCCCTCATGTTGTTTACTTCAGCTTTCATTGTAATTAAACAATGACCTGAGTTAGACATTATCACTTGACAAGCACTGTATAAAATACTACTATATTTGCATCTGATAAAACGCAGAATTCAAAAAGTTCTATCACTTCAGATCAGAAGTGCCTGGTACAACTTCTTTCAGGATCTCAGCATTGCTTGGATAAGCTCAAAAGTATGGGTACACATAAATTTATTCCTCTTGATACTTAATGTAATGAGCAGATCCTATTACCTGTTCCCCTAAAGGAAATCCTATTTAAAAGTCCACGCCTAGTTTAGTTTTGTTTTTCAATTACACACAGACATTTCACATTTGAAGGAAGTGAAGTGGTATCCTCTAAAGAACACGGACTTGGCAAAGCTCTTCTACGTTTATTGGAGCTTGACCTGTCCAGTAACTGTGAGAACTTAACAAGTCATGCAATTTCTCTGAGCCTAAATTGACCCATATGTAAAATTTGGATCAAAATTCATGTGTTAACTGTCCTTTGGGACTCTTGTGAGTATTAGATTGAGAGAATATATATGATGAAACTACTTTATATATTGTAAAACATTGAATATCTTTTATTAGTAATAGCATAATTATTAAGATTTGGATTCATGGCAAATTTCTTGGTGAGCTGTTCCCAAACCTTATGAACGGTATAGTTTTATACCTTTACTATAATCAACAATAGTCAATTCCCTTCTTTCCCTTTCTCATCTTTCCTTCCTTACTTTCTTCTGAAAACAGATTTGAGACAGGTTGCAAGCAAAATAGGTACATTATGATTAACAAAACAGAAATGAAAAGAAATTTGGAAAATGACAAATGAATTCTAAATAAATGCTGAGCTAATATGGATAATACTAAAACATCATAAATTTTGGATTGTGGAACTTGATGTTAATAGTATGATAACTGCTATTGATTAGGATGGTGCAAATGTGGTGAGAGTGTTTCTAGGCAGAATTCCAATTCATTTAAGAAAAATGAATTTTACTCATGTTACTATGTGCCTTCCCACCTTCAGATGATAATATTGAACACTTATGATGTGCTATGCACTGTGCAAGTTACTGCCTAACAAAATGAACATGCCTTGACATCAGGTCAATTTGCATGAGAACTACAGATATGCAACAAACACATACCTAGTAATTAAAACATGTATTCTCATAAATTGTAATAAAGAACATAGAGAAGAACTGGATTATATGAGAGGGAACAACCTATTTTAATTTGTGGAGGTGGTCAGGAACAGGCTCTCTAAGGAACTATTTGGATATATTTTAAATATTTATAACTTCCTAAAAATTAATCATCTGCACTTTTGTTCATTCATTAATCCATCCATTCATTCAACTAACACCTGAGGAATTTTCTCTCCAGGCAGAGAAATAAAAAATAATAGCTAACTTTTAGAGTGCCTTATGTATCATGTGTTTTTGCAAGAACTTTATGTACATAAAAAGTTCTCTCATCCTTGTAATATTTCTAGAGGGATGAAAATATTATTTTACCCATTTTACAGATGAGGAAACTAAGGAAAAATAAAGTAAATGACTTGCCTAACTTAGATCATCAATTTGTAAGTGGCAAAAAAGGGATTGCACTCCACAGTCTCCATATCACATACCTCTAAGCACTAACTTAATATCTCCACTGAGCTCAATTAAGAAACAGAAATATGGGGAAATAAAAACACACACAAAAAATAGCAATACAATTTCCTCAGTCCTAAAATAGAGGTATGCAGATGGAGCTATGGGAATACAGGAGAAAACCTACCTCCAAACAGGTAAAGGTGTGTCCTTCTCAGGGAAGTATTTGACTTAAGTCTTGAAGTGTGAGAAGAGTTAGCCTAAAGTTTATTTGCTATTCTAGGATAAATAAAATAATACATTCTTTGAAATTTGGAAGTTTAATAAAGGTGAAAGAGGGGGGAAAATTCTGCAGGCCTAGAAGTATAAAAGTAGGTGGCTGCCTTGGGGGAACTGTATTTGAGTATGGTTCTCATTATAGGAAGGGGTTAGGTCAGGGACAGATCACAAAGAGCCTTCTGATCCAGGCTCAGGAGTTTGTGCTTTCTCTTGAAGGCCATGGCGGAAGCTGTTCTGAACACGGAAATAGTATAAAATTTGAGTTTTAGAATGATCGCACTAGCAGCAGCATAGGGGATAGATTGGAAAAGGTGGGGTGACTGGTTAGGAGAAGGCTATTGCAATAATTGAACTGCAGAGATAAGGGCCCAAAATAAGGCTGTGGAAATTAAGAGAAACATATGGATTAAAAACCTATTTAGTAGAGCAAATGTAAAGGATTGGGAGAGCCACTTCTATATGAGTTTTGAATAAGAAAGCTGTAGTTTAGGATCGTTTTCTAGATTTCTAACCAGAGATACTGAGTGTATAATGATGCCATTCGCCATATTATAGAAATCAAGGACTAGGATAAATCTCAGAGAAAAGATGATGCACTTAAATCTGAACACAAAGAGTTTAAGATCTCTTTGAGATGGCAGATATCTGGTAGGCAGTTGAGTAAGCCATGTGCTGCTTAATGATAGGGATACATTCTGTTAATGCTAAAATTTGGAGTTAAGACTATATCTTGGACATGACATTCTAATTTAATTAAATAAAGACTGAATTTGAGACATCAACTGACAGTACGGCCATGTCTTGCTTAATATTAAGCAGAAAAGACATGGGTTTGGCCAACGTTTTCCTCAAAGGGCAGGGTGAAATTTCCCTGAATGAATTTTAAAGTTGTCCATGAGAGACAAAAATAAAGTTACCTTTGCTGTTATGGCGGGAGTTATGAACTAGGGAGGGTTGCAGAAGATTGAAGAGCATTAAGACATGAGGGGTGAAAATAAGTGGGAGGCTCCTTCTCCAAATATGCTTACAAGAGAGCAAGTACAGATTGAGAGAAAGGCAGGCCATGGTAAGTTTTCTTTTTTTAAAATATTGGGTAAACCTGAGCATATTTACAGCAGTCCCCCCTTATCCACAGTGAATACATTCCAAGAGCCCCAGTAGATGCCTGAAACCATGGATTACTAGTACCAAACTCTATACATACTATGTTTTTTCCTGTACTTACATACCATGATAAAGTTTAATTTATAAATTAGGTACAATATGAGATTAACAACAATAACTATTAATAAAATAAAGCAATTATAACAATATACTGTGATAGAAGTTATGTGAATGTGGTCAAAATATCTTATGGTACTATACTCACTTTTCTTGTGATGATGTGAGATGATAAAATGCCTACGTGATGAGGTGAATGAGACATTATTAAGTAAAATAAGGATTACTTGGACACAAGCACTGCAGTACCACAACAGTCGATCTGATAACTGAGGCACCTACTAAGTGACTAATGGGCAAGTGATGTATACAGTGTGGGTACACCGGACAAAGGGACAGTTCACGTCGTGGAACGGATGGAGGGGGATGGCATGAGATCTCATCATGCTATACAGAATGGTGTGCAATTTAAAACTTATGAATTGTTTATTTCTGGAATTTTCCATTTAATATTTTCAGACCACAGTTGACCTCTGGTAACTGAAACAACAGAAAGCAAAAATGTAGATAAGAGGGCACTACAGTATGTGAGGGGGACAAAGTAAAGAAATATTTGTGAAGAGAGAGTGGATCATTTTTGAATGCTTACTAATTCTTGATTTACCTGGAACATGTGGTTAAACAGAACCCGTCATTCCTGGATCGTGAATATTAGCAGCATAGTCAAGAAACTGGGTTTGTTATAAATTACCTAAAAATACGCTAAAATATATTTGCTGAATTAATGACTTATGAATAGTAGCAGAAACCGAAGAGACTGGGTGAATAATAGTGAAAAGTTCCACATAGAAAACAGTAATACCAGGTGATAGCCTATTTGAGTCAGTTTTAAAAATCAGAGATCAGTAAGCCTGAAAAAGAATTTGATCTTCAAATGAACATTACTTATGTATTCATTCAATATAATTTAAAGTGAAGATTTACTTAATTATTGAATTTTTATTTATTAAAAATGAGACTGATGAGCAGGTGCACTTACATTTTGCCTTTACCAAAAACTCTATAAAATAGTTAAGATGGATAAGGAAAGAGAGAAGGGGAATATATGTGTCTAGACTACTGTCATTTAACCAATAATGAGACCAACAATAAAATCCACATTTCCAGATTCAAAAAGATTTTATAAGGTAAATTTCTAGAACCAATAAATTCCTTCAAATATTTTTAAAGAGAAGTCTATGAACGTTCCAAAAGTACTATCTCATAGTGCAGCTTCAGTACTACTCCATTAAATAGAGGAAATGATTTAAACTCCATCATTTCAGACCTGTATTTATTCATTCAGTCATACTGGAGTATATTGTTATTGTATTTTAATGCACGCAGTTTCAAAAAATGAGTATTATCTAGAACTATATGGATACAGAATTCTGACACTGAGAATTATGGACTGAATTCTACAAAGAGATCATGATTATAGCCTTTTTATTGTATAGTTTCTCTCTCTGCATTTTTAGCATATAAATGGCATCCATGTTTATTATCATCAGCTATTTTCAAAATTTAAACACCAGTTTTAACAATACTTATTATATTTATAGAAAACTGACAAAGTAGATGCAATTTGTTATTCACAAAATTACAGCTTTTCTGTAAAGGAAGGTGATAATTATCATAGGAAACTTATGTTTTGCCTATGAATGAACAGAGCACAAGAGTGACAGTTATTTCTTAATATTTAGGATGTGAAAAGTAGCTGTTTAAGATATTCAGCTTTCTATTTAACAAGCCTTTCACTAAGGTCACCTTATTGCAAGAATAGGAAATGTGACACATTCCTAATTAGTAGATACTGTAGTTAAATTATTTTCTGTAGTACTATTTCTTAGGTAAGCTTGTTTCTTTTTTTTGTTTGTTTGTTTGTTTTTAACTTTTTTATTGGGGAATGGTGTTTTTCTCCAGGGCCCATCAGCTCCAAGTCATTGTCCTTCAATCTAGTTGTGGAGGGTGCAGCTCACTGGCCCATGTGGGAATCAAACCGGCAACCCTGTTGTTCAGAGCTCGCACTCTAACGAACTGAGACATCCAGGTGCCTCTCTTTGGGTAAGCTTTTAAGCAAAGATCAATCCTAGGATAGTATCTCTGAAGAATATACATATTTCTTCCTTCCGGTCATTTGATGAGTCTTTTAAGACACACCGTTCATAGTCTGGATTTTGTACATACTCAAGCTCACTTGAAAAAATATCTCAGGGTTTGCAGATTATGTAAGTTCATTATGTGCTTTGATTGCTATTTTCAAGAAACCTCTTATTTCTTCCCCTATGTCTCGGTTTCTATGTCTTCTAAAATGCTTCCTGAAATCATCTTCCAAATAAATTACTTACACTAAAATTCTTGTCCCTGGGTCTACTTTCAAGGAAACCAACCTAAGACATAGGAATTCTTAACTGGAACTTACATGGTAATATTTATAAGACATACAGCATTCAAATCCATAGGCATCAATTGGAAATAATAATAATGATAATAAAAATCACTGCCATTTTGTTGAATGTTTGTTAGGTAATTATGTGCCAATAACCCATCTAAATATTTTCACATATTAATGCAATCTCCCCAATATCTCTCCCTATGAGGTAATTATATTATCATCCCCATTTTATAGGTGAAGATACAGAGACTTAAAGATAGTAAGTCACTTCACTGAGGTCCCATAACTAGTAATTGGAGTCAGGATTTGAAACCAATACTCTTAACTACCACTCATTCAGAAGTCTTCCCTTCCTCCCACCAATTGCAAATGCCTTAAAAAATTAGGTCTCCTCAGATTATATATGTATAATAATCTGTATATATATATACATACATGTATATATATATGTATATATATATACACACACACACACATACACACACATTATATACATATACTATATATAATATGTACTATATTATATATATTCTTGTAAAGCATAAGTATTTTTATATATATTTTTTTAATCTTAATTGATACTGAATTTCATGATCAATAGCAATAAACATTTTGTTTTCTTTAAAAAGTGATTGAATTCTGACCATGGACAATAGCAACCATTATAAAAAAACTCTTCAAAAGGACAAGTGAAACTTGAGGCATGGTATTCACATGAGTCATTCACCACCTGCAGTTATTTTTTCTAAGAAAGAAAGCTTGAGTTCAACAGGTTGAAGTAATAAAGTGATAAATCTTTTGGAGAAGAATCTTATTTCTAGTTTTAGAAGGAGGAAGTTTTTAGTTTTCTATCATAATGGAGCCAATGGCTTATAGTAACAAATTTAGGATTAAACTTATACAGAGGGTGTCAAAAAATGTATACACATCTTAAGAAAGGAAAACTATTAAAATTGTAATACTCAATATATACCGATAACAAAAGAGGAATACAAGTCACGTTTGACTTCTGCAATTACAAGAGGTGCTCAAAGTGGTTACCATCAGCATCCAGATACTTCTGATTACGGTGAACTACTGCTTTAGCAACGTTGATCAAAGTGTGCACTTGTATAGAGATATTTTTGGCACCCCCAGTATTTGTTGAATAGCAAAGAACCTGGCCTTCTTAGCCATCGTTGGTTTAAAATTAACTAGACAAGATTGTGTAACCATAGGAACCCTGCCACAATGGAAACAGAAATATAAGGTTTTCAAGATTTAAAAATCCCCTAGCTTTTGAAGATTCAACTGTACTTAGTAAATATAGCACTCCTTCGTACATACTGAAATAATAAAATAAAAACACTGTCACCAACCACTTGTATTTATTTTGATAATACCATCATCATGTTGAAAAAGAATGTTAAGTATAATTTTGAAAAGCTTAAGCAGTAATATCTAGCAAATATTTGACTAAGGTTCTCTTTTTTTATGGTGAGGATGCCTTTACAAGACTCTGGAAAGGAATATTTTTCTTTTCTTTTTCTTTCTTCATTCCTTCCTTCCCTCCTTATTTTGCTCTTCCCACTTTCCCTTCCCTCCTTCGTTTGGAAATAAATAATACAATATGTTTTCACTTATGGTCAAGTTTAGATATACTTGTTTCCCCAGATATGCCCAAAGTCAGGGAGAAAACAGAAGACAACTTTTCATTTTCGTTAAGTTTATTACAATTATGCAAGTAACTATTGTAAAATAAAGAGTCAATATTTAAAAATCCAAACATGTGTAGTTTATTTTCTAAGGGAAAAAATAAATATCAGGACAATAGCATACTTAGAAAAAAAATACTATACAATTATCTCTGTGAAACTCGACCAAAGATATTTGTAATTTATTTGCAAAATTATTTGATCTTCTAAAAAAAGGATAGAATATATCTCTCTAGTCTTAAGAAGTAATACCGTGTTTCTCCAAAAATAAGACCTAGCCAGACAATCAGTTCTAATGCTTCTTTTGGAGCAAAAATTAATACAAGATTTGGTATTGTATTGTATTATGTTATGTTATGTTATGTTATGTTATATTATTATATAAGACCCGGTCTTATATTATGGTAAAATAAGACGGGGTCTTATATTAATTTTTGCTTCAAAAAGATGCATTAGGGCTGATTGTTCAGTAGGTCTTATTTTCAGGGAACCACGGTAGCTCTTTTGTCATACTTTGCTTTGCATTATAGTTAGTTACATACATATTTTTCAGTCCAACTAAAATTTGATCCTTTCAGGGAAGGTATTATTTAATTATTCAATGAATATTTATTATATACTTGTGATGAATTGCCTGCTAAGCCTTGGTGATATAGAAACAAAAGAGACAAAGTCTTTATCCTTATAGAACTTGGAAAAACAGAGTGAGAGGAAAGATGATTAGAGGGTAATACGATCAATGCCATGATAGCAGCATAAACATAGTAATCTAGGAACCCAGAGAGTAAATACTCAACCCAATTTCATAGAATGAGGGAGAGGGAGATACTCCTTTGGCAAATTTTATCAGACCATAAAGATAACTAGGCAGCAAATATTGAGCATGGTTTATCCAGTTATGCTAAAATAAAATTAAACCTCAAATTTATATGTGGTGATAAGTTTATAGAGAAAGTTATTATAAATTTATACTTCAAATAAAACGTGTTGAAAGTAGAGAAGCCAAATATTCAGTTGGTCTAGTTCCTTTAGCATTCTTATCAGTGCATAAGTTTGTGTGTGATTTTCTTTTTTTTACATGCACATGTTTTTTTTATTATCTGTGAAGTGGATTCAGAGCTGCCAAGCCACAGGGAATCAAATAAACTCTTTGGCTTCATTCATGAGGCTGAATTCCTGCAGACAGTGTGTGCAAATAAGACATTCATGTGAATTTTTTACCAAGAAAGGAGGTGATTATCCATGGAATGATAGAAGAAATATATTACCACAATACGTTTCTTGGATCTAAACTCCTTGAAGACAGGTGTCACGCAAGATGTCATACGGGGTCTCTGGTCCCACTCCCCACATAGGAATGCAGGATATGGTGAGGCCAAAAAGGAACACCCACGGAGCCATAGATAGGGGAGTCACACAACCATATTCTCACTGGTGGCTGGGCTGGAGACACAGGAAGCCGGAGCCACACCATCCACAACCTGCCGTCCACTTCTCTGACAACCAACCCCATTTACTAACTGCAATCCACTCTTACTAGCTCAGCCACATCTTCTTGCTAGCCCCCATTTTCTGCTAGTGTAGCCACAGCAGTTATTTTAGGCTCAGTGGTTACAGCTGATGGCCCACTAGCCACAGTTGATGGCCATTTACAGCCCGAGTGAGCACCTTTCTACGTGAGGGCAAGAACCTGGAAACTGCACTCCTGCCTCTGTCCCCACAACAAGAATATTTTATGCTCCTGATATATCTATCCCCATACATTTAGCACAGTACTGATTATATTAACTGTCAATGAATAGTCATTGACTGATTGATTAATATTTCACTTTATAGATTTGGAGGGTATACTTCAACTTACTTTATACCTGGTCATTTAATCTATGCTCCTTCATTATGATCTTAATGTGATATTAGTGATTTTAACTGTACTAGGCTACTGCCTCACCTCATTTTTACTATTTGTGTCCCTTCAAGTCCTGTGATAACAGAGAGTAGACACTATAGTACGTCCAAATTATAAGAGATTTTGTAAATACTATCATACCTCCTGGAATTGTGTGATTATGGTTTTGGATATTGTCGTGTGGGAGACCCCACTCTCTGCGCCATTTGTCGTGTAGGGTGGCCTGTGGAGTCTCTAGTCCCACTCCTCACATAAGAACGCAGGATATGGTGAAACCAAAAAGGAACACCCACAGAGCCATAAGTAGGGGAGTCGTACCACTGTAGTCTAACTGGAGGTACTACAGTCTCACTGGAGGCTGGATCCACACGACCTGCAACCTGCTGTCTGCTTCTCTGCCTGCCAACTGACCAACTGACCAAGCAATGCAGCCGAGGCAGTTATATCAGTGGTTAATTGGCTAACTGGTTACAGCTGACAGCCAACTAGCCACAGCTGACGGCCATCTACTACCTGAGCCAGCATCCTTCCACGTGAGGCCAAGAGCCTGGAAACTGCTCTCTGGGACTCTGTCCCCACAGATATGTCTAGAATCAGCTCAAGAAAGGAGATGTGATGAGCCTCATAAGTGACACATCCTTTCTCTAATTGCAACACACTGTAGCTCCTTATTTGTTCAGTAATTTCCCACCCCTATCATCATGATAGGCATTAGGTGGAGAAATGAGAGGAGCAGGTCATTGATGTGATCCTCACCCTCAGCTCTAGAAACACTCAACTTTTTATGAAATTCTCCAATTCTTATGACATAAAATACCGTTCCTTGAGTATTGCTAGGGATCCAAGTACCTTGAGGCTTTCTTCAACCTCTTAGCAACAAAGATTTTCTTTTGCTTTTCCCTCATAAGCGGTCCAATTAGATCAGACAAATACCAATCTAGGTAAAACCTATATGTCAAGTTTAGGGGAAATTTGATGGCCAATTATTTTAAGATAATAGAAAATTGGATAATTGCTCTGTGGTCAATATAATAAACAAGAAAATTTATGTTGCCTAGTGTGGCAGAGGGGGAAGTAAATAATATCAACAAAAGCAGGTTATGAAAATCCTTGCCAATTAAGTGAGGGATCCAGAATTGCTTTTTAAATTCCTACTGTCATCCCTCCAGAAAACCTATTTTCTATAATACAACTTTTAACCACCCAAACCTGACCCAAAATATCTAATTAAATGGTCAGCTTATAAATGAGGTAGCCATTTTATTTAGAATGTGTAAGAAAAATATCAGTAGCATTCAGTACTTCATTGTATGGCCCTCTCATCCTAATAAAACTTCAAGATCTCTTCTTTTCTCCTAGCTCTTGCAATCTGTACCAATGGTGGACATTTTACTAAATAGGTTTTCAACAAATGCACTAGCTTTTGTAACACAAAGAAATTTGTTTGCCTTTTTCTTGGTCTTGCATCACAGTTCTACAGAGCTAATTTGAAGACCACTCTCCAGCCAAGTTCAGAGGAACAAAGAGTAAGACAAGAAGCTGTTGTAAAGCCTGCTATCGATGATGACAGTAGCCTGGGTGGAAAAGGAACACTGATATCCAGCCTTTTATGGAAGCTAGGGGGTGAGTTGCTCTGAGACGACAAAGTCTTGCTTGTAGCCACCTGTTTCCAAAGATTTTTTTTCCTGGGTCTTTAGCTTGTCAGGTTTACTGAGGCCAGCCAGGGTTCAGGAGGTAAGAGAAGCCCATTTGTAATGCTCAGGCAATCTCTGGTCACAGGGGACAAATCATGCAAGAAACAGGAAATACATAAAATATGCTCAATCAAATTAATCAAAAGTATTTGTTAGATCGTTTATTCTCATTTTAATGGAAAAGTACAAAACAAACAACAAGAAACCACAGCTCTACTACATTTAGGCTTCTATAGGATCCAGGTTATTCATTTTCCTCAAAATAGAAATGCCTCTTCTATTACACATCATTTGACCCATGGAAATAAAGGTAGCTGCTCATTTATTTGAGTTCCTGTCCTTTCCCAACCTGGTTTAGAAGAAAAATAAAATACCTTTTCCCCTTTGAACTATAAAGGGAGGCAGGCACAAGTCCGACATGGAATCACTTCTGCAAAAGGACTGATTAAATCTCTCTTTCTTCTCAAGATGAAAAGGATCTTTAAAAACAAACTCAGGTTTTATATCTGTAGGTATTAAGTTCTCCCTTTGCATTTGCTTTAGTTCAATGTAGCATTTGTGTGGTTTATTACAACAACTTTCATGTAGCAGATCTAAAAACCTCTTTGTGCAGTTGAAGATAATGGCATAGTGTGCTATGGGTTTTAAAGATCCTGTTTTTAAAGCTGGCCAGCAGCCCTCTGAGGAGAGAATCTGCCGTGCGGATGTGAAAAAAATTTTTTTTTTTTCTGGCCCTGGCTTAATTCTCCATTCACTTTAGGAATTGCTTCTTACAGATAAAATGTTTGATGGCTATTTTTCCCCTCTGTGGCATGCCTAAAGCAGAAGTTGCCAAATGTAAGGGTAAATGAGAACCACCTGGAGTGTTTGCTAAACTGTTGGTGCCTGGAATCCTCGGTTAAAACAGTAATTTAGTGGACTTGAGGTTGGGACCCAGGATTCTACTTTGTAAGAGTATGCAGCTGGCTCTGATGCAGGAAGAACACTGCCTAAACTAATTCTGGGAAAAAGTGTACACGAGGGTATTAAATGACGTTCTTTGCAAGATATTTTCCAGTTATGATTAGTTAATTTTTAATTCAAATCGTGATAAACAAAACAGTATGGTTTAAAAAAATGATCTAAAAGGATGATTACCTTATTTTCCAATGGGAACTATGATTACTACGCAAAAATATGTAGCAAAAAGCAAATTAATACAGAGGGTGTCAAAAAAATGTATACAAATTTTAAGGAAGGAAAACTGTATTAAAATTGTAATACTCAGTATATACTGATAACAGAAGATGAATACAAGTCACATTTGACTTCTGCAATCACAAGAGGTGCTCAAAGTGGTTACCATCAGCGTCCAGACACTACTGATTATGGAGAACTACTGCTTGAGCAAAGTTAACCACAGTGTCCACTTGTATACATTTTTTTGGCACCCCCAGTACATTGGTTTGATTACAAAGCAGTGCAGAGATTGCATAATACCTGATTATATGTCATGAAATCCAATTCTTAAAAAGTGTATTGGTGAAGACAAATCCATAAATCATAGTGTAGATTAGTTTAATAAGTAGGATTCTGTCGTATGTTCCAACTTGTTAGCCGTCAAGCCAGCATACACTACATGCAGAGATGGCAAATTGCCTACCATCCTAGTATAAATACTGACATACCCTCCACTAAGAAACCTAACACAGGCCCAGATCCTTTTCTATTCAGTTCAGCTCATGGGTTGTTGAAGAAGAAGGTGATAGTGGGCCCTTTTGGGCAACACCTGGATATCAGGCACACCTGGAGACCCGTTAGTGCAACCCAGCAGCAGGAGGGAGAATAGAAAACATCCAAAGTATTCTGGTGGACCACACAGTGATGCTGCTCAAACCTGACTGACCAGCTGCCTGTAATGTTACCAGCTTGAGGAATTGGCAGCCTGTCGACAACACCTGGAGAAGTGATGCATGTATGCCTATTGTAGTTCCATGTTACACAAACAGGCCTCTAGGGAAGTTAATTTGGATTTACAAATGCTTAGCGGGTTCCTAGTGTTGAAGTCCTCAGGTGTTTTAAATGTTTTCAACCCTGTGGAATCTAATATGGCTAAAAAAATGAACTCTTTGTCTTTCAATCAATTATAACTGCAGTGTAGAAATTAGAGACAGCACAGCACAGTGATTAGGAGAATAGGCTCTGGATCTAGAATGCCTAGATTAGTGGACTGACTCCACCAGTTTCTACCTGTGACCCTTTGAGTATATTTGCTTTTCCATTGAGCATATTAATGTAATATTCTTTTTAAAGGTTTTCGTTAAAATATAGCTAACATACAATATTGTATTAATTTCAGGGGGATATCATAGTTATTCAACATTTATAAACCTAAGAAAGTGATCACACGATAAGTCCAGCAACCATCTGACACCGGACCACACTATCAAAATATGTTTGACTATATTCCCCATGATGTATTTTACATCCCCATGACTTATTTGTTTTACACCTGGAAATTTGGACCTCTTATTCCCACTCATCTTTCCCCCCTTTTAAAAAATTTTCAATTATAGTTGAAATTTCAATATTATTTTATATTAATTTCAGGCATACAGCATAGTGGTTAGACATTTGTATAATTTAAGAAATGATCCCACTGACTAGTCTAGTATCCACCTGGCACTATACATACCATGTTTCCCCAAAAATAAGACCTAGCTGGACAATCAGCACTAATGTGTCTTTTGAAGCAAAAATTAATGTAAGACCCTGTGGGGACAGAGCCAGGAGTGCAGTTTCCAGGCTCTCGGCCTCATATAGAAAGGTGCTCACTCGGGTAGTAAATGGCCATCAACTGTGATTGGATGGCCATCAGCTGTGGCTAGTTGGCCATCAGCTGTAACCAGTGAGCCATTGGCCACTAATATAACTGCTGTGGCTACGCTAACAGAAAAATGGGAGCTAGCAAGAGCGGATTGCAGAGAGGCAGATGCCACCAGCGAGAATATAGTGATATGACTCCCCTACCTATGGCTCCGTGGGTGTTCCTTTTTGGCCTCACCATATCCTGCGTTCTTATGTGGGGAGCGGGAGCTGAGACCCCGCAGGCCACCCCGCACGACAGACCCGGTCTTATTTTACTATAAGACATCTTATTTTACTTTAAGACTGGGTTTTTAATATAATATAATGTAATGTAATAATATAACATAATATAATACTGGGTCTTATATTAATTTTTGCTCCAAAAGACACATTAAAGCTGATTGTCCAGCTAGGCCTTATTTTCAGGGAAACACGGTAGTTATTACCATATTATTGACTATATTCCTTATGCCTTACTTTACATCCCCATGACTATTTCGTAATTACCAATTGTACGTCTTAATCCCTTAACCGTTTTCACCTGCCCCCAAACCCTTCCCATCTATAAATCTAGTCCTGATCTGACCCCCACCACAATAAATTTAGTACCCATTTGCCCCATACATAGTTATTAAGATATTATAGACTATATTCCTTATGCTATATCCTACATTCCCATGACTGTTTTGTAACAATCAATTTGTACTTCTTAATCCCTTCACCCACCCCCTCAACTTCCCTTCTGTCTGGTTACCATTAAAATGTTCTTTGTATCTATGAGTATGTTAATTTTGTTTGCTAATTTTGTTCTTTAGATTCCACATATAAGCACAATCACATTGCATCTGTCTTTCTTTGTCTGACATAATCCACTCAACACAATACCCTCCAGTTTCATCGGTGCTGCTGCAGATGGCAAGGACCCATTCCCTTCCACAGCTGAGCAATAGTCCATTGTATTAGGTTGATGCAAAAGTAATTGCGGGTTTTTGCAATTAAAAATAATGGCAAAAACTGCAATTACTTTGGCACCAACCTAATATATATGTGCCACTTACTCTTTATGCATTCCTCCATCAACAGACACCCAGGGTGCTTCCACATCTTAGCCATTGTAAACAATGCTGCAATGAATATATGGATGAACACGTCCCCTTGAAGTAGCAATTTGGGTTTCTTTAGATAAATACCCAAAGTGGGATTACTGGGTTCTTCTTTGTCTCTTGTTATAGCCTTTGTTTTAAAGGCTCTTTTGTCTGGTATAAGTATCCCAGCTTTTTTGTAGTTTTTGTTTCAATTTGCATGGAATAACTTTTTCCATCTCTTTACTTTCAGTCTCTGTGTGTCCTTTTATCTGAAGTGAGTCTCTTGTAGGCAACATATGTAGGGGTCTTGTTTTCTTATCCATTCAGCCACCCTATGTTTTTTAATTAGAGCATTTAACTCATTTACATTGAAAGCAATTTGTTGATAGATATGTAGCTATTGCCATTTTATTATTCATAATTTTGATGTTTTTCTTTTTTTTTTTTTCCATCTTTTTAAAGAAGACCCTCTAAGATTCCTTGTAATACTGGTTTGGTGGTGATGAACTCCTTTAGCTTTTTCTTGTCTAGGAAGTTCTTTTTCTGTCCTTTGATTTTAAATGATAGTCTTACTGGGTTGTAGTCCCAGCAAGTTTTCTGTCATTATTTCTTCAAATAGGTTCTCAATCCCTTGCTTTCTCTTCTCCTTCTCGTACCCCAATGATGTGACTATTGTTATGCTTGATGTTGTCCCAGAGGTCTCTTATTAAACTATCCTCATTTTTTTTGGGGGGGGGGGTCTTTCTTCTTTTTGCTGTTCTGATTGGGTGTTTTTTGCTACCTTGCTTCTCAAATCTCTGATTTGATCCTCTGCTCCATCTAGTCTGCTGGTGATTCCTTCTAGTGCATTCTTCATCTCAGTTATTGTATTCTTCACTTCTGACTGGTTCTTTTTTATGGTTTCTATGTCCATTTTTATGCTTGCTATCTCTTTGTTGAAGTTCTCAGTAAGTTCCTTGAGCATCCTTATAACTATTGTTTTGAACTCTGTCTCTGGTAGGTTGCTTGCCTCCATTTCATTTAGTTCTTTTTCTGGAGTTTTCTCCTGTTCTTTCATTTGGGACATATTTCTTTGTTTCCTCATTTTGGCTGTCTCTCTGTGTTTGTTTGTATGTATTTGGTAGCTCTGCTATGTCTCCTACTATTGGTCAAGTGGCCTTATGTAGTAGGTACCCTGTGGAGCCCTGGCACAGTCTCCTTGGTCACTTGCTCTCAGTGCTCCAGGAGTGTCCCTTGTGTGGGTTGTATGTGCCTTCTTCTTTGCTATTGGCATGTCAGTGTGTGGCAGTGGCCTTCAGGCTGACTGGCTGTGGGGTTTGCCACATCCACAGCTTGTGGGCTGCTGTGCAATAGACTTACCCCACTGAGTGGGATTCTCCCCAGCAGGCTCTGCTGCCTGTTGAGACTGCCCTTTGCGTGTGCTGCTTCTGATGCTAATTGTGTGGTGCTCTGCTGTGGTCTAAAGCCAACCTTCAAGTATGTTTGTTCTGGAGCCTCTTGGGGGAGCTCAGTCACATCCCAGTCACCCACCACCTGTGACTGGATGGGGACTACCTGCTAGGAGCTACAAAGCAATCCACAGTTGTTTGCTGCCTGTGCTGAAGTTGAAGGCACATGGGAAAGGCCACGCTGTGAACTGAGGATGGCTGCCACTAGTACTGGGCTTGGATAGCTCTGCAAAAAGCCAGGATACCCCGAGAACTGTTGTCACTTGCCAGCTCCTTTAAGGCTTAGCCACTGATAAAGCCTCATGCAGTATGCAAGTAAGTTGAATGACAAAGGGAGTCACTAGAATGGGAAAAAACTGTGTTGAGCCTGGAGCAACTCAGCAAAAGTCTCAGAGTATACCAAGGCCAGTCACCACCCATCTAGGGCCTTCGGAATCTGACAGTTTTCCAAGAAAGAGTGCAGTGTGGGCAGGCTGGCTGCTTGCGGAGAAAGTGTTTCCCGTGTTGGACAAGTTGGGTGGGGCATGGTCTCAGTGAGTCAGCAGGGCAGAGCAGTGGAGCTCACCAGACCAATCAGATTCAGATTTGGTCGTAATCATAGGGAAAGGGCTCAACACAGGAAAGATTGTGCCCATCTGCCAGCCACATGGGAGAAGAATCCCACACAGAGAAAATGCTGACTATCCTCCAGCCCTCTTACCTTCACTTCAATCTGCCCCCATATGCCTCTGACACCACCAGAGTCTCTGTCTCTCCACTGGAGCCCAAGGTAAGGGCCCGTGAGCGAGAGAACCTGTGCACGGACTGTTTAAGAGAATGTTTGGGTTTCCCACATCCTTCTTTCCCACCTGGATTGTTGGAACCCCTATTGTTTTCCACAGCCAGATGTTGTGGTGGCTCCTCTTCCTGACACCAGTACTCCAGGCAGGGGGGCTTGTTGGAGGCTGGGTCACTGGCTCCTCTGGGGGAAACGTCCATGTCTGAGATATCCCTCCTGGTTCTTATTCACCACACGCAGGTGTGGGGCCCATTTCATGTCTCTGCCCCTCCTACCAGTCTCGATATGGCTTCTTTATATGCTTAGTTATAAAATTTCTGTTCAGCTAGACTTTAGATGGTTCTCCAGGTTGATTGTTCTATAATTTAGTTGCAATTTCAATGTGTTCATGGGAGGAAACAGGCACAGTGTTTATCTACTCCACCATCTTGGATCTGTTAATGTAATATTCTATGCATCAACTTCTTTATGGTATAAAATGTAGGTAAGAGATATATCTATGGTACAAAGTATTATAGAATCCTTAGGAGAGGTAAATTAATTTACATGCATGAAGCACTTATCATAGTGTCTGGCACAGAATAGGTGCTCAATAAATATCAGCATTATTATTGTAGTTGCTATTGGTAGAAAATAAAAACGGGTGGAAAAGTGTCTTTATTAATTCGAAAATGTTTTCAACTATATTGAAATACAACTTACATGTGATAAAATGCACACATTTTAAGTGTATAGGTCAATAAGTTTTGACAAATGTATACACCTGTGTAGTTAGTATTCCAATTAATATGTATATATATATATATATATTATTTTTATTATCCCAGAAAGTTCCCTAATGTGCTTTACAATTTTTCAAACCCTCCCAACACCCCATGAAACAATCTGATTTCTAAAACCATAGGTTTATTTTGTCTCTTTTAGAATATTATAGAAATGGAATCAATACACAATGTATTATTTTGTGTCTGGCTTTTTTCACACTATATGATGCTTTTGAAATTCATCTTTATTGTGTATATAAATTAGTTGATTCCTTTCAATTGCTAAATATTCCATTTTTTAATATACTACATTTGTCCAATCACTTGTTGAACTTATAGATTGTTTCATATAAATCATTCAGTGTTTTCCTACCAGGAATAAAACTGCTCAAACATTCCTGTACATGCATTTTTGTGAATACATGTTTTCATTTGTCTTGGGTAAATGCATAGAAATGGGATTGCTGGGGCATAAGGTATGTACATGTTTCAATTTATAGGGAACTGCAAAATAGATGACATGATTCTTTATATAGAAAACCCTGAAGACTCCACTGAAAAAACTATTAGAAACAATAAAAAAGCAAAGTAAAGTTGCAGGACACAAAATCAATGTACAAAAATCCTTTGCATTCCTATATTCTAACAATGAAAATTGAAAAAAAAGAAATTTAAAAAATCAATTCTTTTTGCAATTACAACAAAAAAAATAAAATACCTAAGAATAAACTTAACAAAGGATGTGAAGGAACTATACACTGAAAACTGTAAGATATTATTATTAAAAGAAATTGAAGAAGACACAAAGAAATGGAAAGATATTCTGTGTTCATGGATTGAAAAAAATCAACATAGCTAAAATGGCCATGTTACCTGAAGTGGTATACAGATTTAATGCGAGCCCCATCAAAATCCCAATAGCATTTTTTAAAGAAATAGAACGAAAAAATCATCAGATTTGTATGGAATCACAAAAGACCTGAATAACCAAAGCAATTCTCAGAAAAAAGAACAAGGCTGGACGTATTGTACTCCCTGACTTCAGCTAGTACTACATTTCTATCAAAAGATAGAGAGTATCCCTCTCCTGGGTATCTACCCAAAAAATCTGAAAACATTTTTTCATAAAGATTATGTGTATCCCTATGTTCATTGCAGCATTTTTCACGATAGCTAAGACATGGAAATGACCAAAGTGTCCTTGGCTGTTCCATTTTATACTCATACCAACAGTGTATGAGAAATCCATTTATTCTACATCTTCAACAACTGACGTTATTTTTAATTTTAGTCATTCTAGTTAATGTGAAGTGATGTCTTATTATTGCTTTAATTTGCAGTTTCCTAAAAACTAATGATGACTATCTTCTCATGTATGCTTAGAAATTCCTATGTCGTCTTTTTGTTCAGTGTCTGTTAAAGACTTTGGTAGTTTTTTATTGGTTTGTATTTTTATTACTGAGTTGGAACAGTTCTTTATTAAATTTGAATATATAAAGTGAATTATCATCTCTGCCTATTTATTGTCTTGATGAATTTTTAGGAGCACAAATTTAATTGTGATAGAGTATAATTTATTATATTTTTTTATGGTGAGAGCTTTTTATGTCATAAAAAAATCTTTGCCCACCTTAATATTTTAAAGATATTCTTCTAGAAATTATAAAGTTCTAGCTTTATATTTAGATTGATGATACTTCTGTCATTAATTTTTCTGTATGGTAGAAGCTGAGTTTTGTTTTTGATGTTTATGTATAGTCAGTTGTTCCAGCATTAAATTTACTGACAAAATTATTCTTCTCCCATTGAATTGATTTGTTACATTATAGAAAAGATCAGTTGAAAATATAAATGTTTGTCTATTTTTGGACTCTCTATTGTTCCATTTATCTATTTGTCTATCTTTACACTGCTCCCACATTTTCTTGACCAATATGGCTTTACAGTATACTTTAAAATGAGGTAGCATAAGTTTTTCAATTTTGTTACTCTTTTTCAAAATATGTTTGAATTTTTTGAAAATGAGGACTACTTTAAGTACTTTACAGTATCCTCATGACTGTAGATCAACTTGTCAATTTCTCCAAAAAAGCCTTAACTGGTATTGCATTCTACCTATACATTCATTTAAGAATAATTGATGTCTTAACAGCATTGAGCCTCCCAACCCATGAACACAGTATAACACTCCATTTCTTTAGGTCTTTTCTAAATTGTCCCAGCAATGTTTTATAATTTTAATGTAGAGTGCTTGCACAACTTTTGTTTGATTGATTCCCAACTATTTTATGTTTTTCCTGCTATTGTAAAACATGTTTTTACATTGTATTTTCCAGTTGATCTTTCAATATTTTTCGATATTTCTTTTGTATTTTGCTAAACTTACTTTGATAATTCTAATGGATTTTTGGTAGATTTCCTAGGGTTATCTATATAAATGATGTCTGCAAATAAAGACAGTTACGTATCTTCCTTTGCAATCTGGATGCTTTTTATTTATTTTTCTTGGTTTATCATGGCCTAGAATTTCTAGTACAATGTAAAACAGAAATGGTGAGTTCAAATATCTTTGCCTTTCTCAGTCTCAGAGGAATTAACTACTATTTTTGTGTCTCAGAAGAAAGCCTGTGATTGAAGCTGGATAGGGCAAAGGGGAAAAGCTAAGCGTGATTCCGGTTTCAGTTGGAGACCAGTTTCAACTTATGAAAAAATGCTCAATATCACTAGCTATTAGGGAAATGCCAATCAAAACCACAGATCTTATTGGAAAGATTTGGACCACAAATTATATCACAGAGCTAATTCTGTATTGAGCAAGGGTGTGACCTTT
This sequence comes from Rhinolophus sinicus, assembly GCF_057876585.1. Classification (NCBI taxonomy): domain Eukaryota; kingdom Metazoa; phylum Chordata; class Mammalia; order Chiroptera; family Rhinolophidae; genus Rhinolophus; species Rhinolophus sinicus. The sequence continues at coordinate 82,855,611 of NC_142501.1, forward strand.
TGTACATTATGTCATCCAATCATCAGCTAAAGTCTACCCTGTCCCGCACTCCCAGGAAGGGCAGAGTGCAGAGCCTCTTGGAGCAGGTGGCTCCTGTTAGCTGAAGACTGTTATGTACTGATGGGGTAGATGTGATTTGTTATCAAGCAAGATCTGGCTAGGGTACCAAGTTATCCACTCTAGGCTATCCTTTATTTTATTTTATTTAAATTTTTTTTTTAATTGAGTAATACGGTGTTTTTTCCAGGACCCATCAGCTCCAAGTCAAGTCATTGTCCTTTAATCTAGTTGTGGAGGGCGTAGCTTAGCTTCAAGTCCAGTTGCCTTTTTCAGTCTAGTTGCAGGGGGCACAGCCCATCATCCCATTAAGGAATTGAATTGGCAACCTTGTTGTTAAGAGCTCATGCTCTAACCAACTGAGCCATCCAGCCGCCTCATAAGCTATCTGTTGGGACAGAGCCAGGAATACAGTTTCCAGGCTCTCGGCCTCACGTGGAAAGGTGTTGGCTCAGGTAGTAAATGGCCATCAACTGTGATTGGATGGCCATCAGCTGTGGCCAGTTGGCCATCAGCTGTAACCAGTGAGCCATTGGCCACTAATATAACTACGCTAGCAGAAAAATGGGGGCTAGCAAGAAGATGGTGGCTGAGCTAGCAAGCGCGGATTGCGGTCAGCATGGCAGATTGCAGCTAGCAAGTGGGGTAGGTTGACTGGCAGAGAAGCGGACGGCAGATTGCAGATCGTGTGTGTCCTGCTTCCTGTGTCTCCAACCTAGCTGCCAGCGAGACTATAGTGGTATGACTCCTCTATCTATAGCTCCGTGGATGTTCCATTTTGGCCTCACCATGTCCTGTGTTCTGAAGTGGGGAGCGGGAGCAGAGACCATGCATGACACCCTGCATCACAAGTGGGGATGAGGTGCTCCTACCAAAGGATAGAGTAAGAGTCTGCCTAAATTTAAAGATGCAGCTGCCATCTGGCATTTGGAATTCCTGTGCATGTAGAAGAGTAGGCACAGAAAGGAGATATACTGGAAAGTGTAATTGACCCTAATCTTCATGAGGAGGTATGACTGCTATTATTTATGGGGGCTGGGTAGAATGTGCCTAGTAGAAAAGTGAACCACTGGGGCATTTTTTGCCACCTTTGTACCCCATTTAAGCTACATCTGGGCACATAAAACAATCATGGCCTGATGAAGGGCCATGCTCCTTCAGGAATGGAAATCTGGGTCAACCCACTAGGCAAACCATTGCACTACAGAAGTGCTTCCCTAGGGTGATGAAAAGCTAGATAAGCATCAGTTTTGTCTTGGAGATGAACTGCAGTATCAGGGACTCTATTCATTCCAATAATACGTCCCTTGTAAGTTTTCCCAGAAAATAAGGTCATAGTCCTCTGCAGTTGCTGTAACTAGTTGGAGAGAACTGAATGTGAAAGCAAATGTGGCTGAGTCGAGCAAACAAAGGGCTGTAATCGTCTCTGCGGTGATTCAGAGTTAACTCCGCATCCTTTTACTAGGCTGGTCTTCTACCCCCCAGCTGATGTGAGTTTAGCTGCTAAAAGTTTACAGCTGCCTCTCTTTTCTGAAGACTCATCCCTGTGAGGGCTGACAGGAGCCAACTCACTCAGAGTAAGCTGCATCAGCCCATAGCCAAAGACTGATAACGAGGGTTCAGAAACCTGGTCCTCCTGCCTCAGTGCAAGAACAATAGTGCAGGGAAATGTATACTCCTGTTCTCTTCCCCTCTCTGATCTCTGCATCAAGCCAGACAAGACTTTAACTGAGACTGTATCCATACATCTGAATTCCTGCCTCAGGTTCTGCTTCTAGGTCATCTGAGCTAAGACAGGGTGAAAATCCACTTAACATTTTGGCCTCTAGAGTTTCCTTGACTTCTTGCCAGATGACTAAATACATTTTGAAAGATTTAAAAAATATTTTGTTCATCAGAAGGGTCAGTCTCAGTATCTTATTCTCCATACTATTGGAAAATAGGTCAGATTGATCTCTGTCTGTTTCATCCAGACCATTTTCTCAGTCGTAATATTTATTGAGCACTTACTTTGTATGTACCAGGCAGTATTCCCAGGGTTTACAAATAATTAATTCATTTAAAACCACTCATTAAACTTATAAATTAGGAATAAATACTGTACCCATTTTAAAGAAAAAAGAAATTAAGACAGATAATTTAAAAAATGTGTGCAGGCTCATACAGATCGTAAGTGGTTGAACCAGGATTAAACTCAGCAGTGTTGCTTTAAGACTCATAACACTCTACTGTCTCTAAATTGGGGTTCCCCAGCTAAATTCTTCCATATTTGTTTTACATGGTGCTTAAATGCCTAGAGAAGTATTTGGAGCGTAGTTTTCCTATCACCGGACACATATGTTTTATAATATATAAGTTTATGTTGAACTATATATGGAGGGTGAAGGTTTATGTGGTTTATCTGGATTTTTTTGCTATCCAAATTTTGCTCAACCCAAGGGTGTTCTGCAGCCATTTTATTGCAATAAATTATGCCTACAGCAGTGTAGACCTACAATGGGAGGAAACACTGAATCAGGACAATAATATTATTAAAATAATAATTGAAGAAAAAAGATTTGTGATATTTTCACATTTTGCATTATATTACTACTAATATGTTAATTTTAAAATATCTGTAAAATTCATTACAACTCTTCAAGAAATCATTTTTCAGGCACTGAATGACTATGTGTTGAATGAATGATAAATGAAATGTGAAAACAATATTTTGCTAGCCAATATGCAAAACAAAATTAACAATCACAAAGGATTTACTGAAGCCAGAGCTATACAAATACTACATTGGAGAAATTTTTTCTCATAAGAAAAAGACCTAAGTATCATAGGATTCGGTAAAACAAAGGGAGATAACAGATTTTTGCAAAGAAAATTGATCATATTATGGTCAGACTTTCATTCTCATTATTCTCATAAAATTGTTCTTTTAAATGTCTCTAGGGAGACTCACGATACATTATCTACTGTTCATTTTTCAGGCCCAATTTTACTCAGCAGCATTTCATGTAATTGATGATTCTTTCTTGAAAAAACATTTTTTTTTTTTTTTTTACTTGGCCTCCAGGACACTGCTCTCTTGGTTCATCTCCAACCTCCCTCTTCACTCCTCAGTTTCTTTTTTTTGGATTTTCCTCTATTTCCCACCTATACATATTGAAGTGCCGAAGTCTCAGCCTGTATTCCTTCTCATCCCTTCTATATTCCTTCACTTGGTAATCTCACCCAGCCCACATTCACATGCCCAGCCTGGCCCTCCTTTTTGCATTCAAGACTCATATATTTAATTACCACTTAATATTTCCTCTGGGGTGTCATTGCTACACTCTAGTTCAAGTCTAGCGTATTGCAAAAAACCTCTTGCTAGCATCCTTGTGGTCTTTTCTCCACATGGCAGCTAGAATGCCCTTTTAAAAATGTAAGTCAGATAATGTCACTTCTTTGCTCAAGATCATCCAATTGCATCACTGATCATTCAGAATAAAAATGGAAACCCTCCCCATGGACAATAAGCCCTATGTGATCTGAGTGGTACTCTGTCCTATGCTCCCCACCTCTCTAATCTCATCTCACTCTTCACCTTGCTTTTCTCCAGCCACTCTGGCCTCCTAGCTGACCTTGTAAAATGCCAAGCACACTCTTTTCTCAGGACCTTTGCCGTTGTTGTTTCCTTTGCTAGGAAGATCTCCTCACCCATATTCATGGACTAGCCCCCTAGTTCCTTTATGCTTCTGATTGGATCCCAACTCTCTGGCATCTACATAAAATAGCATGGCTACCCCATCCCTCTCTTTCTCCCTGCCTTATTTTATTTTGCTTCTTAGCTTTCCCTACCACATATGTGGTTTTCTGCTTATGGTCTCTTCCCACCTCCACTCCCTTTGAAATTTATAGTCAAATTTATTTTATTCACTGCTGTATCTCCATTGCCTAGAAGAGTGCCTGGTACATAGTAGATGCTTACTAAATATTTATTGAATTAGTAGATGTATAAAAGCATTTTCATTATTCAAAATAATATATCACTAAGATATGGTGCTATACAATGAGCTTTCACACAAACTATGTCTATAAAAACAGCTAAAAAAAAAAAAATCCGTGAGCATCTATGCCATGGTTGTATCATTGGCCTTTGGAAGGTCTGTGTTCCTGAGATGCAGAGAGATGAGGAGGCTTTTCCACTTCTCTCCCTTTGGGCAACATTGCACTCAGGAGAAGGGAAGAATGAGTGGGAAGTATTTTTGTGGGGACAGAGCCAGGAGTGCAGTTTCCAGGCTCTCACCCTCCTATGGGAAGGTGGTCACTTGGGTAGTAAATGGCCATCAACTGTGATTGGATGGCCATCAGCTGTGGCTAGTGGGCCGTCAGCTGTAACCAGTGATCCATTGGCCACTAATATAACTGCTGTGGCTATGCTAGCAGGAAATGGCGGCTAGCAAGAAGGTGGTGGCTTAGCTAGCAAGCACGGATTGCAGCTATCAAGTGAGGTTGATTGGCAGAGAAGCGAATGGCGGGCTGCAGATGTGTGGCTCCTGCTTCCTGTGTCTCCAACCCAGCCGCCAGCGAGACTATAGTAGTATGACTCCCCTATCTATGGCTCTGTGGGTGTTCCTTTTTGGCCTCACCATGTCCTGCATTCTTATGTGGGGAGCGGGACGAGAGACCCTGCATGACACCCTGCATGACACTGATACAGAGTAAAGATAAAGATATCATCACCCCCTGAACTGTACATGTGCCATGAGGACATAAATCCATAAATGAAGAAAGAAAAATAACAATTTAGGAGAGCCAGTTATTGAGAAGAAGGAGTGACTCCCTTTTTGGTAGAATCAAGAAAACAATTTTAATAAATTAGTAGTTATAATCAGATCACACACCAAAACATCCTTCCTACCGGTATGCCTACTGAAGTGTAGAATCAGTGATGAGAAACAAGTTTCTTTTGTAAATATCAAGTGGTATAAGAATCTAACAACACAGAGCAAAAATACAAAGTGATGAATATCAGTAAGCAGAAGAGTCTTAGAAAAAATAGACATACGAATAATAGGAGTTCCATAGGGAAAAAACTGAATAGAGTGGTAATAACTTAATTCAAGAAAAATTGAGTGGGTTGGTAATAGTCTTGAGTTGGTCTATTGGAAAACCCCCCTGAGACCCAGAAATAATTAATCTACAAAGCCATATTCCAAGGCCTATCTTGGTGACTTTTCAGAATTTCAAGAATAAAAAGGAAATTCAAATAGATTTCCAGATAGATAACTTAGAAAGGGAATAGCAGTTTTCCTGTATTGAGAACGTCACTTGCAACATTGGATGCTAGAAAACAGTGAGATTACCTTAATAGATGACTGAGAGACTGCAGTCCAAAAATCATAATCCAGACGAAATATTATATGTCTAACCAGACAAAGAAAAGACATTTCCAAAAATTCAAGAGTTCAAAGAGTATACCACCTTATACTTTATCTGAAAAATATACTCAAATCTGTGTCCTAACTAAATGAAAACCAAGGAAGAGTTCAAGATCTTAAGAAGAAAAAGTGATAGGTAGTAAATTGAAGGTGATGCTGTGACTGTATATTTTTAAGCATTAAATTTGAAATAGACAATTTATTCTGTAATGGAAAAAGCCAACAATTAATTGTCTTGAGCTGAATGTTTTGATGTTGAACTAGGAGGGAATGAGAGAGGGAAGAAGAGGGAGGGAGAGAGGGAGGGAGGGAGGGAGGAAGAGAGAGAGAGAGAGAGAGAGAGAGAGAGAGAGAGAGAGAGAGAGAGAGAGAGAATATCTAAAATCTAAAGCTGATTCATTGTAGATCAGGAATTAAGGAATCGTGTTCTAGAGATCTTATGTGTGAAGTGGGGCAGTAAAAGAATTCTAAAGATTTTACTTTGATATGTTGGGATGGGATGGGGGAAAGGAAATATAACAAAATATGTGTGAGACATTAGGAGAACTCTTTTTTCAGATAAAGGTAATATTACTTGCAATTCATTGGCAATAAATTTGAATCCAATATCACCCCAATAAATTTAATAAAGTTTTCTTTTTTTTTTAATTAAAAGCCAAAACTAACTGAATGATCTAGCCCAAAGGGTGATTTTTGAGGAAATTACCAAAACTAACTTAAGTAAAAATAGAAAACCTGAGCACATAATAACTAGAGGAAAGATTTGGACGATAATGTTAAGATATACCATAAAAAGGGCTAATGTTTAAAAACCAGATAAGTATGTATACTATTTTTACTTAAGTTAGTTTTGGTAATATAGTTTCTGAATCTGCTTTTACTTAGTTCATATTTTCCTTTTTGGACTGTATCTTCCCACAGATGGTGTTTTTGGGTCCTTTCTTACTCATATTTGAAGAAGAGCAGTTATTTGTTGAAGAATTATTTGTGGAAGGGGAAGGGGAATGAGCTGGCATAGTCTGAAGCTTCAATTTTATTTGCCTGTCCAAAAACTTTTACACAGTCATTAACTTTGTCTCCTCTGGGAAGGAATTTCCATCAGTTTTGGTGTTCTGGGCTTAACAAGTCTCACAGCAGAGGACTTTATATCACAGGCTTTATGGTTTTCCATCTAATGATAACTACCTCCCTTTCCCAGTTCCATCTTGCTATCCCATCTCAGACTTCTTGCTCAGAGTTAAATTGAAGACAATACAAATAACATGAATCCAGAATATGGGCAAAGGCTCTAAATAGACATTTCTCCAAAGAAGGTATACAAATGCCAATAAGCATGAACAGATGTTCCACATCATTAGTCAACAGAGAAACACAAATCAATTCCACAATATAATATAATGTCACACCCACTAGTATGTAAAATGAATGTAATCAGATAGAGCCACTTTGGGAAACAATTTGACAGTCCTTCAAAATGTAAACATAAAGTCACCACGTGACCCAGTAATTCCACTTTTACATATAAGTCCCCCAAGGAGACTGAAAACATACATCCACACGAAAACTTGAACATGAACATTCATAGCTTTATTATTCATACAGAATTATTCAGCTTCTGACAAAAAGTAGAAACTACCCAAATGTCCATCAACTAATTAAGGGATAAGTCAAATGTGGTCTATCTACACAATGAAATATTATTTGACAATAAGAAAGAATGAAGTATTGATGCATGCTGCAACATGGATGAATCTTTTAAACATTGTGCTAAGTGAAAGCAGCCAGTCACAAAGACTACATATTGTATTATTACATGATTCTATTTATATGAATGTTCAAAATAGGCAAAACTACAGAAAGTTGGTTAGCGGTTGCCTAAGGTTGGGTTTTGTTTTGTGGTTGATGAAAATGTATAAAATTAGAGTGTGATGATGATTGCACAGTGTCGTTAATTTACTAAAACAACATTGAAGTGTGCACTTTAAATGGTAAATTGTATGGTATGTGAATCATATCTCTATCTTTGTATCTTTATTAAGCTATTAAAAAAATAAAAAAAGACCGAAGACTCTTGAGTCAGAGCACCTAGATTCATATCCTGGCACCTCCACTTGGCCGTGCAACTATGTGCAAGTTCCTCCACATTTTCATACATCTGCATAATGTGGATAATGACAATACTTACCTCAAAGCTGGGTTGTGAGGAAAAAGAAAGTGGGTGCTCAGAACAGTATCTGGTACAGAGCAAGTGCCCAGGAAGTGTCAGTTGTATTACGAGACTTATCCATTGCATGAAGAAAAAATCTTTATATTAGTTTTCTTATGTTTTTATTTTTTTATATCTTTAATAATTTTAAAATTATTATTTAAAAGTTTATCAAAGATTTTGTCTAAGTAAAATCTTGGCACATAGAAGGTGCTCCGAAAATATTTGTTGAATTTATGAATAAATGCCCAGTAGATAACCCTGCTTTCCTCACTTTTCTGCTGTTTACTTAAAGACATTATTTGATTCCTCTTTACTTCAGTGTTTTCATCTGTAACACAGATCAGTAATATCTACTTTTTAAAGTTGTGTTGAGTCTAAATGAAATTGTGTCTAGTTTTGTCCTTGACCTACAAGAGATGCTTAACTATATTAGTTCCCTTTCCTTTCAGCCTCCTTAACATCTTTTTACTTGTTATTAAGGACTTCAACTCCACCCGCTTAGAAGGGGCTGAGTGCTCAGTTTTGTTTTGTTTTTTAATATTTCTGTGATGTCTTTGCCTCCCTCTCTGAAAATCCTTATAGAATCTGATTCTCATTCTCACAGTTCTTTCACTATTGAGTCTTTGGGGCCACCCGTATCCTGATGTTGTCCTACATGCTTTCTCTTTCATTATTTTGCTGCTCGTGCTGCACTGGCTGCTTTAGTTGCTGAATTAATTTCTGCTTTCAGAATAGTAATAAATGCAAAAGCACCTTACTGTCTACTCTCCAAAGTAAACACTCAATGCATAATGATTGAATCTTAAATAGCCAACTCTGATTCTGCTGCTTGTCACTCAGAGTTGCCTTTGGTACTTTTCTCACTGCCTCACTGAGGGCACAGAAGCTGCACTCTGGTGGATCTGTGATTGATTTTCTTCCTAACCCTGGATGGCCAGACTGGGAGCCATCTTTTGCTTCATCTTTTGAGTTAAAAAGGGTCTGAGTTCCTAGCAAAGAGGTATCAGGGATACCCACTGGAAGGAAAAAACAAACAACTGGAAATCTCAAGTTGTTTATTTATGGTACTTCTTAGTTTTTGACTATAATTTGGGTATAAAGTAACCAGCTACTCTTAGATATAGGGATCCAGGAGATCTTTGCTTTTTTTATTTTCCATTCCCTTTGGTAATGAAAGTGCTTTATATGGTGTTTAGCAGATATTAAGTTATTATATAAATTGCATCATTTCTAAAACATAAAATGAAATTTAAGTCAAGTTTCGGGTACTATCCAAACAGCACGATACTATCATATGTTTCATCAACAAGAAGTAGCCTTGATGCTGTAGGCTTCAGTGTTAACAGAGCGTGTTTTTTTTATTGTGAAAAAATTTGAAGCTAGAAATACAGTGATAAAAAGAGAAATGATGTTTTGAAAAAGAGGTGAAATATTTTCAGGCACTGTGCAGCCCCCAAATGTTTTTTTTTTTTTCCTTCTCTATACCTAGAGTTCTAAAGATTTTTCTTGAAACAGAAATAAAATATTCAGTGAAGGCATTCATAATTATTCAATGAGAATCAGATATTTCTATGGTTTTATTATTATATAGATTTATAATGTTGGACATTTATCATTATATTTTGTCTTTCCAACATTCATGCCCTCTTTTTCTGGAAAAGATTTTATTTTTGCTTTGTGGAAACCACCCCTCCCCCACTCTTAACCCAAGGGGCTCGAGTGAGATTGATCAGCATATACTATTTTTCTTGCCAGCTACTCTGATTCGTTCAGAGAGAGACACAATCTTATCTAAAATCAGCTATACCTAATAAGGGTTATGAACTCTATTATTACCTTGAATTTGCTGAGAAAAATGTCCTATCATATTTCAGTGATTCTGTGAAGCCCTATTTTCACCAACGTTTTAACATCTCTGAGCTTGAGGTACATTTTGCAATCTATGTTGTAAGAAATTGTTGTGTTATTATTTAAAGGTCAGCATTTTTCCTTTCTTACTGGTACATAAAGTAGTTTTTTTCTTACAATCAGTGATGATATAGGTCCCATGAAATACGGTAGACCTGGAGCTTTTGGCAGCCGTACTGCCATCATGGGGGCTAAAGTGGTCTAAGAACGGAGAGGACAAAGAAGGGAAGCAGAGTTCAGGGATCAAGAGATACTGAGCATTGATGAAATAATTTTGATTCTGTTGTATCTAGTCATGTCTGGAGTTAATGCTCAGGTTCTGCACATCAATTAACTCCCTTCTCACGCTACACACACTTTTTTGTGTTGTTGTCTAAACATGTGTTAGTGGCCCGTCTCTCACTTGAACTGCAAGAGAGTTCTGACCACTTGACTATCGATTAAACAGGCCCTTGAGATATTATTAAAGACCAATGTGTGGCCAATGAGAACCCAACTGACATTTGTAGTTACTTTCCCCTTCCTCAAAGTTAATTGAAGAGAAATAATGGACATGAAGTAATTTGGAACATCTGAAACATTTGACAAACATAAATAGGTCAGTAACAAGCATCTTCTGTTCGGAAATACTGAGATACCTTATAATTCAGTATGCAAACATAATCCCAGACACATTCTAAGACCTGGAAAACAGACAAAGATTCTTGGTTTCCCCTGGAATGAAAATGACTTACAGAGAATGCTCTCTCCAGGAGAAGGAAATTCTCACATGCTCATCAAGATTTAGGGAATTTACAGATAAGGTACAGTGCAGCCAAACTTTAGCAGTAGACACACTACATAGGATGTGACAAATGGGTAATGGGATGTGATCAGATGTGGAGAGTGCAGGAAATTAGGGGCCTAGGACCTTAAACCATCCAAAATAAATTTTAAATATCAAAGTAAACAGTGGAACTACATTTTTGGATGTCAAAGGATAGTACAAACTCTAAAGCTTTCTAGTAGCACTGTCATGAGACAATTTTTTGACTATAGCCTCTTCTACAAGCAACCAAGAATACTTTCTAAAATTTCAAGTTATTTTTGAAAGCAATGAATCTTTTAAAATCCTTATAGGATAGGACATATGTGGAGACACTGTTCCATCTTGTTCAGCTACCTTCCTGAAGATAGAAAGTGCCTCTCTGCATAATTAGCATATTTTGGCCTTAAGCCTTGTACCTACTAATGCTCTTGAAGTGATTAGGACTATCTGAGAAGTGCCATAATCCCCTAGAAATGTACTGTTTGGTTTTTCTCAGTGCTGTTATGAAAATGACTAGGAATGCATAAACTGGAATTAAGGAACAATGTTTCCTGCCAGTTAAATGAACAGAACAAATGTGTATATGTTCAATCATGTTTGCTGTGCTAAGGACAACTTGAGATCCTTTCTTAATTGAATTGTTTAAATAACACCATTCCAATTCTAAGTCTTTTTGTCTTTATTATAAAACTGACAGTGTGTAATTAACACTCGTTCTCAGTCTATTTTCCCTTTAAAATCATGAAAGAGTGACAGAGGATAACCTTTATAGGATGAGGGTGTGGACAAGTCTTTAAGAAATTACTTAACACCTCAGGCAGACTCCATATAAATCAAAGTCATTCTTTATTTGTTTTTATTAGCTTTTTCTTCAACTTCTGCCATCACAGTGAGAATTTTACATGATACTAATCTAGTTGCGATTACTATCTTTTTAATTATCTATTTTTAAAAATGTTGAGTCAAGCTCTTGAATGAGCACTTTGGTTTGTAGCAAGAGAATAACGTCTAAATAACCAAACATACTCAGGTATTAAATCCTTAAATCTGAAACCCCATCTTGCAGAAAGAAGTTACCAGCAGAACTTGAAGACTTCCATTCCTGCCTGGACACTCTGATTACTGTTTGATATTCCTTAGGAACATTTGTATTAAGTCATTACCAATACAAGTAGCATTTTAATTTTAATCAAAATATATTATTTGTGAGTTATGATGAATACAGCATAAATAAAATAACACATTTATTAAACAGTTAAATTTTACAGAATAAATTACAAATAGGCTGTTTTTTGTTTTTGTTTTGTTTTTGTTTGTGTGTGTGTGTGTGTGTGTGTGTGTGTGTGTGTGTGCAGATGGTGTTAATGTGAATAATTTCAAACACCCCAGATCTTCCCAGGTTCCAAGATACCTGTAGTAGTTTATCAACCAGGAGTGGACAAATAGTTCTATTATTTCACCGGTCATCTTGTTTTGTTCTCTTGTAGTATAAATTTATGAGTAGTTTTTCCCATGTGTTATTCATTATTATTACTATAGGTAGGCTTTTCTGATCTCTATGCAAAGCCTTACAAGTTTATTTTCTCATTCTCCTGAACATGATTTCTTCCCCTTCCCTGTACACTTTCTTTAAAACTTTTCCCTTCCCTTTGCACCCACCACTTGATTCATTCTATATTCCTCTTCTCATGTGTTGGCCACTTGTTCTACTTTCGCCTAGCTTTCTATATGGCCTAATTGGTTTTCTGTTCGTGTTCTTGTTGAAAAGAGCAGAACGGTAAGAACTGTTCACTTAGGAAATGCGCTTTTGCAGAGTAGAAAAGATAGGTATTTTAGAAAGGGTAATTTAAAAGAACATCCACTCTAGTATACAAAATCAATAATTCTACAGTGTTTTCTATTTCTCTAGATTAAGGCAACTGAAAGCAATGAAATTTATAAATAGCTAAACAACTGAATGTCATTTCAATAGTATTATTTAAGAGCACAGTCTGTGCAGCCAGATTTTCTGGGTTCCTCACTCCCCTAAAGTACAGACTAGCTGGGTAACTACTCCTTGGAGAGGCAATGATACATGTATGTGCTTGTTCACTGTTCAATGAGTTCTGTGTCTCTGCTTTCTCCTTTCTCATGCTCCTGACCCTGAGTCTCCACCTCTTTCAATCACTAAATTTTGGTCATAAGCTAAGCTTTGACCCATCTATAATTTGAATTACCAGAATTTAACCTTCCAATCCCACCTCTCTACAGTTCTCTAACTTTACATTATAGCTTATTCCTGAAAGTTCTCTGACTTCAACATTAATTTCACAAGACCCTACAATCCACTTTTCACTATCTGTCATTCCCTCATGTATTTTTTACTCTCCTTCTCCAGCTGAATTCTGGGGTCCATCATGTTGATCACTTTTTTGTACATCCTCAAGGCCTTTGAGCCTCTCTTGCTCCATCATGATCACCTGATCAATCAAACTTTCAGCCCACTCGTACCCTCATAGCAGAATACATATGACTGAAGAAAACTACGTGGTCAGGCTGACTGGTCTTACTTCACCATAACTGTAAACATGGGCCTGAATCTGTGCTCCCATACCCTGCATTTTCTCCTCGTATTATTAATGAACAATCTCTACTAGTAAGAGATAATGACATCTCTAATTTGTGCATTAGGCCCTCTCTCTGCTCGCCTACTCAAGAACTTTGTTCCACCATTCTTCCTTCTTACTCTGGCACCATCCATTTTCCCTATCAACTTCATCACCCACATAAGCATATAAATGAATAGAAACCTCTCTCATCTTAAAAAAAAAAAAAAAAAAAAATCTCACAAGCTCCTCTCATTCCCCTCAATCTCTGTTTGCTTTCCTGCATAGTGAAATGCTACCAAAGAATTGTCTATGTTCACTCTCTTAAATTTCTTTATTCGTATTGTCTTGTGAACGCTTTCCAGTTAGGCTTTTAATCCCATAACTCAATCAAAAATGCTTTAGTTAAGGACACGAGGTCATGTATGTTTCTAAATTCAATGATCAATTCTCAGGCTTTATCTTACTTGAATACTCAGATGCGTTTAACAGAGTAGATTCCTATATTCTACTTGAAACACCTTCAATTAGCTTCCAGGACAGGATAAACTCCTGGATTTCCTAGCCACTTCTTTTTCTTATTTATCCTGTTTTCCTGACCTGTAAATGTTGGCAGGCCTTAGGGCTCAACACCTGGGAATTTTTTTTTAATTTTTTTTAGCTAGACTCTGGTAATGATCTTCTCCAGTTTCATGACTTTTAAGACCATCTATAACACTGATGGCTCCCAGTTTATTATCTTGAATACAGTTATCTTCCTTTATTCAAACTCTTCCATCCAATATCTCTGCTTGCTGGTGGTACCTCACTGGCACCTTAAACTTTACCTGTCCGAAACTGACCTATCGATCTTAATCTAAAATGTATTCCTTCAACACTCTTCCCCACTTCAGTAAATGGTAGTTTTATTCTTCCAATGGCTCATATCCCAAATGTCGGTCAAAATATATATTTTTAAATATAGGAATATGACTCTCATACAAATATAAAGTGAGCATTTGCCAAAAATTAACATGTCAAAAATGTATTAGCTCACATATGAGAGAAACAGCAGGGTGGTAAAGCTGGTTACAAAAGAATCAAAACTCAAATGAGGTAAAGCTGACTCAAAGAACAAACAGATGTTACTTAGTCAGGAAAGCAAGAAAATAAGTTTGCTAAATTGGAGACAAAAGTGGTTAGTGATATTCAGAACAATACAACGTTAAAAATATCTTCTCTACTAGACAAAAGTTTATAAGTGAAATGTAGCTTTAAAAAGTGAATTTATTTTATAATAGTAAATAGTAAGTTAACATTGGGGCATGCCCAAAAAATTAAATCTTCCTTGTCAGGCCAGAGACAATGGTCTAATATGAAAAAAACACATAGTTATCCTTTTGTTTTATTTCCAAGTTTTGGATAATATTTCTTAACACCTTTAGTCATCTATGATTTCTGCCTTATTTTCATACTTAATCAAATCTTGTTGGCTCTAACCTCAATATATAGTGAGAAGCTTCTCACTTCTCACCAGCTTTACAGCTATTACCCTGGTCCCAACCATCAGCATTTCTTGCCTAGATTATCGACTATTCCTCCTGACTGGTTTCCCTAATACTTTTATAATCTAGTTTCAATAAAGCAAAGCAAACAGAGTGATCCTAGAGTAGAAGTCAAAGTCAGCTCATGGCACTTCTCTTGTTAAAATTTTCTAATAAGTTTACATCTCACTGTCCACCTGACCCTACACCCAAAATAAAAGTCCTTGCAATGACCTATAAGGCTTTACACAATCTGAACCTCTCTCCAAGCTTATTTCCCTTCTGAGATCATCTCTGACAACATTGGTCAATTATAATGTTCAGCCCACAAGAACTTATTTGCTGTTATTTGAGAACATGTAACGTATTTCTACCTCAAGGCCTTTTGGATTTGTTCTCCCTGCTTGGGATATTCTTCTCCTAGATACTTTCCTTGCTTACTTTCCACCTCCACCAGTTCTTGCTCAAATATCACCTTCTTAGGGAGGCCTTCCTTCCCTGACCACCCTATAAGAATTCCAACCTATTTCCCCAACGTTTTTGTCCCTGGCATTTGCCTTACTCTTTCCCTGCTTTGTTTTTCTCCATAACATTTATTATCCTCTGACATATATATATTATTAAGGGAAAATAATTTCATCTGTTTTGTTCACCAACATGTTCAAAAAGCCTAGAACAGTTTCTGGCACATGGAAGTCATTCTAATGCATTTGATTGAGTAAATGAGTGAGTTGAGTATTAATTTTCCATCAATTCCTAGTAACATTTTATTTTCTTCCTAGATAGACCACATTAACTTTAAAATAAAACCATTATTTATTTCTGATTTCCATCTTAATATTGTTGCTAATTATGTCAAATTAAAAACCAGTTATTGTCTACATGCAAGACACTGAATTGGTCCTTGGGAGAACACAAGGAAAATCAGACACAAGGATTCACAATCTAATTATAGATATAAGAGTAGCAGATAAAAAGTTAAATGCTAGGAAAATATATAAGTACCATTTCAAACCAAAAGAATTAATGAAATGTCAGGAGGTAGAAATACTTAATTACTAAAATAATTTTCTTTCTGAGTCTTACACTAATATATTTTCCAAAATAAAAGAAAGGACTATATTTAAATATATAAAATATTAAGAAACTTGCAATAGGTTACTAAATGACATTGTTTTTGTAAAAACTAATGGAGAAACTCATTGTGAGATTCAAATGTAAATAAAAATATACGTTCCTAGCTCTTGAACAATTGCACGAAGACCTATTTTGGGGTGGGAGATGGTCATTTTATTCCTGATATTTCCTTCGATGCGCTTACCATTTTCCTGTCCAGAGTTTGTCTTTATACTGAATTCCACATTCTGTTTTATTTTCAAGTCCTTTTCTCCCTGACCCCCTCCCCCTACACAAACACACACGCACACACACATATTTCCTGATCGTGTTTAATGGAATGACTATCTTCTTGTAGCTCAGATCATAGAACTAGACACTTATTCACTAAGGTGTGTTTTGGTTTCAAAGCAAGGCTTCTGCCAACAGTTTACCATTTTTGGTTCCCCAATCTTGTCACAAAAAAGAAATATTTAAAATATATCTGCACTGTCCCTCTCACCATGATCTAAGCACCTCAAAATTGTATCTAGATAAATTGGATCGCAATATAACCAGTGCTGCTCTGAAAAGAATGTGCTTTGCTTAAAGAAAATGTTTACATTTCATTCCCTGGCTTCTTCCAAAAAAGGTTTTAAGCTACTTGGTAAATGGAGAACAATGAAAGCAGCTTTATCAGCACAGATTGTTTAATATCTTTTGAAAGTAACATTACTAACCTTCCTGCAGTATTTTAGTTGATACTACAGAGAAAATGCCATTTGTACTGAGAAGCTGCCATATATAGCCTAGTCTAAAAGATAAATATAATGTATTTATCAAGGCTGTGTCCTCCTCCCATTTTGAAATTTTCTCTGCTTTTGGGGCGGGCACCAAGCTGTCTACATTTGATGCAATACTAACTTTATCAGTAATGTTAAATAAATAGGAAATAATGAATTCTCAGACTGACTGTGGCAGCTAAAGGATATGTTCTGTGTCAAAGCTGATCATAAGCAACAATTTAAGACAAACTTGTTTTTTGAATGACCAAATCTTTAATATTTGTATTTGCAGTAGACATCATTGATCTTTAAAAATAGTCAACAAATTAAGGAGAGGAGAAGAGGAAGGGAGATTGTAAGGGAGGGTAAAGGAGGTCAAATATATGGTGATGGAAGGAGAACTGACTCTGGGTGGTGAAAGCAATGCAATATATAGATGATGTATTAGATAAATGTACAGTTGAAACCTATGTAATTTTACTACCCAATGTCACCCAAATAAATTTAATCTAAAGAATAAAGAATGTGATCTGGGGACAGCTGGATTGCTCAATTGGTTAGAACACAAGCTCTGAGCAACAGGGTTGCCAGTTCAATTACCACATGGGCCAGTGAGCTGCGCCCCCTGCAACTAGAGTGAAGACAATGAGCTGCCGCTGAGCTGCTGCTGAGCTCCCAGGCGGCCAGATGGCTCAGTTGGTTAGAGCACGTGCTCTCAAGCACAAGGTTGCCGGTTTGACTCCTGCATGAGATGGTGGGCTGTGCCCACTGCAACTAAGATTGAACACAGCACCTTGACCTGAGTTGCCGCTGAGCTCTTTAGGGGCAGCCAGATGTCTCAGTTGGTTGGAGCGCGTGCTCTCAACAACAAGGTTGCCCGGTTTGACTCCAGCATGGGATGGTGTGCTGCGCCCCCTGGAAGGTCAACTGGACTTGGAGCTGAGCTGCACCCTCCACAACTAAGATTGAAAAGACAACAACTTGACTTGAAGCTGATGGGTCCTGGGGGAAACACACTGTTCTCCAATAAAGTCCTGGAAATACATGCTGTTCCCCAATAAAGTCCTGTTCCCCTTCCCCAATAAAATCTTTTAAAAAAAAAAAAAGAATGTAATCTGAAAAAAATCTGATAGTTTTCCTAATCTACAGCAAAAACTGAATTTAAGTATTATATACTCAGTGTGCCTAACATTTCCTCATTATTTCTATGCTGCAGAATTTCCCTTTATAAATGTAGGTCAAATGAAAATCATGTTTCCTTTGCTTTCTCCAAAGTCATTTTTAATTTCTTTTCCTTTTTGTCTGTGCTAGTTCTGCTTCCCTTGATGCTTAATGTTCCAAAGTAGTTGAAGAATTTCAAAATATATTGCCCTAGATATGTATATTGCTAATTGTTTTCACAGTCCTTTCAAGTCTAGAAAGAGATCATATAAATCTTGAGAATAATTTGTTGATGTTTGGTTCAAGTAAGTCCCACATGTTAATAACAATGATTGAATATTTTTTATTACTTATGTTGCTTTCTCAAAAGTGTTAAAGTTTTGTTTTAGGTGATTTATTCCTTTACAGATTTAATGAAGTTCTTGAACCTTCTTTGTAATACTGATTCCTGTAGTCCTAATCACAGCTTTGTTTATAACCTATAACATTAATAATAAGTGTTATTAGACCAAAAATTAATAGTAATAATAATCACAACAAACTTTTATCAGGTATTTACTGTGCACTAAGCTCTGCTATGTCTTTTAAATGCATATGCCATTTAATCACTGGAAAGCACTAATGTTAAATTGTTGATAGATAAGAAAAAGAAAGTTTGGAAACATTAAATTTGCTCTGGGTAATACATTGGAAGTAGATCGCACTGGCAATAAAAGTGGGAGAATAAGGGTATAAACATAAATCTGTCAGGCAAAATTTCTTGAGCAAAGAACTTTGTTGTATGATCTTATTTATTTATTTATTTATTTATTTATTTATTTTACAAATCCTAGGAGATAAGTGTAATATCATACCAATTTTATAGATGAAGAAACTGAGACATTACTTTGCTCCAGATTACACTATTACCAAGTATTTATTGAATGACTCAGTCAACCAATACTTTTTGGATGTCTACTTTGCCTGGCATTGAGCTAGGCTCTGGGTTTATGAAGACAACAAAGATACTTTCATTTACCGCCTGAGGAGAAACAAAACAAAGAGTTTTACTGTGGTGCTTAATAGATGAGCTATCCACAGGGGCCTATGGGAGCCCATCGGAGAACAGCACTCTGTCAGATAGTGGATGGGGTGGGAGTTGGAAGAAGGAATGCTGCTTAAATTGAAAACTGAAGAATGAGTAAACTTAGATGGAAGAAGGGAAGAGGGGAAGGATGGTCTAGAAAGAGAGACGACAAGCATGCTCAAAGTTTGGAGATGAAAGAAGGCTTGACAATTTCTTGAAGTCACAGGTGTAGGCAGCAGAGTAAAATGAGAAGGAGATAGTAGGGAGCGATGAAATAGCAGGTGTGAGACTGTGGCAGCCTGGGATGCTATCCTAAACTGTTGGAACTATTTATTCTGAAGGTGGTAGGAAGCTACAACAGGAATTTAACTGATAAGATCAGAAAGATCTGGCAGGTATGGGGATTGAATAGGAGATGACGTCAGGAAGAGAAATAAAGTATGAAGCCACTGGGGTCAGTGTCGCAAAAAGGTAAATCTTAAACTAAATCATTGACTGCTGGAATTGATGACTGAGGCGAGAGATCAAAGATATTACAGTAGAACTGACAATATTTGGTAAATAACAGGTTAAGGAGACTGAGAGAAAAGGAGAATTTTCAGATAACTCCCAAGTTTCTGGAAGCTTTTAGTGGTGTGTAGGTTTTGTGTAAAGAGCATGTCCTTGGCCTATAAGAGAATATAAATAAATCGGCTGCATACATTCTTCTGACCAGCCTATTTGTCATTAAAATTTTAAGTGAATAGACTAATTATGCATATTTTTATGCAGATTTTTTTTTTTTTTTTTGCCAAGGGATGATTCTTTAATTCTTATCACTAAAAGTGTTCACTTACTTTTAAAATTGTATTACAGTTTTTGTTTTAATTTTAATTACTTCAATCTTCTTGCTTTCCTTGGGCCTTTTCTTCTCTTTTAAATTCTTGGATATTATTTTCATTTAGCTTCTGTATTTTACAATGTTGAACATTTAAGAATATAAATTATTCATGAGTACTATTTATTAATTTACTTTCTTTATTAATAAAATATTTAAGGCCTTGTAATTAACCATAACTATAATCTATTATATTCCTTAGATTTGATATGTGGCATTTTTATCTTTAGTCTTTCAAAGTAGTTTGTTGTTGACAAAATATTTTGAGATTTTTAAACCTAAGCAATTTTATTTTAAAAAATATTATAATCATATTCATGTAAAATTTTAATTTTATAAAATATATAACATTTTGCTACCAGGTATTTGGTCAGTGTTTATAATTTTTCTACTGACACTTCAAATTCAGGTATATTTGTTGTTGCTAAAATAGCATAATGTTTGAAAATATAACTTTTCATTCTGTTTTATTAATAATAACAGCTATTTATCATGTTCTGATTTATATCTTTTATTTCTTTTTTATGGACTGACAATGGATTGTTAAAATCGTGTATTACTATAGTCTTTATATTTTTCTCTTTTTTATTTTTAGTAGTGTTTTTCTTGATGTATTTTGATGCTATTGCTATATTATTCACCTATAATAGTGGGTCTGTCATGCCTTCAGTTTAGATGTTGCCTTTTATCAATAAAAATGACCTTACCTTATTTTTTTTATCATCTTTCCAAGTTATCCTAGGAGTGTTTTTCTCTTATTTTAATGAATTTCACCTTGTGTAGTCTAACTCATTATTCACTAAAGAACAAGTATGTTACCATGACCGCAGGCTTATTAAATGTTTCCCCTGATTTTTCACCCACAGTGTTATTAAACATGTCATATCTGAATACATATAGACCTTTATCCCAACTTCAGCACTTTTCCAACTGTTTTCCTTTAAAGAGCCCACTTCTTTTTTATTTTGATTAATTATAAGACTAATATTGGAGAAAAATTGTTAAATTAAAACCATTCACTAATAGAAGGCTTTCTCGGGCTTGAAATGAAATTGCCTTAATGACAAGAATTCTTGCTGTTTTCTTTTCATTCCTGTATGAAAAATGATCATTTTGGAAGCTAAAGAACACTTAGTCCTTTGAAATAAAAATAACTAAGCATCTGTGAAAGGAGAAGGGTGCCCTGAACAAACAAGAGGATTACAATGGGAGTTAACTTCTCTTTCTGCCCCATCTGCTTTCCAAATGTGGATCACTCCTTGAGGTCTGCATAAAATAGAAAATGTGGGCAAGGGTAGAGGCTCATTCTTGGTTGGAAAACCTTTATTACACTTGTCAACAATAGCTGCAACCATGCTAACCATAGAGAAATATTTTATTTTTCTTATTCCCAGATTATGTTTATATAAGATTTCTTCATTTTAATTTGAGATCAACAGTAATGTAATTTCTGAGTTATAAATCAATGACTTTCTTTCTGTCTTTCCTTTTTCCAACTAAATTGGAAGAAACATGATATAGATCTTCTCTGACCAATTTATTTATGGAAGATTTTCTTCTGTGTACACACTATATGCTTTGGTTTAATTCCTAATGGGTTTCATGTTCACTGTGAAAAGCTTCTCCAAGTGAGACAGAGGTTAAAGTTCTCTAACACGAAGACAAAAAAGCCCTGGCTCATTCTAATATTTCATCTCTTTCTAGTTTATAGATATTTATTTTTGACCTTTAGTCTCTTTTGCCAGGCTAGTTTTATCTCACCCAGAAGACCAGTAAAGAGGGATGATTTTCCGAGAGATCACAAAGAAAACAATTTTTAAGAAAATAGCCACAGATTTTAATATGGCTAGTTTTATTTATATTTTTTATACTGTAGATGACTAAAAACAACCCTTTTAGATGTTTGTCCTAAGATTTGTTTTTGTTATATTTTCTTATATTTAATTTCAGCATCTTCTAATTACCTACAGTTGATTGTTTCTTAGGAATCTATCAGAGCTGAACAATAGATAAAGGAAAACATTCCTATCATTAGCAAAGCTCTGATAGTGTGAGTCACAAGATGATAGCATGAGCTTCAAAGAATAGACAGGGTCACACATATAATGAGACAGTGGCAAGAAAACACTTCATTAAAAGTAACAATCATATTACAATGGAAATTTAAAACATACAGTTAAAAACATTTCGAAGACCTGGAGAAAATTTACCAGTTCAAAGATAATACCCCTGATACAGAAGTATTGTGCTTCTTAAATGAATGACGAAAGAGCTTGTTTGGCATTATCTGGTATATTGGTGGTTAATAGCCACTTGTTTCAGATTGCTTAGTAACTAGGAATGCAGTGTTAATTAGGCCAAGGACACAGGTTTAATTCTTGTATGAGTTGGTTAGACATTGTAATGTGTTGAGTTAGGCACAGGCATAGGCATCCTTCCAAAGGCATGGTTTCCAGAACCATGACTAGATTTATTAGGTAAATTACTCTGGAGTAATCTGTTAAACTCCCTGAGCCTCAGGTTCTTCATCTGTAGCACAGGGGTAGTAGCCTCTTGCCTTTCTATCTCACAGGGGTGTGAAGAAACAGGGAGATAATGTAGTTGAGTGTTCTCTTTAAAACTGAAAAATATGACACAAGTATAAGTTATGATTAGTGCTCTTCTATTCATACACTGCAATCTCACTGTCTTGCAAATCATGTCTCTAATGTGAGAGGATGACAAATGATCTCCATTTCCCAGAACTGCCCTGTTTGCAGTAGTGAAAATCCCAAGTTCCTAGGAAACATCTCTGTTCTAGACAAACTGGACTATTACTCACCATAGTTCATAGCATGTACTTAATTAGCAGGTCGGATGAGTTTCCTTCCTGAATAGAATGTTCATTAATTCATTCATCATAAATTTTGGAGCATCCGCAATGCAACAACACTTTATGAGACAATGAGTACATAATGGGAAACAAAACAGATTGGTTTTCTGCCCTCAGAGAAAAGGCCATTCTATTCAGGCAGAGAGAAAAATTAGAACAAATAAACATATAAGGAAGACTACAACTGCAAGTTGGGAGAAATGTGCTGAAGAAAAAGAGCAAGCTTCTTTGAGCGAGAGGAGAGCATCTTTAGACTATGTAAAGGAAGGGATCTATGTGAATTAAAATTGAAGCCTGAAGAAATTTATAAAGAGCCAGCAGGAGAAGAGTGGAATGTGTATGAGTGTGGTGCTGGGGACAGGTCCAGGTAGAAGGAAGAACGTGTATGTTGGATTATCTTCTAAAGTTTTGCATTCTTAATAGAGCAACATAGGTAGGTGCCCAAGGACGATTTGTTGAATGAATAAATGTATCTGAGAGCACAACACTCAATAGTTGGTAACTAAGTCTAGAATTTGAGTCCCTCTCACCCTTTGGGGCAGTCACCTTCCTGCTATTCCTAGTATCACACTAAGAAGATGAGCCTCCTGTCTCAACTATCTTTAATACTGTGTCATTCAGGAATTGTGGTAGCCTACCTAAGACCATCTCTGTTTGTTGCCTACTTCAGAAGGTCCATGCCCAATGTCCCATAGACCTTTAAGATTTATTACACTGATTACAACTATGACCACTCACAAATCTTAGGGAAATATTGCTGACTTTTTATATTTCCATTTTAAGGAATTAAAAGATTTTGTAAATATACACTTTGAAGTGCAATGAACAATGTTATTCTCCTGGGATTATTTTTAACCCGTATTTGCCTTCTACTTTAAAGCATTTAGCTTTTCTGCTTACAAGTTTGGTTGCTTATCTATTATGGAGCAATTTGTTTTTAATAAAACAGTTGCCACTCAATGTTCCTATCTACTTGGAAGTCATTCTCCCTTTATTACATAATACCATGTTCAATTACTACATGTCCTTCAATGCCAGGTTTATTTCCATAAAACTTCACAGGAGCTCCTTAAGTGGTTGTCATTTCTTTTTTCTCTGAATTTTTTAGATATTTTCTTTGTTTCTCCTTTCCATAATTACCACTTTTTAAAAACTACTTAATGTAGTTATTTATGCTCATGGCTATCTATGCTGGTTTGTAAGCACCTTAAGAACAAGATCAGTATTTACTTTCCTTTGTATTTAGGTTCCTCTCCACATTCTTTCTCACTGCTACTTGTACTTGACCACCATATTTGTGGTGGTCATAAATCAATAAATATTTGTTGAATTAAAAAAAAATGCTTTTAGATGACACAAAACGAAAATGAAAATATTTTGCGAATAATTAGAAACAGAGAAGTTAGGTTTGGGGCGCGGAAAGAGAGGGGACCCTAGCTGTGTAAAAAAGTCATAGTGTGATGCAGACATTGTTGCAGTATGGCCTCTAACAAGATAAAGATAATTGAAGCGAAGGACACTGTGGTCGTAGATCAATCACTTTTATTTACCAGAGTAGGAAGCAATGAGTCTTAATGTAAGAGGAACTGTTGTAATCAAATTGTTCCAGTATTTTCTGGGTGTTCCTGTTTGAAGTCATCTGTTTTGGAGTTAAAACTGGCAAAATCCTGTATTTAAAGAAAAAGGAAGGGTTATTGCATCCTATGTGGTGATGTGCCCCTTGAGGCTGCCTCCCCAAGTGTACTTGCCCCTGAAAAAGCTGAATCGCTCTGGGCTCTCA
Source organism: Rhinolophus sinicus (assembly GCF_057876585.1). Classification (NCBI taxonomy): domain Eukaryota; kingdom Metazoa; phylum Chordata; class Mammalia; order Chiroptera; family Rhinolophidae; genus Rhinolophus; species Rhinolophus sinicus. Next base: position 82,879,751 of record NC_142501.1, read on the forward strand.
ACTGCCATGAAAGAAAACTGGAAGAGTACATTTAATAGAATCCTAGGTCCTATAATCATTGACATCAGTACACACGTTACTTTATCGAATTTGACTGTTCATCTAATCATACCAATTCCTGTGATCCGATCTGATGACTAATAGAATGGAAAATTCTATTTTAATTTTGCATTTATAGATTGGATGAAATGACAGAATGAATCTTTTTTTGGATTACTAACTTTGCTGGTAGGTGGATAAGGGCAGCCCCTTTGAGAGCTCCAGGACCCCAACTCTCTCTTGCTATACAACTAGGACTTCCTACTGTTTTGTGGAGGACTTTTCCTTTCTACAATATATACTCCTCTAATTTTTTAGTATTTAAAATAAGTATGTGTACATTTGTGTACATGTCTGGAAGTAGACAATCATATTTTACACATTTAAATGTTAAGTTAGATATTGAGCAATTGATGTGCATGAATTACTATTATAAACAGGAAAAGAAAGAGATTTTTAAAGAGAGAAACTCTTATCCCTAGAGAATGATTTTTTAGATTAACACATGAGTCTCAATTTTTTAAACCATCTATAATGCTTTCCTTCTTTTGTGGACTCTACATTGAGAAAAAGTCTGGACACAATTAGATATAAAGCGTTTTTCCATTTATTATTAATTTCACATGTATGAACCAGAACACTTCTAGAAGCATTAGATATCTAGAGTTCCCATTAAATTGCTATAATTTCAGCCACCTGCAAGAAACAGTTGCATGAGACATGTTATTGGTTGATAAGTGTTAAGTAGACATCGGGGTAGAAAAGTTAATAAAATTGCTGAAAATTTCTTGATGGAAATAGTGTTAAAATTGCCTTAAAAAACCATTCTATCCAAGCAGCTATGTAAATGTAAACAGTACCGTTACTTCAAGTACTTCAAGAACTATTTCATAGTCCACAAATTATCAGCAGTTGTATTTTTCTACAACTAAAGACTCAATATCTATCCCACCTATTTTTTCACACTTAGCTATGTACTACTTTGTGATAATTCATGTTTGCTTATACATGTGTGTATATCATGTCTTCCTAAGAAGATTCATCTGTTCATTTGTCTATTTATCGTTCTGTCCAAAAATCCTTCAGTGGTGGGCCTGGCATTATGCATAGAGGAGTCAGTAGAAAAATACACACAACATTTTCCTCAAGGGATTGGGAGTTTAGAAGAGCTCATGGTTCCTATGACACAGTGAACCACCAGACACCATGGAAATAAAAGAAAAGCATTGCAGACATGGGCTTGCATAAGGTTAACAACTTTAACAAGACAATGTTTTATAAATAAATAAATATCTTTCCTTCTCAAGACTTGTTCCCATAAGTAGTTAAGATAAAAATGAGATTAAAAAGAAACATTAACTATCCTCTACTTGGGCCTATTGCAGAGTGGCTCTTTGTCAGATTCTGCTGAACATTAAACAGATTAGTTTAGTAAGCTACCTCCGTACTCTAGTAAATAATTAACATTTCTCTTCAGACTTCCAGAAAGAAATGTCAAAATTTCATTTACAGTTGTAAGAAATGAGTCTTTTGCTGGGGAATTGCCCTTTTGAAGTAAAACACTGCTTGTAGTTGAATGAGGAGGGGGCAACATCAAGGAGAACCTAATACAGATTGATCAGAGACGTGCTTTTCATTCAGTCCAGATCCATTAACTATGCATTTGAGTCCAGAAGAACGACGTGAGTGCCAGAATTCAACTGAGGACAAAAAAGGAATACCAACTTCCTAGATTCTTAAAGCCATTTAAGATATCAACTTCTAAGAACAAATGTAATTTTAGGTCATAATTCAAATGTAAGTGGCATTTTTTCACTTTTCTTAATTGTCTTAACTTCTCAACTTTGTGCATTTGCTTCATTCATTTGCTCTTTTATAAGCTAGCCTAAACTGTTGTGTTCAGGGGTACACACACACATACACACACACACGTAAATTGATATAAACTTACAATTATATCTTTAAATATATTACAACATTCAAATGACCTCTTGTCTTTTCTATAACCAGATCTCCCCAATTTTCCACCAGTATGAACTGGTCTACACTTAGAAATTAATTAATAACAATTAAAACACATTTTGCAAAGCATTATGCTTTGTGTGCAACCTGAGCTTTTCTCTTACCCATCACAACTAGTCTATGGTTTGAGGCAGTACACCCTCATTTACAGATAAAGAAACAGAAACCAACCCGAGGTCTTAGAGAAAGAATACGACTGTGCTATGATCTGAAAGCCATTGCCATTGCTCACTTTACCTGACAATAATTGAAAGACAAACTTCTCTTTGTTTTATAAATTAAAGCTGTACCTAATCCTTTGGCACTTTGGTATTGTTTCCTTGACTATCAAGAGAATGTGTACTACCTCTTCCGTCTAGAATGCTATTTCCTCCTAGTCCTTCACCTGGCTAAATTTCCTACTAAGTTTTCAAGTCTCGGCTCATAGAACTTCTCTGAAGAAGACATACGTGGCAACCAAATTGGGTCAATTTCTTCCTTAACATCCTGCATATAGCTCTTTCTTAAGCACTTTAAACTTTGAGAATTTGAACAACGACTTGTTCACAGTTTTATGGTCAGCTCCGAATCTGGACCTGCCATGGAATAAATATGTGTTGAATAATTATATGAATGAGATCACTATATATCAAATTGTTCTGAAGTAGGTTAGAATTATATGTTAGTCATGCAAAGTGTTGCAGTAAGGGGTAAAGGAATGAAAAGAGCCTGAAGAAAGGAAAAGCGTAGGTGATCCCGGAGGCAGCTCAAACATACCCATAGAAAAAATGGTGTCTATTTAGAAAGCCGAAAGAGGACAAGTGAGACAAACTAACCATCTAATCGCTGAGAGCATGAAGAGTAAAACAGGGACTAGAGTGAGATGAAATAAAACTGGAGATAGTTCCCAGAGCAAGCTGTTAATCCCCAAATTTCCCTTTCTGCTACATCTAGGTGTTCTGGAACTAACGTCGATCACAGAGTTCAATTGTGTTCTTAAATCATGATGTACCCACAAGTGGGTTGAATATTATCTATTTTTAGCAATATGTAAATGACTACAAATATGCTAAACACTAGTTCACCGAGTACTTATTTTCCCACTTTATTAGAGAAGAAAATTACCCGATTCATAGAATGTTTCATTTTCTTGTCCACAGAGCCTATTGCTCAAGCATAGCTCTTGCTAACCTGCCAATTTATTTCAGAACCATAAAAGGAAACTCATGTGAACACATTATGTAAATTGAGTTATTACAAAATCAAAGTAGAGGTCAGAAGTAGGGTGGACTCTTCACCAGTTGGTTAAGAAGAAATATTCATAATATACAATGATATCCTGGGAAGATGCCAGGCTGGGCTCAGTCTTTTCTGTCTTCCTATCATGGCCTCACTCGGTGATAAGGATTTGAGCAAAGTGATCTCTAAAGTCACCTTCACTTCTAAAATCTATGCCTTTTGATGTTTCTTCCTCCAAGTGACTGCCTTTTACTTATTTTGTTGGTCAACCATGTATTCTTTATAAATAGGCAAATACTCGCACATCACTCAGTATGAATTGTTAGCAGTTCCTGGGTGAGAATGGTGAAGAGCAGGATTTAGAGATGCATAAATGGTACATTCACTGGAATTTGCATATTACCAACCATGTGAACGCATGTATTAGGTTGGTGCAAAAGTAATTGTGATGTAAAAGGTTAAAAATAATTGCAAAAACTGCAATTACTTTTGCACCAACATAATAAGTTTCTCAAATTTTGTAAGCCCTGCTTTGCTCATCTGTAAATTGGGGTTAATGACAGAAACAGGCTTATAGAGTTGTGGGAAGTGTTAAATGAGATGATGCATGTAAAGTGGTATACATTTACTGACTGATAAATACTGTTTTATTAATTTTGTTAGTTTTGTGGGAAAGCTGTTCAAATTTTCAGATATTTGAATTTTATTCATTTACATGTCCTTTCCTATTATCCCAGAATAAAACAAGAGGTTACTTAAAAAAATAAAGTTTAGTCAATAACTAGAGGAGCCACATAAGTGGTTTAATTGCTGCATAAACCCCATAATGTTATTTTTTATGCTGAGACCCCAATTAACTTCAGTTGAGTACCTGTGAGGTATGAATTTCTGCTAATTCCAGATAGAACAATTGGATATGTCACAAAATGTGTTGTTGAATAAATCATGTTTGTTTGTTTTTTTCCAGCCGATTCAAAGACTTCGCAGCATATTATCATAAAAATGGGCAAGGATGTTTTTACTTTGCTTGTAAGGCCATTCCAAGATCTTGGCCATTAGCTCTGAGGGCAAACTGCAGACATTCTCATTAATTAATGTATGAACTTTCTTGCTTTGCTAAATTATCTTTTCCACAGTTGATGATTTTTCATTGTGTCTATAGCTTCTTTGTGCCTTCCAGTTTTTTCCCTGGAGATGGTGCTTTTTATCATTAGTGATCTTATTCCACAAATGAGACTCTTCCAGGAGCCAATTATCTGTTGTTTGGGTAATGGCAGGCAGTCCATGATCCTGAGATGATTTCATAGACAGCATTAGTTTCATGGATGGGTTATGCAGGGTGCTGGTTTCCTAACTGGGATATAAGACATAAAATCCTGTACAAAGTAGATTACCAAAGTCATTTGGTTACTATTTAGCATTAATGTCTAAGTATGCTAGAGGTTAAAACTAACAGGGAAATTCCTTCAGCACACCACATGCTTTATGCATGTTATTTGTTATTCACAATTACAACCCTGGCTAGCTAAGTTGTATACGTTTTGATTTCATAGATGTTTATACTGAAGCTTAAAGCAGTGACTATAGCTGGCCCAATATCACAGAGGTACGTAATTAAGCAAGCTTGAGCCTAGGTCAGTTTTATTCCAGAACATGTGGTATTTCCAATACACCACAACAGCAAGTAGTGTGTACTCACAGAGAAGCATCGTGCTGGATGCTAATTTTGAAAATGTAATAACTCTATGAAATAGATAATATTGTTCCTCAAAGAAAAAATGAAAAGAAATACTGTGAAAAGGATGTTTTAAAGTGAATCAAATGATACTGGTTCAGGGAAGAGACTTCTCATATATTCATGGGATACCTGCCATTCATTCATTGATAATTATATGATAAGCCCTACTCGGTGCCAAGCATTGACCTGGGTACCAGGGGGTACCATAATGAACAAAAGCAAGAATGGTCTTTGTACTCAAATTGCTTATGATCTTATTGAGGAGAGATAGTAATAAAATAAATTTAAAATTATATGATTACATATATTTGCTGTGATCCATGTTTTAACGGAAAAATATAGGAGCCTATACAAATTATACTAAGGGGATATGGGCTCATATGTGCTACAAGAGAACAAATTTAAAATCATAAAAACCCAAAAGGATTTATCTATTATGTACATTTGAATATTCAGATTTGCAATACTGATGTAATGATGACATAGATAAACTAATATAATTGAGTTTATAGTTTTAATAATTGTAGTTAAACATAAATAGTTTGGTAATTCCACTTGTGGCTTTCTTAGAATGGTGAAATTATGGGAATTTTTTCTTTTTTTCTTTTTTGTTTTTTGTTTTCCATTTAAAAATGTATTTGGTTACATGATTTTTAAAAAGTGGAAACAAAATGATTTCACATATTAAAATATTTTCTAAGAATTCTGACTGAATCTTGAGAAACACTGTGGGGTGTGTGTGTGTGTGTGCTGTATAGTATGATTTTTTTTCATTATTTTTGGCTAAATTAACTTCATAATCCTTCAGTTTGGAAAGTAAAGAACTACAGCTGCAACTCAGCTGCTGTGATTGCCTTTCCTGGTTTCTGGCTCATAGATTTGGTTAAAAGGAAAATTGAAAATGTATCCAACCTTGAACTAATGTCTACAAGATAGAGCAAAGCTATGGAATGCAAACTTTTAAGGTACTAGCTCATTTCCACTTTTGATAAGTAATCAGAATGCAAAATGGAATGAAAATTATTTTGTTATTCATATATTTGCAATCATACCAATCCAGGATCAGAAGCAATTTTGTGTTAGGAGACATTTTTAGTGATAGATCTTAAATTATATATATATATATATATATATATATATATATATGTAAATATATATACATATATATTGGTGTATATGTAAGTATATGTATTATATATACATACACACACATAGAGCTATATATACACATATATATGTACATATATATGTATATCTATATATATGCATATATATACATATTTTCTAGTATGCATAATATATTTCATAGTAACTGTAATATATTTTTTCCTGGATATTACTTTTATTTAAATATATTTTTATTATCTTTCTTATTAGAAAAGTAATACTTGTGACAGGTTTACTATAGGAATTTTAACAATGCAAATTAGAAAAAGCAGAAACTGATAATGGTCCATAATCCCATCACACAAAGATACAGAGTGCCTAAATAGGTAGCTGCATAAAAAGGTTAAGACACTACATGGCTAGAAAATAAACACTGTTCCCCACCTCCACTTCCCTCCCTCTTTCCATATATGCACCCAATGCACCTTCAAAATGACTTCTAAAACAGCTTAAAATAAGAGGTGAATTATTTTAAGTAATGTGCACTGACTGATATTGTAAATAGAAATCACGTAGCTATTGACTGACTTAGGGCTATATTTTCTTCTCTCTATGCTACCTCAGGGTATAATTTCAGTTAAAAAACACAAATATATTAAAGGTGTTTTGCTCTTGAACATTCTGTGACTACCTTGACAGTAACACGAATTCACTGCAATATCGCACAGTGAAGACAGAAAGGAAGTGAGAGGCTTTTCGAATGTTAACAGTACTAAAGTCATTTTAAAGGCTTTAATGAATGCTAGCTTCGTTTGTCCTCCGTCAAGTCTGCATTCTCTTCTGTCTCTGTCATCTTTAACTGACCAGCATTACTGACTGAAAAATGAGAGCTGCGTTTCTGTTATTGTTGTTTTATGTATGACCGTAGATATAAATCTATAATAAATTGCTCAATCTGAAAAAGTAACATTGAAGGGAAAAAAATCTAAAGCCAGCTTTTGATGTGTATGACATTAAGGATTTGGAAGCTGGTTAGCAGTAACTGTGTCCCATTTTGTTTACACATCTCTGATGGGGTTAATATATAGGGCCAGTGCAAATGAGTGTTATATAGCCAAGTAATGATAGCCCGGGGCACAAGAAACAGGGGCTGACATCCTGACATTTATTTTCAGAATAGCCGAACATTTTCCAGGCACATTTTGTGGGCTCACTGACAAAAGTTCTTCTGTTAGCCATCTAGAATGAAATTCTTCTCAACATGACATAATTGAGGATCCACCTTAAAACACTTGGAAAAATAAAGACCTTTTCAAATTCAGATTGACTTTTTGTAGCTCTCAGTTTTTACTTTATGAAGACACTGAGCTTGAAATGAATGTAGTTCTGAATTTTTGTGGGTATAAAAAAGTTGGAGAGCTAAAAGGCCCTTTAGCAACTGCTGCTGCTTAGATTGTTTTTAAGATATTTTAAATTTTAAATCAAAATAAGTATGTAAAGAATTGGTTGTTTTAATCATTTTTTCAGGAGTCTTATATTGTAATATTTAATATTTTATACTGGAAAAACAAAATATCAGCTGACAGTGAGGGTTATTTTTAAAAAGGGTCACTAGTTTTAGGCTTAAATAACATCTTTCAGTTTAGCACAGCTGTTGAGTGTTTAGATAGTGAACTAGAATAAAGGATTTTCTGGAGGAGATAACTTGCGGTGTATATGATGATATCATAACAAGGGTCGGGTAAAGTATGCCAGAGAAAGTCAAGGGCCTACGCACTAACTAGGTTGAGGGTCCAGGAGAGTCAAGGAAGGGCTTGGCTTTGAACAAATCACATGATCAGATTATGTGGGGGGTAGGCTGAAGGTGTGTGAACTTGGAAAAAGGTAAATCAAAAAGCAACTGACGCTGGGTGGTGAACACACAACGTGATATATAGACGATGTATTACACTTGAAACCTATGTAACTTTACTAACCATTGTCACCCCAATAAACTTTAATTTAAAAAAATAAAGAAGCAGCAATGGGATTTCTTCAGATAATTGCCCAGATGTGGGATTACCGGGTCCTTCTTTGTCACTTGTTTTAGCCTTTGATTTAAAATCTATTTTGTCTGGTATAAGTATTGCTACCCCAATTTTTTTTTTCATTTCCATTATAACAAAATATCTTTTTCCATTCCTTTACTTTCAGTCTGTGTGTCTTTTGATCTGATGTGAGTCTCTTGAAGGCAGCATAAGGAAGGGTCTTGTTTTCTTATCCATTCAGTAATCTTTTGACTGGAGCTCTTAATTAATTTACATTGAAAGTAATTGTTGATAGGTATGTAGTTACTGCCATTTTATTATTTATGTTTGATTATTTTGTTTGTCTTAAAGAAATCCCTCTAAGATTCCTTGTAATATTGGTTGGGTGGTGAATTCCTTTAGCTTTTTCTTGTCTGGGAAGATCTTTATCTGTCCTTCAATTTTAAATGATAGCTTTGCTGGGCCAGTAATCTTGTTTGGAGGTCCTTGTTTTTCCATCACTTTGAATATTTCATGCCAATCCCTTCTAGGCTGCAAAGTTTCTGTTGAGAAATCAGCTGATAATTGTTAGTAAAGTTACACAGGTTTCAAAGGTACAATTCTATAATACATCATCTATATATTGCATTGTGTATTCACAACCCAGAGTCAGTTCTCCTTCCTCACCGTATATATGATCCCATTTACCCTCATCTACTACCCCTCTCCCCCTTACCCTCTGGTAACCACTAAACCATTGTCTATGTCTATGAGTTTTTGTTTCTTTGTCTTGTTCCTTTGTTGCTTTCAGTTTTATATCCCATATATCAGTAAAATCATATGGTTCTTGACTTTTTCTGTCTGACTTATTTCACTTAACATAATAATCTCAAGATCCATTTGTGTTGTCGCAAATGGCACTATTTCATCTTTTCTTATGGCAGAATAGTATTCCACATCTTCTTTATCCAATCATCTATCGAAGGACACTTTGGTTGTTTCCACAATAAACTTTAATTTAAAAAAAAAAATAATCAGCTGGTAGTATGGGAGAAAAAGAGGAAGGGATTAAGAAGTACAAATTGATTATTACAAAATAGTCATAAGGATGTAAGGTATAGCATAAGGAATATAATCAATAATATTGTAATAACTATGTATAGTATCAGATAGGTACTAGAATTATTGGGGTGATAGATGGGAGGGGGATTGAGTGACCAGGTGAAAAAGGTGAAGGCATTAAGAAAGATAAATTTGTAGTTACAAAATAGTCATGGGATGTAAAGTAAAGCATAGGGAATATAGTCAGTAATATGGAAATAGCTGTGTATAGTGCCAGGTAGATACTAGACTAGTCAGGATAGTCACTTCTTAAATTATGTAAATGTCTAACCACTATGCTGTATACCTGAAATTAATATAAAATAATGTTGAATGTCAACTGTAATTGAAAAACTTTAAAAGGGGTGGGGAAGGAAAAGGAGTGAATAAGAGATTCAGATTTCCTGGTATAAAACAAGTCATGGGGATGCGATACACAGCCTTGGGAACATAGTCAATAATATTGTGATAGCGTCATATGGTGTCAGATGGTTGCTGGACTTATCATGGTGATCACTTCTTTAGGTATATAAATGTTGAGTAACAATTGTGTATGCCTGAAACTAATGTTATATTGTATATTAGCTATAGTTTAATAAAATTATTTAAATAAAGTAACAATTGGGGTACTCTGGATGAGAAAAATCAAGAGTCTTGCAATAGTTCAGAAAAGAAGTAGACATGACTGAGGGCTATTTAGTCTAATTCTTTAAAATAAGCATAATGAGAAAAAGGATTTGGGGAGCTTAAATGTTTAGATACAATTAATTCCCGATCCAAATAATTTAGGTCCACTTTGTAGAATGCAGACCTCATCTACATCGTCATCTTTTTATTTAATCATATGGCAAAAGCCCTTTTTGATAATTTCCATTCTTTCAATTTATGCATAACTCCTTACATTCTTGAAATTTAGAGTAGAATTTGGATAACATAATCCATCATCTTGGAACAAGATGGAGAAATTAATTATATGTATATTCTAGGACATTTCTTAACATACTATTTGACCATTTTCTGTTGATCTAATTTTAAGATATTTAATTTGTATTATTTAGTGAGCCATGTGTCTTCACCAGAAGAACAAAATAATATGAAATTAAAATTAAAAATACAATTTAACAACACCTAATTTTATTTTTTTCTGAATTGATTGCAGTAATTTATTAGTATATTTTACATTAAAAGATACCTACAATTGCTTCCAAATATTTGTGTCCTTTTGAATTATTTTCAAAGCATAGTCTTTTCCTAAGAAAAAATAGATGTGGATCTAAGTCTAAATTTAGATTATGTCTTTGGAGATTTCTATCCTTGGACCCCTCCTTTCTAATATGTAGCACAGAACAATGTCTCTGCTAAAGAATCACACTTGACAACTTTCATGGTGACATCATCACTCCTCTAAGAACCTTTACAAAAAAAATGTCCTTGAGGACAATTCCATGTGAGCTTGGAAAAAAACAGAGACGGAGCTGATTAAATAATGAAGCAAGGTCATCCTCTGCTTCCTTAGAACATGTTTTTATTACTTTGAAAGGAACTTTGGAATTGAATCAAAAAATTTATGGCAGCCCCTCCCAGCCTAGAAGTTGTGTTTAGATTATTAAAAAGATTTGTCTGGTGTTAGTAAAATTAAAATGGGGGATATGCAGTGCCATTTCCATTTAAAATCTATATAAGCTTCTGTGTGTAAGTCACATATTAATATTTATTTCCCTATTTTAAAAGATTTTTTCTATTACATATGACTAGAATAATAAGACATTAAAAAATGATCTATCCTTTATAATCATGGAAGAATCAGATGCAGATTTTAGTATAAAACAATTTAATTGTATACATTCTAAGACTTGTTTACAACATTCTCCCTCTTATATAGTCAAAAAAAGAGAAATCTCATTTGAAAATTACACTGTAATACAATACTGTGTAAAGTCACCTATTTTAAATTTAACTATTCATTTCTAACTCTGCTACTTTTGACATATCACAGTTAATGTTTATCAGATAAATGCATAGAAAATAAAATAAATGCACTATTTTATGTTTCCTATATTTATGCAAAACTATAATTGTTAAAAAATATTCCAGATAATCAGAAATTAAATTCATGTTATTGGGCAGGGGAACCATCTACTTTTAGAACTTTATGTTTTCTCTTCTTCATTCTGTTTTCCCCTTCTGTTTGCAAATAATTGTTGCAGTCTTCTCAATCACTCTCATATCTTTTCTTTGAAAATTTGCTTTAGATACATTCCAAAACAACTCTACACTCAATAATCATTAACGAATATTGTCCCAGCCTGCCCTTTCTGGTCAGATAGCCACCAAGAGAAAAAATGTTTTATGAGGCATCGCCTTTAAAAGAAATTACCTCTGACTACTAGGGAACTATAACTGCAGCGCTTCTTTTTCTACAAATCTATGTTGTTCTTTGCATTCCCAAATCAAATGATTTATTTTGATTTAAAGATTTTTCCAAATTTTGTTATCATCATAGCCCTGATATGAAAATTATCTATTGCGCACCACAAATCTCCTAAACCTAAATTAAAATGATGGATTGAAATGTTTCCCAATAGAGCAGCAAGCTGGAAAAAGACATGTACTAGGAATTAATCTTATTTGCAAAATATTCCTCCGGCATGTTTTGTGAACTTCAATTGTATATGAACTGGTCTCTTCCACTAAGTTTAGCTCCTAGAGGGCACAGGTCATATGTTTTAAAATTTTTTCTTCAGTATGTCCATTGTAGTACTTTGCACAAATTAGATGATCAACACAGTTTGGCTCTCCTTGTCACTGCTGGTGACGCTTTTCCTCTTGGCCTTAGTTATTCATCAGGTGATTATGTGGTTGCCTAATTGGTTTCCTGGCTTCCACGCTTTTTCTTACCCAATTTATCTTACATAGCATTACCAATAGGAGAACTACATTAATTATGTTATTCCCTTGCTCAAAAACCCCTCCATTCTTGTAGGATTTCACCTGACTTTTCACTTCCTTTCTTAGACTTAAGCATACAGCTTGAAATTTTTACTATGAGCATGTAGTTTCACTTAAATATAATTAAAACTAAAAGCTATTTTTATTGTGAAAAGACAAAAACATTCAAAGGACTGAACATTTGCTATAATAAAAGAATTCTGAATGTAATAGCATTTCTGGTTCCAAAATGAATATCAGTCTCTACATTTCAATCTGTTGCTGCAAATGACCAAACTTTATATCAGTCATTGTAAGGAGCAAAATATATGCATAAATACACATAAATATACACATGTAAAACCAATAGATGGGTTTTTTAATGCATCTACATTTCTCTTTTTCTTATATTTTATTTTATATGTGAATATTTATTTATTTTCAATAAATGGTTTTATATACGTATACCTTACATGTATGACAAAAGGTGGAGGTCTAGAATGATATTTACCAAATGCCGACAGTAACTGTTCTTGTACAATACGATAATTTAGTGTATTTATTTGCATTTGTACATTTTTTGAAGTGAGTTTATAGCTTGTGTCATAGTCTCCAAGACATAGGTGATCACCTAAATATTAAAATCTACTTTTCTTGGCAAACTTTAATTTCTAGACAACAGGTCTCCTGTCTTTATTTAGAAAACATTACACTGATCCTAACATCTTTGCTCTTCCTGATACCCAATCATCTTCTTTTCAGTGTTCTCTTTCCTTCTCTTAAGGCGAACGTTATTATCTGATGCCTCTTTCAAGACCCAGACCATATACCCACTCCTTACCCTTCAGAAATCACCCCCAAATCTCTTCTTCCTCTCAATTCTAACAGCACAATGATCTGATTAGATGTTGATCACTTAGTGACATTTTGGTTCTATTTCTTTTTATGAGAATATGTGGTACCTTCTCATCTGGGTGGTAAGCTAATCACATACAGGAATTATGACTCTTTTTAAAAGATTTTTATTAAAATATAGCTAACATATAATATTGTGTTCATTTCAGGTGTCTGCCATAGTTATTCAACATTTATATACCTGAAGAACTGATCACCATGACAAGTCCAGCAACCATCTGACACTGTACCACGCTATCACAATATTATTGACTCTATTTCCCATGCTGTACATGGAAATTATATGAATTGGGTGTTTTATATCCGGGGATTTGAGCTTCCTATTCCTCTTCAACTTTTTCCCCCTTTTAAATTTTTCAGTTATAGTTGACATTCAGTATTACTTTATATTAATTTCAGGTATACAGAACAGTGGTTATACATTTATATAACTTAAGTGAATCCCCTGACTAGTCCAGTAAACACTGGCACTAGACATAGCTATTACTATATTATTGACTATATTCCTATGCTTTACTTTACATCCCCAACTATTTTTTAATTACCAATTTGTACTTCTTAATGCCTTCACTTTTTCCATCCTGCCCCCAAGCCCCTTCACATCTATCACCCCGATAAATCTAGTACCCATATGACACTATACATAGTTATTACAACATTATTGATTATATTCCTTATGATATAATTATATCACCATAACTACTTTGTAAAAACCAGCTTTTACTTCTTAATCCCTTTCCCTTTTTCACTACCCTCTCAACTCCCCTCCTATCTGTCAACCATCAAAATGTTCTCTGTATCTGTGAATTTGTTTCTGTTTTGTTTGTTTGTTTATTTTGTTCTTTAGATTCCACATATAAGTGAAATTACATTGTTCTATCTCTATCTGACATACTCCACTCAGCAGAATACCCTCCATGTCCATCCATGCCACTGCAGATGGCAAGAACCCACCCCTTTCCATGGCCAAGCAAAATTCCATTGTATATATGTACCACTTCTTCTTTATCCATTCTTTCACTGATGAATACACAGACTGCCTCCACATCTTGGCTATTGTAAACAATGCTGCAATGAACATAGGGACGAACATATCCCTTCGAAATAACATTTTGGGTTTCTTCAGATAAATAGCCAGAAGTGGTATTACTGGGCCCTCCTTTGTCTCTTAGTATAGCCTTTGTTTTAAAGTCTACTTTGTCTAGTACAAGTATTGCTACTCTAGCTTTTTGTTTGTTTGTTTCCATTTTCATTAAATATCTTTTTCCATCCCTTTATTTTTAGTCTGTGTGTCTTTCAATCTGGAGTGAATCTCCTGTAGGCAGCGTATGTAAAAGTCTTGTTTTCTTATCCATTCAACTACCCTATCTTTTGATTGGAGCATTTATACCATTTACATGTAAAGTAATTGTGTTTTTTTTTTAATTTTATTAGTTTCAGGTGCACAAGACAAAGCAAAACTTAGACGTTTATCATTTATATCCCTCACACTGTGTGAACCCCTCTCCCCCTATCCACTATCCCTCTGACATCACACAGAGCCATTACATTTCCACTGTCTCTATTCCTAATGCTACACTCCACTTCCTGTAATAATATACAAACAAATATATATATAAAATTATAGTTGGCATTCAGTATTGTTCAGCGTCAGGTGTACTGTGCAGAGATCAGGCATCTACATCATCCCTGAGGTGGTCTCCCAAATGGGACACATGTTCATCGGATACCCTACAACATCTTTACATTATTGATTACATTCCCCAAATTAATTTTCAAAACCCCGTGGCCATCTTGTGGTTACCGACTATTTTCTAAACCTCTCACCTTCCCCTTATCTCCACCCCCCCGCCCCTCTAGCAACCCTCAGTTTTTCCTCTATGTCTCCAAAACTGTTTCTGATTAGTTCATTCACTTATTCTTTTCTTTAGATTCCACATATAAGTGAGATCATATGGTATTTGTCTTTCTCTGTCTGACTTATGTCACTTAACATTATGTTCTCTAGGTCCATCCATGTTGTTGCAAATGGTAAGATTTCTTTCTTCTTTATGGCTGCGTAACACTCCATTGTATAATGTACCACAGTTTCTTAATCCAGTCATCTACCGATGGGTATTTCAGTTGTTTCCATGTCTTGGCTATTGTGTATAGTGCTTCAATAAACATAGCAGTGCATAAAGATTTTTGAACTGGAGTTTTGGATTTCTCCAGATAGATACATAGGAATGGGATTGCTGAATCATAAGGTAGTTCCATTTTCAGATTTTTGAGATACCTCCATACTGTTTTCCATAGTGGCTGCACCAATCTGCATTCCCACCAACAGTGCATAAGCGTTCCCTTTTCTCCACATCCGCGCCAGCACTTGTTGTTTGTTGATTTATTGATGATAGCCATCCTGACTGGGGTGAGGTGGTATCTCATTGTGGTTTTTATTTGCATTTCTCTGATGGTTAGTGAGGTTGAGCATTTCTTCATATGTCTGTTTGCCATCTGTATGTCCTTTTTAGAAAAATGTCTCTTCATGTCCTCTGCCCATTTTTTAATTGGGTTCTTTGTTTTTTTGGAGTTGAGTGAGTTTTTTATAAATTTGTGATATTAACCCCTTATCAGATATATCATTGGCAAATATCTTTTCCCATTCAGTAGGATCCCTTTTTGTTTTATTGATGATTCCATTTGCTGTGAAAAAGCTTTTTAGTTTGATGTAATCCCACATGTTTATTTTTTCTCTTACTTCCCTTGCACGAGCAGATATATCAGTAAAAATCTTACTCCAGGTAATGTCTGTGAAGTTTCTTCCTATATTTTCTTCTAGGAATTTTATGGTTTCAGATCTTACATTTAAATCTTTAAGCCATTTTGAATTTATTTTTGTATGTGGTCTAAGGAGGTGATCCAGCTTCATCTTTTTGCATGTGTCTGTCCAGGTTTCCCAGCACCATTTATTGAATAGACTGTCTTTACCCCACCGTACATTCTTGCTTCCATTGTTGTAGATTAAATGGCCATATAGACATGGATTTATTTCTGGACTCTCTATTCTGTTCTATTGATCTATGCATCTGTTTTTAAGCCAGTACCATGCTATTTTGATTACTATAACCTTGTAGTATAATTTGATGTCAGGTATTGTTATACCTCCCACTTTGTTCTTATTTCTCAAGATTGCTGAGGATATCTGGGGTCTTTTATGGTCCCATATAAATTTTAGGATTATATGTTCTATTTCTGTGAAAAATGTCATTGGTAGTTTGATAGGAATTGCGTTGAATATGTATATTGCCTTAGTCAGTATGGACATTTTAACTATATTAATTCTTCCTATCCATGAACATGGTATGTGTTTCCATCTATTTGTATCTTCTTTCATTTCTTTCTTCAGCGTCTTATAATTTTCTGAGTACAGATCTTTTACTTCTTTGGTTAAATTTATTCCCAGGTATTTTAGTCTTTGGAGCAATTGTAAATGGGATTGCTTTTTTAATTTCTCCTTCTGATGTTTTATTATTGGTATATACAAATGCAACTGATTTCTGAATATTAATTTTATATCCTGCTAGTTTACTAAATTCATCTATCAGCTCTAATAGTTTCTTGGAGGAGTCTTTAGGGTTCTCTATATATAGTATCATGTCATCTGCATATAATGACAATTTCACTTCCTCCTTACCGATTTGGATGCGTTTTATTTTTTTTCTTGTCTGATTGCTGTGGTTAGAACGTCCAGCACTATGTTGAATAGAAGTGGAGAAAGTGGGCAACCTTGCCTTGTTCCTGATCTTAAGGGGAATGGTTTTAGCTTTTCCCCATTGAGTATGATGTTAGCTGTGGGTTTATCATAGATGGCCTTTATTATGTTGAGATATGATCCCTCTATTCCCACTTTCTTAAGGATTTTTATCATAAATGGCTGCTGGATTTTATCAAATGCTTTTTCTGCGTCTATTGATATGATCATATGATTTTTATTTTTCATTTTGTTAATGTGGTGTATCACATTAATTGATTTGCGGATGTTGAACCACCCTTGCATACCAGGGATGAATCCCACTTGATCATGCTGTATGATCTTTTTAATGTATTGCTGAATTCTGTTCGCTAATATTTTGTTGAGGATTTTTGCATCCATGTTCATTAGCGATATCGGCCTGTAGTTTTCTTTTTTTGTGGTGTCTTTGTCTGATTTTGGGATCAGGGTGATAGTGGCTTCGTAAAAAGTGTTTGGGAGTCTTCCCTCCCTCTGGATTTTTTGGAAGAGCTTGAGGAGAATAGGTGATAATTCTTTTTTGAACGTTTTGTAAAATTCACCTGTAGAGCCATCTGGTCCAGGGCTTTTGTTTGTTGGGAGATTGTTGATTACTGATTCAATTTCCCTGGTGGTAATCAGTCTATTCAGGTTTTCTGTTTCTTCTTGAGTTAGCCTTGGAAGGTTGTACGCCTCTAGAAAATTGTCCATTTCTTCCAGGTTGTCAAATTTGTTGGCATACAGTTGCTCATAGTAATTTCTTAAAGTTTTTTGTATTTCTGCAGTGTCTGTTGTCACTTTTCCTCTTTCATTACTGATTTTATTAATTTGGGTCCTCTCTCTCTTTTTTTTAATGAGTCTGGCTAAAGGTTTGTCAATTTTGTTTATCTTCTCTAAGAACCAACTCTTGGATTCATTGATCTTTTGTATTGGTTTTCTGGTTTCTATTTCATTTATTTCCGCTCTGATCTTTATTATCTCCTTCCTTGTACTCCCGTTGGGCTTATTTTGTTGTTCTTTTTCCAGATCCCTTAAGCGTGAAGATAAACTGTTGATTAGTGATGTTTCTTGTTTCTTTAGGTAGGCTTTCAATGCTATGAACTTCCCTCTTTGGACTGCTTTCGCGGCATCCCATAGATTTTGGGTCGTTGTATTTTCATTTTTGTTTGTCTCGAGATATTTTTTGATTTCTTCCTTGATCTCCTGCTTGACCCATTCATTATTTAGTAACATATTATTCAGCCTCCATGAATTTGTGTGTCTTCCAGTTTTTTTCCTGTAGTTCATTTCTAATTTCATAGCACTGTGGTCAGAGAAGACAATTGGTGTGATTTCAATTTTCTTAAATTTATCAAGACTTGCTTTGTGGCCTAACTATGGTCTATCTTGGAGAATGTTCCATGTGCACTTGAGAAGAATGTGTATTCTGCAGCATTGGAGTGAAATGCTCAGAAAATATCAATTAAATCCAAGTGGTCCAATGTATCATTTAAGGCTGTTGTTTCCGTATTGATTTTCTGTCTGGAAAACCTGTCCCTTGTTGTCAGAGGTGTGTTGAAGTCCCTACTATGATAGTGTTACTGTTGATCTCTGTCTTTATGTCAGTCAATATCTGTTTTATATATTTAGATGCTCCTATGTTGGATGCATAAATATTTACTAGGGTTATGTCCTCTTGTCGGATCGATCCCTTTATTATTATATAGTGCCCATCTTTATCTTTTAATATTTTCTTCATTTTAAAGTCTATTTTGTCAGAAATAAGTATTGCAACTCCAGCTTTTTTCTCATTTCCATTTGCATGAAATATCTTACTCCAATCCTTCACTTTCAGCCTGTGTGTGTCTTTTGATCTGAGGTGAGTCTCTTGTATACAGCATCTACAAGGGTCTTCCTTTCTTATCCACTCTGCCACCCTATGTCTCTTGATTGGAGCATTTAAACCATTTACATTTAAAGTGATTATTGATAGGTACATAGTTATTGCCATTTTTAAATTTGTAGTTAGATTGTTTTCATCTTTCTTCTATTTACAAAAATCCTTTTAGTATTGCAATGCTGGCTTGGTGGTAATGAATTCCTTTAGCTTATTCTTTTCTGGGAAGCTCTTTATCTCTCCGTCAACTTTAAATGATAACCTTGCTGGATAAAGCAACCTAGGTTGTAGGCCTTTGTTTTCCATCACTTTGAGTATCTCCTGCCTCTCCCTCCTGGCCTTCAATGTTTCTGCAGAAAAG
Source organism: Rhinolophus sinicus (assembly GCF_057876585.1). Taxonomy (NCBI): domain Eukaryota; kingdom Metazoa; phylum Chordata; class Mammalia; order Chiroptera; family Rhinolophidae; genus Rhinolophus; species Rhinolophus sinicus. Next base: position 82,898,813 of record NC_142501.1, read on the forward strand.
TCATTTGATAGTCTTATGGGAGTTCCCTTGTATGTAACCCTCTGTCTTTCTCTTGCTGCTTTTAGGATTCTCTCTTTGTCTTTAACCTTTGCCATTTTAACTATGATGTGTCTTGGTGTGGACCTGTTTCGGTTTATCCTGGTTGGAACTCTCTGCACTTCCTGGGCTTGTATGTTGGTTTCCTTCATCAGGTTAGGGAAATTTTCGGACATTATTACTTCAAATATGTTCTCAATCCCTTGCTTCCTCTCTTCACCTTCTGGTATTCCTATGATGCGCATGTTGTTGTGCTTGATGTTATCCCATAGATCTCTTAAACCATTTTCATTGTTTTTTATTCTTTTTTTCTTTCTGTTGTTCTGTTTGGGTGATCTCTGCTAACTTGTCTTCTAAGTCGCTGATTCGATTCTCTGCTTCATCTAACCTGCTGTTAATTCCTTCAAGTGAGTTCTTTATTTCGGTAATTGTGTTCTTTAGTTCTAACTGGTTGTTCGTTATGATTTCTACATCCTTCTTGATGTCCTCTCTAAGCTCCTTAAACATTCTTATCATCAGTGTTCTGAACTCTGTCGCTGATAGGTTGGTTACCTCTGCTTCATTTGGTCCCATTTCTGGAGGTTTCTTCTGTTCTTTTATTTGAGACATGTTTCTTTGTTTCCCCATTCTGGCTGACTCTCTGTGTTTGCTTCGATGTATTACGTAGATCCCCTAGAGTTCTTAGTTCTTGCTGGGTTATCTTATGTAGTATGTGTCCTTTATATTTGACTTGCACTACTTCGTTCTTCTCCTCTGCGTGTGCTCCAAAGGTGACTCTTGTGTTGTGTATATTGTCCTGTTAAAGAAGATCTTTAATTGCTTTTCACTTGTCAGTAGGTGGGGTTAACTCCTAGGCTGACTAGTTGTGAGACTTGGCTCTGCCCACCACAGGGTGTTCTGCTGCGTGAGGGTTGACCACTTAAATGTGGTTTGGTCTCTATGGGCTCTTGTGCCTGTAAAGAATCCCCTGTGTGTGTGTCACTTGTAGGTCAAACCTGGTAGTACTCTGGTTTGGTCTGGAGATGGCCTCTGGGTATGTTGAATCTTGTGCCTCTTAAGCTGGGCCCTGGTGGGGCAATTTCAGAACAAAGCAAATCACCAAGCACAACAACAACAACAAAGAAAAAATCAAATACATTCACATGTGAAAAACAACCGACAACCCCCACTCAACACAGGCAAAGATATCAAAGATATAGACAAATCAAAACAGAACAAAAAGCAGCACCAATCTTGGCTTAAGACCACCAAGTAATCTCCAGGTTGTCCTCTGCTGTACCAAAGAGTCCCCTGCGTATTGTGCAGGTAGAGCCAGTTACCTGGTGCCCAGAGTGACGTTGGGACTGCAGATTTATATGCGTGGGGCTGAGGGGTCTGGACGGTAGTTTTTACAAAGCCAGTGCAGTTTCTGCCCTTGCCTGCACATATGCACACTGAGAGTAGCACCACCAGCCCTGTGTCCAGTTCTCCTGAGTCTTAGGGCACTTCTTCCCTGTGTGTGTGTGTGTGTGGCGGGCGGGAGATTTCTCAGCTGCTGAAAGCTGGGAGCTGCGTCTGCCGCTTACTGCTGATCCCTGGGAGTGCCTCCGCCAATGTAATTGCCCCACCCTAGGCAGGCCAGAAAGGGTGGGGGCTGGGGACGGAAGGAGGGGACCTCTCTTTTCCAGCCCAGCTGTGTCACACCCTTCCCACAGGCCAGAAAAGGTGGTGGCTGGGGAGGGAGGAGTCCCCTCTCTCCTAGGCCAGCAAAAACCACACTCCTCTCAGCCTCCTCCCTGGGCCAGAGCCGCCCGCCAGTCTTCCAAGCGCCCGAGCACCAAGGCTCCTCTGTAATCTGACACTGCTCCTCAGTTCAGGGGCCAGATCAAGTCTCTGGAAGGGCGGGGGTAGGGTCGGAAGAGTGGGGGGAGGGGCCCAGGTATGGAGTTTGTGTCCTTTGTCCGGCCTAAGGCTTAACTGGAGTTATCAGCTGAGGTATTGCCTCAAATGCTAGATATGCTGCCCCCGCTGCGGGAGAGGCCCGCTGTGGTACGCAGGGCAAAGAGCCCACCTCCTGGCTTCTGTGCTCTCCTCCGTCCTGGGATCCCCTGTGTATCTGCAGCCGTGGATGTGGACCAGATTTTCACAGGCACAGGTGCAGGGCAGATTTCCACAGCCGAGGGTGCAGGGCTGCATCCCCACAGCCACAGGTGCTGACCGCGATTCCGCCCCCGCTGATGCAGACCACGTCCCCACCGCCGCAGATGTGGCGCGTCTCCACTCCGCTCCCTTCCTTCTTCCCCTGTTTGCCCAATTTTCCCCACCTGCAATTAATCCCTGCATGAGTCTCTTCGCTGTTCTGCGTGATGAGTAGAGAGTCCTTTGATGAGTTATAAGCGTCCCGTTTCTGATAAGATCCCTCGGAGAACTCAAAAAGTGTGCCCTGCTGCCGCCATTCCTATGACGTCACTCTAAAGTAATTGTTGATAGATATGTAGTTATCACTATTTTATTATTTATATTTCTTATTTTTTATATTTTTGTCTTAAAGAAGTCCCTTTAATATTTATTGTAATACTGGTTTGGTGGTGATGAACTCCATTAAATTTTTCTTGTCTGGGAAGCTCTTTATCTGACCTTCAATCCTAAATGATAGCTTTGCTAGGTAGAGTATTCTTGGCTGTAGGCCCTTACTTTTAATCTCTTTGAGTATTTCCTGCCAACCCCTTCTAGCCTGCAAAGTTTCTGTTGAGAAATCAGCTGAGTGTTATGGGTGCTCCCTTGTAGGTAACTAACTGCTTTTCTCTTGCTGCTTTTAAGATTCTTTCTATGTCTTTAATTTTGGCATTTTAAATATGATGTGTCTCGGTGTGGGCTTCTTTGGGTTCATCTCTTTTGGGACTCTGCACTTCCTGGTTTTTATGTCTATTTCCTTTGCTAGGTTAGGGAAGTTTTCCGTCATTATTTTTTCAAGTAGGTTTACAATTATTTTCTCTCCCTCTTCTTCTGGTACCCCTATGATATGAATGTTGGTGCACTTGATGTTTTCCCAGAGACCTTTTAAACTCTCCTCATTTTTTTTTTTTTTTATTCTTTTTTCTTTTTGCTGTTCAGACTGGGTGTTTTCTGCTACCTTATCTTGTAAATCACTGATTTCAATCTTTTGCTTCATCTAATCTACTGTTGATTCCCTCTAGTGTATTCTTCAGTTCAGTTGTTGTATTCTTTTTTTTTTTTTTTTTAAGATTTTATTGGGGAAGGGGAACAGGACTTTATTGGGGAACAGTGTGTACTTCCAGGACCTTTTTCCAAGTCAAGCTGTTGTCCCTTCAATCTTAGTTGTGGACGGTGCCGTTCAGCTTCAAGTTGTTGTCTTTTCAGTCTTAGTTGTGGATGGCGCAGCTCAGCTCCAGGTCCAGTTGTCATTGCTAGTGGTCGCAGCCCACCATCCCTTGCGGGAGTCGAACCGGCAACCTTGTGGTTGAGAGGACGTGCTTCAACCAACTGAGCCCTCCGGGAGCTCAGCAGCAGTTCAGCTCAAAGTGCCATGTTCAATCTTAGTTGCAGGGGGCGCTGCCCATCATCCCTTGTGGGACTCAAGGAGTCAAACTGGCAACCTTGTGATTGAGAGCCTGTGCTCCAACAAACTGAGCCATCTGGGAGGCAACTCAGCTCAAGGTATCATGTTCAATCTTAGTTGCAGGGGGCACTGCCCACCATCCCTTGCGGGAGTTGAGCAGTTAAACCAGCAACCTTGTGGTTGAGAGCCTACTGGCCCATGTGGGAATCGAACTGGCAGCCTTTGGAGTTAGGAGCACAGAGCTCCAACTGCCTGAGCCACCATGCCGGCCCGTATTCTTTGTTTTTTACTGGTCCTTTTTAAAGTTTTCTATCTCTACTTTTGTGTTTTCTATCTCTTTGTTGAAGTTCTCCCTGAGATCACTGAACATCCTTATATCCAGTGTTCTGAATTCTGTGTCTGGTAGAGTGCTTGTCTCCATTTTGTTTATTTCTTTTTCTGGAACTTGGTTCTGTTCTTTCATTTGGGACATGTTTCTTTGTCTCCCCATTTTGGCTGCCTCCCTGTGTTTGTTTCTATGTGTTAGGTGGGCAGCTATGTCTCCCGGTCTTAGTAAAGTGGCCTTATGTAGTAGGTTTTCTATGAGGCCCAGTGGTGCAGTCTCACGGGTCACCTGTGCTGGGTGCTCCAGGTGTGTCCATTGCATGGGCCCTCCTGTTGTAGTTGACCTTGGTTACTATGTTTGTACATCAGTGAGAGGGAACAACTCTTGAGCTGATTAGTTGTTAGAACTGGCTGTGACTACAGTGGAGGAGTTGTTGTGAGCTTTGGTTGCTGTTTGCATGTTAGTAAGAAGTATTTGCCATTGGGCTCATTGGTTGTGAGGACTAGCCTTAACTATAGTGGAGGAGCTGTGGTGGAGGGGCTGACCCTATGAAGCAGGATTTGCTTTATTAGGGCTCTGGTGCCTGCCTAGTCTGTCCTTTGGGTGTGACATCCTTGCAGTTGGCAGGGTGATGCTCCAGTTCAGTCCAACACTGGCCACTGGGCATGCCAGCCCCAGGGCCTCCTGATAGGGGCCCCAACACAAGCCAATTTCAGCTGCAGCCGTTCCCTACCTAAGGCCACCTGGTGTGAGTCCCAGTGCCATCCACAGATGGCCACCTCCTGCACTGGGCCTGGAAGTGCCAAGCTGCACCTAATGCGCAGCTTGGGGCTACTCAGCAAAACCAGATGCTACTTGCTTGGGTTTTGTGAACATTTGAGAGATTTTAGGAAAATCCACAGCATAGCCATGACAGGCAGTTTGTATGGAAAAGCCATTAGGAGAGCTTAGGTAGTCCAAAAGTTTGGTGGGGTGGAGGCCTCGGGAATCACAAAGGCGGGGCAGAGGAATGGTGTTGGCCAGGTTGATGGAGACAGGCATTACATCTTAATCAAATCTCTAGCTGTGCTCTTTTTTGTCTAATCAGTTGTATTTGAGATATGTGCTGTCTTCACCTACCTGATAAAGCAAAGAAAGCAAAAGACATATAGAAAGCTCTAAATAAATAGGAACATTTTATTCTCAAATTATTAAAAAGACTAAATGATAAAGTCATGTTCCATTTTTAAATTTTACTCAGAACCCATAAAGTTGCTGGGGAAGAGTATGTCTTTGATAATCTGGGACTTCATATAAATGTTTATATTTAATTGCACAATGAGGTTTTAAGATAAATTACTTTAAAGACTTTTAAAATATATATCTTTAAACTAAATGATTATAGATAACAGGAAACTATAAAGGTGCAGAATTTCAAATTCATCCTTTCTAAATCCAAAGGGAAAGTAAATTTCTCACTCTCTCTCTCTCTCTCTCATTCTTCCTGTAATATTGTAAGAACAAACTTTTATGTGAGAGAGCAAGTATTTATTTTTTTATTTAGTTAGTTTCTTTTATTATTATTATTGTTGTTGTTGTTATTATTATTATTAGTTCCAGGTGTACAAACAGTGTAATAGTTAGACATTTATGCCCCTCACAAAGTGATAATCCCCCTTCCCCAATCTACTACCTGTCTGACATCATATATAGCTGTTACAGTTCCACTGACTCTATTCCTTATGCTGTACTTCACATTCTGTGAATATATATATATATATATATATATATATATATATATATATATTAATCTTCCTACAAAATATTTATTAATTACAAAGAGGAAAAAGTAACTCCACAGTGGAGAAACCTGGCAAACATCACTTAATTAATGATCAAAGCTAACATTTTATATATATATATATATATATATATATATATATATATATATATATATATATATAAAATTGTAGTTGACATTCATTAGTATTCAGCTTCAGCTTCAGGTGTACACTACAGTGGTCAGGCACCTACACAGTCCATGAAGTGGTCTCCCTAATAAGACAAGTGTCCATTGGACACCCTACAAAATCTTTACAACACTGTTGATTATATTCCCCAAACTGTCTTTCGTATGCCTGTGGCAATCTTGTGGTTACCGATTGTGCTTTCTAATCCCCTCACCTTCTCCCTCATCCCCACCCCCCTCCCATCTAGCAACACTGTTTTTTCTCTATATCTGAGACTGTTTCTGATTAGCTTGTTCATTTATTCTATTCTTTAGAGTCCACATATAAGTGAGATCATATGGTATTTGTCTTTCTGTCTGACTTATTTCAGTTAGCATAATGTTCTCTAGGTCCATCCATATCATTTCAAATGGTAAGATTTCATTCTTCTTTATGGCCAAGTAATACTCCATTGTATAAATGGACCATAATTTCTTAATCTAGTCATTAATTATAATTACTGCAAAACACATTATATGTAAACAAAACTATTTAATTGGCCAATGAGCCAATGAGTTCTACTTTACCACTGAGACCTGATCAAGTTTAGTAGTTAAGAATATGGCCTTTGGTTCCAGGTAATTCTGGGTTCAAATTTTGAATCAACCATGTAATTGCTCTCAACTTGGGCAAGTTAACTAATTTCTCAGAACTTCATTTTCCTCATTTATAAAATCGTCTTTAAAATATTGCCTCATGGGGTAATTATAAAGATTAAAAAATATAAAGTATGTAAAGCACTTAATCACAGTGCCAGGAACATAGTCAGAATGCAATGAATGCTATCTCTTCTTATTAATATTACTAACCCTGTTTAAATCTAATGAACAAAATGCCCTGCTACCTCTGTACTGAGTGTAACCTTTGGATATAGTGCACACTGTCCTCTAAGTTTGACCACTATGTACCTGTCAAGCCTCTTGCCTCTTCTCACCTTAGAAGTCTTTATCTTTACCCAAATAGTCATTATTTCCCAAGCTCACCAAACCATTTCAAGCCCTTTATATCATTACACCCAGGGTCTTCTCTGTCGGGAATACCTTTCCCCTTTGACAATCTTATTCATCCTTCAAGTCCCAATTTAAGGGATTCTCTCAAGTCTTCCTACCTTGATTGTGACCCTCTGAAGAGACTGCAACTTATTCATCTTTGTGTTCCTGAGGGCTAGTACAAGTAAATTTTAAGTAAATGTTGATTTGATTCAATTGAAAATCATTTTATTCTGCAAGGCACTATAGAGTTTAGAATCCTTCCTAAATTCCCCATACTCTTTAGCACTCAAACTAACCTAAGACTGAAATTTAGTGAAAAGCAAAGACTTTTGGGTCAAACAGATTTAGGTGTGTGTCCTCTGCTACCTTAGATGGGTTATTTAAACAACCTGAGTTCAGACTTCTGACTCTTCAAACAGGTCATTTAAAGCTATTGTATAGGGAAGCAGAATGGAATATGAAAGAGAATGTAAACTATTGAACCCGTAGAGAATTTTTGTAAGAGTTTATTTGAGCCAAATCGAGGACATATGCCGGGGAGCAAGATCTCAAACTCTCCTGAGAGTGACAGAGTCACAGTTTCTTTTATGCATTTGACATTAAGGAGCAAAGAAAGGAAGATTACAAGAGTGTAGGAATAAGAAATGGGGGGGGGGGGGTGGATTACAAGATAATTAAAATTATGTGCTTTCTTGGGGGTGCTTATGCTTATTTCAAAGATGTGTTAACCTAGCTGCACAAAAACAATGGGAAGAGCTTGTTTAGGCAAAGATAAACCTTTTACTAAAAAAAGTTATGTGCGTGGGGCATGACTATATCCACCATGACCTGCCCAGATAGAAAGTTATGGTCAAATTACCATATGATGTTACTTTCCGTAGAACTCCTTTCTCATCCAAAAAAGTGACATAGAGCTTGGGACATTCTTAGTACTTAACAAAATGGTCGTTATGTTATTGCTGTTATGGTTATTGCCATTGTTATTAGATCTTTCTTATCATTATGATCATCAATATCTTCATCACTAAACCCATTCATCATGAGGAGTCAGAAAATCCACTGTGAAAGGACCAGGAATGGAAGATGCTAGCACAAGCCATGGACTGTGCCATCTCTTTTGTATAGGAATTTAAGACCCAATGAGAAACGCTAAATTGAAGCCACAAAGTAACTGAGAACTGAGAGAAGAGGTGTGCCTTGCCTTTCTAGCTGTGAGAGTAATTACTAAGAGCAGGAGGTTGGAAAATAAAAGGCATGATGGAATGTTAGTTGTCTCTTCTGATGGAAGTGGTTTTTACTTGTAAACAACTTGTGAAAATGAGATACATTTAGAAAGATGAGATTAGAGTAACACTTTGGAAAGTCCTGTACAAGAGGTTAAAATAATTAGAATCCATTGAAATGATGGATGAATCATCTAGAAAGATGATTGTATTAGTTTCCAATTGCTGCATAACAATTTGTCACTAATTTAGTAGCTTAAAACAGCACTCATCCTTTATCTCGTAGTTTTGGAAGCAAACGTTTAGCACATATTGACTGGATTCTCTGTTTAGGGTCACACAAAGCTGAAGTCAAGAGAGCAGCTGGGCTGGGAGCTTATCTAGAGGCTCTGGAGACAAGTATGATTCCAAGCTAATTTAGGGTGTTTGCAGAATTCAGCTCCTGTAGCTATAGGACTGACGTCCCATTTTCTTACTGTCTTCTATCTGGGGTTTACTCCATGCTTCTAGAAGACATTCGCATTCCCTTTACATGGCCCCCTCCAACTTCTGGAGCAGTAACAAAACATGGAGTCCTTCTCATGCTTCAAATCTCTCTGACTTGTTCTGCCACCAGTCTGTCAAAGATCTTCTTTAAAGGGCTTATGTAATTAGATAAGGTCCACTGGGGAAATCTCCCTATATTTTTGGTCAACTGATTAGTTACTTTGATTACATCAGCAAAATCTCTTTCATCATGTAAAGAAATAATCACAGAAGTAACACTAGGAGGCTAAGGTCATGGGGACCATCTAGAATTTTGTTTACCAGAAACATCCTGGCAATGTTGTACAGGATAGTAAAGGAAAGTTCCTAAATGCATAAAGACCATGAGGAGCTATTTTAGCAATTTGAGCTGAGCTTTCAAAAACCTAGTTAATAATAGCAGCTTGCTATGCACAGGACCCTCTTTATGGTTTCAATTCATAGAATCTTCACAAAATCCTTATGATAGAGGCCCTATTGATATTCTTATTTAACAGTCAAAGAAATTGAAGCTTAATGAAGTTAGGGAAGTGCTTAACTTTACACAGCTAGTAGATCCAGACAAACTGACTCCAGAGCCTAGGCTTTCAACCATAATGGCATCTACTTTCCCTTAGTTGAAAGACTGGGGACCATATGGCCAGGATGAAGATAATATAACAAGTGGTGCCTTGGTTTTGTTTAAATTATCTTCTTGTTGCAAATTTCCATTTTGATTTACTTTGTGTATTGAATGCAATCTACCACATTTTGCCATGTATAATGTGCTCCTGTGTATAATGCACACCCACGTTTTTGGCCCAAACTTTCAAGGAAAAAAAATCTTTTATTTTAATTTTTTAATTCAAATTTTTATTTGTTTACATTTAGGTGCCTTTTTGTGTGTTATAAGGAATTTTAGCATTTATTTTTTAACATATGGTACAAGAAATTTTATGTAACAAATAATTACAAAACACAAGAACAGATACAAGGTACAAGAAATGTTATGTGCCCATAACAAATTTACGATATTTATGCATCATAGAAGGCCAAGAACTCGTCGTCGTTGCAAGTTCGTTGTAAGTTCAACAAAACCAATTATCGTATTCCAGGGTATTATTTTGCATATGCATATCGTTATTGATTTCTAAAGTTACACTTTCAACTCATAAGCATAAATAAATTATTTAAAAACACTTATATACATACGAAATTAGTACTACCCATGTATAATGTGCATCCTTATTTTTCCCTCACAAATTTGGGCAAAATAGTGCACACGGCAAAATATGATATATCTGAAGTCTTCTGTTGGGTGCTGTTGATGAAATATACCCTAACTCATTCAATTCTCACAACACTAAAATTTTCCCAGTATTAGAAATAAGAAAACAGGCCTCAGTTATATATCTTGTTTCAGGTCTCAGAGCTACAAGTAACACATGTAGACTTTGAACTCTGGTTTGCCTAACTTTGAAGTCTTTTTATTAAACCATATGATTAATGTTGGGCTCAGCATGTTCAAAGCTCTGAGAAGCAGAAACCTGTAGTAGCTACAAGCATGGGAGTTGATGCCTTACTGTCTGTATGGGAAGCCCACGTCTGCTACTTACTTGTTTCTCTGGCTTTTATTTCCTACTTTGTAAAAGGGGAATATTTCTTGTTTTATGTAGACTATAGCAAAAATTAATTAATTATTATTGCAGGAAAACTCTTAGAACAGTGCCTGGTATATAGTAAATACTCAAAAACTGTGAGCTATAAGAAAGGTCTGGGAGAAATGCATGATATAGTGAACTATGAATTAGTTTTACCTGCTTTTTGTGTTATTTGCATCATTACAAGTTGATGATGCCAGGGACTAAGGATTGGTTAAATGATATAGAATAACAATATTGCTCAGTGGAGCTAGCTAATTAGTCTAGTGGTGAGGAGAAACTTAATTTTAAGTTGAATTTTGAAAACCTGGAGGGCATGTAGGAGTAGCAGAAAGGGGAAATCTCTGTATGTAGGTCATTTGTAAAAAGAATGATAGAAGGTAGCTTATGCTTGGGACAAATTATGTAGACTTTCCTGTTTAGAATGAAGAAGATAGAGAATAGTATGTCATAATTCAGGTCAGATTGTAAAAGTTGAAGGAATGAATATATTGAAAGCAATAAATACAAATTATATCTTTGTATTTATTTATTCATCCATTGATAAATATTCATAGAAAACCTCCAAAGTACAAGATATTATAAAAACACAAGATAAATCATAAATTTCACCCTCAAAGCATTGATGCTCATAGAGGAAATAAAATATGCAAACCCTGACAACTTATTGTAAAAACTTGCATTAGTCACAAGTGAGTCATAGATGAAGTTGTAATGACATTAAGAAGAGGGAGAAATTGATTCAAGCTGAAATGAATTCTAAATGGTTTGTGGGGATCCTGGCAAATTAAAAGGAGGGAAATTAATGAGTTTTGAAATATAAATTAAAAGGTAGAGAGGGGTTATACCATGGCCCTCCAGATGTGAGACTAAACATGGACCTTCATTAAAGAAAACAGTGATAATGGAAGTAAAAAGGCATATAGAAGAGGGATGTTTGGGATTAAATTAATAGAAATTGGAATTCTGTATAAGTAGGAAGCTGAAGTAAAAATTTACTACGGTTTTGATTTCAGTCACTAGAGATTTGTTAGAGTTAGCAGAAACACTGAATACAGAAACAATACAATAGTAAGGAAGGTGATGGGTTTTTATTTTGGACAAATTCTATTTTGCTTATTGGGTAGGCAAATTGTCTAGAATGTAATATGTTGTTGGTGGAACACTGTCGCTACTGCCTACCATGAGGCATGAGGGGAAGAGATGAGTCAAGATGAGAGATGTCTCCATAGAATGTACAACACCAAGAGTGAACCCTAATGTAAACTATGGACTTTGGGTAAAATGATGTGTCAATATAGGTTCATCAATTGTATCTCTTATACCACCCTGGTGGGGATGTTGATAATGAGGGACGCTATATATGTGTGGGGGTAGAGGGTATATGGGATATCTCTCTATCTTCCTCCCAATTTTGCTGTGAACATAAAACTATTCTTTGAAAAGAAGTCCTTTAAAAAGAAAGAAAAATTTATTAATTTTGAAAAAAGAAAAAGAGAGAACTTCTTTTCATATGACTTCTAGATCATTTCCAGATGAGTGGGTTTCATCAGTGTAAAATAAAAGCTCTTCAGATGGTTCAACACATGCAAATTGATCAATGTGATAACACCACATTAACAAAATAAAGGATAAAAATTATATGATAATATCAATAGATGCAGACAATGCATTAGACAAGATACAGCATCCATTGATGATTAAAACACTCAATAAAATGGGTACGGAAGGAAAACACCTTAACATAATAAAGGCCATATATGACAAATGCTCAGCTAATATCATACTCAATGGTGAAAAACTGAAAGCTCTTCCTCTAAGATCAGGAACAAGACAGGGATGCCCCCCTCTCACCACGGTTATTCAATATAGTACTGGAAGTCTTGCCACAACAATCAGGCAAAAGAAAGAGTGGAAATGTATCCAGATTGGGAATGAAGAAGTCAAGTTGCCACTTTTTGCAGATGACATGATTCTATAGGTAGAAAACCCCAAAGACTTCACCAAAAGATTATTAGAAACAATAACAAATTCAGTAAAGTTGCAGGATACAAAAATCAATATCCAAAAATCCCTTGGGTTCCTATATACTAGCAATAAACTACCAGAAAAAGAAATGAAGAAAACATTTCCTTTTGCAATTGCAACAAAAAGAATAAAATACCTAGGAATAAGCTTCACAAAGGAAGTGAAGGACCTATACACTGAAAACTGTAAGACATTGTTTAAAGAAATTGAAGACACAAAGAAATGGAAAGATATCTCATGTTCATGGGTTGGAAGAATCAACATAGTTAAAATGGCCACATTATCTAAAGCAATATGCAGATTTAACGCAATCCCCACCAAAATCCTAATGGCATGTTTCAAAAAAATAGAACAGAAAAATCATCAAATTTGTATGGAACCACAAAAGACCCTGAAGAGCCAAAACAATCCTGAGAAAAAAGAACAAAGCCAGATATATCACACTCCCTGACTTCAAATTAGACTACAAATCTAAAATAATCAAACCAGTATGGTATTGGCAGAAAAATAGACACAGCAGATCAATGGAATAGAACTGAGAGCCCAGAAATAAACCCACAAGTATATGGGCAACTAACTAATTTTCAACAAAGAAGCCAAAAGCAAACATGGAAATAGGAAATCCTCTTCAATAAATGGTGTTGGGAGAATTGAAAACCCACGTGCAAAAGAATGAAACTAGCCTGCTATTTGACACCATACACAAAAATTAACTCAAAATGGATTAAAGATCTAAATATAAGTCCTGAAACAATAAAATATATAGGAGAAAATGTAGGAACTAAACTTGTAGACCTTGATCTCAGAGAGGCTTTTATGAACCTGACCCCAAAGGCAAGGGAAGTAAAAGCAAAAATTAATGAATCGGACTATATTCAACCAAAAAGCTTCTGCACAGCAAAGGAAGCCATCAACAAAACAAAAAAAGACAACCAACCAAATGGGAGAAGATATTTGTAAACAACTCCTCTGACAAGGGGTTAATATCCAAAATACATAAAGAACACATATAGCTCAATTACAAAATCAAACAATCCAAAAAAAAAAAGAGTCAGAGGACCTGAATAGACACTTTCCCTAAGAAGACATGTAAATGGCCAACAGATATATGAAAAGATGCTAACTTCACTAGCTATAAGGAAAATGCAAATCAAAATCACAATGAGATACCACCTCACACTTGTTAGAATGGCTATTATCAATAAGGCAATAAATAACAAGTGTTGGAAAGGATGTGGAAAAAAAGGAACCCTCAATACTCCTGATGGGAATATAAACTGGTACAGTCACTATGGAAAACAATATGGGGCATTCCTCAAAAAAGTAAGAATACAGCTACCGTATGACTCAGCAATTCCTCTTTTGGGAGTCTACTGGAAAATTTTGAAAACATTTATTCATAAATATTTATAAACCCCTATATTCATTTGCAGCATTATTCAGGTAGCTAAGACATGGAAAGAGCCTAAGTGTCCTTCGATGGATAATTGGATAAAGAAGATGTGGTACATATATATAATGGAATAGTACTCAGCCACAAGAAAGGATGAAATACTGCCATTTGTGACAACACAGATGAATCTTGAGAGTATCATGGTGAGTGAAATAAGTCAAATGGAAAGGGACAAGAACCATATGATTTCACTCCTATGTGGGATATAAAACAGAAAGCAACAAACAAGCAAAACAAACTCATAGACACAGACAACAGTATCTGTGCTGTTGTTATCAGGTGGTTACTAGTGGGGCAGCGGTGTAAGGAGGAGGATGAAAAGGGTAAAGGAGACCAAATATGTGGTGACAGAGGAGACAAGGACACAATGCAGTATATAGATGATGTATTATATAACTGTACACTTGAAACATGTAGTATATTCACCAATGTCACACCAATTAACTTAATTATTATTATTTTTTTAAAAGCTCTTCATTTATATGGCAGTGTCTCAAAAACATGGTGAGCATACAGTTTATGAGAGTGAAAGGGAAAGCTATTAATAGTTATGCGGTAACAACTGGTAAGAACAGGAACGGTCCTGAAAAAACTGGGCACCACGCTCACTCTTTGCAGAGGCAATGGGAATAGTGTGGAGATAGTGAAGGCTGAGGCCACCCCACCTGCAGGTTGTCACATCCTCTGTCTCAGTCAGAGCAGCTCTGTTTTCATCTGTTTTGTGTGGGTTATCATTCTGCAGAAAACAAAAACATAATTTGAAAGGGATTTTGATTGCCATAAAAAAGATTGAAAACCACTGGCTTAGTCAAAAGTTTAAGGTTCCAGAACAAAAAGGTTTATAAGGAGGATGCATTTTTTTCAGGAAAAAAAAATAATACTGCTTTTTTTGTTCCCCTCTGCCTCACAAGGCAAGGGGTGTTAAAATATTCTGGAAGCATGTGTGCTTTTTAAATTACAACTATATTTTTAAACAAACCATTTGTTGGTGATGCAAATGCAAAAGATACCTAAAATTGTCACGTCTCTATTTGATTCATAGAATTGCATGTTATAAAGGAATGAATAGATTCTTCCAGATTATGTTTAAAATTGACTTGTAAATTGTGACTTTGCAAACCAGTTTTAATCCTGGGTCACTTTTTCTAAAAAATAATGTTGTGAAAATGAACCATCTTAACAACAGCAACAAATGTGGTGTGAGAATCAGTTGCTGAAGAACCTAATGTTTCCTTTTATAGTTCACTTGTGTTGAAAGGAAGAAAAGTTATCTGTGCAACATGTGAATGCCAGTTAAAAAAAAAAACAAACCTTAAGAATAGCGATAATATTGAACAAGAACTAAAAATTCAATGAAAATAAACACAGGAAAACTATAAGTGATGATATAGAAAATCATTTAATTCTGACTTATTTATTTCCCAGGCTTCAAGTGTTTTCCTTGTTTTAAATTTCATTGAAAATGTGAAATTCACATCGAAAATTTTTATTTTAATTTATATCAAATTTATTAGTTATTAGATTAATTATATTTAATTGGTAGTATGACAATTGAAGTGCCACAAATGGTTTTATTACATACTTTGTAGTTCAATTTGTAGTTTTGATTTCAGAAGAAACTCAAAATTCAAAATTAGGGAATAAAATAGTTTGTTTTTTTTCCTTCTCTTCCCCTTCCTCCTCATCCTATTTCATTTTCTTCTTCTTAGAACATTTACTAAACTTAGAACGTGTTTAAGAACTGAACTGGACAATTGTTTTTTCTAAGTCTAGCTTCGGTTTTCAAGTCAGTCAAAAAGATAAATACCATCCTCCCAAATTAAGATATTATTTAACAGAACTTACTGTCTAGATCCATTTGGTAAAATGTCTCCTTGTTTTCATAACTCGAATCCATGAATCAATATCCTCTCAGATGTATCCAACTGACTCTTCAGACAAGAGGCACCATCTACAATGTTATTCACAATATAAGACTATTATGTCATGACGCTATTTGGAGGTTTCAGTGTTTAGACCTAGTCTCCACCCTCTGGATACGCACAATCCTGTGGGGAGACAGAGACGTGGAGAAGCAAATGGGCAATAGGAATGGGCACAAGTTGTTACGGAAAAACAAACAGGGAACTCCTGACTAGGCATTAGGAAATCCAGGAAGATTGGGAGAAGATGTCTGAGGTGTGTCCTAAAAGCTAGTCAAAGTTCTTCATAAAAACCTATGTAAGTAGGGATTGAAGTATGCTAGCAAGTTCAACCTCATGTACATTCATTCTCACCTCATTGTAAACTCCCTTGGATAGCTATCTCCATGCTAGAATATGCCACTTGAGACACCCACGTTCTGATTCAGAGTAAAGGGAAGGGTGAATGGATCACACTTTAGGGAAGTCAAGAATTGGGTGAAATACCTAAGCCAGAAGTCACATGTCACTTTAGAAGTCAGAGATCAATATAATGAGATATATAGAACTCTCAGTCTGCACACTTACATGTGCAAATATTATTACATGTAAAGCTTTTTATTTAAACCAACTGAATTCAAACTGCAAACCTCAACATATCAGAATAGTGAAAATTAGATCTCAGTCATTTTTAAGGCCCTGCATTGTTTGCTGGACAAATTTCCTAGATCTTACGTAATCCAGGGCTATGGGGAAGCCTCTGGTTATCGGATATTAGGTCCATGTCACTTACCACAGGGACATCCATTTTCTAAGTTCATGGTCTCCTAAGTTTGGGCAACTCTGCTGCTTGGATAAAACATCTTCATCTTTGGAGAGACTAAGAACCCTCGTCCCTGGGGTCATGTCTTTCTAAATGCACTTCCTTTGACGTCTTTCCCCTCTTTGGGATGCTACAAAGTTGTAGGGCAGGGCCTATTTCCTGCTGGTCTCTCAGACCTTCTCCCCTCCCCAGTCAATCCTAGAGTTCTCATATTTTCCCCCAACGCCCTCTCCACTTTCTTCTCCCTCTCTGGTATAATCCTTCTAGAGATTTTGTTTTCAATAAAAGCAGAAAGAGTCCTTAACGTTTGGCTGCTTCTGCTTTGGCTCTGCTCAGATCCTTGTGGCCATAATTACAGAGCTGGCTGCCTGCTAGAAAATGAGGGGTGCGGGGGAATATGTAGGTAGAACATGCACAATTTAACCTTTAATAAATTATCCTTCCATTAAGGGCATGTTCCATGGGAAGGAGTAGAGGAAAGAGTTCAGGGCCTGTTAGTTATGTTGGAAAAGTGCCATGGTACGCTGCACACTAGTGGTCATCTACACAATGCTTGTCATCTTGCCTGTAGCCTTTAGCAGTCCCGGTGCAGGTTATCAATGCCTGGCCTGCTGCTTCTTGAAAACAGTCTGTATGTGTGTGTGTGGTGGTGGGGGGGGAGGGGGTATTTTTTTATGTACTTCAAGTTTTCAATGCCTTTGTCTCTTTCAAATTGGCAGCCACAGGGCTTTTGGTTTTCCACTTTGGAGACTTCTTCAAAGTTATGCCGTTTTTTTCAGATGTCCTACATTTTCAGAGCAGAGTTGGGTTCTCCATATGCCCCTGGGTCTGAAGCATACACCTCATGCTCCTGCTGCCAAGGACACCTGACTTTTTCCAGAATTGTTGTCATTATTGACTCTCATTATTATTAATAGAATTTTCCACTCTCTAGCAATTAAATTTTTAAAGCTTTTTCACTCATTATCCCATTTGATCCTCAGGAGAATCCTGAAAACTAGGACAAATGTTATCATCTATGCCCCTTAACTCTGGTCTTGGTTACAGCCCTTGAAAGCAGTAGGCTGACTAAGGATTTGTTGACAGAAAATGAAGTTGCAAAAAACGTATTCCAGATAATAAGAAAGAATTGTACCCAAGGCATTTATGTCTTATTTCAGCTGAGGACAAATCACTGCACAGTATCTGAGGCATTCGCATACTAATCTATTCAGAACATTACAGGAATTGTCACAGGAGTTTGAAAGACGTTAGTTATAGTCTTTACTCTGAATCAGATTATACCCTTTTGACGCCAATTAAAATCTTCATGCAAAAGTTGTTCTCAGTGTATCAAAAAGATCACTATGAACTTTTTCTTTCCTTTTTCTTTCCCTCGCTTTCTCCCACTCTCCCTCCATCCCTCTCCTTTCTTCTCTTGTTCATTTGCTCATTCATTCACTTGTTCCTTCCTTTTTCCTTTCCTCCTTACCTCCCTTCCTTCCTCCCTATCTCCCTCTCCTCAAGTACATGTGAAAAATATCAATTTCTACTCCCAAAGCTCTAAATAACTTGAGCAATAATGATTTTACAGGAACTTAAGTGTTGACATTAATTAACTCAATGAATGAACTAACAAATATGTAGTTATATATATGTAGTTAAATGTACATGTAGTTGTATTATGATTTACTAAGGTGAAAGGAAATTTTACATATTGATCACCTATTATGTGTGAGATATTTTGCTGAATTTCACTTATGTTTTGTCATGTAACCCTCATAATCATCCTTTGAAATAGATACTACTATAGCTCAAAGAAGCTGAATGTATTTCCTAAGACCTTATAATTGAAAATGACAGAGGCAGAATTCAAAATCTGTTCTTGAGGGACCCCAAAATCAATAGTTTGCCATTACAGGATTATGAGTAGAAAATGGTAAAATTTAAATTTGGACCAGAATCATATAATGTATAATTCAGACGAGCAAGTGACTTCAGATGTCTCCTTAATGCAAAATGCTGCTCCTCTAAAATTGTCTGGCAAGTGATTGCCTAGTCTTTACTAGGATAAATCTAGTAAGAAGTTGGATTTCTTTCCTGAGAAATTCATTATGTTTTGAGCCAAATTATGTCTCTCTCTTTTTCTCTACCCTGTCCTTTGATGCTGGTTATCTCCTATGTGTAGGGTGACCATATGTCCTATTTTGCAATGGACAGTCTTGGCTTATATAAATTTGTTGTCCCAGTATAATTATTAATAACATCTTCCTTTAACTGTAAGGAATGCCCCATTTTGGGTAACAAATTGTATGTCCACCATCTATGAAGCTGCATGGATTTGACAGTTTTCCAAATATTGGAGGAGAGTCATCAAGTCTCTCATCACTCATCTCCTTTTTAGGCTAAATATTCCTGGTTGATCTTTACCACAAATGACACAGTTGGAAGTTGGCCTCAGTTCCCTCATGGCCACAATCCCCTGGACATTTTCTAATTTAGATGTTCTTGAGTTAGTCTTTATGGATCCTTAGGGAGTCCATGCATAGGGTTTGAAATTCTAAGTTAAACACCGCATAAAAGAGCATCATGTTAGTTTCCTAGGGTTGTTGTAACATTACCACAAACTAGATAGCTAAAAACAATAGAAATTTATACTTTCACAGTGTGGGAGGCCAGAAGTCTAAAATCAAAGTGTCATCAGGGTTTGTTCCTTCTGTAGGCTCTGAGGGAAAATCCATTTCATACGTCTCTCCTAGCTGGTGGTGGCTTCCAGTATTCTTCAGCAGTTCTTGGTTTGTGGTAGCATATTTCCAATTCTGCTTCCATCTTTGCATAATGTTCTTCTCTATGTTTCTTCTTTTCTGTTTCTAAATCCAGGATGACCTCAACTTGATACCATTTACTTAATTATACCTGCAAAGACTCTATTTCTAAATAAGGTCAAGTTCACAGTGTCAAAGGTTAGTACTTACACATCTTTTAGTGGGGACACAATTCAATCCACTATAAGCATATGCGTACATGCATTTTTCTGAACCGCAGACCAATAGTTTTTCTCATAGCACAAAAGAATCTGTGATTTCCCCACAAGTTAAATAACCTGCTCCAGTTTTTCATCCTGAATGCAAATATTCCCAGAATCAAGGTAGGAATTTAATAACTATTTTTTTTAACAAATGATTGATTAGTTTGATCATATTTAGTGAACAGTCCCCTCTTTGAAATTTTGATTTTCTTACAGCAGTCAATAAATATATTATTTTTTGAAGGGCAAATGCTAATTGTAATTAAAATTGAGTTGACTTATGGTTATGGCTAGTTGGAGTCACATACATGTTACATAGAATAATAGGAGAATCCACTTGTAAAAGGGACTCCTTACTTTAATTATCTTATTTTGTGGTTCAGGTAGAAATTGATAAAGATCTATCCACAAAACAGATCAGGTCTGCTGAAAATGCCAGAGTTCCATGAGAATCAGACATGTAACTCATTTTTTTCCCATCAGTCTCTGCTGCTTCTGAGTATAGGCCAAGGATGCTTTGGGTTCCCGCGTTATATGTTTTTCTCCCTATGAGAAAAATAACTTAATCTTGCTTTCTCCAATCCATGGTTAATACCTTGTTAAGACATCACTCCTTTCAAAGGGACCTGTACAATTGACTTGTTAACTAATTGTCCATACCCACCCCAATTTTTCCTTGGGGAAAAATTCACTCTTCAAAACCTCATTTGCAGTGAACTTAGATCCCCAAATTGTTTCTTCCTAAAAATCTAGCACCAGCCTTTCTTGCTATATTCTGTGATGTATTTACAGCCGGAGCAGTACCCTTCAGAATGATGGCTTCAGTCCAGCAACTTTCAGACTTTTCCCCATGATTAGTTATACTTAGGTCCTAACAACCTAGAATGGAAACAGTTTTGAGAGTCCTTCAACTGACAGCTGTGCCCCAATTAATTTTGGGCTGCATGAGACATCTGCCCTATGTCAGATTCCCAATGGTTTGCTTCCAATGTCCAAGATTCTTCTCTTGCAATGTGCCTGAATGGGGACCTGATTCTAATAATTCAATTCTATTGGGTTTTTCTTCTGAATTTTACCTGTTTATGCCTTCACGAAAATTGGACCCCAGAAAAATAATTTCAGTTTTTCTTCTCACAACTGAAAATCAAGAAAGTAGGAATAAGGGTGTTGCAGCTATCATAATCTCAGTTAGTATCAAGGGATTCTTACTGAGCTCCTGGTATTATGTAAATGGAACTTCTTGTCTTGATGTAACACCCAAATAAGATATATATAAAATTTCTTCATGTTTATATCCTCCTGCCAAGGTACCAGTTGTTTGTTTGGATGTATGGCTACAATTCAACAATTTTGTGAATTCTATTTTGTCCAAGTATCTGACAGATGAAATAAATATTCTTGAGGACTTGAATGCGAGGGTAGGTGGTAGAGTTTCCAGAGCCTTACCTGGACTCATTTCTAAGTAAAAGAATTGTTTCCCAAGCATCATTCTTTTAAGTGGAATGTTCCTGTTCAAGTTCATTTTCCCCCATAGGTTAATGTTAATAACATTGCCATTTTACAACACCACACCCTCCTGTTTTTGCACTTAGTATCCCTCCTACATTGGCACAATTCAGGACTTGATTATCTTTTCTTGTTCTACCCTCTGAAATTAGAATGTTAACTATGATCGAGTTTTTACAAAAGGTTCTACCAACTTAAAAATATGCCTTTATGGTCTGAAGTGGTCCTGAAGCTGCATTGTGCAATTAATTCTCATTTGTCCTTTGCTAGACTCCCTTTAAGCCCCAACTTGACAAGAATTACCAGAATGTTAAAAAATAATAATTCTAACTATTTTAGCAAGTAACCATAAAAAAATGGCACTGAATAGAAGTTACTTGGGAGTCTAACAACATTTAAATATTATTTAAACACCTTATCACATCTCAATAACTTAAATATAATAGTTTTTGCAGTTATTTCTAGACTTGGCTGTTAGAAAAATAAGGGCTGCCAATTTAGGAAAATAATTACCTAATGAATGGGTTTGATGAGGCAGATTAGAGAAAGAGAATTTCTAATAAGTATGTGGGAGGAGTTTATTTCTTCCAGCGGTGTAGTCCTGTGAAAACAACCCGAAACTTTGCAAGCAAACGCTAGGTCCCTCCAGGGGTGGGACACAAAAACAACAGATAAAAACCTTGTCATCAGAAAAATTCAAAGCCTGATAGGACTTGTGAGTTAATCTTGTTCTTCCACATTCTTCCTTCTTTCTTCCATTTTTTTTTTCTTTTAATGTTTCTGTTTAAAAACAGTTAAAAGCAATAACATTAGCCCTGCATACATTCACAGGTATTAAAGGAAAATAATTTAGTTAATATTTTAAATCTAATTCATTTTCTAATTAATTGCATACTATTCTATAGAATATATATATATGCCCTAATATTTTTCAACCATCCTTGATTTGCTGAACATTCGTATTTTTTGCTGTTGGAAACAAACAAACAAACAAACAAAAACCTTCAATATTTGTACATGTATTTTCATATACTAGTTCTTTTGGGATAAAGTCTTTTTGGGGTGATTTCTTGATCTAGTTATAAGCTTATTTTAATTTTTATTAATTATTGCCTAGATGTTCCTATACAAATTGTAGCAATTCCTTATAATCTTTTCACATAAGTAACAATTCTACATCATACCAGCTATATACTTTAAGAGCCATGAAGAATAGGACTAGAAAAGCCGTTTCTCTCCTATTAATGTTTCTGAAGGAGAGAATAGAGAAGATACAGAACAAATAATAAAAAATGTAATAAACATATCCTCATGATTCCAAAGTAAAAAGAGATTATTTAAAAGTATGGAGAACTAAAATGACATTTGACTTCTTGGTTGTGATGTAGGTTGCTAGCAAACAATGTCTCCAAGGTGCGAAAGGAAAATGATTTAGATGCTATGCACAGCCAAACTTTCATTCCAATGTAAGAACAAAAGTAATTTTCTCTTGCCCTCATTTCCTTGGGTGGGTCAGTGCCTGCCCTACTTCCACATGAGTAAGAAAGCACAAAAGACAGAGGTAGGGGTGAATAACAACAGTAAGTACTTGACTATTTCTTTTTTTTTTTTTTTTTTTTTTTTTTTTTTTTTTTGAGTACTTGACTATTTCTTGCTGACCCTTTTCCTTCCATACTCCAAGGACTAGGTGATTACATCTAGAGAAAAGGGGTGGGGGGAAAAAACATTCTAGGCAGAAATGCTGGATGCTTTCTACAGGAAAAGGCAACTTGGTAGAGGGGTGGCCAGGTGGAAATTTGAGCCCGTATTTTAATGCCAGATGCTGTCTCTCCTGAGGCACGATCCTCCTCAACCCAATAGGAAATAGGGTCTATATTTTTACATTCTCACGAGATATACTTTACCTGCTCTGTAAGTTATTTATTGTTGTGTCACAAATTACCCCCAAACTTAGTGGCTAAAACAATAAACTTTCATCATCTCATAATTTCTGTGGGTCAGAAACCCAAGTGTGGCTTAGCTGGTGCCTCTGCTTGAAGACCTCTCACAAGGATGTTACCAAGATGTCAGCAAGAGCTGTAATCTTATCTGTAGGCTCAACTGGGGCAAAATCGGCTTCCCAACTGACTTTCTTATGTGTTTGTTGGCAGATTTAGTTTCTCATGAGCTGTTGCCCGGAGGCCTTCCTCACATCTTTGTTATGTGGCCTCTCCATAGGGCAGCTCACCACCTGACAGGTAACTTTCTTCAGAGTGAGCAAGTGAGAGATCTAGAGAGGGTAAAACCCAGAGTCCTTTTCTAATTTAATCTTTTAAATGACATCCCATAGCATATTCTCATTAGAATGAAGTTGCTAGGTCCAGTCCACACTCAAAAGGAGGAGACTGCACAAATGTGAGAATACTGGAGACAGGGATTCGTGGCAGCCACCTGGCAGAGTACCTGCCACATTTGCTATTGTAAGTTGCTTTCCTTAGGGAAATATAAGCACATGGGGAAAACTAAGACAAATATGAGGAGTGCAAGAGAAATGCAAGACAACAAACTAAAGAGCTTATACCAGAAGAAAAACAATTAATGGATCAGTGAGAATCGGGTTTTAAATAAACTTACTATCCTCAAAGGAATAAAGGCAGACGTTGGTCATATAAAGTGAGACACAAACATTGATAAAGAGAACCAGTAGGAATTGACGGTTTTTAAAGAATATGATAGTCAAAACAATTCCATATGTAGGGTGTACATCAAAATGTATAAAGCCGAAAATGAATGCATAGGCTGCAAGAATTGATGGGGAAAAATATCCAATTAACATTAAGAAATGGCAGATATAGAAAAGCATAAGAGAAAATTCAAGAGATTAAATAATTTTTACTTGAATAGCAGGAGCCACAGAAGAAGAAGAAAGTATAAATAGAAGGAAATAAATATTTAAAGAAACAATGAAAGAATTTCCTTGAATTGTTTCTAAAACAACCTAGAGTATGTTTCTTCAGTTCTCCCAATGAGTCCATAAACCATTTAAAACTCTGTAGATAATTGCCCTGCTAAAACTAGCTAAGAGGATAGTGTTCTTTGTAACTGAATCCTGGCTAAAATTATGTTAATTACCAGTAGAATACAAAATCATATATAACTTTAAAATCAGCAGAAGAAAAGTTTATCTAATGGAAGGCAGAAAGTTATAACAGCAATAAAGACAAAAACCACAGAATTTGATGGAATAAATGTAGCAACTCCTGACATAACAGTACACACGATAAATATAAATGTATGGTAACATTATGAAGAGCTATGTAGCAGTATTAAGTGAAACTAAATGTACATAGACCTTGTCATCTAGGAATCCTATTCCTTGGAATATATCCCAGAAGAATTATCACATTGGTTGACAGTAAGCATGTATAAGAATATGTATCATAGCATTGTATGTGGTCCTAAAGAGATAGAAACATGTGGTGCCTACAATTGTAGTTAGTACTTGGAGGCAAAGAACTAGGTTTTCAAAGTGGATCTTAAAAAGAGAATAGGAAAAAAAAAACTAGATCGATAATGCAGTACCTATATTGATGTAAATTAAAAAGAACTCATGGATTACAGTAGACATAAAACTAAATTCTACAGCAGTCAGAAATCATAAAGTAGCAGTACTTGCAGTAGTATAGGTTTTTTTTGTTAAACAAGCTACCCCAAACTTAGTGACATAAAAGAACAACAATTTATAATCTCACAATGCTGTGCGTCAAGAATTCAGGCAGGACTCGACTGGATGATTCTACTTTATGTGGCATTAACTGGGGTGACCAACTGGTACTTAGTAGTAGAAAGGCTGGTGTGCAGCACAGGTGGTCTCACTCACATGCCTGGTGCCTTGGTAGAGATGGCAGGAAGACTGGACTCAACTGGGACTGTTAGCTGGAGTGCATAGATATGACCTCTACATGGTGATCTCAGGGTAAGCACACTACTTATGTGGTATCTCAGGGTTCCTAGAGGGCACTCTAAGGACAGGAAGTAGAAACTATCAGTTCCTTTGAAACTAGTACAGTGTCAATTTTGCCATATGCTATTAGTGAAAACATTCAGAGTGCACCAGACTCAAAGTAAGGGACATGAACTTGTTTGTCTCTTGATGGGAGAAAAACTGCAGCCATATTTAATCTGCCACACATGAGTAGATATAGGACATACAGTATTGATTAAGGAAGAGAGAAGATCTGTAACATAAAAACTTTCACAGCCTATGCTTTCTTCAACAGTATCTATATCTCCAAGGCCATATACCAGACACAATGGGTTGGAAGCCAATAAGATGAAAGGAAAAGTACTGAGGTTAGTGACAAAGGGGAAAATAAAATAATATAAAGTGAGAGGGAGCTCGTGTATGCTAATAATGATGTATGCCAGGGACTTCAGAGAGTCCAAATGAGGGGTAAATAAGGAAAAAAAAAGTGTGATAATTTTTTCTTTAAATCAAGCCAGAGGGCTATCTCTTTGGACTGTGTCACTCTAGCACTCACTAATTTAATTGCATTTAAAATTATTTCCTTTTATGAATTTATTTAATTTTGTTATTATCAGACATTTTCTTAGTACCTTTGAAGAAAATGTGCTCCATCATTTCATATTCATGTTTTGTTTTTTTTTACTTTTGAAAATTCAAATAATTTAGAAGAGAGAGGAAGTATGGAGGATGTGTGTGCATGTGGTGTGTGTGTGTGTGTGTGTGAGAGAGAGAGAGAGAGAGAGAGAGAGAGAGAGAGCACGCACACTGGGGCAGCATTTATTATTTCATCCTTCTTAATTGTAGACTTGGCATAAAAATCTGCCAAGGTTTCTCCAGGGCAAGACTCTGCCAGCTGTTGAGAGGCAACAAAACCCTCCTATTTCTAATTTGACTTTTACAGAGTGTTTTGGTATTTGGTTACTAAATTAAGCTCTCCTCTCTTCCCTAGCTTTAAACAGGTAGCTCTTACTCTTCAAAAAATACATTTTAAGGCTCCAAATGTTAAATGTGAACAAGTTTATCAAACTAAATACATTAATTTCTATTGCTTACATGTTGTTCATATCTAAGGAAGAAAATATCATAACTTAGTTTATAAATTTGAATGTTTTAAGTTAAAGGTAGATCACCTTCAAATCTGAACCTAAAAATCAGCAACACTGTAAGTGAATGTCTGACCCTAATTTGTTCATCAATAATTTATCAGTTATCAGTATTGCAGACTGAATCCCTTAAGCACTTGGAAATAAGGGAAATGAGATTGCCTGCTCAGAATCAAGCAGTTAGGTCCACATCAGGGAGATGTGAAAGAGATACTTTAAAGAGGAAAAATGGCTTGCAGACCTGCAAGATTTGACTGTAATCAGACTAAAGATATGAATTTAGTGAAAAGACTGTCAGCCAGATGGGAGATTATCAACTATGAAAGCATATAAAAAGGGAGCTCGCAAAGGAACACCACACTGTGAAAGAGAAAATCAATCACCAAAAAGTAATGACATGAATAAAATATCTTAATCATGTGTACAATTAACTAATAAAAATTATGATTACAAAGTCTAAAAATCTTAATCGTGTACCAAAGTAAAAATCATAGAATCATAAATGTTTAGATTTGAGAAGGACTTCAGGGGCATCTGACCTACCTTCTCCTCAACAATTCTCTTTCAGAAACATCCAAGATATTTTTGAACTTCAGTTTTTGCTCTATGCATATTAAGCTGCCCACTCCTCTTTAGGTCTAAGATGCCAGTGTGTCTGCCAATTGATGCTGTCAGTTCACTCCTGACTATAAAAGCAACACACATAAAACCAACATTGATTCACTAGTTAGATGAATTGTTTCCTAACATAAATAGGGAAATCGTTCATGTAAACAGATAGTGAAAAGCTGGGATTATTCTCAGACTCTTCGCTGGATTTTGGATTTGGATGGGCGCCTGGGGAAGAAGTGTATATTATGTGGCACTGACTTGCTTTTTCATTGCTACTTGATTTTTCATTGCATTTTCCCCCAGGCTACATAGTGGCAGGCCAACTGTAGGAAGGCACTAACACTGATGAAGAGTAAAAAGTATCCATCACATTACAGGTTCTATCAGCCTACTCATCATTTGTTTGCCACCAACTCTGAGTGGAGCATGATGCTACTTGTTTTTCATAATCGTGTCATGTAATTTGCACAACATGCCTTCAGTGTGAGGTTTATAATCAGATACTCTTGGAGATGTTAAGAAACTTGTCCATGATCATAGATTAGAACTTGTATTTGAACACGGGCCTACCTGGCACCAAATATCGGGGACGCACTAGCTGCCATGACAACGTTCTTTTACCAGGCTCCTTTTACCAATGCCTGTCTCTCCTCTTGTTTCCTGCCTGCATGCCACCCCCATAGTCTCCTAGTTCTTTTCTTTTTTTTAAAGCCTATTACAATTCATGTTAATTTTTAAAAATCATGCATTTGACATGCATCTGTTGTAGAAAAATTAGAAAATACAGATAAACTAAAAAATAATACCCAAAACAAAATAAAACAGACAGAAGTTGTTTCAACCGTAATTCTCTTATCCAGAAATAACCATTGTTAATGATTGCAGTACCAATACATCTTGAGGTTTCTTCTGTTTTTCTGAACACAGTAATAAATGCTATCATATTATAGCACTACTTTATATCCCACCCTTTATCATCATCTTTCCATTTCTGTAAGTAGCCATCTTCATCATTATGAATGTTTGGGCTTTTAGAAGCTGTTACATTGAATTTTATATCAACTGTCTCTAAACTCACTATTTTAAAAAATTATTTGCTTCGGACTATAGAATATTTGCTCATTATAAAAAAATTAATTATCACAGTAAATATATCATGCAACAGGTGAAAGTTCCCTTGCAGTTTGGTGAATGCACATACAGTTTTTCATATGATTTCTTTTGAAGTACTTTTGTTATTGGTTGATGTTTGTCTTTGAAGATTTCTTTATATGAATAGATACTCCAGTAATTTGAGATATTGGGATATATATACAAGGATAGAAAAAGTGTGTGTTGGTACTTGTATATTCTAATTAGGGGAAATGTCTTACTTATTTTGTAAACAAATAGAGATTATGATTAAACAAAAAATGTTCTCTTAGTATGTATCTATCCAAAGGTAACTGGGAGAATTCATTAAAAATGAAAACCTTGTAAATTAATGTAACTTAAAATTCTCCATTTTTATTATCTCTTTAAAGTTATCCATCATACTTTTCAGCCTCTTAAATATTATTCATTAATAATACTACTTCAAATATTTTATAAACAAAACATTGCTCTACAGTAGTGCTGGTGAAATATACATCTCTAAATTTGGAAATTCAATGTATTAGAGAAATATAATATAAACCACAATGCAAAGAACTTATATACTTCAAATATTCTAGCACCCTCATTAAAACAGTAACAAGAAACTGGTGAAAATATTTCATCTTAACATTGCATTTTATTTATGACCCAATAGATCCAAAACATTATTATGTCAATACATAATCAAGTTAAAATTAATGAGATATTTTACATTCTTTTTGCATTAAGTCTTCTAAATCTAGAATACATTCTGCACTTACAGCACATCTTACTTTGGACTTCACCATATTTCAAGATCCCACTAGCTATATATAGCTAGTGTCTACTAGATTGAAAGGCACAGCTCTAGATGTTAATAACTGTGGTGATAATAATAATTAGCCTTGCAGATTTAAGACTAAAGTACAGATTATAATCTAAATTTTTTTAAAAATCTAGGTTAAAAACAATGATTTGCCCTGTATTTCTACGGGAGTGCAGTTAGAGCCAATGGACTCCGGTTAGAAATCCAAACTAAGGTCAAGCAGAAAGGTAATTAATTAGTCTCAGTAAAAAAATAAATTAACCTGGGTCATCAATTACTGATTACATCATGACAAGTACATAGTAGATGTTTCATATGTTGTTCTTTGATTGATTGGGATTACAGGACTTTGGTCTTTTAGCACCGTGCTCTGGTCTTGAATACATTTCCAATAGGACACTGCAAAACTTTGGTAAACTGATTAATTATTTGTATGAGAGTACCACTTTTTGTTAGGAAATCACAGCTAGGTGATATCTATATAAAGATATAAGGCAGGCATAGAAGAGAAAACTTGGAGATATGCCAATATTCAGATTTTACTTAGTTTTCATTCCATCACAAAAAGACAAAGGACTGGGAATTTTTGTTGGAGGTGAGTGGGGAAGTGAGCACTCTGATTTATTAGGGGAGATCTTATAATGTCATTGATAGGATTTATAATTTCTGTTACCGCTATCTACACAGGTGATAAGACATTGCTTGGGGGCAACTTGGAGTGTCTTTAATTCATTTTGGATCCTCTTTACATAATCTATTTGTGAATAAGTGAATAACAGTAGTAATTAATATTAATATGTAGCTATTTCCTTTCTTAAAAAATAATAAAAACAAATCTCACATTAAAAAATGACCTGTTTTCCAATAATGAAAATGAAAAAAAAAAATGAGACACACACATATACACTGACACATGAGGAAGAGTCATAACATGAGAATAATACTCCAAAAGATTCCTTCCCTAAGAAACACATATTCCCTAAAGAGAAGAGAAAACCTGAATTTAATTGAGAAATATTTTTAATCAGACTGTGTGAGAATTCAGTGTTCTGATACTAAACAAGTCCACACATGACCCAGACTGAATTAGTTGACTTAATCAGTTTTTTATTACCTTTAAAGAGCAAGTTTTTTATCACCTAAAATATTTAATTGAAAAATATCCAGAATGAATGCTTTACCTTATCTCTTCTTTAATCCAACGATACTTTCAGAGCCTTGAGTTCACACAGTCAGATTATTAAAATGTTGTTTCATGTTTGATGAAACCAAAATAGTAAAGAACCAACACTAATGACAGCATTTTCCTTAGCAGAAAAGTTCAGGCATATTTATTTACTATTTGCCTTGCGGTTTCTCCACGACGAACATTTCTCAGCTCATTTAGTTCATTAAGAAAAATGTGATTTGATTTTTATCCTGCATACATTAAGATTGTTTCTCCCGTTTACTTCAGATGATGAAAAAAGATGTCTACTGGCTGGATGAAGGTGATGAAATTTTCATTTTTATGTTTTATAGTTACAGCTTTAAGATTAGAGAAAGAAAAACGAAACAGGAAAGTACACGATACACTAATCTTGTAGAGCTCAAAGGGAAAGCTGCAGAACTCTGTAGGTGAGAACAGAAAAAAAAAATTTAAACAAAATGCTACAATAAATTATAAGGAATGTAAAACCGAATATAAATACTTAGGAACTATTCCTAAAACAGTGCTTTTCTTGTGCTGGTAAGGAGAGAAAGTTGCATTTAGCAATTTTTCAGTCTCTCTTTTTATTCCTCCTCAACTCTGTGATCTACATGACTACATAGATTGATGAGTACCCACAGCTTGCAAGAAATCTTTTATGAATAGCTCTGCCAAAAATATTTCTTCAAGTTGTACAAAATAAAAATTTTAAATTTAAATACACAATAAGCAATCATTTTTAGAATTGTAGTCTGTGGAACAACATCACCACTTAAAACTCAGAAAAAACGATTCCATGGGCAAATTTTCAGGAGGTGCTACATTTATTTCTCTCTTGGAGGTTTACAGTAGGCTTTTTCATATTAAGGTTTGGATAATTCCTGCAGTAAAGACTTTGTATCACCTAATATTTCCCAAATTTATTTCAACAGGAAGCCTCTTTAAAATTTAACATCTTGTGGAAAAACCGTTTAAGGAAAAAAAAATATTTGGGGAAATGCTAACCCCAAATATTTACATTGGTGACAGCTCCAGATCTTTGAGGATTTCCAAATTCATAAACCCCAGAAATTCAGAAACTAAGAAACAGATGTTTGGGGATTTGCTAGCCTAGCTAAGTAACTTGTTTATCAGAACCAAAATCACAGCCCATGAGATTCAAATTTATGCTAGATGCTTTTATTACAAGCTCTTCATTTCACCAGATGTTTATGTCTCCGAAGAGCCATAAGGTGGTAATGTCTTTATTCTCATCATCGTTGAATAAATCATGGAACTTTTCTTGTGGTCGCTGATCAGTAGTTGGAACTGCAAATAACAAATCTATGATTAGAGATGTAGGATAGTCACTTAATAGCTGTGTTATCTAGTTATTTCACATCTTTATGCCTCAGTTTCCACATTTATTCATTGGGATAATAGTGGTTCCTACTGCATAGAGTTCTTATAAAAGTTAAATGAATTAATATTTAAATTCTTAGAACAAGTGCCTGTAGTACAGTAAGCAGTATTTAAGGGTTGCTAAATTAAACATAAAATATTCTCTTCATCAGCCTTAATAGAAGTCATGGATTTGGATTTTGTAAACTGTGAATAGCAGTTTTGTCTCCCGATGTGTTGTAGGAAAATGGAAGGAAGAGAAAGAAAAACAGAAAGAATACCCATCTCACCTTCCACGGCAAATGCACCCATTGCTCCACATCCACAAAGCTGAGAAGGTTTTTATTTTTTAGTCATTTGTTGGGTTTGGTTTGTTTGTTTAAAATGTGGTCTTAGAACCAGCATCAGAAAGTAAAGTTGAAATTTCTATGTGCCACCTAGACAACTGGAATCAGAATTAGGATCTGTGTGGGTGTGGCTCAGAAATGTGCATGTTTAGCAGGTATATCTGGTGATTGTCCAACATACTGATGTTTAAGAACCCACACCAGACACAGCCCAAACTCTCCAAGCAGGGCTCCTTAGGGTCAGCCTCGTCTAGTCTCTTCAGGCTCACTCCGACCGTCTGTTTGCCTAAGTAACACCAGCCTGAAAACCAATGGCTTTAATTTGTTAAGGGATTTTTCCCTCTGGTAATGAGAAGTCTACGATAGACAGTGCAGGGTCAAAGGAGTTGTTCTATCTTGTCTTGGGGCTACAAGCTCCTTGCATCTTTCTGCTCAGCCACCTTTAACACTGTGGCCACAGGGCGTTGTTCTTCCTCTGGGCATTATGTTTACATCCCCAGTGGGAAGAATGGAAGGGAAAAGGGCAAAGGGCCTATCCCAGCGGAGCCTCTCCCCTTTTAAGGAATTTGCTTGGAAGTCTTACTCCACAACAACTAATTTTAACTCATTAACCAGGCCTGGGCTACATTGCCATTCTTAACTCTTATCTGTAGGGAAAGCTAGGAAATGTCATGTGTTTTTTGTTGTTGTTTTGTTTTTCTGTGTATGTTTTTTTTTAATTTGTTTCAGGTGTACAAAACAATGTAATAGTTAGACATTTATCGTTTATATCCCTCACACAGTGATAACCCCCATCCCCCCATCTACTACCTCTGACATCGCATACAGCCATTGCATTTCCACTGTCTCTCTTTCCAATGCTGTGAAATGTCATGTTTTAACTGGGCATGTTTTTATGCCCAACAAAATTGCAATAGGTTCTTTGACACAGTCTGTATTCCAGGCTTAAAGAAATGATGTTTTCTCAAGCCTTCACACCTCTGTGTATATGGTTTACTTGAATAAGACTGCCCTTTCCTGCTTAACTAGTACGTTTTCTTCTATTTCTTCAACATCAGTTCAAGTTATCCATTCTTCTGTGAAGGGTTCCCAAGCAACCCCAGACAGACCCTCCCTCCTTGTTTTATTTTCTTACCACTCTGTTATAGCTCTAGCATGCATTCTGACTTAGTAGGCCGAGATCGATGGCTTGCGTCCAGAAAACAACTATAGCAGTTGACGCCTAACAACTGCTTAGTAAATGTTTATTGAATGAAAGAATGAACAAATGAACATACAAAAATTTGAATGAACAACTGAACATATGAATGAAACGTGGAGCATTAAGCTTTTGGGTAAAATAGTGAATTCTGTTAGACTCTGTTCTTTTCTACTTACCATTCAGAGAAATGCCTACTATATGTTTGGAAAGATATTGTATTATGAAACTAAATGAAAGAAAGGAGGAGTACAGTAAAGAAAATGTCTGGCACACAATAAATATATGAGCTCTTCTGGTAGAGGACCCATGTTTATTACCTTTCATCTCTTATGCTTCGTGCCATGAAGACCTTGGTTCAGAGTAGATTTTTAATAAATTCTGAATAAATGGGCATTGAATTAAAAGGAAAAGAGAAAATAACCAAAGAGTTATCAGGCTGCTTCCTTCTCTTAAAACTCCAGCTGTATGTTATCCATGTCATTGTTCTGAGAGAATCATTTTAGGATGCAACAGATTAGTAATTAACAGTTAACAATAATTATTGCTCAAAATGACATTATATAGAAAGCTGGTATTTTTAACTTCTTTTAAAATAGGTGGGGTAACTGCATTGAGCATTCAAGCTTAAGCTTTGAATTTTTATAACCACACATGGTTATAACTGCCCTATGACTCTGTAGAATCATAAGAAACAATTTTATAACTACATATTGCTACTAGGATCTAATTATGAAAACCATTGCCTTCACACAGGAGTACACAGGAGTATGTTTTCGGAGGATTTTTTTCTGTCAATAAAAAAGAAGTACTTTATCTAATTCACGAATAATCTAGATATTTGTTTTTCAAATATTAAAGTGATGGATCTTAATTTGTGATCCAGGAGAAGGCTGGGACTTAGCCTCTTTGTAAGATAATGGTGATGAAAGGCTGGCTTTGTGTGTGGGGAGCATCTGCTGTCTCTTGTACCATATTAAAGACCCAAATCTACTCTTTAGAGTGCCCAGTCCACTGTTAAAATCGGAAAGAAGGAGGGTAGCTAAAGAAAAGAAAAAACGTACCCCTTTTTCATGCCCAGGGAATAATAGGAAAAACAAAATAGAAGTCAGAAGTAGGATATCAACGTTTCCTCCCTTCCTGACTAGTAGGATTCAGAAGAAAAGCACATTCTAGAAGTTGAGGGGGAAAGCAAGGCAAGGTGTGGCCTACTTTGGAACCCTGGGAAGGAACTACCTTGGTAATGGCCTGATAATAACCTGGAATTGTTGCTCCCACTTTCCTGAGGTTCAGAGTTTCTGAGCCACCCTCAGTTCCATTTATCATAGACACTGAATCAAGAACCACCGTGACTAAGCCACAGAGGCTGGGGTAAACAGCCGAGCCAGTGAGCCACAGGGTGGACCCGGCAGAGAATCAGCTGCTAGCTTTAGGTTTATATAAGGCAATCAATTGAAATGTGCAAAAATTTAAAGCACAGGGAATAATGCCAGATTTCAATTTCCCCAGGAATAATGCCAGTCAGAAATTATTTGTATATGAGTCATTTATGCATAGGAGAGCAAACTATTTGTCTTTTGAAAATGATTTGGCTGAGTTTGGCATAGATATTGAAGACATAAAACATCAATACTGCCATGTATTGATATTTATTTATTTCACATAGAAAGGAGAGGATACCATTGCTTTAAATTTTATCGGTATTTTATCAGTACATGATTATGAAATTAAATAAAACAGCTACTTTCTTTCTTTCCTTTTTTTTTTTTTTTTTTTTTTTTGTCTTGTTTTGCTTTCTAGAAGTGGCCATGGGAGATCACAGACAGGAGGGGAAAGGAAGCAATTTTGATGGGAAAGATATCTTTCATCATATATTTGAAAACACACTTTATATGAATGACATATGATACCCTATTCTGTATCCTCAAGGAATTAAAAATCTAGCTAAAGAAATTTGTTTAAGAACATTAACTTAAAAGGGAGTGTAAACACAAAAGCTAAGTGGTTTATCAAGGATTAAATGCAAGGTTATTAAGAAGTTTGAAGGAGAGAGTTCAGTATTAGACAAGTCTCTAAGAAAGGAAGCAGGATTGACACAATTCTTAAAGATTACATACAACTTGATTAGAAGTGAAAAAAGAAAGCCATGGTGATATAGATGTGGACATTCTAGGCTGTCCACATAGCATTTGCAAAAGCAAAAAAGAAAAGAAAGACATTCTGGGGAATCCAGTCCAGTGTTGTGAGCAGTTTGTTAGTATTAATAGTAGAGATAATAGCAGGAAGGTAGATACAGATTAAGCCAGTCCTTCAAAGCCAGAAAGAGTAGTTTATTCTTTTGGGGAGAAACACTGAAGATTCACTGTAGCTTCTTGAGCAGCAAAGTGGCTCTAGAAATAGAGATTTGGGTATAATTATCACCAAAGGGAGGGGCAGAAGACTAGCAAGAAAGTGAGGCAGATGCTATAGAACTGATTATATGGGTGGGGCAGAAGCAATAAAAAGGAACGGAGAAAAATCAAATTAAAGAATTGACAGAATTTAATGACAGAAAAATTACACATGGTGACTATTAATTCTGGTTTCCTGGTTTATATTTGTTGTACCAATGCAGTTACTGATAGTACTCATTGAATGTAGGTGATAAATTGTAGTGTCATTTTATATATTGGAAAACAGCTCTTAGCGCAGACAGCTGTGATGATGAAACTGCCTCGCAGTGCCTCCAACAAATACAGGGATGATGAGCATCCAGAACAGGGAAGAATTTCATTTTGGACCCAATTAGAGGGAGGAGTAGCAGGATTTCAAAGTGTAAATGCCCAATAGACAGTTGAGATAAAAGACAAACTGAGATGCACGTTCCAGAAACCAATTTTGCAGCCATCTGCATTCTTGTTTTGGAAAAGCCAGTTGGTACCAAGCTCCACACTTTGATTCGGAACATGAGAAGATGAACTGAACAAGGGAATTAACTACATCCAGCCCACTTTACCGGAAGTCCACATACCATCAAAGGTCACGAGAAGTGAAAGACTACCATTCCGTGGAATAATCTTTCTTTATTAAATTTATTGGGGTGACAATGGTTAGTAAAATTATATAGGTTTCAAGTGTACGTTTCTATAAGAGTTTGACTAAAGGAACCCCACATGTTCCTCAGCCTAACATTCCAACCCACTTCTCACTATTTCCCTTCACAAATATTTGAATCCAGATGATTGTGTCCAGACTAATTCAGTCACTGCCTGCTGTTAATGCAGGCCGCCCCCTCCTTCTTGCCCTCAATTCTGTTACCTTATGCCTACCCCCATTTCCCACCTCTCCCTTCTGAAGTCTTTCCCTTGCTTCTCCAACTGCCCATTTCCTACTAGTGCTTTAATGCCTATTAATTTCTAACTTCCCTATGAAGTTTTCTTTACAGCACCAATACACTGCAGTCTGTAGTGTATGATCTCATAGCACTTAATGTCTTTACCACTAATTTGATTCCTATTTAATCACATACAGTGCTTGCATTGTGGCATCCATTTTTCTGTGGTCTGGTATGTTCAACCACTCTGTTATTTAACTTACAATATACATAGCTAATCTCCTCAAGGTTATGTGCCATTTGAAAGTGGAGCTGCCATACCTCTCTTCTTGATTTGCTGCTAGTCTATATTTCTCAGAAACAAAATAAAGTATTTTAATTGCCTTTTATGTTGATGAGTGAATTCAAATTCTAACACTGTTACTAATGCATTTTCAGAACATCACTTCAATTTTTATTACAAACTATATCAATTATATCCTTTACCAGACTTGATTCTGGTGTTTTGATGACATTTGACAAAAAACATGAGTTCTTTCACTTTTTTCAAATATATTTTTTACCGAACATATAAGAACAGTATCATTTACATTTAAAAGTCATATTTATTTAGCCTGCTGTTTAGTGTCATATAACACAGTGTAATGTAGTAAACAGAAAACACTCAACATCCAAAGTTAGAGCTGTATATTTCACCAAATTAACAAGGATACAAACTGATTCACATTTCCAAGGTGGCAATGGCGTTGAGTTCAGAGTGATCCTTTTTTTCCCATTCTTGGTGAATGTATCGATGAAGTTTAATTACAAAATCATTGGACAAATGCAAGATCTTTGTCTCTCTCCCACAGCTACCATTGCTACAGGTGTATTTACAAATAGCAGCCTCATAAGTTATTAAATAGAATGTACCTCTTTGTAACACAGGGGGTGGATGAAAAAGGACTTCTTCCAGTTTTACAGAGAAACTCCAAGATGGGTGGTTATAATAAATTGGGCAGAAATTGGACCATGATATGTATGAGACAAGGTATTAAGGAAATTATTACAGTAGGATTCCACTTTATTTTCAAAGCTAACTCTCAAATTCGAACGTAGATGTTTCTTACATCATCTGTTTAATATGAGCTCCAGAATATAACCTGTCATGGGAGACAGGCATTGTAGATTGATCGAGAAGTTAACCTTCATGAGCTTCATCAGCACAACTTCTGTAAGATCAGCTGTTATTTACTGAACATCCATCCATCTTTCCTCCAGAAACATGAGTGATGTTCTTATATTTTTAATTTGCACTTAATATATATGTTAAAAAGCCAGTGTAAATAGCTAGAAATTGAATGACTAGACATGTATGTTTGAAATTCAAATAGTGGCATGGGAAAATATTTTTACTATAGTAAGTACATCTCTGATGTCTTCAGAGGAAATTGAAGAGTATTTTATTGACTAAGATCAAACATTCTGTAATTACCACCTAGAGGCACAAAGTAAAATTGTAGCAAGTAGAGGCAGCATTAGGTTGCATCACATAGGCAGGCACCATTCTAGTATGTGTATGCCCAGGCATTTCCTTGGAGAGTTCACATAGGTTTACCAGAGAATCCTTCATGCCACCTGCCATTCTATGGCAGTCTTAATTGCTTACTCTATCATGTCTGAGTTCAGTTTTTTTTTTTACATTTGAGGGCCTCAACAAAAACATCAAATAACTGGAAAGCAGAAATAGGTAGTTCTGGTTAATTGAAATGCATAGGTTTTTCCTCCAACTTTTAATGAAATATTTATAAAAATTGTCAATCCATTATTTATATATCTCAATATGCATGAATCTTTTTAGCATGATTCTTGTCATCTGAACATGTTATGCTCCTGCATGTAAGCCGTCAGTATGTCCATATTCCCTGCTGAATCAAATGCATGTCTTTCCATGAGACAAAGGGGACTTTCTTCAGGACCTGACTCCAACCTGCATTCCCCAAAATTCCCCACCTCAAGCCCTAGACTCCAGCCATAGAAAATTACCTTCAGTTCTTAGATGTGCAGTGTCTTTCACAGCCTGTGGCTTTGCCCTGGGAGTCAGAGTGGTTTTTAAGATTACAAATTTGATCATTTCATTAATCTCTCTTTTTAAATCTTACAATATCTTCACTGATACTGCCCATGGGTATTTCTTGATCTGGCTCCACCTACCTTTCTAGAGCCATCTAGAACAGAACTAAATGAAATAGAGAACAAAAAGACAATAGGAAAAATTAATGTGACAAAGACCTGGTTCTTTGAAAAGATTAATAAAATTCACAAATCCTTGGCTAGACTCTTATGGTTAAAAAACTCAAGATAAACAAAGAAAAGACACTAATAGACAAAATCAGAAATCAAAGAGAGGAAGTTATCAGGGATGCCACAGAAATACAAAGGATCATCCAAGAATACTATGAAGGACTATATGCCACCAAATTCAATAACCTAGAAGAAATGGACAAGTTCTTAGAAACATATAGCCTTCCTAGGCCGAATCATGAAGAACTGGAAAATCTAAATAGACTGCTCACCAGTAAGGAAATTAAATCACTCATCCAAAATCTTCCCAAAAGCAAAAGTTCGGGACCAGATGGCTTCACTAGTAAATTCTACCAAACCTTCAAAGAGGATCTAATACCAGTCCTGCTCAAACTCTTCCAAAAAACTGAAGAAGAGACAGTACTCCCAAACTCATTTTATGAGGCCAACATTACCCTGATATTAAAACCTGGTAAGGATAACACAAAAAAGGAAAACTACAGACCAATATCTCTGATGAATACAGACGCAAAAATCCTGAAAAAAATTCTAGCAAATCGAATGCAATAATGCATTAAAAGGATTATTCATCACGACCAAGTGGGGTTCATCCCAGGGGCACAAGGATGGTTCAACATATGCTAATCCATCAATGTGATACCTCTCATAAACAAAATAAAAGACAAAAATCATATGATTATATCAATTGATGCATAAAAGCGTTTGACAAGATACAAGATCCATTTATGATTAAAACACTTAATAAAATAGGTATAAAAGGAAAACACCTTTGCCATATATGACAAACCCTCAGCTAATATCATAATTAATGGTGAAAAACCGAAGCCCTTTGCTCTATGTTCAGGAACATGACAGGGCTGTCCCCTATCACCTCTGCTTTTCAACATAGTGTTGGAAGTCCTTGCCAGAGCAATCAGGAAAGAGAAAGAAATAAAAGGCATTCAAATTGGGAATGAAGAAGTTAAATTGTCACTCTTTGCAGGTGACATGATGCTATATATATAGAAAACTCTAAAGACTCCACTTATTAGAAACAGTAAATTGCCGGCTACAAAATCAACGTACAAAAGTTCATTGCATTCCTTATGCTAACAATGAAATCTCAGAAAAAGAAATTAAAAAAAAAAAATTCCTTTTGCAATTGCAACAAAAATAATAAAATGCCTAGGAATAAACTTAACCAAGAATGTGAAAGACCTATATGCTGAAATCTATAAGACATTTTTTAAAGAAATTGAAGAAGACACAAAGAAATGGAAAGACACTTCGTGCCCATGGGTTGGAAGAATCAACATATTTAAAATGGCCGTATTACAGAAACCAATATACAGATTTAATGCAATCCTCATCAAAAATCCCAATGGCATTTTTTAAAGAAATAAAACAAAAAGTGATCACATTTGTATGGAACCACAAAAGACCCTGAATAGCAAAAGCAATCCTAAGAATAAAGAACAATGCCGGAGGTACTACACTCCCTGACTTTAGCTTGTGCTACAGGGCAACAATAATCAAAACAGCATAGTATTGTCAGGAAAACAGATGCACAGACCAATGGAATAGAATTGAGAACACAGAAATAAACCCACACAAATATGGACAGATAATTTTTGACAAAGAAGCAAAAAGCATACAATGGAGAAAAGACAGCCTCTTCAATAAATGGTGCTGGCAGAATTGGAAAGCCACGCGCAGAAGAATGAAACTGGACTGCTATCTGTCACCAAAATTAACTCAAAATGGATCAAAGACTTAAGCATAAGACCTGAAACAATAAACTGTATAGAAGAAAACATAGGTACTAGACTTACGGACCTTGGGTTCAAAGAGCATTTTATGAATTTGACTCCAAAGGCAAGGGAAGTAAAAGCTAAAATAAATGAATGGGACTATATCAAACTTAAAAGCTTCTGCACAGCAAAAGAAACCATCAACAAAATAAAGAAGGAACTCAACAACAAAAATATAAACAACCCAATTGAAAAATGGCAGATGACCTAAAGAGACATTTCTCCAAAGAGGACATACAAACGGCAAACAGACATGGAAAAAGACTCAACATCACTAATCATCAGAGAAATGAAAATAAAAACCACAATGAGATATCACTTCACCCCAGTTAGAAAGGCTATCATCAACAAGAAAAGTAATAACAAGTACTGGAGAGGCTGTGGAGAAAAAGGAACCCTCATACACTGTTAGTGGGAATGCAGATTGGTGCAGCCACTATGGAAGGCAGTGTGGAGGTTCCTCAAAAAATAGAATTACAATATGACCCAAAAAAATCTGGGTAGAAAAAGGAACCCTCATACACTGCTAGTGGGAATGCAGATTGGCGCAGCCACTATGGAAGGCAGTGTGGAGGTTCCTCAAATAATAAAATTACAATGTGACCCAAAAATATCTGGGTAGATAATCTTTCCTTACCTAAAAGTGTATGCATAAAGACAAGTGTGCTCCAATGTTCATTGCAGCTTTATTTATGGTGGCCAAGACATAGAAACAACCAAAATGTCCTTCGAAAGATGAATGGATAAAGAAGTTGTGGTATATATACACAGTGGAATACTATTCGGATGTAAGAAAAGATGAAATAGTACCATTTGTGATAATATGGATGGATCTTGAGATTATAATGCTAAGTGAAATAAGTCAGACAGAAAAAAGTAGAGAACCATATGATTTCACTGATATGTGGTATATAAAACTGAGAATAGCAAAAGAACAAGACAAACAAATGAAGGAACGAAAACTCATAGACAATAGTTTAGGGGTTATCAGAGGTAAGGGGGAAAGGGGGCTCTAGAAGAGGGTAAACGGGGTTTAATATATGGTTATGGAAAGAGAACTGACTCTGGGTGGTGAACATACAAGGTGAGATATGATAATGTATTACAGAATTGTACACCTGAAATCTATGTAACTTCACTAATAATTGTCACCCCAATAAGCTTTAATTTTTTAAAAAATGTAATTCAAGTAGTAAATAAAAAAGGTGTAGAATATAGGACTGATTCTACATATATGATGTGTATCAACTTTTGTGACGAAGTTCCCAATAACATTTGGTTTACTTATAAATATGCCTTTTCTCCTAAAGGACAATTTAATAAAAAAATTGATTACTTGAAATTTGAGAACTCATTGAACAAAACAAATCAAATGACAAAACTCTATTTAGTACAATTAGTCTATATTGAAGTCCTGGACTAAACTCTGAAGTAAAAAGAAGAATAAGATGGAGCTCTGCCCTTCAAAGCTAACCACCTCACGGAAGAAACAGACATTCAAATACAGTTATCCCTTAGTATCTGCTGGGGATTGGTTCCAGGACCCCCACAGATACCAAAATTCATGATGCTTAAGTCCTTTATATAAAATGACATATTATTTGCCTATAGCCTACACACATCATCTCGTATATTTTAAATCACCTCTAGATTACATGTAATACCTAATACAATGTAAAAGCTATGAAAACAGTTGTTATATTTTATGGTTTTGGGAATAATGACAAGAAGATGTGTGAAGCCTACCTGTTCAGTACAGATGCAGCCATTGGAAGCCTCACTACATAGTGCACATCGCCAATAATGTACCATTTTTTTCTAAAGTTTTTGATCTGCATTTGGTTGAATCTGTGGATGCAGAATCCATGGATATGGAAGCCAACTGTAATTAAATCCAGAATAATACCTAACATTAATATAGCAATTACTATATGCCAGGCACTGTTCTAAGCAGTTTATAATGATCTCATTTAGTCTTTGCAAATTACATAAGCTGTTGGTGTTATTGTCTTTATTTTGAAGATGAGAAACCTGAGAGAGGCCAAGTGGCCATCTATGATCAAACAACTAGCCCAAAGTGGCAGGGCTAAAGTTTGAACCCAAGAGGTCTGGCTCCAAAGTTCATGTGTTTTAATGTCAGTTTCTAACACCCTACGTTTTCAAACACATCAGTGTGATGCATAAAATCATATATACATGTAAAAACAATATCATGAAATATTATAAAGAAGAAGTAATTTTGTTGAGAAAGTAGTAATTAGGGGAAACTTAAGAAAGAAGGCAACACCTGAAGCTGGAGACAAGGCATAAATACTGAATCAGAAACATGTCCCCGTCCCACCATGTACCAGCTACATGGCTTTCTGAGCCTAAGTTTCCATCTTCAAAATCATGACAATAATACCCTCATCATAGGTTTATTATGAAGATTAAATCAGATAATGCAAATTAATGTATTTTCCCTAAATGGCTGCAACAATATTCCTGATTTCACCTTTGCTTCCAGAACCTGTTTCCTAGAGGTGGAGTCTATGTCCCTCCCCTTGAACCTGAACAGACCTTTATGACTTTTCCAGCCATCTTTGTGATTTTTGAGGCTGGTCATAAAAACTAATACAGCTTCTACCTGGCTGTCTCTTGGGGTGATTGACCTTGAAACCCAGCCATGAGCTATGAGGAACCCCGGACCTCAGGGTGACACCCAGTGAAGAGGCACTAAGGCTCCTGGTCCTCAGCTGTGGCTCCTTCTAACTTGCCAGCATGATGGTGAGCCATCTTGATAGCAAATTCTTCTGACCGTCACTGGGTGAGGCAGAGACAAAGCTTCCTCACAGAACTTAGCCCAAATTGCAGACTCATGAGCAAAATAAATGAGTTGTAAACTTGTGGTACAAAACAAGAGGTAACTGGAACATATTTAAATCAGATAATATATATAAAGCCCTTAATATGGTACATGACTTACAATACATGTTTAATTAAAGGTGTTAATTAGTAATGTTATACAGTAGAGGTTAGGATGACAGACCTGGGAATTGGTCTGCTTGGGTTTAGATACTAGATCTTCCACTTTTTAGCTGAGTAACTTAAGGCACATTACTTCAGCTCTCTATGCTTCAGTTCCTCATTTGTAAATGGAGATAACCATTATACTCATTTCATAAAGTTGTGGTAAGAATTAAATGAATTTCTGTTCCCCACATGTGCCATGATCTTCATCATGGTGAAACCTTTATAGTAGATGTTTCTCCCCCTCCCTGGTCCTTTGTATAGGTCTCAAGTTATCTAGGTCATCCTCGAGGAAACTTTTGACCTTCCATGTTTAGATGGCCCTCATGTGTTCCCAGAGACCTGTGAGCTGATTCGCTGACACTACTGGGTACGGCTTTCTTTGCACAGAACTCCTCAGCAGGTACCTGTGTAAGTGGTCAGGGTCACAGCTTGTGCTTCTGGCATGGCTATTGAAGCACAAATCTGTTCTAAACTCAAGGTTGCCAAGTGAGAAGGAAGGCTTTTCTCCTTCCCTCCCACCATTTTCTTTTCTTTTCTCTTTTCTTTCCTTTCCTTTCCTTTCTCTTTCTTTTAATGCACTGTCTTGAAAAGGATATAAAGCGATGCTGTTATGACTCGAGATCCTGAAAATCTGTCTTTTCAGGTTTAACTTCACTCACATATAAGGACTGGAGATGAGTCCATGAGGCCTGGTCTGGCAGACAGTTAAAAGGGCAAATGCCCTGCTTCAGTTACCTCTCCTCTATGACCACCAAAGCTCTGCTGCTTTAATCTTAGTCTCTATACTCTCTTTTTGTTCAGAATAATTCCTAGGGTGCTTCACAAATCCTTCTTGGAAATGGAAGTCTGAAGATTCCATCTCCACATTTCAATGAAAATGACCAAACTGGTCTAAATCTCAGTAATAGATAAATCCTTGGTGAAAGTTGGACTCTCCATTGTATTGAGAAAACATTATCTCCTACATATTCTCTGGAGTGTGTGTGTATCTGTTTCTCTTAAATACAGGGATGCTTTTTAATTTCTTACCCTGTGATAATATCTATTCTTGCTTTTCAAACGAGTGAAATGTAACTTCATATACAAAAGGCAAATAAGTCAGCGGCAAGAAAAGATGAAAAGAGCAGTTGGCTCAAGAGCACACAAAATC
Source organism: Rhinolophus sinicus (assembly GCF_057876585.1). Classification (NCBI taxonomy): domain Eukaryota; kingdom Metazoa; phylum Chordata; class Mammalia; order Chiroptera; family Rhinolophidae; genus Rhinolophus; species Rhinolophus sinicus. The sequence goes on from NC_142501.1 coordinate 82,943,162, forward strand.
ATCAGCAAGTGTGACTATCCAGCCCAGAACGGCTTCTATAAAAGTCAGGAAATGGTACTCAGGGTAATAAATGTTCAGAGTTAGTTACTGGAGCTTTTAAGACATTCATATGCAATATAGCCCCTCTGCTTTAGTCAAACTTCTCTTATGTTTTCTGGCATTTGAATGAAATGATTCCTGATTTTATTACATTTTTTAAATTCAGTTAAAAGTCTTAAAGAAAAGTAGCACAAATTGGTGATGTGAGTATGAAAATATCAGTTCAGTACTCAACACGTTCCACATTCATTCTCACCTTCCATGGCCATGACCCAATTCATAGTCATTCATTTTTTCCATAAATATTTATTGAGTAGCCATAGGCAATATGTAAACCAATGAACATGCTTGTGTTCCAATAGAGCTGCATTGATGGCCATTGAAATTTGAACTTGATAAAATTGTCACATACCACAAAAATGGTATTCTTCTTTTTTATTTTATTTCAACCTCAAAAATGTAAAACCAGTTTTAGCTCATAGGTTGTACATTGACAGGCAGGGGTTGGATATGGTTCATGGACTATAGTTTGCTGACATCTGGCTTAGAGAATGTGGCATTTGAGTTCCACTAAAAGATGAGTAGGAATTTTCCAAGCAAATAAATGCATTCTAGGTAGGGGAAATAGCATTTGGCAAAGACATAAGTAGGTGAACAGGCATGAGTCCTTTGAAGAGCCATAAAAAGTAGGATTGGCACTTATGGTTGGAGGGAGTAGAAGACACGGGGAAGGAAACAGAAGGATTCCTGTGTACCATACTGGGAATTTGACCTTTACTGAGTAGGCATTGGGGAACCATTGTAGAATCTGTAGCCTAATGAGGTTTGTATTTTAGAAGGTCACTCTAGCTGCAAGTTGAAAAACTGATGAGAGTAGTCCAAGAGAGAAAGAAAGAAAATGAGGAAACGATTTTGGTAATTCAGCAAAAGACACACAGAACTGGTCATCTATTAGTTCCATGAAATTCTCTGTTTTCCTCCAGGTGCCATGTCCTTTATTGACTCAGGACCATTTCAGGTGATATTCCTTCCTTCTGGAATTTGTTACTTCTTTTACATTACTTAACTCCTTTTAATCCTTTAGGTTTCGATTTTAATGTCATTTTCCCAGAAAAGCCTTCATTGACCCTTCACGTCAGGATTCACAGCCCGGTGATACACAAAAATGGGACCTTGTATCCAAACCCAGGATATCTGTTCAACATCTGCTTTCTATGCTAGACTGTAAGCCACACATCCACCACTATATCCCGGTACCGACTTCAGAGGAGATGCTCAGTGAATATTTGCAGTGGCCAATACTTTCCCAAGCAGAATTTCAGGACTTTATAACTGAATGGATTACATGGTGGGATAATATAGGGTTAAAGATAATTCCTAGATTTGGGTGTCAAAATGGTTGATAGGATAAGGAGAGAGATTAGAAGGTGGCAATTTTATCTGAGGTAGTTGTAGAAATGTTGATTTTGACATTCCTATCAGACACCAGAGGAGACACACCAAGAATCATTTTGTCTGTTTCCCACTAGTTAAGCTGATCATTTTACCTTTGTAGTAGTGATTTCAATAACCTATGCCCTGGCTCCTATTTTGAATTCTTTCCATCTAACATATGCTAAGATCTAGAGCTCTTTACCCTAAACATCACTTCTATTATGTTATCTCCTGCTTCAGAAATTGGTAGAAGGCAAATCCAAAGTCACATTTTCCCAACCTGGAATCCAAGTCCCTTTCAATTAATATAATTTCAATGATTTGCCTCATTCCCTTGGTTCCCCATCATAAGTATTCCCTGGTCAGACTGATCATCTCATTTTCCTCCAATTTTCACCATTCTCTTTCTTGCCTTCCTTTGTTCTGCCCCTCTGTCTAGAATTCTAGAATTCTCTCTGTTTTGTTTTGTTTTGTTTTGTTTTGTTTTGTTTTTTTGGCCAACCTGAAGCTTATCTTCCTCAAAAGACCAATTTAATTTCCATTTCTTCCTTGATGCCTCCTTGAGCCGATTAAATATACAATACTTGCCCTTCTTTGAATTGCCGTAACTCATATGGACTGTTGCTCTGTTAATAATAATGCTACCCTTTTGGGGAGCCTAGTATGGAACAGCCCCTCATGTGGTCTTATTTTATCTGTGCAACAGTCCTTCTGAGGCAATTATTCACTTTCTGAAATATGAAGACCCTGAAACTTAGAAAGTTTAATTTTAACTCCACCAAAGACTCACAATTGGTAAATAGTGCTTCCAGATCTATGTACACAGCCCACACTGCTACTTTAGCATGTTGTAGTGGAAGGAAATTTTCATTTTTTAAATCTGGGCTTAAGAAATGTGAAGTTCTCACTTTTACCTCTTCCTCACAGAATCAGTATAATGTGATGGGCCCTGGGTTTGGAAGCCTAGGATTAGGATGTCCCTGTCCCAGATGAGTGACCACAAAGAAATCACAGAGACTTCCATGCCCTCTATCTACTCATCTAAGAAATGAAAACTCAGGCTGTTTAAAGAAAATAAAAATGAGATGATTATGTGATAATACTTTGAAAATTATGAAGCAATAGACTTTATACAAGTATTGTTGCTGTCATTAGAGGGCTTGAGTAGAATTTCAAGACAAAGAAAAAGTTTAAAAGTTATAGATAAAATGAAGCTGAAGAGAATAAGAAGTTGTCAGCTTAGGCATTTACCAAAGAAAGTGATTTAGGTATTTATTGAGGATCGGTTACCAGGGATAAGATAGATTCAGTGGATGATTTTTAAAAAGGTAAATATAACACCTGGTAAATATAACACCTGGAAAGAAACTTTCTTTCTTAAGGCATATACTGCGTATGTATATCCTCATTATATATACATACACATATATGCATATATAAATATATATGAATGATGTCGTTATATATTTAATTTGCTTAATTCTCTTTACTTAAAGCTCTACCTTGGCAATTTTCAACTGACTTGATTATATTTTATAATTATCTCCTTACACATATGTCTTCAGGATTCATCATTGTACTTCGAGCATCGAACATCAAACCTTGCATATCAGTATTTAATGTGGAAGAAAAAAAAGGAGGGAAAGAGGAGGAAAGGGAGGCAGGGAGAGACGGAGAGCTAAGGGAGGAAAGAAACTAGTTCACTTTGTGAATACTTGATTTTTTCCCTGAAGAATTTTCTCAACAAAGGAGACTTTTTAATTTTAGAGTCACAATGATCATCTAACTACAGGTCTTCTTCTTCCCTTGAACACAGATTTTATTTCCAGATCATTTTCCTTCCTTTGGCTTTTTTCTACATTCTTTGTCTAATCCATAGCCTTGCTGATTCATCACGTAAAGTCAACGACTACAATTTTTATTTAATCAAAAACCAAGTAAAAGTATGATATATTGAATGAATAAATCATGGAAAGCACCATATAGTCAGTGAAATTTCAAGATATGTTTCCCTGACTATGAAGACTTTTCAGTAAGTTTTGGCAGATGCCCCCTAAACATGTGGTCTAGTAAAAAGAAGTGATCTGAGTCATCACCTAGGTTTGGAAAACCCCGCTCCCACTACTAGATTTAGGTGTGTCACTCAGTGTTTATGACTCTTCAATGTCTCATTTATAAAAAGAGGGTAAAAATTCCTATCCTGAAGAGAGTTTGGGGGAAGGTTAGAAATGATGTACATAAAACGGGGGCGGGGGGTGGGGGGCGGGAGATGAGGGTAAGGGGGATCGAATATATGGTGATGGAAAGAGAACTGACTCTGGGTGGTGAACACACAATGGGATTTATAGATGATGTAATACAGAATTGTACACCTGAAATCTATGTAATTTTACTAACAATTGTCACCCCAATAAATTTAATTTAAAAAAAAAAACAAAAAAAAAAACATTTAGCAAAATACTGTGCTCATAGAAGGAAATAAAAAGTATTATACAAAATGCTTGAGTTTTTGTCAAATGAATATGACAGATATTACAGATAGTAAGTTCCTTAGCAATGAGCAATTTAAAGCAGATATATAAATGGCTATGAACAGTGAGTGCCTAAGAAGGTAGTAAGGACATAATAAATATTGATCAATTAATTGAACAGTAGATATTAAATGCATTCCAAAATACATGAAATGATTAATAAAGATTATTTGATGATGATGATGTTTCTGTTGCTCAGATATTCACATCTGATTCATTCCATTGGTGGAGGGAGTGAAATAGTGATGCCCTGTGATATTAAACATTGCCAATCATACTATTAAAAAAACAAAAAAACAAACTAGTCTTAGGATCTTAGAAAAAATACTACAAGTAACCAAACCTAGTGATTAATAGCAAGAAAGAATTCTTGAGAAATGGTTTTGTATGTAGGTCTGTTTCAATTATTGTAAAACAGCATAAGTAATGCATCAACATTGTAAAGCTTGAGAGAAACTAAGAGAAAAGTAAGCAAAGGCATGACGGAAAGTAACATAATGGATGAGGTGTTGAGGCAGCGCTACTCAGCCTGCCCTCACATGAATTCTGTGTAAGCTAGAAGGGCTCAAAGTAGCTTTCTCACAGAATACACCCTCAGCTCCCCAGAAAGAGAAATCCATGTTCTCTCTTGGCCTGGTTCGTGTGTATACTCATTTTACCCTGAAAAATAGTGAATCTCTGAACTCATAATAAATTCGACAAGTCATCTCTTATTTATGAAATAAATTTCATACAAACACTTCAGTGAACTAAAGCATATGCACTTCTCACTCAGACAATGGGTCCACATACTTTCTAAAAGTTTTAGTCTTCTTCATCTTCTATGGTATTAAGACAGAATGATGCTGTCCCTGTACAGAAGTGTGCCTGCCCGAGACTGTTTGCCTAGCGTCCCTTCCACTTGCGTGTATTGGTTTTCATTTGGCAAGCTGCCTGTGCTTGCCGTGACTCTTTCCTATCACATCACAAGCTATAGGACAGCTGAACTTAAAACCTGGTCTTTAACTGGAAGCCTAGCCCTTTCAGTGCTTTTCTGTCTTTTTTTTTTTTTTTTTTTGTCATTCTGAACAGGGCTGAATTACAGAAAGGGAATAAAACTGATCCTATTGTACAGATTGGCTGCACTCCTTTGGTTTTGTCCAAGAGCCCTCGAAATCCAACCATAGGATGTCAGTGAACTGAGCATCCAAGCATATTCCTAAGAGCCAGGCTTAGGCCACCTGAATGTATCTGATATCTCTCTTGGGCAAGTTTGCTCATTTTCTTACAAATAGAAGTAGTTTTAAATCCTTTTACTGTACAATGAGTTCATATCAGGACAGACATTCCTTACTCAATACCACACCTTTTCGGAGACTTCAAAGACTGGATAAGCTTACCTTTCCATAGTTCTGATGGTTTCAAATGTTGCTCTAAGATTGATTTGTATTTATGTAAGTCCTGGTATGATAACTTAAATACTTAAACCAATCATTTTTGTGTTTTTCTTTTTCTCCTGAGCTACAAAGCCTATGATCTGTCATGCCATACTGAGACATTAAAAAAAAAAAAAAGAAAAACTATAGTCACATTATAGGCTTGGACTGTATGCTTAATAGTTTGTTCCTGGGAGCTTCAAAGGTTTAGCTTAACTTTACTAATTGGTTTACAATTTCCATATCTTTTCCTTTCCCTTTTTTCCTTCTCAATTCAAACATCACACTTGCATTGGTTAATACCATGTTTCCCCCAAAATAAGACCTAGCCGGACCATCAACTCCAATGCATCTTTTGGAGCAAAAATTAATATAATACCCAGTCTTATTTTAATATAAGACTGGGTGTAATATAATATAATATAATATAATATAATATAATATAATATAATATACTGGGTCTTATTTTTATATAAGACCAGGTTAATATAATATAATATAATATACCAGGTCTTATTTGTATATAAAACCAGGTCTTATATAAAATAAAATAATATAATATAATATGATATAATACCGGGTCTTATATTAATTTTTGCTCCAAAAGACACATTAGAGCTGATGGTCCAGCTAGGTCTTATTTTCAGGGAAACACAGTATTCAAAAATGTTAGATTTAGAAAAAAGGTTTCCAGTTTTTCATTTCCTCTCCCAACAAATGTTTTATGTATGTGTAGTTGTACTCTAATATGTCTTGAGGTTTATGAGAAAATGTAAGGCTAAGCAGTCCCTGAATTGCAAGAAGTAAGCATTTTGGGAAGGATAGCAAAAACAGAAGAGTCATCTTCCCTAGACAGTCACTTACCCGAAATTTCTCCAGGACTCTGATAACCACACACTAGAAATAAAGCAGCGGCTCATTATCACTGCCATTGGCTCCTGTGATTTGATGACAAGTCATCCAAGAGAAAGCCAAGTAACTTGTCCTAGTTGTATCATCATCTAAAAAAGATGTCATTGTGAGATGGCTTATTGGGTGCTGGAGTCATAATATGAAGGGAAATCATGGGAAACATTAAATTAGAAAACTGACACCTTTCCAAGAATCCAAAGCATTTGCTTATAAACATGAGTGCTGTTTTCTCCCTTTGGAACTAGCATGAGGCACACTGATAATAATAAAAATAATATCACTTTTAATAATAATCGTAAGAATGACACTGACTAAAATCTCGAAAGCTTACTTTTTGCCAGTCACCATGCTAAGTGCTTTCCATACATTATCTCTTCCCTTTTAATCCTCAGGTCAAGTGTATGAGATATTATTTCCATTTTACAAATAAGGAAACTGCACAGTCGAACATCTAATTAATAGCTAGTTAATAGTAGCAACGTAGTTATGGCAACAATAATAACAATAATCACTATTTTTAAAAGTTTACATACATTACCCACTTTAATCTTCAATAACAAGTGAATAAAACATGTTCTAGAATTAGAAATTTTATACATGAGGAAACCAAGGCACAGAGAGGTTAAATAAATTTTCCAAGGATACTCAGGAAATAAATGGTAGAGCTAGGATTTGGACCCAGGCACTTGGCTTCATAATCAAGGTGACTAAGCATTACATGCTACCATCTCCCCGGAAGCAAAATATAGATAAATATAAATATTATTCGTCAAAACCCAGCTCATAACAACAGCTTTTCATTTACTCTATTTCAAAGACAGAACTCAAGAGGTATTAGTACAAATGAAAGAGTACACTCCTGATTGCGGAAACTCTGTAACCATGACATAAACAAATCACCTAGCGCAGCCAGCTTTTCCCAATTTACCCAGTACTTTCCCAGTTTTAGCACTGGCAGTCCCACATCTCAGGACATCTTTCAGTTCTAGATAAACTAAGACAGTTGGTAAGGGTAGCGTAGACTGGCACCCTTAGCTCCACCCCGATATCAATTTCAACTGGATGTTACCAAGCAAAGATACCAAACTAGGCATGCCTCAATAAAACAATTAGGATTATGGAATTTACAGCTGCTAAAAAAAAGATCTATCATGTGTACCATACTACACGAAAGCTAGCCCCAGCTTGCTGGGCAGACAGGCCAGGTCCTAAAGGTGAGGACCTTTACTAAGAGTTTGGGCTGAGGGTCAACAGGGCCTTCTGCCAAAGGACCTACAGAGTGGCCTCTTGTTCCTTTGACCAAGATATCTGCATTCCTCCCACCCCTTCCTTGGCAACCACCGATCTATTTTCTGTTTCTATGAGTTTGGTTTCATTTTAGCATCCACATATACGTGAGATTATATAGTATTTGTCTTTCTCGGTCTGATTTATTTCATTTAGCATAAGGCCCTCAGGGTTCATCCATGTTGTCACAAATGGCAGGATTTCCTTCTTTCTCATAACTAAATAATATTCCAGTGTATGTGTACCAAACTTTATTTATTCATTTATCCATTGATGGACACTTAGGTTGTTTCTACCATGTTTCCCCGAAAATAAGACCTAGCCGGACCATCAGCTCTACTGCGTCTTTTGGAGCAAAAATTAATATAAGACCTGGACTTATTTTAATATAATATAAGTCTGAGTCTTATATAATATAGTATAATATAATATAATATAATATAATATAATATAATATAATATAATATAATACTGGGTCTTATGTTAATTTTTGCTCCAAAAGTCACATTAGAGCTGATGGTCCGGCTAGGTCTTATTTTCAGGGAAACACAGTATATGTCTTGGCTATTGTAAGTAATGCTGCAATGAACATGGGGGTGCAGATATCTCTTTAAGAGAGTAATTTAATTTCCTTGGGAGATATATATTCAGAAATGGGACTACTGGCTCATATGATTGTTCTATTTTTAATTTTTTGAGGAACTCCCATTCTGTTTTCTGTAGCAGCTATACCAATTTCCATTCCTGCCAACAGTGTCTGCCTAGTGGAGGAGCAAATCTGCATTCCCACACGACTGCTGGACATAGCCTTCAGTTCTACCCCTCTCGGAAGCATAGACACAGGTGCCCCGTAGCCACAGAGCACATTCTATGGCCTACATGGGAAGGGAGCCCAGACACCAATCCTGCCCAACAGTTTACTATAACCTCTGGCTCCAGATAACCAGGGAGCCTGAACAAATCCTGGGCAGCCTTAGAGCCCAGCCTGCAGTACCACCCAGCCATAGAACCCAGTCTACCCCCCCACCCAGCAGTGGAACCTAGCATAGGGCTCTGCCTGATTGCTGAAAATAGCCTCACCCAGGTAGGAAGCCCAGCCAGTGACCCTGTCCAGTCACAAGCATAGCCTGCAGTGCCACCCAATCAGGGAGTCCATGCAGCAACCCCACCTGACTGCAGGACTCAGCCAGGGCACCCTCCCCCCGACCTCAGAGCAAGTCCAGCTAAAGACCCAAATAGCAAGCCCTGCCTGAATGCTGACACTATCAGCTGACCTGTCCAGTACCCAAAACTGAGCAGACACCTGAAGCTCCTTCCCTGCCAAAAAAGCCCATGAAGTCTGGAAGAGGAGGTTCTGTACTCAAATGCACAGATCCCAATACAAGGGTACAAGGATCACAAAGAATCAGGCAAACATGACACTACCAAAGTAACAAAGCTCCGATAAGTGACCCTGAAGAACTGAAGATCTATGAATTGTCTGGCAAACCATTCAGAATCATCCTCTGAAAGGAGTTCAGTGAACTACAAGAGCTGACAGACAACTAAACAAAATTAGGAACGCAATGCATAAACAAGATAAGAAATTCAAAAAGGAAATAAAAATCATTAAATAAAAACCAGAAATACGTCCTAGAATGGAAGACTACAATGACTGAACTGAAGAATTCAATAGAGAGCATCAACAGCAGGAAAAAAATCAGTGAATTCAAAGATCATTTGAAATTACCCTATCAGAGGAGCAAAAAGAAAAAAGAATTTAAAAAAAGAAGTGGAGAAAGCCTACGAGACTTACAGGATATTAAAATAAACAATGTATGCATGATGGGGTTCCTGGAAGTAGAAGAGACAGAGAAAGGGACAGCAAGCCTATTTTAAAAAAAAGATAGATGAAAACTTCCCAAATTTGGGGAGAGAAATGGACGTGCAGGTTCATGAGGCTCAAAGGAAATAGTTGAACCCAAAAAAACCCACCAAGATGACCACATAAGCCTCAAGGTAACCACAAAAGAAAACCTGTAGTAGATACACAAAGGTTTTCAATAAAGGAGTCAAAGCACTTCTCCACAGAATGTCATCATATCACAAGGAAAGACAGCAAAAAAGGAAGCAAAGAACAAAGGATCTGCAACAGTCAAAAACAACACAATGGCAATAGTAAGTCCTTACCAATCAATAATTCCTTTAAATGTAAAAGGATTACATACTTCAATCTTGGAGATACTTTTAATACCTGGCTTACATATATATAGCTAATTCTAATATCTGCATCTGTATAAATGTGGTGTTGTTTTTGGTTCAAGTTTATCTACTGGGCAGCAGAAATATGCTGTTGAATAAAACAAATGTAACCCGTCCATTTACAGAGCCTACAGTCTACTAAGAGATACAATCCATCAAACATGATTATACCAATCACTTCCTAACTGCTACTGCAATACGAGCTATAAAGAAATAGCAGAGGATGTAGAGTGCCAGACCAGGGGAACTGATCTAAGCTGAGGAATCTGCCATTAGGTGATTTGCCGATATAACCACGTTACAATCTTCAGAAAAAAGAAAAAAAAAACACGTTTTCATATCTTAATTTTAAATGTTCATTTAAAAATATAAAAGTCATTATTAGCAAACTCACATTGAAGCAATCAGCTAGACAGATGGAAACTTTAGATTCAAGGCAGACTAATGTCTTTCTATCAGCTAGCAATTAGACATGTGAAAGCATATTCTTAAACCACAATGTGTCAAAAATTTGCAGTTTTTAAAGCAATACTGTCAGGCTGCAACACTTACTAACTTATCTTTTTTTTCTTTTTTTATTACTGCCTCTGATTTATATGTCTTCAAAAGCAAGGTTTGGAAATCTTCCCATTTTAGTTATTGCAGTCACTGGACAAAATTGAGAGCATAACACATATTTTTTTACCTTCTTAAAATTATATTAGAGTCTTTCATGGGGACCAGATTTTATTAATATAATCTTTTGGGGGCATCAAACATTCTGCTTTCTTAGTAGCAACAGGGACAATAAAAAACGTATTTGAAGATTCTGTAAATGTCTGGTCAGCCCTCCTTCTGCATTCTGAACCAGGAGCCAGAGATAAATGAGGAGCCCTATAATGTTACACTGGCAAGCCCCGTGCAAATTTGTGGGTGAAAATGAGCCCCTGCAACTTCCCTCTCAAATTTAGACTTAGAAACTACCTCCAGACATTGTTTTTCAAACAAATTTTTGCAACAGTGTGTTAAATATGTAAAATAATATGGACCTATGAAGAGAACAAAAGTCAGTATAGGGTTAGGGAGAAGGAGAATGTATTTCCCCACTTTGCCTTAAGCACATGCTTCCTTTGTATTTTATTTACATAAAAATCAACGAGTGTATCCATGTATGACCATACAGTGAGTCCATCATCAGGAAGGCAAAAAAATACTCATTTTTCAATTTTAATTATTGATTTGCAGAGCCTACCACACCATTTATTCATCTACAGTATGTCTGCTTGTATATAGATTAACTAAAATTGGTCCTAGCCAAAAAAAAAAAAAAAATTACTGGTTTACTATGTAAAATTAATTGATGTTAGGATATCTTCTGAAGCTGTGTTGATAAGGGAATTCTGCTTTTGTGTCTACTCAGGAAATACTTCTCTTTCAATTGCCAAGATAATTAATTTAATGTCAGCATATGTAGCACCAATTAGTGTATTCAATATGGTCATAAAGCTTTTCCCATGCTCTTCCACACCCATATCAGAAAGAGGCAGATGTTTCCAGATGCTCGTACATCACAGCTGTATTAGAAGGGCTCAGCATATAACCAGTCTGGATATTTGGGCCTCATAATTTATGTTTTGTTATCATCATTACGCCATAATTTGAGCAATAGCTCTGACAAATTATTTGGGGTTTTGTTTGCTTGTTTTGTTTTAATTAATGGATTATAAAACTTCTTAGTAATATTAAGTCTAAATCTCACATGTTTGTGAAAAGATTATTCCTAGATACTAAAGGATCTAGTGTACTGATGTCATCTGACAACTATTACAATCAAGTAGCATGGCATGTTTATGTAACTTAAATCATTTAATCATACATGTGCAGAGGGCAAGGAGGGAGAGATAAATTACTTTTGTCCACAGGATGAGTGTTTGGTTCTGGGTGAGCAAGACCTGGAAAGCACAGATCTGCTGTTCCCACAGTTACCTCAGTTCCCAACTACCTGAGTGTGAGCGTCTTGCTGCATTAAGTATAATCTTCATTTTAAAACATGCAGTAAATGTGTTTTTCTGCAACCTGGTCCCTAAATGCCTTTCTTGCAAGCCAGCTGTCACTTAATGCTTAGCCAAAGAAATAGAACTCTATTCTAAAGCTGGAGGTAAAATTGTATTGGACTTAATGAATATTGTTCTCAAAGGTCATTGTCCCAGGCATTATTTGTTCTATTTTATTTTTGCTTTAAGCACTCGCCTTAAAACTAATTCCCCTGTGAGATGCTATTATGCTGTAAATCTATCGTTAGTAGCTGGAACCATAATTTAGCTTAGTGTCATCCACAATTTTTTGATGTAGATTAGGAGAAAATTATTGTAGTGGGTAGTGGCAGCCAGGACCTGCAGCTGGGGAAAACAGCCTTGAGCCACGTCCATTTCTCTTTCGGAGTGTGCTCCCTTGGTGCATCAAGCTTTGCTTTCATAAAGCTTTTTCTCTGCAAAATAGTTCCACCCACTCTCTTGATTTCTATCCTGAGAGGGGCAAGGACCCCTACCTGTGCCACTAACATCTCTGGCACCCCAGATAGGACTCCTTTTCCGAACTTGAGGGGGTGACCTTGCCAGATGCCTTGCTCTCCAGACTCAGTGTGTTGTTTTACCCCAGCATCTTCCAACTTGATTTCTCTTCCCTTAATTCTTTTTTTCCATTTCTCCCACTCTTCTTTTCTTTCCTGCTCTCTTCGGGCAGCCTGATCCTGGTTTCTGTGCCTCGAAGTCCTGGCTCTTCTCCCCTTTCTCCGCTGACAATCTGCATGTCCTGATTGACTTCTGAGGCCTTGTTGTTTGGGTGCACTCTCTTCGCCTGGGTAAGAAGGGGTGTCCCCTTAGAGGCTCTGCCTGTTTCTATGGCTGCGGGAGTTTCCTGCGACACTGGTTTCCATCTGGCAGTCTGTATTCCCAACTGCCCTCATCCCCTCCCTCCATCACCTTTGGAGCAGCCTGATTATGTTCCTTGGTTACCGACTTCTCTCTGGGGTCGAGATTTTTGCAATCTGTGTATTCAGCTTTTGCGCAGACATTGTGGTCATCTTTGTTGCATTCATTATCCCTGGGACTCTTTGAAGTCCTGGCAATAAGCCTTTCTGGTTGATCGGACCTCGTTGTGGGTTCTTCCCATCTTTCAGTTGTCTCATCAGTCATCTTTGACTTATTTTCATGACTTCATCCGGGACGACGGTTTCAAGAAACACTCTTGGGATCCCTATTGTTGTCACCTCATCTTTCTCTATCCAAATGCTTCAGGCTCACATCACCTGGGCATCCCACCCCTTTCTACTCTTGCTCTCCACAGACTTCTGCCCATTTGGGCTCTTTGGGACCAAGGACAATTCAACAACTTTTTAAGTGCTAAGAATAGGGGAGTCTACCCATCTCCTGGTCCACTTATAATTGGACACCAACTTATCTTCAGAAACTCTATGTTCAGAAATTTGGCAAAATTAAAAGTCTTATAGGTTTTTTCTAACTCTCAGTAACTTTCAAGGTCTTACAGATAACCAGAAATATAAACACAGTACCTACCGTGTTTCCCTAGAAATAAGACCGGGTCTTATATTAATTTTTGCTCCAAAAGACGCATTAGGGCGTATTTTCAGGGGATGTCTTATTTTTTCATGTACAACAATCTACATTTATTCAAATGCAGTCATCTTTCTTCTGGAACATCGTGATAATGGACTAAATGCATCCGTCTGACTGACGATCTTAACTGAGGCTTATTTTCAGGGAACCCCGGTACTACTGCCTGAGGCTGAGGTAACGGAAGGAAAAAAAATGTACTTTTTAAAACACAGGCAGCTAGTCTCACAAACCAGACTCCCCACCCCCACCCCACCCTTCTCCCAGCCTCCTTAAAACTGTCAAGGGCAAATGAAAACTCTTGAGTCCTTTCTACAATTATTGGTAATTCTGTTTATGTGTATGATCTCTGATATCTGTATTTGTCAGTGTTTTATATATGATGTGGTGTTTTTGCCTCCAGATGTTATTACCAGTTTATAATATTTAATTGGCTTGAAAAAAACTGAAGTGCTTATATAAATTAAAAAATAATAATAATAAACTGACCCAAGTCCTTTTCAGGATCATATGACCTAAGAAGCTATTTGATACTAAAGCTGGTTTAAGTTTTGGTTAAATCAACATATCTTTTAGAGTTATTAACATTAAATATGGTATCTTTTGTGTTACCTGGCTTTACAACAACCAAAAAATAATTGCATGCTATGTGTGTCACAAAATTTGTCAAGAAAATACCTTGGGTAATAATTGGCTTTGAAATCTCATAGAGTTATTTAAAAATAATAAATAAAGAGGGTGCCCAAAAAAGTATACACATTTTAAGAAAGGAAAACTATATTAAAATTGTAATACTCAGTATATACCAATAGCAAAAGATGAATACAAGTCAAGTTTGACTTCTGAAATTACAAGAGGTGCTCAAAGCTCCCAGACACTTCTGATTACTGTGAACTACTGCTTGAGCAATGTTGACCAAAGTGTCCACTTGTATACATTTTTTTGGCACCCCTAGTAGATAGAACTAAAATAAGAGGTTGTTAATAAATCTTTTCAGTAGTATGTTATATGATATATATAAATTATATATGATATATATTATCATTTATATTTTCCCTTTTTTGATCAAGATTCTTGAAAGCATTGCTGATCAATCTTTCAAGAGTAGCACTGGTCGGTTATTAAAAGTATCCTTGGTCCTCTATGGTTGGGATGGCTCATTCCTGGTATGTCCTGTTCTTGTCAGTTTTTCATCACCATGAAGTCTCATTCCTGGTATGTCTTGTCCCACACAGGAGGAAAGGTGGTCTTTTAGGAGCTTTAGGCCACGTTTAAGCAACAAAAATGTCAACACAGAGGAAGGCTTTGTCGTCGTGTTTTCTTAAGGGCAAACATCTCCTGTAGTTTCTTGAGGGTTTTTGTTTGTTTGTTTGTTTATTTGTTTGTTTTTTTAATTAAGTCTCATAGGCCTTAGTGATTATTTTTAAACATTGAGCAATTATTATCAGAGTAGTGTCTTTGTAACATGGAGTTATGTAAAATAATCAAAGATCTCTAACAGCAAATATGTTTATAACAACCAAATGTTAAGTCTAATTTGAAGAGGAGATCTGAACTAAGAGGCAATATCTGAGGGCAATTAGCTGAAGATATTAAAGAACCATGAGATGTCAGGGGGCACTGCATGTAATTATTTGGCTTATGTCCAGATTTTATCTAGTTTTAACTCTAGTTTACTAGAGGTGTTTTATCCAAATACAAGAAGTATTAACAACAGAGCAAACTCCATCTTGCTTAACTAAAATATGGGCAAGAACAATTTTATTGCCTAATATTTCTGTGGTGATCATGTAAAACTTGTCCAAGGAAAAAGTTTTCTTCCAGATCTGGTACTTTTACTGGGGCTGATATCATCAAGCACTATATATCCAAGGGTCAATACCTTTAAATTTAGTCACATACGGATTTGTTGAGTACCTGAAGTTTTGTTATCTTAGAGTGTTACAGTGTTTTTTATGAAATTCGCTGAAGATAAAACATCTTGGTAGAGACATTTTTATAAAAACATCAGAGCAAAACAGTAATTGTCTAGAAATGACAAAAGATTTAAAAATGATGTGATTAAAGATATGGTGAGAGTTTACATATATAGTCATATAAATAATGCAACTGACTCTATTCATTCCAATCATAGTTTGACTACATATAAAATTATTTTCTCAAAAAAATTCATGAACCTATATAACATGTATACATCTTTTGCAATATACACAGAATTCCGCAGCTTACATACTGTGTTTCCCTGAAAATAAGACCTAGCCAGACAATCAGTTCTAATGCATCTTTTGGAGCAAAAATTAATATAACACCTGGTCTTATTTTACTATAATATAAGACGGGGTCTTAATATAATACAATATAATATTATAATATAATATAATATAATATAATATAATATAATATAATATAATATAATATAATATAATATAGTATAATAATACTGGGTCTTATATTAATTTTTTGCTCCAAAAGACGCATTAGACCTGATGGTCCAGCTAGATCTTATTTTCAGGGAAACATGGTACATCTTTTAGTTTTTTTATCTTGTATTTTCTCTCCTTATTTTGAAACAATTGTTTTACTCTAGGATAAAATTCCTTTTCCTTTTCTTTCTTTACTAGAGAACCTCAAGTATGTGTATTTTATATCCTTCCTTATAAAAAAAAATCTTATTTTCCTTTTTCTGAACAAAAGTATATCTCTGTCTCATACCTTCCTTTACCAAAAACATATATCTTATTTTTTTGCATACAGTCATTTAATAGTTCTATAAAACCTATAGGTAGCTCTTTTATAAATCAATTTGGGAAAGGAAACTTATACAGCAGCTTGCATTTTAAAAAGTCCATTTTTTTTTTTCCCATCAGTTTCTATGGGTCATGTTTTGGTCAGTTCCTGGGTGTTTACATTTCAAGGACACGATACGAGTCATAACTGGCAGAGAGAGAAAAACTGTAAGTTTTCTAACATTTGTATTAATAACATATCTATCTGACATATAATCAAAGCTTAAGTATCATTTATCTGACAAGGCTTCTCATGTCATTTAACATATTAAATAGGCCTACTTATTTTAATTTCTCTTTTTATAAAGAGACAAAACAAGTCTTTGAGGTGTTTGGGGGATCCTTCTGAAAAACTCTATGAAGTTTTTTAAAAGCCTCAAAGGTCAAGAATACGACCCTCCCCAGATTTTGAATCTTAGGAACTCTGTCAAAAATACTTGACCAAAAAAATAGTATCATTTTTATGAAATAATATTAAAATATTTATTTACCCAAAGTGACAGTAGAAAATTTTAAATAAAAATACAGAAGTTTACATAATTATTAGCCAAACTTCCTTCTTACTATTCTGGAAATTTAGCTTTTTAAAGTAATGAAGGACCTGATTAAGACAATATAAAACAGAGGAAATTATTTTGATGACACACAAAATCTTTGCTTTCTGGCAGAAAACTGTTTTATAATATCAGTAGCAGATCAATAATCTAAGAAACTTTTATTTAGCAGAAAGAGAAAACCCAACTCTAATTTTCCATCAGCTTACTTTTGATATTTAAATTGATTAATTTAATTAATCTTGTTTAGCTTAACTGTACATAAAATTTCCTCTTTCAAGATTTTTCTTTATAAAAATTTGACAGTTTCCTAGTTCCTTTTAGTTTATCTCTTTTTATTCAGAAATAATAACCAACTTCAGGATAAACCACTTTCCTTCTATTACCTAAAATATACATTTTTTCCATCTTAGTTTGAATTTTTAAATCTTACAAATCTTAATTGCTAAAAAGTAAGAAATTAATACTCTTCAGATTGACAGATTTATGAATACAATTCATAATCTTTAGAAACATAGGTTCTCCCATTGGCAAATACATTTACATTTTTGAGACATACTTTTAATCAAGTACAAGATATATTTATTAACAAATCCCAGTTGATCTTTTAGCGTCTCTGCAAATAAGAAGCCAAAAGTAAGTAAACTCAGACTTACCTAATAATTAATGTTTCAGCATTTTATGTTATTTTGAAATATCTAAACATTTAATAATTGTTATCATTTAACTTAACTTTGTAAAACTCGAAGGTTTTAAGTTACCACAAGATTTTTGGAAACCACGTTTAAGCATGTATACATATTCATTCTCTTTCAGAATGTCCTCCCGTGGTGTGTCAAGCTTTGTTTTAATAAACCTTTCTCTCTGCAAAATAGTTTCACTTACTCTCTTCATTTCTATCCTGAGAGGGGAAACGGCACCTATGTCAATAACGTTATAGTGTGAGTGGGGGGAAAAAGAACGGATTATTATCGCTAAAACGCTGGCAAATATTTTGGTTGCCATTTTATAGCCAAAGGAAGTTGTTGAATTGATTTACTAAAATGGGACCAGGCTCCAGTGCAAATCTAGAATTCCCTGGGACCTGAATCAAGGACACTATGGGTTTATGTTTAGTCAAAGTGCTAACATTGAGTGAATGCTTAATAAATGTGATGGCTACTTATAGAAATTGAGTTTTAAGCTGTTAAATACAAGCTTGTCTGATTAGACACAGTAAACGAGCATCCTGAGTTTTTTTTTCCTTTTTTTTATCTTTTGTATGTTGCTAAGGTTAATTAATAATGCCCAAATAATACATTGGAATACAAGTACAAAAGTTTAGTGTGCATGCTACAAATTGAGAAAAGAAATTCACTCACTTTTTTTTTAACCTGGCCCGTTATCATTTACTGTTGAACAAAATTTAGAATTTAGATATAATAGTTAGATAATGCACAGTGAAGAGGGGTTAGATAATTAAAAAAAAAAAAAGTAATAGCAGTGGTAGTAAACACTGACTAAATACATTGTATGTGATTGGCATGGTTCTATGTGCTTTCCTTAAACTATGTAACTTAATCTTCAGAGCATGTTTATGTAGTGAGTATTGTTATTATTATTATTAGCTACCTTTACCAGTGAGAAAATTGAGGTATAGAGAACTTTGGTAATTTTCTCAACAACCACAAAACAAGTAGGAAGTGTTAGAGCCAGTGTTTAACCTCTGTAGTCCCAAAGCCCATTTCATTAACTATTTCACCATCCTGACACACACAAGGACATTAGATACAGATCCAAACACAATTTCTAAAAACTTAATGATGGATGCTCATCAAATTAGAAATGAATATGCTCCACTAAAAGTCCTTGTAAGTCATAAATTTGTCACACGTTCTTTTCATTCTTTCATCCTTAAACTGTCTCACATTCCTCTTTCCTGCTGCCTTAGACATTAATGTGGTCATTGTTTTGGTCGAGTCCAACTTTTGCTGTTGTTTTTATCACTTGGGATGATGAATGTCAGCCTCGTCTCCCTCATACTAAGACACCAGGCTTGCATCGCAAGAATGCAGAGGCAATGCCAGGGGGTGCAGAAGAAAGCAGTGGCAGTCCAGCACCACTGATTTTTGACTCCATCAGTGCTCAGGTTTACTTCTTCCCAGAATAATGCAGCTGCAATTGTTAACTACCATCCTGGGGCTCAGTCTCCTTCACAGTGAGAGGAGTTGTTTATACTCCCAGCCTCCACCACTTTACTAATTTTTCATTTGCGGCAATCCATTTTCTCTTCTGACCCACCACACACCGAAACTGGTTTTCCCCCAAGGTCATAAATCATCATTTTGTTGCTAATCAAATGGATATTTTACATTCTTTTCTCAGTTGACTTAGCAACATCATTAACCACAACTGATTACATCCTCCTTCTTGAATATACTCTTCTGTTGGTTTCTCATTTTGGATGCTCCACTGGCTCCACACACTCAACACGCCCACTCCTATTCACCCAATTTCCCATCCAGAAACTTGAGCGTGATCTCTGATTCTTTTCTCTCCCTTAACACACCCCCATATCCAAATCGATCATTCAGTCCCATTAATCTACTCTTAAATTGTTCCTTATTCCATCTAATTTTCCTCATTCTCCCTGCCATAGGTTACACCACTGTATCTTGCCTGGATTTCTTTAACAGTTTACTAATTGATTTGCTTGCCTCCACTTCATCCTTTTCCTCGTAACCATAGTGACATGTGTCTAAAATGCAAATCTGATTGTAGTGCTCTGAGACTTTATTATGGCTCCCCTTGGCCCACAGAGTACAATGAACTCAAACTCCTTATATGGCTCAATCCTGATCTGGCACCTGTTTACCTCTCCAGCCTCAGATCCTGCTATTTCCTCCATCCATACAATCTTCTCACACCTGAATCTGCTGGGTTTTTTTTTTTTTAACTAAAGTTTATTGGGGTAACAATGATTAGTAAAGTTATGTAGGTTTCAAGTGTACAATTCTGTAACACATGATCTATATATCACATTGTATGTTCACCACCCAGAGTCAGTTCTCCTTCCATCATTATATATTTGATCCTGTTTACCCTCTTCTACCACCCCCATCCCTCCTTACCCTCTGGTAACCATTAAACTATTGTCTGTGTCTATGAGTTTTTGTTTCTTTATTTGTTTGTCTTGTTCCTTTGTTGTTTTCAGTTTTATATCCCACATATTGGTGAAATCATATGGTTCTCGGCTTTTTCTGTCTGATTTATTTCACTTAGTATAATAATCTCAAGATCCATCATGTTGTCACAAATGGCACTATTTCATCTTTCCTGAATAGACATTTCTCCAAAGAGGACGTACAGATGGCCAATAGACATGTGAAAAAATGCTCAACATCACTAATCATCAGAGAAATGCAAATAATAACCATAATGAGATAACACCTCACCCCAGTCAGAATGGCTATCATCATCAAGACAAATAATAACAAGTGTTGGAGTGGCTGTGGAGAAAAAGGAACCCTCCTACATTGTTGGTGCAGTGGCTATGGAAGGCAGAGTGGAGGTTCCTCAAAAAACTAAGAATAGAATTACCATATGACCCAGCAATCCTTCTCCTGGGTATATACCCAAAAAATCACAAAACATCTATCCATAAACATATGTGTGCTCCGATGTTCATTGCAGCTTTATGGACGGTGGGCAAGACATGGAAACAACCAAAGTGTCCTTCAATAGATGATTGGATAAAGATGTGGTATATATACACAATGGAACACTGTTCTGCCATAAGAAAAGATGAATCTACTCCTCATCCCCCATGCAGCCATGCTTTCTTTGTCTTTGTGGTATGCCTATGCTCTTCCTTCTGCTTTGGAATACTATTCTCCACTGCTGTGCCTCATAGAATTCTGTGCATCCAAAGGAAAACTTCCCTTGGACACGCTCTGTACTCTTCCAAGACAACTTCCAAGTCTGGGTAAAATGCCCTGATTTGTGTTCTTTAAGCTTCTGAACAACATTAAACCACTGTAGTTATATCACTCTGAAGCAGCACTGTAGTAGGCACAGAGACCCTTGCTCTCAACTGAAAGAAAACCAGTTGAGAGCAAGGGTCTCTGTACCTACTACAGTGCTGCTCTATGACTACTTGTATAAATGAATGAATGAATAGTGATTGATAAATCAGTCATGCCATAGAATCAGTATAGATTGAATTTTCTGCCTATATAACTATGTATGCCTCTCTGCAATATATTCTGATGCTCAGGCTCAAACAAAAGTTAAAAAAAAATGGAGTTTTCTATTAGAGGAATTTCAGATCTTCCTTGAAACTTTTTTACTTCCTCAACTCATTTGATTGATGTTACACTTAAAGTTAGGCAAAGGTTTATATCAGGGAAAATGAGGGCATGCCCTTAACTTTCCAAATCCATTTTCTTATCAAAACACAGACCTTTTGACCCCAGTTTACATATTCATTTTTAAGCTTAAAATAATAAAATTACACAGGTGGTAGGTTGATAGTTCATGAAGGAAATTACTCTGCTCTGTGATAACTGACGGAGTGAGTGCTTTACACAAAACATCACAGCCAAGAGGCTGCCCTGACAAGACTGGTGCCTCAAGCAAGAGATCCCTGAGGGTGGGAGAACACAAAGCAAGAGAAGTAAAGACACTAGAGAAAACCCGGCTTTCATGCTTCCTGCCATTCCTGATCTCTCCTCTCCCCCCGCCCCCACACACACAAATGCAGCCTGTCCCTAACCTATTACTTGTTGATTGCCAAGTATGATTTCAGGTTTCAATGATTTGGGTTTCTTGGCCACTAATGAAACCACCATTTAAACTTTAAAAACCTATCAAGTAAATTTCCTATTCCCTACCTCTAATCTTCTATTGAGGAAAATAAAGCACCAAACACAAGAAACAGAAAATTCAATAAAAAATTAGCAAACAGCAAAAATTTCCAACTGGCTTCTTGAATCTACTTTTCCTCTCCTCCAATCAGATCATCACAAAGAAGTCAGAAAAATATTTCAAGAACTCAAAACTGATCAGGTTCTGTTTCAAAACTCTTCAGCATCTTCCTATTCCCTTTGAGATAAAAACACCTTGTCCACAATATACCTATTCGTCCTGAAAAGCCTAACTTCAACCTGCCATTTTGTCTCCAGTCAGTGCCCTTTCCTCTTTATCACCACACAGCAGCCAATGCAGATGGCATTTCATTCCTTTGAGGGCACCATGCTCTTTCCTGTCCCACAGCCTTTGCGCGCTCTGTTCCTTCTGTGTAAAATGCTTTGAGAGCCACTCCTCTATTTGCTAATGCAACCCTACCCACCCATTAGGTCTCAGCTCAAGTTTCACTTTCTCAAAGAAAAGCAACAAAAATTTATAAGTGAATTTAACAAGATTGCAGATTCCAAGTCAGTATACAAAATCAATTGTATTTTTATATATTAGCAAGGCATAACTAGAAAAATGACATTTAAAAACAAAACCCATTAAAATAGAATAAAAATATGAAATCCTTAGGACACATTTAACAAAATATGTTCAAATTATGTAAACTGAATACATGAGAGATATTGAGTATTTTTAGACAGGCTAATTATATTAAGACTTTAAAGTTTTTCCAATATGGTCTATAGAATCTACCTTATCCCAATCAAAAACAGACTTTTTTGTAGAATTTGATGAGGTTATTCTTAAATCCTTATGGATATGCTAAGTGCCTAGAAAAGCTGAGATGATTCTGGATGAAAAGATGACTTTTCATGAAAAGAACAAAATTGAAAGACTTACACTACCTGATTTCATGTCTTAACGTTTAGTAATCAAAACCCTGGTACTGGCATTAGGATCAAAATCTTGATCAATGGATTCGATTAGAGAGCAATAATTTCAACAAAGGAGCCCAAGTAATTTAGTGGAAAAAGGGTAGTCTTTTAAACAAATAGTGTAAACTTTGGATATTCGTATACAAATAAAAGGAACTTTTGCCTTTATATTATATACACAAATTATCCTGAAAGGATTGTAGGCCTAAATATAGAAATTAAAACCATAAAAATTATGAGAGAAAAGAAGTAAACCTTTGGACTTAGTTTAAGCAAAGAGGTTTTTTTTTTAGATATGCCACAAAATGCATTAACCATGGAAGAAAAATATGGTTAAACTGGACTATATTAAAATAAAAACTTTTGCTTTTCAAATGACACTGTTAAAAATATGATGCATTAAGTCACAGCCTAGGAGAAAATATATGCAAAATGTGTATCTAGAAAACATTTGTATCCACATTATAAAAAAAAGAACTATTACAGCTTAATAATTAGAAGACAAAGGTCTGATAAAAATATGCAAAGACTTTAATAGACATTTCACAAAGAGAGACATATAAATGGCAAATAAGCACAGAAAAAATATTCAACATCATCAGTCATCAGGAAAATGAAAATTAAAACCACAATGAAATGGTTTTAATTGATAAAAAGATGATTTTTCATGGAAAGAACAAAATTGAAAGACACTTCCTGATTTCATCCACTAGAATGGCTGAAATTAAAAAGACTAACAGTACCAAATTTGGCTAGGTTCTGGAACAAATGGAATGCCCACACATGGGTGGTGGAAATGCAAAATGGTACAATCGTGTTGGAAAAGCAAGCTTACTTCTTGTATTCATATTAGCAGGTAAATGGAAACAATTCAAATGCCCAACAATTAGTGAATGGATAAAAATAATTGTGATATAGACATGCTTTGGAATAACTATTAAACAATAAATAGGAAGCATGATGCCCAATGAAGGATGTCACACATAAACACTACATGGTGTATGTTCCATTTATTTGAAATTCTAGGGGAAAAAAACTACATTAAAAAATTCAGATCAGTGGTGTCCAGGGGCCAGAGGTAGAGGTTATGAGATGGGACATCCTGCAAAGAGGTATGAGAACATTTTTTCAGGCAATGGAACTGTTCTGTTCCATGATGGGCATGGTGGTTACATGACTGGATACAGTTTCAAAATTCATCAAATTATACATTAAATATTGGTAAATTTTATTGCATTTAAATTATACTTTAATTGCATGTGTAATTGAAATATATTTTAACCTTATATGTAATTGAAGTATAATTTAAATACACACACATATAATTTATATTTATACATCTGGTAGCAGTATATAGGGTGGATTGAATTGGGAAAAAGACTGAAGGTAGAGAAGTCATTTATTAGGCCATTGGAGAAGTCAAGGTAATACTGGTAATTGTGAAGAAAAGCAGTTGTAGAGGGAATGAGAGTGAAGAGCACGAAGAATGTTGAAGATGTTGAACATGAAATAGATTAGTTAGAGCTCTTTCAGAATTAGGACGATTCCACCCCAATTTGCTAGTCCCTTTTCTTCCTCTTTGCTCCTTCCTGTGTAAGTAAGAAACCCCTCACCTGTTTCAGACACATGTGATCACATATGGTGGTGGCAGGTGCAAAGAATGGACAAGGAAGGAGGAGTTTGGAGACACATGAGCCTAACATAGTTATGTTCAGTTAAAGGTAGTGGGAGATTAAGGTCGGGCAAAATCACCCATCAGCTTTTTCCACTTTTTTTTCTACTTCCCCAGTTCCCTGTCCCAGGAAATTATGACAGTTTTTGTGGCGAGAGTTTGGTCTGAAAACCTCCATACATCATTCTGACTCAATCTCACCTCCTAACAACCCCAAAGTCCCTCTCCAAAATGTGAACTGAGAATCATTGGTTTAAAATCTGATAAGAAATACCCAGGGGAGCTAGTAAGGTCAGTTTTGTGATATGCCAAGTTTGCAGAGGTTGCAGAGAATTCCAGTTGGTACGTCTGACAGGAAAGATATGGAGTTTACGAAATTGGTTAGGACTGATAACATTAGACTAGAAATCTTCAGCATGGGTATGATATTTTAAGCCATAGAAGTTGAAGAGATCATCGAGGAGAATAGAAGGATAGAACTGAGGGCTGATGATTGATTCCAACAAATTATCTACAATCAAAGGGCAAGAATAAAAAGAAGAGTCAGCAAAGGAAATTGAGTAATAATGATAACAGAAGTAGGGAGGTGGGTTGAAAAAGGTGAAGAGATAAAGAAATACAAATTTGTAGTTATAAAATAGTCATGCGGGTGTCAAGTACAAAACAGGGAATATAGTCAGTAACATTGTAATAATTATGTATGGTGTCAGATGGGTACTAGATTATTGGGGAGGAATCACTTCATAAATTATATAAATGTCTAACCATGACACTGTGCATCTGAAACTAATATAAAATACTATTGCATGTCAGCTATAATTGAAATTTTTTTTAAATTATAAAAAAGAGAGAAGTAGGGAGACCTAGAAAAGCATGATAACATATTTAGTCAAAGACTGGAGCTAAAATATAAGCCAAAGAGGATTAAAGTCACTTGTAATTACATAATTTGCCTGAAAAGAATTGCTCTAACCACCTGTCTTCTGTATTAAGGAGGAAGGTGAAAGATCTTTGGAGGTGTTTAGGGACCACATATATTATCTGGATAGAATTGGGTATGTAATGGAGAAGAAGAATTATGGTATTTTAAAGGGAGATTTAAACTGAGATATTTATGCACTTAGTCTAATGTATGTAATTCATTTGCCAGAACATGACTGATCACTTTGTTTTCAAAGAGAGAAAGAGTAAAACCCTGTCAGTTACATTTCAGATGTCTCAATTTGAACTTCATTATAATTGTAAAATGCTGTTATGTCATTTCTAAACCAGTTTATAAAGGATCACTTTGACATAATTATATAATGGATTCTATCAATCATCTCTTGCAGTTGTTCAATCCCAAACTTAACTTGCGATACATTCAGTCTATGCAACTAAGATAATTTAAATAAAAGCCATCAAAAGTAAGAAACTCTAGAAATCTTTTAAATTGTGTGTATGTATGTAGATTCCAAATAGTTCCAATCATAATTCTTAGTCCAGCAAATCAGTGTGAATGATCTATGTGGCAATATTGAACAAGCTGTCCAAGAAAATTCCATCCGAGAAAAGTTTATGTAACATCTGTTCAATGCCAGGCCCCATACTTGGTAGGTAGATTGGTAGGTAGGTAAGTAGGTAAGTAGGTAGGTAGATAGATAAATGATAGATAGATAGATAGATAGATAGATAGATAGATAGATAGATAGATAGATAAATAATAGATAGATTGGTAGATATATAACAGTCTCTTTCTTCAAATAGCTCACAGACTAGTGAGGGAAACAACTCCTCACCAACTTCATCACTTGAAAGTTATCTATATGTATTTATGCTTATTTACTTTTGTAAATTTCAAATAATAAATTTGTAATTTTAAGTTTTTTAGTACCTCTAATTTAATATGGCAAACATTGAAAGAAACAAAAAAATGTAAATACATTAGTAAGATTAACAAAATAAATAAGTCATAGAGGCAGTATAGATGATTAAACTTTCAAATACTGTTTTTTATATGTTGGTATTATTTGTGCTTCTAAACTTATTAAAGCTTTACACTGTACTGAGACTTTGGGGATAGCCTGTTTTTGAAATATTTTTCCATACCAAATTGTATCAGTTATGCTGCAGCAGTACTAAAATCTTAGTGCCTTGACACATGAAAGTTTATTTCTTGCTAATACTACAAGTGCAACATGGGTCATTAGGTCTCCATGATTAGTGTTGCTCAAGAACCCAAGCTAATGAAGCCTTCTCTTTTTCATTTTTTTTTTCAGTTTTATTGACATATAATTGATATAAAATTGTAAGATGTATTTAAATTGGACCTTGTGGTAATCTGATATATGAATGCATTATGAAAGGATTCCCAGCATCTAATTAACATATCCATCACCTCACATATTTATCTTTTCTTCCTTTTTGTCTTTTTTTTTTTTTTTTGGTGAAGACATTAAGTTCTACTCTCAGCAAATTTCAATTTTATCATACAATCTTACCAACTCTAGTCACCTTGTTATACATTAGATCTTATTCATTTTATAGCTGAAAGTTCGTATACCCTTTTACTAACCTCTACCATTTTTGGCAATCATTTTCTATTCTTGATTTCTAAGAGTTTGACTTTTTAAGATTCCACATTTAAGTGATACCAGATAGCATAGAAGGCTTCTTTTTGATACACACTTCTACTGTTGACCAAATGGGGAGAAAAGGGAATGTAGTAAATTAAACACTAACTCAACTCTTAAAGGCTTTGCCATTCACACTTCTTTGGTCCAATCTTGTCACATGCCTATCAATGGAGATGAGGAATTGCAATCATGTAATGTTCCTGGAATGTGTGGAGAATCAGAAACTATGTAAACAACCCTAATGACTTCCAAACTATTGCTTTTGTCTTCAGAAACAACCATCTTCCGAAACAGCCATCATGCATTTGTTAGATCTCCCCAATTATTTTCTCTGAAATCCCATATATATGTTTTTTTGTTTTTTTTTCCATTTCATTTGGAAATACTTTCTCTAACTATTCTGCATATTTCTGACTTTTTCAGTTACATCTATTCCATTATTTGGTTGTTTCTAGAATTGTTTATTTTTTTTTTTCCTCATCATTATGAGGATTTTTTAATGCTTTAATTTCCACCTTTCTAAGAATGCTTTTCATTTCTTTCTATGGTCTTATGGCCACTCTTGTACACTTATATGACTGCTTTGAACTTTTTTTCATTTCTTTAAGATAAATCATTCTCTACAATTCTATGTAGAACTATGTGACTTAACTATTCTTGTGTTTTTCAGTTGCCTTTTGCTCATGTTCCTTTTCTCTTTCTTGCTTGCTTTTAGTCTGTTTTGTCCTCTCTAATTTTTTCAGGCAAAGGTCCCGTTATAATGCCTTTCTGAGTATTACTAAGTTTTAAATGGTGGTAGGACGATTGATGAACAGTTTGGGGATTTATTTACTCTCATCAAGTTATTTCCTTTACCTTAGAAACAAATGTCTCCTTAGATTGCTAAGTGTAGCAACCTGGCCTTAATACTCTTTCTTTTCCTTTTTTTAATTCTTCAATCCTCCTTTCCTATCTTCTTTGGCAGAGAAGCTAGGTCATGGACAACAGAAGTGACATGTACACAGCCATGATTTTTCCTTTAATGTTTCCTTGTTTCACAATTCTTGACTGTCAAAATCGGTCTTAACAGGGCATTCCATAAAAATATATATTATTGTATATGTCCTTTAGAATGTGACATTTGAGGGAAGAGAATTTATTTCTGGCTCAAGATCCAAACAACATGTGTTAGTACTAAGTATGCTCTCGTCTCTCAGTCTAGATGTGCTTCATAATGTAAGGTTAGGAGTTACAGCAATTTCTTTGTCTTAATGAGTTTCTTTTTATATGAATTCTTTTTTTTGCTGTTGGTTTTTTTTTAATGGGGCTTGAGGTAGAAGGGTGGAGTAAAAATGCCTTTAATGCATTGCCTTAACTACACATTTTAATTTTTTAAAAAATCTGCTTATTATGCTGTCTTCCCACTGAACAGTGACTTCTTGAAAGCAGAGTTATTCCTCATTTGTTTGTGAATCTACAGCACTGAATGTAGTGAGCACTCAACAAAAGTCTGAATTGAGGTGAAGTGGTTTGGATTTTTGTATATTTTATTGTCTACTGTAGGTCACAAAGAAGAACCAAGAAAATATGGTTATATGTATCTCAAGCCATCATCACACTAGAAAACCATATCAAAACACTTTGTGTTGTTTTGGGGATAGGATCATCAATTTTTTTTTATGCAGAAAGGCAGAAGGTTTATATCACAATTCAAAGCTCAGGGCTTATAATAACTGCTTTCACTTCTACTAGGCAACTGGAAAAAAGAAGCATTCAGAAGTATTCTTCTGAATATTAGTACATTATTCACCCTAATATTAAGGGATAACCTTACTTCAAGTCAATAGCTACAGGAATTTTGTTCAGCATATATATAATAATCTTTAGCATATCTTGTGATGGTCAACACATCTACCTTTACAGGTGGTTCAGAAACACTGATAACTAAACATGAAAGAGGTTGCAGAGTGCCTCTTTTGTCTGGTGTATTAGTCAATGTTCTCCAGAGAAATAGAATAGAATGTGTGTGTGTGTGTGTGTGTGTGTGTGTGTGTGTGTGTGTGTGGAGAGAGAGAGAGAGAGAGAGAGAGAGAGAGAGAGAGAGCTTGCTTGCTTGATTGATTGATTGATTGATTGACTGACTGACTGATTGATTGATTGATGGAATTGGATCATGTGATTCCGGGGGGTTGGCAAGTCTGAATTCTACAGGTTGACCAGTAGGCTGGAGACCAAGGAAAGAGTTGATGTTGCAGTCTTGAGTCCAAAGGCAGTTTAGAGGCAAAATTCCTTCCTCAAGTGACTTCAGTCTTTTCTCTTAAAACCTTTAACTGATTAAATAATGTCCACCCATATTATGGAGGGTAATCTGCATAAGTCAAAGTCTACTGATTTAAATATTAATCACAGCTAAGAAATAACGTCACAGCAACATCTAGACTGATGCTTGAGAAAAAAATACTTATTACCATGGCTTAGCCAAGTCAACACATAAAATTAGCCACCACACCCGGCATGCTTAGGAGAATTATAGATAAGTATCAACAGACCTGGCTTTTAATTCATGTGCCGTTGTGCCACATTAAGTGGCCAGGAGGCTGCTGTGACATTTTATACCACACAAAGTGTCCCCCTGGGAGCAATGCAGAAGTCAGAGTCTCAAGCAGTAGTCTTTGTTGCGGTATCCAGATTTATGCTGCTTAATAAATGTTATTGTAAAATGTTCTTGATAGTTTAAGGCATCCAGAAAGTAGCACATTTATAGAAAATGACAACATCATTATTGGAACTGAGCCTTCAAACATCCCCATTCTCCCACTTCACGTAATGGATAATTTGGAACTCACTCTTTTGAATGTTTTGGCTAAATTTTGAGATTTATAATATTTTATAATCAACCTGCAAAACAAGTCCCAATTTCACATGAGCTGAATGAGGACTAAAAATCAAGCAGCAAATATTAGGATTATCCTTCCATTACACCCCCTTTGAAAAATGACCCCTTGCTGCCATATAAAGGGTTCTCTAAGCTTTAATACTGAGCAGAGATTTAAAAGGATTAACATGAACCACCTTCCAGTAAACACACAGAATGCATTTTAACATCTAGTATTTCATCTTTATTTGAGTACTTTCAAATTGTAATGTTCTGGTCACGTAGAAAGACTGGCTGGTATTGTCCATTTCTATTCCTGCTAACTTATTCACAGCTCCCCACTGACCTTTTTTCAGCAAGCTTTTCAAATCTTTAGTTTCAGCTGCTGTTTTGCATCTTTCTGACACTAGTTAGTCAGATTTATGGTGCTCTGTGCAGGGGTTCCCACCATGAATGTCATTATTACTTACGCTTCTCCCTTTAGCAATCTGTGTTTATAACTTAGCCATTTAGTTGCTTTGTCCGAATTCCTACGACTTACACCTCACTGGAATAGCACTTCTTATTGCCAAGGTACTTTGTAAAACACTTGACTCTATTTTCATGTATAACTATTTTTAGAGCCAACAGTGGAATTCAACAGACCTGTTCTCTGTTTATTTTTGCTCAGACATTTATTTGGAAGATGTTAATTCTCTTTGGGCTTCCACAGATGCCCCATTCGTTCATTCAACATCTTTTAGTGCACCAAATATGGACACAACCAGCTTGTTCACAGATGAAATAAAAGTTAACACTTTCTTATGATTTAAATAGTTGCAGTGTTGGTCTGTTGGTTTCTACTTTCAATTTTCTCCAATTATGTGGAATATTATCCTTGTCCTCCAAGAAAATGTGTTTCTCATTATAAGTTTCAACTACATGATAATAATAGACACAGGCCAATATTAAGTGGTTTTGTAAACTTTAAAGAAAAGCAGTAATGACTGATGATGACAATATGCCTTGGAACAAGATAGAAGAGGATGTCAGTGGTATATCAAGATGTGATGAGCGTTGAAAACCTGCTTGCTCCAATATGTCTCCCCATTAACCTGTGTCAGTAATTAAAATACCTATATCCACATAACATTTTGGATGAGTTGACATCTTAAACATATATATTAAGAAACTAGAATGGGACAATATAATATTATCATGCATGTATATATTGATTTTATGCCATGACTTCATGAATCATTTCATGATTCCTATAGGTGAAGTATCATTTACGTCTTAGCACAGCGTGAATTACCTACTTCTATCATTTTCTGGAACTTATTATATAATTCATGTTTCTGTATTTATCTGTATTAAGTTTGTCTTATTCAATTTGACTGTAAGGTACTTGAGGATAAGGTGGGTGTCTGAAGTTTTCTTTAATATCCTTCACAGCAAATAGAAAAAGACTGTGTATGTTGTGGATGCTCAAAAAACTGTGGACTGAATGAAAATGGAAATAAATGACTATTAAAATTGATTAGCTTATCAGTGTAGCTAGAGAAGACATACAAGATAGTAAGATAATAATATGGTGGTGAAGACAGAGGTTGCTGCTATAAGAGTTAGTTTCTAAGCAAAGTGATAAAAAAGAAAGCTTGAGGTAGAACTTCCAGGAACTTCCAGTGAGAAGCTTAGTAAATCTCCGTGAGAACAAAGATAATACGTATTAGTAAAAGTTATAAAAATCAATCATTTTAGAACTCTAAAAATTAACCAAGGGCATACTACAACATAGAAAATGTTTATTTACGAAAAGCTACTTAATTTTGGTAATAAAAGTGGGTCCGTGGCATTTTATTTTGACGATTCTTCAAATAAAGATCCTTGCCTCCCCTTCCCCTTCTACCAGCCTCACAGACACTGGAAGGAGCTAATTTGTTTTGGAACTCTGCCAAAAAGCCCCCTTCCCAGAGTGTTGTCGCTATGAGTAGAATAGGAGATTTCTGGAAAAGTCCCATTCCTAGGACATTGTTGCTATAGTATTTAGTCTGACTTGGATTTCAGTTTGGTGGAAAAGTCTTGTTTTCAGGTCATTATTAAAAATAAGTGCAATAAGCTGCAATAGTTAATATTAGAGCTGCCAAAGGCTGCAATACAACTTGGCACAAATAAGAAGCTGGCCAAAAATTTTGACAGAAAGATCTAGGGACTGATGCAAACTTAAATGGTTTTGAAAAGCCCCAACATATTCCTGGGGATCTAGAGACTCATGTACACGTGTAGGTTGTGCACATGCCCAGGAAAACTGGAAGAAGCCCCAGTTATTCATTAATATGTGGTTGACCTTGGGGCCCTGTACAAGCAGGTATAAAGGCTAATGCAGACATGTAAGCTGCCTAAACTTTGAGGGTGTGCCTCAACCTGCACACAGATACCCTGGGAAAGTGTGGAAGACTTAATGCCTCAAGAAAATCTTCTGATCAACTATTGACTGACTACTAAGCTATTCTGACCCAGGGGCAAATCCCGGAAATCCAGGCTTAAAAATACAACAAAACTGATAAATGATGATAGATAAATAGATGATAGATAGATAGATAGATGATAGATAGATAGATAGATAGATAGATAGATAGATAGATAGATAGATAGATAAAAAGCAAAGATTTCAGTAACCACACTCTTCAGGGACTAGATACTCTACAGAATTAATCCTGGCAAGTCACTAAACAGACAGCAACAGTGGCAACAAGAACAACAAAACAATAATACCAAAACAGGGGTGTGTGATATCTGAATTCCTACAATATATAGGTTATCTCTATTATTCACAGATTCCATATTTGTGGATTCACCAACTTGCTAAAATGTATTTAGAGCACCAAAATCAATACTCATGGTGCTTTCTCAGTCATTGATGTAAATGTGCATGTGCAGAGTGGCACAAAATTCGAGTCACCCAATATGCATGTTCTCAGGTGAGGTCAAACAACGTGGCACTCTGCCTTCTTCTTTGAGCTTTCATACAGAGATGACCAAAGTATGAAGAAAGTAGTGGAGCCATCTCAGGCAAGTAACTGACACATCTAAACCTCATTTTCTCTTTTGGAGAATAAAGAAAATAGAGTCTACCTGGATGAATTGTTTTCAGAATTTTAGATTATAATAATATAAATGGTTAGATAATTAGAAGAACTTGAAATCTTACTAAACTTTCATTATGCCATATAGCAAATGATTATTAATAATAAAATGAGTTTTATTCTAGAATATAAAAGCCATTAGATAGCTATAATACAAACACTGTCAAAAGAGGGTTTTTGCAGTGACATCAGAAACATAGCAGTGTGAGGGGTCCCCCTTGATCTCTCCTCTTGAATTTACAAGTTGAACACTGTAATTCAAAAAAGGATTCCCTACACAACACACAAATACATCTGAGAGGTCCACTCATCAAAACATCTGAAGGTGGGTGAATCGGGCAAATAGGGGAGGAGGAGAGAAAGAAGTGCAAAGACAGGGGCCACAGGATGCAGCGCCCAACTCACTGTGGTCCTGGGAGAAGGGCATTGAAATTGCAAATGCACTTTTTGTGGCCCCAGCAATTCTGCCCTAGGGATCAGCATATAATATGGGTTAACTGAGCAATCAGGGCAGAGACCTCAGGGCAAAGACTGAATACAGAAGTGCAACAGCTGTGGTCTAACAGCCCTCACTGCCAGGCAGAAAACAAAGCTATGGAAACTGGCTGCCTCCCCCTACTCTCCCAGTGTTAGCAACAGGGCCCAGAAAAAAACAGTAGCAGGGTTGGGTTAGAGAGAAGAATATCTACAGGCCTGAGAACTGGAGAGACAGTTCCTCAGATGCAGGCACACACTGCAGCTAATTCCCATGACAAGAGAAGAGCTATAGGGGCAAGGCAGCTGTGGTCTGGTAGTGGCCATTACTTGGAGGAGAATAAAGCCACAAACACATCAACTGCCTCTCCCAGCACACCCTGCCCCCATTTTTCATGGCTGATCCCAATAGGGGCACCTAGGGATACTAAGGTGCACAGCTCTGCCTCTAGCTGCAGGGGCAGCACTGGGATTTCAGTGGTTCAGAACCCTATCACCCACCATATCCTCCCATGGGGGTGATGCCCTGAGATATAGACTACTTGGTCACAGACAAGACACTCACCTCCCCAGGATACCTATATACTTAAATATAACATAAAGGGTAAACGAGATAAAAACAAAACAAAGAAAAGACAATTTGCTAGTGCAATTCAGAAAATAACTCATAACATAAATAGGCATAATTTGTGACAATAAAAACATACAAAGGAAGGAAACAAAGGTCTGAATTTGTAAAGGGGTATATACGGAAAAAAGGTGCATTTTTTTTTATTTTTATTTTTTTGCTAAAAAGGACTACCGTATATATGAAACTTTCTTTTTCATAACTTTAATGATAACCTCTCCAAAACATCCAGAGCTAAAACACATAACATTAAAAAAAAAAAGAAACAGAGGCAGAAAATCATAAAATACCAACAAACTAAAATAAGAGACAGAAACACAAAGGGAAAAAAAACATGGAGACACTGAGCTATCAGAAAACAAAAGATAAAAATGGCTATAGGAAATTCTCATATATGAATAATCACCCTAAATGTAAATGGATTGAACTCAACAATAAAAAGGCACAGCGTAGAAGACTGGATCAAAAAACAAAACCCAACCATATGCTGCCTTCAAGAGACACACCTCAACTACACGAACTAACATAGACTCAAAGTAAAAGGGTGGAAATCAATACACCAAGCATATGGTATCCAGAGAAAAGTGGGTGTATTCATACTTATATCTGATTAAACAGGCTTCTGGATAAAAAAGGTAACACGATACAAAGACGGACATTTGCTAATGATAAAGGGGACAATATAACAAGAAGATATAACACTTATCAATATATATGCTCCTAATCAGGAAGCACCAAAATATCTAAAGCAACTACTAACAAAACAAAAGGGAGAAACTGACCAAAACACAACAGAAACTGATCTAAATATGCCATTGATAGATCATCCAAACAGAAAATCAATAAGGAAAATCAGCCTTAAATGACACATTAGACCAGATGGACATAATTGACATTTACAGCTGTCGCGTCCTGCACGACAAGAGCTGTGGGAAGCAGGAAGGGCAGCACAGGTTTAAGAAAGACAGAGTGCAAGCGGGGCCAAAGGACTCAAGCCTCAAAGACTAAGCACCCAATCGGGCCAACACATGGCTTTTATTAGTTCACAATTGAGGAGGTAAAGATTATCAGTCTCAAGATCTGTGATTTATGTGCCTGCTGGCTGTCTTCCTGAAAGTCATCATTGTGCTCCAGCTTGTACTTTGCCTTCACACACACACACACACACACACACACACACACACACACGCACGCACACGCACGCGCACACAACCCCAGGGGATCCATTGAAGGGGAGGGACCGATATGATTCCATTGGGTCTCAGTTTGCTGAGACATCCCCTCAAGGAAGCTTCTCTCATATCTCTTCATCGGGCCTCAGTTTGCTGAGGCACTCCCTCGTGAAATCCTGGGAAGAGCACGGGGAACAAATGGTTTAGCAGCTGTAAGGCAACATACAGCGCACTTCATCCTAGAACACCAAACTATACAACCTTTTCTAGTGCACATGGATCATTCTCAAGGATGCAAAACTAGCCTCAGCAAATTTAAGAAGATTGAAATCATACCAAGCATATTTTCCTACCACATTGCTTTGAAATTAGAGATCAACTGCAAAAAGAATGCAGGAAAAAACACAAATACATAGAGATTAAACACCATGCTATTAAAGAACCACAGGGTCAAAGAAAAAATAATAGGAGAAATCAAAAGATACATAGAAACAAATAAGAATGCAAATACATTGTATCAAAATTATTGGGATGTGGCAAAAGCAGTATTAGGAGAGAAATTTATATCAGTATCTGCCTATCTCAAGAGACAAGAAAAATCCCAGAGAAGTTATGACAGATACTACAGAAATACAAAAGATCATACCAGAATACTATGAAGGACTATAAGCCACCAAATTCAATAACCTAGAAGAAATGGACAAGTTCTTAGAAATATATAACCTTCCTATATTGAATCATGAAAAGCTGGAAAATAGACTGATCAACAGTAAGGAAATTAAAACAATCATCCAAAACCTCCCCCAGAGCAAAAGTCCAGGAAGAGATGCCTTCACTAGTGAATTCTACCAAACATTCAAAGATGATTTAATACCTGTCATCCTTAAACTATTCCAAAAAATTGAAGAAGAGGCAGTATTCCTAACTCATTTTATGAGGCCAACATTACCCTAATACCAAAACCTGATTAGGATAACACAAAAAAGAAACCTACAGACCAATATCTCTGATGAATACAGATACAAAAATCCCAAACAAAATACTAGCAAATCTAATACAACAATACATTTAAAAAGTATACATCATAATCAAGTGGGATTCATTCCAGGGGCACAAGAATGATTCAACTTATGCAAATCGATCAATGTGATATACCACATAAAAAATAGAGGATAAAAATCATACGATTATGTCAATAGATGCAGAAAAAGCATTTGATAAGATACAACATCCACTATGATTAAAACATTTAATAAAATGCATGTAGAAGGAAAGTACCTCAACATAATAAAGTCCATATATGACAAACACTCAGCTAATCTCATAATTAATGGTGAAAAACTGAAACCCTTTGCTCTACATTCAGGAACACAACAGGATGTCCCCTCTCACCTCTGCTTTTCAACATAGTGTTGGAAGTCCTTGCCAGAGCAACCAGGCAAGAGAAAGAAATAAAAGGCATCCAAATTGGGAATGAAGAAATCAAACTGACACTTTTTGCAGATGACATGATTCTTTATATAGAAAACCCTAAAGACTTCACCAAAAAACTATTAGAAACAATAAACAAATACAGTCAAGTTGCAGGATACAAAATCAAATTACAAAAATCCATTACATCACTGTATAGTAACAATGAAATTTCAGAAAAAGAAAAAAAAAAACAATTTCTTTTGCAATTGCTACAAAAAGAATAAAATACCTAGGAATAAACTTAACAAAGGATGTGAAGGACCTATATACTGAAAACTATAAGACATTATTAAAAGGAATTGAAGGAGACACAAAGAAATGGAAAGGTATTCCATGTCATGGATTGGAAGAACCAACATAATTAAAATGGTCATGGCACCCAAAACAATATATAGATTTAATGCAATCCTCATCAAAATACCAATGGCATGTTTTAAAGAAATAGAACAAAAAATATCCAGGTTTGTATGGAACCAGAAAAGACTCCAAACAGCCAAAATAATTCTCAGAAAAAAGAACAAGGCTGGAGGTATCACATTCCCTGACTTCAGTTTGTACCACAAAGTGACAATAATCAAAACAGCATGATATTGGCAGAAAAAAAAAGAATGGAGAACCCAGAAATAAACCCACATATATATGGGCAGATAATTGCTGACAAAGGAGCCAAAAACATACAATGGAGGAAAGAAAGCCTCTTTGGTAAATGGTGCTGGGAGAACTGGAAAGCCACATGCAAAAGAATGAGGCTACAATGTCACCATATACGCAAATTAATGCAAAATGGATCAAAGACCAAAACAAAAAACCTGAAACAATAAATTGCATAGAAGAAAGCATAGGTACTAAATTTATGGACCTCGGGTGCAGAGAGGATTTTATAAATTAGACCTCAAGGGCAAGGGAAGTAAAAGCAAAAATAAGTGAATGGGACTATATCAAACTAAAAAGCTTCTGCACAGCAAAAGAAACCATCAACAAAACAAAGAGACAACCAACCAAATGGGAGAAGATATTTGCAAACAACACCTGCAATAAGGGGCAATATCCAAAATACATAGAGTACTCATAGAACTCAACAACAAAAAACCAAACAATCCAAATACAAAATGAGCAGAAATAAGTCAGACAGAAAAAGTCGAGAACCATATATCACTCATATGTGGGATATAAAACTGAAAGCAACAGACAAACAAAGAAACAAAATCTCATAGACACAGACAACAGTTTACTGGTTACCAGAGGGGAAGGGAAAAGGGGTTGGTAGAAGGTGGAGAGTGGGGTCACATATATGGTGATGGAAGGAGAATTAACTCTGGGTCGTGAGCACACAATGCAATATATAGATGATATATTACAGAAATGTATACTTGAAACCTACATAATTTCACTAACCAATGTCATCCCAATAAACAAAAATTTTAAAAGAAGATTTTTTTTCTTTTAGCCTGTCTAATGATTAATTGATAATAAAGAAGCCTGAGATATTAAAACAATCATATCTCTCCTTATTGGTCTCTTCTAGAGAGTGTGCATGTATGAATTTTTAAAGAGCAGTCTTAAAAGCCTTGCTCTGAAATTGTCCACGTTATGAAAACATCAGTGCTTTATCAAGGTCTACATGGATATCATGAATACTTCAATTTGGGAGATCAGCTGGAAAAATTGTTCTGAAGAATTAGAAATTACTTTTTTTGATTTTGAGAATTTCCCCCCTTTTTGGTATAACACTTGTTTTTATAATTTGAAGTATTAACTTTGAAAAAGACTGAGGATTTCAATACAAGTGAAGTTTCATGATTTACCTTCAGTAATGAACAATAACACAGACAGCTGCTTAGATTATGAATAGAAGACATTCTGTTCATGATGTAATAAGAAAAAAGAAAGTCAACACCCAGAAAGTGAAGAAATGTTTATGGAGATCAAAGTCACCAGACCTATGTTTATCTGTGTGAAACTGTTTATAAATAGAAATTTCAGATAAATTAATTGATTTTTTAAAAGCAGTGTGATATGGCAAACATAAAAAAAAAGACTTAAATAATGTGATCTTAGAAACTCTCCAGAAGATAAATTTCACTTATGAAAGACATTTGTGAAGCAGAAAGTGACTGGCCAAGATCAAAAGCTATAAAACTTTAAAGTAACAGTAAAATTAAATCCTTTGCTTCAATGTGGAAAAACCCCTTCAGAATGATTGTCGCCAAAAATAACAGGGAATCAAGAGTACCTGTCCCTTCTTTAACTTCGATCATCAATTTGGCAATACATGTCGATAAACAATATTTGTCTCTGACAATTAATTTTTTCATGAAATATATAATATAGCCAAAAATGATTGTAAGGTACTTGAATTGTCCCCGTAGGAAGTCTACAACTTGACTTACTCATCTAACTTACGCTATCATTTCCTAGTAATATCAGTTCAATGTGATAATAGCTAGTCTCCTCAGGAAATTTAGGTGATACATATTGTTTTTGCTGATTATCTTGTATTTGGATAACCATATATTAATTTTTTTTTTCCTGGGGAATTTACTCTGTGACAGTCATTAAGACTAGTTCTCAAAGTTCTGGACAATGGTATCATTGTATCATTAAACTCTCGGCATCCTCATGGTTGGATGGGGCTGTTCTAGCCAGTGATATATATATATTTTTTTTAATTGAGGAATATTGGAGAACAGTGTGTTTCTCCAGGACCCATCAGCTCCAAGTCATTGTCCATCAGTCTAGTTGTGGAGAGCTCAGCTCACTGGCCCATGTGGGAATTGAACCGGCAACCCTGTTGTTCAGAGCTCACGCTCTAACCAACTGAGCCATCCCGCCGCCCCTCTAGCCAGTGATTTTTGAGCAAAAGTGATGTGTGTGATTTCTGGACCAAATATTGAATAGCTAACTTATTAATACAACTAAGTGAAACTGGCCAACCTTTATTTGGATTCTCTTCCCCGCACTCATGGCCTGGACATTGCCTCCAGGCAGAAGGCCATGGTGATGGTAGGGCCTACCTCATTTTTCTCTTTCCTTTAGGGGATCAGTCCTGTGTTGCCTGTTGTTCAATGTCTGAAAGCAATTATTTCTTCATTTGTCTAGTTTTTAAGTTTTCTAGTTATTTATGGCAAAAGAGTATTATGGTCCTTGTCTCTCCATTATGGTCAGCAGCAGATGTCCAATTAATTGCCTTTTATATGTAGATATTACATCCAGCCAATTTACTAAACTCTTGATTATTTCTAGTTACTTGGATGAGAATCTATGTGTTTCTTATGTAGATAATCATATCACACATAAGGAATAATGACTTCATTTCTTCTTTTCCAATCCTTAAGCCAATCATTAATTACTATTTCTTATCTTTATGGAGTGGATAGAATCTCCAACACAATATAGTCTTTTCTGAGAGGGACAATGCTTGCGAATAAATTTATCTGAAGAGTATAAAAATTACTTCAGTTTTTAACTTAATTCCTAATTTTCATCTCTAAATCAAGTAAAATTAAATTTAATATATTATCCTAATATTAACAGAAATAGAGCCCATTTTTCCTCTCTACTTATCCATCTATATAGTTATCTTATATGGATAAAGGCATTGAAACATGTTTGAAATGATATCCACCAAATTTTGACATTTATTTCTGTTGAGTAGGAGTTGGAGTAAATTTTGGAGCTATTTTTTTACTTTCCCTTTTGTTCCCTTCCACTTTGCTTTAGTTTACATAAAATAATAAGCTTATATTATTTTATGAAAATAATAGTCCTTAATCTAAAAAAATTACATGCTTGTTTTAAAAAGTCAAATAATATGAAAATGCAGATAAGAAATGTAAAAGGTATCTCCATTCAATACAACCCAGTTCCCAAGAGTATCCATTGTTAAATGATGTACTGTATTTTGCCGTGTACAATGTGCACTTTTTTGCCCAAATTTGTGAGGGAAAAATAAGCATGTGCATTATTCATGGGTAGTACTAATTCTGTATCATATAAATGTTTTTAATTATTTTGTTTATGCTTATGAGTTAAAAGTCTAACTCTAGAAACCAATGACGATATCCATATGCAAAATAATACCATGGAATTTGATAATTGGTTTTGTTGAACTTACAGCAAACTAACGATGAAGAGTTCTTGGCCTTCTATGATGCATAAATATCATAAACTTGCTACCAGTACATAAAATTTCTTGTACCTTGTGTCTGTTCTTGCGTTTTGTAATTATTTGTTACATAAAATTTTGTGTAACATAATACATTAATAAATGCTAAAATTCCTTTACAGTACAAAAAACAAGTACCTAAATGTAAACAAATAAAAATGTGAATTAAAAATTAAAATGAAAGATTTTTTTCCCTGAAAGTTTGGGACTAACATGTGGGTGCGCATTATGCACAGCAAAATATAATACATACTTCCATACTTTGTCAGTTTATATACAAGTATTTAAGTATGTATAAATATTGTGTGTGTGCGTATATATATGTATATGTGCATGTATATATAATATATATATATATATATATATATATATATATATATATATATATATAGTGCCAAAATATTGTATACAAGTGGACACTTTGGTCAACGTTCCTCAAGCAGTAGTTTCCGTAATCAGAAGTGTCTTGGCACTTTGAACACCTCTTGTAATTGCAGAAGTCAAACGTGATTTGTATTCATCTTTTGTTATCAGTATGTACTGAGTATTACAATTTTAATATAGTTTTATCCTTTCTTAAAATGTCTATACATTTTTTGGCACCCTCTGTAAACGTATATACATGTACATATGCACATACACCTGTATGAATATATATATATGTGCACACATGTCCATAATATACAGAGGGTGCCAAAAAACATATATACATTTTAAGAGAGGAAAAAATTGTAATAATATATACTGATAACAAAAGATGAATACAAGTTACATTTGACTTCTGCAATTACAAGAGGTGCTCAAAATGGTTACCATCAGCATCCAGACACTTCTGATTACGGCGAACTACTACTTGAGCGACGTTGACCAAAGTGTCCACTTGTATACACTTTTTTGGCACCCCTGGTATATATATATACACACGTGAATGTTTATACACATATATACATATATGCAGTATAACTAAAAATAGATATGATTTCCCCCAAATGATATCATGTTGAATATAATGATTTGCAATGTACTTTTATTCTCAATTTAACAATATATTGTAGACATCTTTTCATGTCAGCACAAAGATATACATTACTTTTTCTAACTTTGTAAAATTATATTTTAAAAAAAACTATTATCTTCTATCTATATTTAAATAGAGAAACGTTGATGGAAAAATGTGCTCTTGTTACTTCAGCTCCTTATTCCCCTCTTCTATCATCTTTTCCAAAAGCAACACTATAAGCAGTTTGTTATACAAATTTCTGGTCTTCTTCTACTCAGTTAAATTTATTCAATCATACTTATATATAAAATAACTATATACCTCATATATTTATATATATATTTAAATATACATGTGCATAGTTTATTTTCTGAAACTTGATTTTATATTTAACTTTAACATAGGGACAAGTTTTTCTATTTCATTGTAAGTATTCTTTAAGTAGCATGTTAATATTTCTGAGCATATGTTCCATACTTCATTTAGCTCTTTTCCCATTGTTGGACTTTTAGGTCCTGTGGCACACATTGACTC
Organism: Rhinolophus sinicus; assembly: GCF_057876585.1. Taxonomy (NCBI): domain Eukaryota; kingdom Metazoa; phylum Chordata; class Mammalia; order Chiroptera; family Rhinolophidae; genus Rhinolophus; species Rhinolophus sinicus. The sequence continues at coordinate 82,985,512 of NC_142501.1, forward strand.
ACTTCAGTCTATTTCACATACCTTGGAACATGCTTGAGTGAATGACAAATGTTGACAAATGTTGACAATGACTTTTCTCAGACTCCCTTATAGCTCAGGTTCCAAAAGGACTTAGTTTTCAGTGAACAGATACACTCATATATTGAGAATACAGCCTGGTACTTCTGTTTCTGCTAGTGAGCTCAGTGTAGTGGTATTTGGTTTTATGAAAGAACAATTACTGGCCTGTATGTGGTACCTAACTTCAAAGGTATTGTGAGGCAGGGTGCTTAGTCCCCACTTTTCGGCCTGAATCTGGTCTAATTGAGAATGATCCTGGAACTGGACATGGTGATGGCCTCACCTTTTCTATACCCTGGCATAAGAGGTTGTGGACATGGGACATGTTGCCCTGATTTCCTTGTTCATGATGAAAAGAGAAGCTTGCTTGGTGGCACAATTCTGTGGGGGTGTTCCAGGAGTCATTTCTGGAGACATTTTTAGCCCTCCCAGTGATTGAAGCAACCAATTTGTGTAGTAAATTCTTCTCAGCTTAACCTAGTTAGACTCATTTCTGTTATCTATGCATGTTGGGTGCAAACAAATTTTGATCCTGAAATTGTGGGCTGCATGTGACAGAAGCCATATATTTGGCACCAGCTTAGCAATCAAGGGAAGGATGGGAAGGACTCAGACACTGCATTCTAAAAAGGTATTGAACATTGTCATTTGATAATAAAAAATCAATACAACTGTTCTCTGTAGTACAATGTACTGACCATGCTGCAGCATTCAGGAAAATGTGCCTTGGGGTTTGTCAATGAGCACCAATCGGAACCTATACAGCTTGTCCAGTGTCAACAATATCAAGAAACGAAACTATGCCGTTCTTTGTGAAGGAATTGGTGACTCTGCGTACATATACCCTTAGAACATTCCAATGTGGCAGCAGCAGACTATTTCTTCAGATAGGTTTATATTAGTACGAGGTGTGATCAAAAAGTACAGTGAATGATTAAATTAAAAAAAAAAAAACTATTACAGTAAAAGACACGTTGCCATTAACCCCCCTCTAAATACTCCCCCTTGCTTTGAACACACTTATCCTATCATTCTTGCCACATTCTGAAGCAGTTCTGGAAGTCCTCTTTCATGAGTGTCTTTAGTTACGCTGTCACGGCTGCCTCGATGTCCTGAATCGATTCAAAACGTTTAGTTTCATTGTCATTTTGACTTTGGGGAAGAGGCAGAAATCTTATGGTGCCAGATCAAGATCCAGTGAATAAGGTGGATGAGGACACATCATAATGTTTTTATTTGACAGGAATTGCTGTACCAGAAGTGATGTGTGGCACAGAGCATTTCTGTAGTGATCACAAAATACAGTGAATGCAGCTGCCAAGTGCCATCCACCAGAAAGGCAGGGACCTTCAATATGGGAAGCTGTGTGTGGAACCTTAGTAACAGTGTGTAACAAGTTTCAGTTTGTTCAGTGCAGTCAGTTGGGTCTGAACTATGGTTGAGAGAAGGTGTGTTTTAAAGTGTGCTGTAAATCATCCTCCATCAGGACAACACTCCGTGTGACACATCACTTCTGGTATAGTACTTTCTGTCAAATAAAAACATTATGGTGTGTCCTCATCCTCCTTATTTACTGGTTCTGGTATCGTGAGACTTCTTCCCCAAAGTCAAAATGATTCAGGACATCGAGGCAGTCAGGACAGTGCAACTAAAGACATTCACTGAAGAGGACTTCCAGAACTGCGTCAGAAAGTGGCAAGAACAATAGGATAAGTTTGTTCAAAGTGAGGGGGAGTATTTTGAGAGGGATTAATGGTAATGTGTCTTTTACTGTAATAACTTTTGTTTTTATTTAAACATTCACAATATTCTTTGATCACACCTGGTACATAGAATGTACCATAGACAGGCATGTATTGGCACATAGAATGTCCATATACTTTAAACAGCTTTACTTTTATGGTGTTAAATTTTAAAACGATTATTTAAACAAGACATTGCAAATAAATTCTTGTTAGTAGATCCGATGATAATACTTGGGCAGAGAGTCTGCCTAACTTACTGCTTGACTTCACTTTACCTAATTACAAAACCTACAGAGAGTTGGAATGGGGTAAAGAGTTATTTTAGGGTAAAAGAAAAAAAATGCCAACTCATTAGTATACTCATCTCATGTAAGTACTCTAGAGACACAGATTAACACCATGTTTTCTCTTATTGGAATCATGACATCCTTTTCCTAAAGAAAGTATTTGAATCACAGTGAAAATTCCCCTCTTCCCTTAGATACCTATGGGAAAGAGCTTCTAGATATTGCATTTGTTTTGGCTCAAATGCAAATCGTGGTTAATCTGAATCTCTCATCAGTTTCACAATTCTCTGTAGATCAGTTTTGTTTACTCAGCAAATTTTCGTTTATCATAATGGAAATTTGGGCAAAAATGTGTTTATATTTTCCACCAGTAAAATAGTGTTATCTGAAGGACCCACTCTGTGGTATTTGGGGTACTTTGCTTATCTTTTACTGTTAGTAGTTTGGCCAGAACATGAATCAGGCTGCAATACTTGGGCTGTTTCAGAGCTCATTCTAGGGGCAGCTTGTTCAAATCACAAACCACAGTGTAACTGGATCTCTTACAAATTTCAAAAACAAATTCTCCTGGGGCAATATTTTAGCGTGGTTAAATACCAGCAAACCATCTTCCTTACCCTAGCTAAAGATTGCCAGGGAAATATGTGGTCCATTTCTGTGGCCGAGTAGCAAATATAACCATTGACAGAAATATTTCATATTTTACATGCACGAGCTATGCCCTCTATTCTACTCTCTTCCTCAAACCATTTGCTTCTTTTTTATTTCTACTTTTCTACTTCACTATTTTTTAATTTTTCTAAGTTTTTCCTCCTATAATAGACACTAATGATTCGTTAAATAGTTGAGATGTTCAATAAAGGTCCCGGGGAGAAAATAACATATTATATTATACTATACTATACTATACTATACTATACTATACTATACTATACTATACTATACTATTATATTTCAAATATATATTTAAATATTTTTAAAATATATAAACATTTAAAATACATATATTAAAACCCTTTGTAAATTCTGATAGTTTATAAAGATAGGTCTGCCATTAAGTATTCTTGTGCCAGGTTCTGAGCAAAAGTTTTTTTAAAAGTGTCTTAAAGAGAGAACACATAACATCGTAGGAGTACCAGAGTAAAAGAACAGTTAAAGAATAGTTTTGAAGACCATATTCAAGTAAAAGTTTTAGAGAAATCTTGGATTCAAGAAAATGAATGAATCAGATTCAAGGAATGAAAAAGAAACACAACGTTGATTGAGTACCTTCTATCAAGGACAAAATTACGTGTTCTTTAGTCCTGTGTATTAGAAGCATATCACATATCTAAATAAAACTACTTCAATAAGAAAACCCACTTATAAACATCCCTTATACTTATTAAAAAGCTCCTAATTTCACCAATGAAACACCACTTCCAGTATTAGTACAGCCTCTCATATCAGCATCAAGTAAAGATGTCCTGGAGGACGACATTTCTGATTAACTGCTGAGTCTACTATTCCCTGTGAACACCTGAATAAGGCAACTTATGACACATATGTCATATCACAGTGTCTATGCTGAGGTATTTTTAAATTAATTGCAGACTTCATACCACACCATTGATTTTTCTTCCTACCTCCCTAGTCCCTGTTTTTTAGTTAGGTCTGCTGATAGGTCTCAAATCAACTATAGACGTTAAGTTGCATAGGGCTAGCTTAACACTCTCTTTTTTCTCTTTAAACAACTTTAAACACCATCCATTTGTTGATGAGTCACAAAATAATCTCTGATCCTGACATTTCCCCTGAACACCTTAACCACCTAGTTGACATCTGCACCTGGCTCCAACTCTTCATGACTGAAACAAATTTCTTCATTCCCATACCAACTCCCAATAAAGGAGGTGGGGGGAAAGTCACATTACATCCTGGGTCCTCTCCATCTCAGTAAATGGTACCACCTTCTATTTAGTTTCCCAACTCAAAAACAATGGAGTGAGCCTTTGTTCCTTCCTTCCTCTTCTCCTGTGCACCCAATCCAGAAATTCTATTCTATTTGACCTCCACAATATTTCTCTGATTGTTTGACTTCATTCCAGATGTTTGTTTTCCCCCCTTGGAAAGAACACCTGTAGTTCATACCCTTTATCCCTTTTTGTAGTAAATGTCTTTCTTTTATAAAATATTAATTGTATATGTTTTAAAATGTCCTCTTCTGACAAAGTGAAAAAATGGTAACTGTAGACCAATCTTCGGGGGATTATATCTGTTGTTTGTTTTATTTTGTTTTTGATTTTAGAGTCTGAATTCGAAAATTCTGATAACCAGGCAACTCTAAATGAATCTATTTGTTAAAATGATTTATCTAATAGATCTTACCCCACCACTTCTTCCAATCCTACTATACTGAGGTAACCAATAAGAACAGCCTGGTCTATCCTTCCACATCTTTCTCCATGCTCACCAAATGTGTATATGCACACGTGTGCCTGCACACACACACACACACACACACACACAGAGTTCTGATTTTGATTTAGCACAAAAGATTTAGTACATTTAGATTAAAGGGGTGTATGTGTATTTTAATTTTAGTGTATTTTGGTAAGGGTTAAGAAATTTAACCAGCATGGCCTGTCAATGCTCTATAGTCTCCAACATAGTTGTAGCTCTTTGAAACTTCCTGCTACAGTAGTCATGGTCTTGTTTCTCAGAGCTCTTCAGCTACCTCCAGGACATAGCCATACAAGCTATCCTTTAGCTGTCCTATTTCATGCTGTTATTTGGCACTCTAGACACGATTCAGCAGTCTCCCCCAATGAATAAATGTATCTTCCGGTGAGATGGAAATTTGTATCCAGGAAAATGCTCTCAGTTTCTACTCCTTATTTTGCATTCCCAACCACTTGCTCCAACATGGTACCCATATCACTGATGACATTCATTGTCTTGTCCCAATTAAGGTTGTTCTTATATCCTATAACCAAAGACTCTGGTGATTACTGGCAGGGTATTCTGCCCTCTCTCCCTATAAAAGTTTAATTTTTTTATTCATAATTTTTTCTTTTTAATATAAAGCCTGAGAACTTAAATGTCTTTCTTGTAGGTAATTTCCTAGAAACAAAATAGAAATTTAGATTTTTAGAAAACTCTCATTCATCTGCATTTATCCCTTCTTCCAGTCTGACTACTCTGCTATCCAGATGTCAAAACATTTTATGTCTCGATAAGCTCATTCTCTTGACAGTCCACGATAATCAGAATCAGACCTGATTAAGTTCACACACTCTGTAGCGAAACCCTCTACACAGTTCACGGCCACTGCCTGAACATGCAATTGGCTCTGACTCTCGGGCATCATGCTTAATGCTGGTATACGTTGCACAAGAAAGCAAAATTGCTGGAGTCACCCCAAATAAAGCTGCTATATCAACTTTAAATTATGGTAGCTTTGCTTATGAAAAAAAACATCTAAGAGCAGTCAAATCCTCACTTGCCAGATTAATAGAAAGCCCCTGCATGGTCCAAGAAACATGAAGGGTGGGGAGTCTGACCTCCACACCCCAGGGAGAGGAGCCAGGCCCTGCCTTGGGTTTTAACTGCTTTGCAGTGACAGAGATGGTGCTAATGTGTACCAGATCCAGGTCACTGCACAGGCATTTTCTCCCAAGTCAACATCAGCCTAGTGTCCCTGACAACTTCTCAGGCTGGTGGTTTTCAATGATAATTCTTCAGGCCAATCCCTAAAAATGCCAGTTATCTCAAGAGTATCAGAATTAATTCAGGTGTCCATTGGCAAATTTAAAGCCATCATGCCCTTTCCTTCACTGGGATGTCTCATCACAAGGCTTTAGGTAATTATTTTTCTTTTACTCTTGAAATATAAAAGCAGCCATTAGACACTTTTAAAAAAAACTGAACACTGCTATGGGATAACCTGCCTAACTACCTGGGGTGGCAATTCTGATTGCCCCAGGGAGCCCTGTAATTTAATTTACCCGCCCACCCGTACACACACAAACACACAAACAGTTCAAAAGAGAATGATTTATTGCTATTGCCTCAAAGGTTATTTACCATGCTAAAGATAACAAGGTGACTTTCTGGTTACTGAAAAAAAAATGGGGACACGGGGGGGAACCGACAGTATAAATCTTCAATGAAATATCTTGCTTCATAACAAATGGATTGAGATTTTGATAAGTGAAATGAAAGTTCACTTTGAAATATTCAAAGTGTGTGAAGTCTGATTAGAAATCTACTCTGGAACCTTAATACAGACTGCAGAAGAGAGTCAGTGATATTCTTTTTCTTATAAACAAATCTGAAGCTTATTTGTTCTCTAAATTAATAGCTTCCATATTGAGGAAGGTTTGAAATGTCTGTTTATTTATTTACTGTGAATAATTAAGTGGTTTGCTTCATAATGCTAATTCAAGAGAACAGTCACTGATAGAGTGTACTTTTAGGTTACACAAGCAGTCTCTGCTGCATTTGGTGTTGGGTGAATTAAGATATGAGTCTACTGGCAACATTTTGCATAAACAATACATGTCAGGCAAAGATTCAACAAACTGTACTATTAATCTGCTGCCCCAAATTCCTTAGCTGAAAATGTTCTTCAAATTACTTTTTGTATTTGTTGAATGTTCTGGTAACATGGAAATATTTCTACTTTCCTCAGAAAGTTCAGATTTAAAAACAAAACAGAACAAACCTGTGCTTTGCTTTTTCTCATGGAGAAACTGCTTTGTATTTTTTTATAGCTTGAGTTAGTCTGCATAATAATGAAAAAAAGAATATATTTATATGTCTAATGATACCTTGGGAATTGAAGTTAATATACAAATTATTTGTTTTCAAAAATGATACAAATATCCTAGAGCCAGATATTTCATTGATTTTGTAGGTGGTTAACTATTGGACATCATGGATTTTCTTTTCATGTAAGGCTGTGTGCTAAATGGTTGGATTTAGTATGAACAAAGAGTTCATCTTTCCCATTCACTTACTCTTAAAATACATTCAATCAACAAAATACAAGGAATATTCACCTTCATCTCCAGTTCCTAATTGGAGTAGAGGATGCATCCCACTAAGAAATAAGCTAGATATAATTTTACTTTATCAATAGAGCCAAAGTCCACTTTAAAAATCAACACCGTGAAGAAATTTTAAATGATAAACTAAGAAGCCAATTCCAAGCTTTAAAAAATATACACAGAAAATAGGAAACTAAAACAAACTAAATAGCTGTGCTTAAATACGAAATAGCAATAGGTTGAGCTTGGTTAATATACCAAATTAAATCTGGATTAAAAAGTAGATTTCACTCTCCCTCTGTCCCCCCCCCCCCACCCAGGGCACAAAGTAAGCTATGAGTGATTATGACCCCTTATGTGCAATTTGGAGTAAGGAAGGTAGTTTTCTGCCTTTGGATGGTGACTATTGCATTCAAGAAGCAAGCAGTCACAGTCGTTTTTGAAGATGGAGAGAATAGGTGGCTGTGAGAGTCCTAAATTGGTCCTGTACTGGGAGTTACAGAAACTCCTCCCCAGTCATTCCTTACTGGTTGACCTTATTCCCATGGCTCGGAAAGGGCTATGGTTAATTTTATGATCTCTTTTATTTAAGTTTAAGACATCACTAAAAATAGCACATTTCAACCAAAAGGATGTGTCTTCTTTTCCTTAAGTTTACAAATTACCAGATATTCTTTTAGCAGTTCCACATGCTGACTTAGATGATGTATAAGTCACTCAAACTCAAATACGCCAACACTAAGCATATTTGTTCTTTGCTGTTCCTACTGCCACTCCCACCCAGAGTAAGAGAGCTATGTATTCAGCACTTGCTAAGTGCCAGGCATTATACTCAGTTCTTCACATACTATATCAGTGTATTCTCATCTCAACTATATTGATAAGACCTTAAGTTTATAGATAAGGAAAGTGGAGATTCAGAAGATAGTAACTTGCCTGGAATTGCACTGTGGAATCTGTTTCCCATCTCAGTGATGTCATCAATATCCTTTCAGCTGAGCAAGCCAGAAACCTTTTCTGTCTCCTTCTCCTCCACCTCCTGCATTTAATCACCAAGTCTTGCCCACCACTCAAATGCTTCTGGAAATCATCCTTATCTTTTCATTTTCCGTCACTGCCAAGCTCAACTTTTCATCATCTTTTGTCCTAAGAGTAACAATAATCTAATAATCTCCTAATTGCTTTTCCTATTTCTTGTCTCTCCCACTCAAATCCCTAAACCACTCTGACTTGTTCTGACTGCCCTTTTTTTTTTTTCTGTTCTTCCTTTCTTCCTCCTATGAAGCCTCCTTGAATTACTTCTTTGTCATTTCTACCCAAAGATATTGGCTCATTTCTGTATCAATAGAACCTATGTGTTCCATTAGTATAAAATGCATGCCACTGAAACACAAATAGCGAAGCATTTCTATTCTCCCTACTACCAGACTATTAACTTTTGTAGACAAGACCCTGTCTTACCCTATACCTTCATTCATTCATTCATTCGTTCATTCATCCATTTACCCAACATTTATTGATTAAACATCTTATGCCAGGAAATTATTTTTGAATATTGATGTTAACAGTAATAGCTATCTTTTATTGATAACATAATCAACAATTATATGAAGTAGGTATTGTTATCTTTATTTACATTGAGGAAACAGAGAGTAGAGAGTCAAATACATCACTGTCAAGGAAATATTTGGTTGTATGCCTGTGAATGTGTAAAGGTTCAACAGTGTCAGTTGGATTTAGCTGAGCTTAAAATCAAAGAACAGATAAGCACTTAGAGAACCTGTCTCATCTGAGAGCCTAAGTAAGGACAGTAGAGGCAGTGTAGCAGTAGTTGAAGAACTTGGACCTTAGAGTCAGACAGATATATGAATTGCAATCCCTGGTCTGTCATTACTAAACTACATGACCTCAAATAAATTGCTAATTTCTTCAAACCTCAATTTTAAATCTATAAAATAGTAATATTATTAGCACCACTTCAAAAGGCTATCATATTGGTTAAAAGTAAAAATACATGTGACATTCTTAGTAAGACACTTGGTACAAAGTAAACCCACAGTAAGTATCAACTATTATTATAATGACTGTTCAATAATATAATATAATAGGGGTCAATAAAAAGAAGATGTGGTATATAGAGACAATGGGATACTATTCTGCCATAAGAAAATATGAAATAGTGCCATTTGCAACAACATGGATGGATCTTGAGATTATTATGCTAAGCGAAACAAGTCAGACAGAAAATGTCAAGAACCATATGATTTCCCTGATATGTGAGATATAAAACTGAAAACAACAAAGGAACAAGACAAAGAAACAAAAAATCATAGATACAATAGTTTAGTAGTTACCAGAGAGTAAGGGAGGAGGGGGGTGGCAGATGAGGGTAAATGGGATCAAATATATGGTGATGGAAGGAGAACTGACTCTGGGTGAGTACAACTACAGAATTGTACACTTGAAACATATGTAACTTGACTAACAATTGTCACCCCAACAAACTTTAATTTTGAAAAAAAAGCTATTCAATGCAGAATTATACATTTTCTAGTTAGAATTTTTCAATATAATTATTTTCATTTGATATATTCATCTTTGTTATCGTTGCTATTGTTGTTATTATTTTTGCAGAAAGCCAATAGCAAATAGCAAACAAAGCATGGGAGTGGCCAAAATACATACAGGAGTGTCAGCTGATGAGTTCCTCCAGCTTTTACCACAATCGTATTGAAAAGAACAGTATTCAATAATATTCAATATGAATCTGAAGGGAAAAAATAATACTAACTTCTTCTGCCATAAACATCATTCATATGAAATAGGGCCATTTTAAATGTTTTATATTTTATCCTTTCTTCATAGAATCGCTGTACCAGGAAGAATAAATAAAAATAAAAGTAATTACTGAGTTAAGAAACTAGGTTAAATGTCACAGAAAACATTATTTACACCCTAACTTAACCATCTGAACTGTGGTTGAAATAAAGAGAACAAATGTTTTAAAACAACCCTGGGGACAGTCCTCTTAAGGGAAAAAAAAGAATTTCACACATCTCAGAATTCAGAGAAGGAATTTCTGGAACTTAGAAAGACTTTTGGCTAGAAGATCAATTAACCAGCACACTCTAGGCCTAAGATGCCAATTGGCCCAACATACAATTTCCATTGCTAGGTGAGGAGCAAAATGGCCCATGGCCATGAAGCGGCTGTCCTGTGTGGTGGATGGGTGAGCACATGGCCCTTCTTTCTTTCTTCCCGTCAGGTATGCTCAACTTCACACTAGTGGTCAGTTTCCCAATGAGTAAATAAGTCCTGCTTCTTGACACACATTCCACAGGCAAGCCAGATTTGAGGAGACAAAAAGTCAAACGTGCCAAAAGAAAATTACAGAAGTCCAAGAAGCCACAAGAGAGTGGGGATTGTGGGGAGTGGTAGGGGGCTTGACTTCGGCCAGTGCAAGCATTACTCAATCTTCTCTTTCTATAAACATCCTTAGGATGGAAGTGTTCAACTGTGGGCCCCACCAGTAATTCCCAAGCAAATATATTGAGACTTCTGTGGTTTATAGTCTAGGACTTTATTTTGCTGTATCATCTGTGTATTTTTTAATGTTGTATTTCTTTTGGTTAATCTTTTTTCCTCCTGGGAAGCAAAACGTTCTGCAATAACAAACACTGTCTGTGGTAAGTCCCTAAAACTCCAGTGCAACAGATTGCAAAGCCTGCTGTCCATTCTAAATAAGCTTGCATTGTTTCCCTCTTAAGCTGATCATGTTCGTGTCTCCAACTTCGTATTCCATATGTGTCATTTTCTTTGGTCACCCATCCCGCCTTTCAAAAGATGTTTTGCCACGTACAGCAAATGTGTTCTTCAAATGAAATCCACAAATCTGCCTGACTTGCAGAAATTATTGGCATCCCAAAAATGTGAAAACTGTGCCATTTTTTCTTGCTGCTTTCCTTCTGTACAAGTTTGTTTAAAAATTTTTAAATGTATTTTTAATTATGAAGTCTTTTGAATAGAAAACAAATAGAGAAAAATAGAAAACAAACAAAGAAAACAATAGAGAAAAATATAACTATTTGAACTCTGTATATCATCTTGGCTGTAAGAATCAGTTTATTACAGGTACTTCCTACTTAATAGTAATTCACTTATGAGACTGCCAAACCCAATAAATTAATTACCAATTCTTGGACTCATTCAAAGGACCGAACACTCTTGAAGCGAGTCCTGTGATACCTACTGGTGAAATTCAAGTGATACAGTAGAATAGAGTGATTCAGTATGAGAAACACTAGTGAGTGGAAGGAACTCTGGCTGTGGCAGGATTTATCCCAGTTTGCCCAGGGATAGGTCTGATTTATGCTTGTTGTTCTGGCATAATTATTGATTGTACCCCTATCATTCCCAAAGATGATGGTTTTGACAGTAAATTATGTGGTTATCCTAACTCTGAAAAAACTAGAGGGTATATGTTCTACCTAAAGATGGGAGCTTCTGCTTGGCTCCAGCCAGTTACTGTCATGTGGGAAGGAAGACCTGTGCTTTCTCAAGAGAAACCAGATGTGGATTTCAAGTACAATCCCCCAATATCTAATGTGTTCAATTGTCTTCTTTTTCTCTTTATTTACTTTATATGACAAAACTTGTCTGAATGACAGATTTCCCGACAGGTTACCAATTTACAACTTCTTCTGGCCTAGAACATCTACAATTTGGGAACTTCAATACCACCATTTTCCTTTCTGATACATCAGCTGGAACAGCTGGATACACTTAGGATACTCAGGTGTATGCTCCGGTTCAGATTAAACAGGCCCTGTTTGAAAGCTTCTACATGGGGCATCCACCATCAATTAAGAAAACTTGCCAAGAGGTTAGAAGCACAGAGTACAAACTCCAGCCTTATTAACTGATTTCCTGACATCTGCATTCAAACCTTTTTTCACTGCTAAAGATATCGTTTACTGAGCACCTAAAATGTGTCGGACACTAATCCAAGCATACCAGCTACATTATTATGATGTTAGTCATCACAACATTGAAATGGCATTGACATGGTTATTCTAATTTTAAATAAAACTAGGCAGAGGCTCAGAAAATTCATGGGATTTGACCAAGGACAGTTGGCTAATAAATTATTGAGCCAAAATTAGTGCATAAGTCTGTCTGGCTCCAAATCCTGTGCTCTATCTGTACTCAAATCCTTTGATGGGCAAAAGCTAGCAACTTCTTCACTTTGATTTTCATTTTAAGCAAATATGTTATCCTAAACTGTATAGTTTCTATTTGATGAAAATTCTGCAAGAAAAGTTAATACATTCAAAGAATAAAGCAACCAAGTGATAGAAATTACCTTGAAGACCATTTAACAATGTCAAGGTTAATTAGTAGTCCTAGAAAACATAGTCTCATTACTAAAACTTTCAAACTGTTGTGAACACAACAGGACAATGATGTGATATTGATAATTCTTTGGTCAGTTTGCTTAGAAGCAGAGTATGAGGTGGGAATTTTTATACAAGTGATTTTTTGAGGTACTACTGCTCTGCAGGAAACCTATAAGGGTGTGAGAGGAGCAAAACAAGATAGGGGAAAAACTTGGCAAAGATGGGCTTTTAGGAGAAGTCTAGCCTTCTGATCTTGTAGGGAGTTCTGGAGCTTGGATTGCATCACAGAGGCTGTCTTGCTTAGAAGCAAGAGGGCTGGGCTATTACACCCCTGCCTCATCAATCTGTGGCTACAGCCTTCCAGGCGTGTTCTCATGAGGCGGCTCCCATGAACCAAGGGCAGGCCTCCAGAGAGAGATACAGATGTATACCCTTAGCCGCTAATACCTACATAGACAGGTAAATGGGACCTGGGATGGGTGGTAAGTGGGGAGTGGGAGGTGGGGGTGGGGGTTACCACGGACAGTATCTGCTCCAGCTATCATGTGACAGAGATTCAGCTACATTATTCTCTTTTTATTTATAGTATTTGTATTTGTGTCATTTTCAAATTGAAGGGACTTTTGTTATTTGTTTCATCTTCAAGGCTGAATGTTCTTCTTTAATGGGTAATTTTCAAAGATTACTGGATTCGTACTATCTTTTATTGTCCCCAGTGTCCAAATTAACCCCTTTTTCACCCACTTCCCCAGGGAAACACATCACAACTTAGCAGTGGGCAAAATGAATTCCCAGACTATGATTCCTTCCTTTCAAACAATATTTATAGTACAACAAAACAATTCAATCAGTCTCTTGGAGATTGTTATATTTGACTATGTCATATTACACATGTAAAAAAAACCATTAATGTCAAATAGAGAGGAATTTATTCTTTTGGTCTCTTAAGAATGTATCTCTGCAGGAGAAAAAGCTCTTTAAAAAAGAAAAAAACCCCAATATTCATGTCATATTGTATCACTGACCAAAAAAAATGATATTAATAGTAACAGTTATAGAAGCTTTACTGAGCATGGCAATTTGTTGTGTTTCATATTATCTTAAATGCATATGGTAAGGATGCAAGAGCATGTCAGTTCTACAGCTATCAGCTTTTAAATTCAGAGTCAAATCTTACACATAATTTTCCACAATAAAAAGCAAAGAAGCAGATAGTCAGTAAATGCTTTTTGCTATATTTTGACACAAAATTGAGCCAACCCAATTTGCTCCATAATATTTGATTTCTTCAGATCGCCACCAACTGCCCTGTTTACAATAAACCTTTGAACTGGGGACCAGTGTGACTGTTGGAGAGTTGGAAGCCATTGTGGGGACAGATCTAACAGTCTATATTTGGTGGCACAGGTGAAACTGATGCTTTTCACAAAAAGCATGAGGAAAGGGCATCTCAGTGGGAGAATCACTTCTTTCACAATACACCAAGAGTGAGGAAAATTTTTCCAATGTTATTTGCTTGTGGAATGCAGAATTCTAATTTGAGGTCTTTTCTTGCTTATGTGAGCTACGCAGATTTTTCAATTCTCATTAAATATACCCAAGGTTGTTTTTAAGTGTAACCTTACAAATGAAGGCTAAAATCTAAAATATTTTTATATTCAGCTTGTAAATGACTAAGAATGTATAAATGCACCTTTATGAAAAATTAGTTTAAGGTTTCTTTTTCACCAAATATGCATTGTAAGTCAAAGGAAGTCTTACATATTCTCAGTATTATATTTTGAAAGATTTCCTGCAAAGCTTAGGAATGAAAATAAGGATTCACACTGTGATTCAAATATACCCTAAGCACCCCTCCCAACTATCTAATTCCCACTTTAATACAGTCATCAGATCAGGAGTACCCAAAAAGCAGGTTATGTTCATTCTTTCTACAAGAAGAGGATTTCTCATCTTTTTCTTAAGTGTACTAACCCTTTGTGTGTGTGTTTGTGTGTGTGTGTGTGTGTGTTTGTATGTGTGTGTGTGTGTGTGTGTGTGTGTGTGCGTATCTATAGATGTGTCCGTGTGTGTATATATACAGAGGGTGCCAAAAGAATGTATACACATTTTAAGAAAGGCAAACTGTATTAAAATTGTAACACTCAATATACACCAATAACAAAAGATGAATACAAGTCACGTTTGACTTATACAATTACAAGAGGTGCTCAAAGTGGTTACCATCAGCGTCCAGACACTTCTGATTATGGTGAACTACTGCTAGGGCAATGTTGACCAAAGTGTCCACTTATACCATTTCTTTGGCACCCCCGGTATTTAAATCTTCATCCTTTCCGTTGTGAAACTTGATATAGAGGCAAGTATTTCCTCTTCCCACCACTATCTCTCTCAGAATCAGTATGATCTGCCTAACTCCTATCAGCACAGAAGAGTCTGTGGTACTCTAGTTTCTGTTGTTCACATTATGAAAACAATAAGCATTATTGCCCCATATAAAATCATAGTATGTTTTTTCTTTTTCAAATCTAAAAGTGTAATATTGCATAAGATTTGCAAACTAATGCGCTGTCTTTTCACAGATATTGAAATGTGCACACTCTGTTGAGAAACACTGCTTTCAATTTTCAAATGAAAAAAAAAAAAGATTAAATAGCCACATCTACCTATTGATTGAAAGCAAATGAATATGACCATTATTTCCTTGTTGAAGATATCAGAGGATTTGGAGAAGTAGACAGTAGAAGACACAGCACGTTTTCAGAAACAGGCAGCCCTTTAACTGCAGTTAATTGATGGCCTTTCTGACAGGGGCACGGATGGTAAACACAGCTCGTGGTTTGTCTGCCAGAGTATGTCTGACTGCAGCTGATCCTCACTGCCTATCACAGAGACGGGATAGATGAGGGCTGAGGCTCAGGAACCAGGGCAGAAGGTTTATTTCATTTTTTATTTCAAAATAAAAATCTGAACATTTATTTTTTAAAGGGTGAGTCAAACTATGCATTTATAAAAGTAGCTGCATCCAAAATATCTCTATCAAAATTGGTTTTGTCAAAATGGCCACAATAAAATGGTCTTGTCAAAAATCTAAGTACCCTATAGTAAAGAGCTGTGGTTTAGAAACAAACCAGCCTATACATCTTACTAATCTAACTAACGTTGTGTTGGTATGTGTGTGTCTGTCGGGGCCCCAGTTGGGGGGGAAGTGGGGGGGAGTCCAGTGGAATAAATAGTCTATGCTATTTGGCTTTTTGATGACTAATGATAATATATAGAGTGCCTAGTAAAATTTGCACCATGAAGTATGAATTTAGTAGTTTCTAACTTTTGTAATTATGATTATTATATTTCGGATAATAAGCTTGTTGAGACAATAGAGTTCTATAAATATGCCAAGCATTGCTTGACCTAAGATTCCTTTAAGCATACTGTATCTTTTGCCTGGAATACTCTCTTCTCATCACCTCTCCCCACCATGACATGGATATTTCCTACATTTTTTGGTTCTTAGACTTTAATCTTCTAGGAATCCTGCCCTGTAATCAAGACTGAATGAGACCTCCCTTCTATGACTCCTGGGTTTTGTGTCATGACTATTACTGCTTGTATCGATAGTGTCTGTAGGCTCTTGAATATATCTTGCTTGATCTTATATCCCCACAGCCTACTATGGTGTTTAAAACATTGTGAATGATGAATATGTGTTTTTGAATGGATGGAAAATAATTGGTACATAAAATATTATCAGGTTGAAAATATACCAACTGACAGTATTATTCAGACGACCCTAGAAACTGCTTCTCGTAAGATTCTCTTCCATTCTGGCGTAGCTTTTCTAATCTCCAAACCTACCTTTTCTTCTTGGTCAGAGTCTTACTAGTTTGGCATATTCCAGCGAACACAGGCTATTTGATCTTATCTGTCCTCACACAACTTCATGCCTTAGATCACGTATCAAACCCAACACCTGCTCATGCCGTCTCTAGACACGCTGCTACAGACACTCTGATTTCCACCCTCCTCTATCCCACTTGAGACCACTTGAGAGAGCTATTATCTATAGTATCTGTTCCTCCAAAACTCTTTTCAGTGATGTCCTTTACTACAATTTCTAAACTTTGATTCTGAAATGGCTCTAACTCCCCTTTCCTTTGGGTTAACCCACAGAGTTCTCTGTCCTGGTTGTCTTGACCCTGTCTTCTTTCTTGGGTTTTTCTAACGTATCCTTGTACTTGTTACATCTTCTCCTCCACAGGACACCAGTGGATTCGTTCTTGCCATTGACTCTCCATTCTTAATGAAGTGTCTCTATTGAAAATGTGACTTTTTCTTTGGGATTTGTGCCATTGAGCCTTCCTCAAGGAGTGTCCTTCTGATACAAATATTTTGAAAGATCGGGAACCAAATACCATATTGATGGTGGTAAATTATCTACATAGATGGCCACAAGACTTTGTCCCATCCCTGTGGACTTTTGCAATGTCACTTTGTCCCTCCCCCCAAGAGGCAGCCTTTAAATTTATATTGTCCCATCTCTTAAATTTCAGGTGGCCAGTAACTTGGTTTGACAACTAGAATACAGCAGATAACCATAGAGGAATTTTGAGTTTCGGTTCCAAGAGACCTTACAGCTTCTGTTCTCACCCTCTTGAACCATCACACTGAGACTATTATTTAAAGAAACCTGATCTAGCCAACTAGAGGCTAAAAAACCTCACAGAGCAAAAAGAACCCACCGGTCTAAAAACCCTATACCAACTAGCTGACAGCCAACACTAACCACCAGAAACATAACCGTCAGATACTACCTTATCCCAGCTGAGTCTCCAGATGACTGTAATTGCATGAATAATTCCAAGTGAGAACAGCAGAAGACTTGCCCAGGTGAACCCAAATTGCTAACCCACAGACTAATGAGGAAATAAATTAAGCCAGTAAATTTTGGGATGGTTTGTTACAGACCAATAGATAATAGATAGCAATAGTTAATAGATAATACACATGGTTTTCCAAAGAGACATAATTTATTTTGTTTTAAATCGAATCTGTAAATGTATTATTCTTTTTGAACCGATAGTGTTGCTTAATTTTTGTTTCTCACTCATGTCGAACGTGCGCAACATCTTAAATTTCAGAATATATTTTTCAATCTGTTCCTTTGATCCTGACATCCACTCTGTAGAAAGGAGGCAGAGCAAGTGTTATAATCATCCTCATTATCTGGATGAGGAAATTAAACACAGAGAGAGCACTTGGTCGGAGGGCTCAAGACTACATCAAACCCCAGCACTCTTTATTCAATGCTGTGCTATCTCACGCTCCCTCTGCCTCGATGATATAATACAATTTTTAATATTGGCAAGATTGGATTAAATCTAGGCTTGTATTCACCAAATCCTTGATTCTGAATTTTGTAAAAACCCAGTCTAATTAACGTCCACTTTTCACCACTGCCTTTTGTTTTAAGCACTTCAGAGCCATGTTCATTTTCAGTAAAATTTAACTCTGAAGTTTCTGATTCATTTTCCAGCAAATTTTTATGTTGCAATAATTCTTTGATGCCCCATATTTCCTTTGAACCATTTTATAAGCCATTTATACCTTTTATCTTTGAATCATCCAGTCACATCTTGCCAAGAGAACTCAAAATTATATTTCACATTTTTTGTACCAGGTTCAAACAGTGTATTTCTAAACTGAGTATATTGTTGCTTCCCTCACTGGAGGAATCGTTGTATTGTAACCTCTACAAACTAGTTTTCCCTCCAAAGAGGAAATACACCTCATGTAAATATACCTCATGTAAATTTTTAAATTTATTAAAATTTTATTCTAATAAATGGGTTTTGGGGGCTTGATTTGGAGTCTAATGAACTGATCACACAAACTATAAGGACAGAAATCATCCTAAATACCAATTTTGAGAAAGATATCTTTTGTAAAATAATATTAAGTAAAACTCATTGGGCCAACAATGCAATATATAAAAAAAAAAAAAAAAATCATGTATTACTTATTTAAAAAGCATTGCCATGGCTTAATTTACAGGTAGTATATCCTTAATGTTCATCTATCCAAAATTAGCACAACTAACATTGATATAACATCTACTATGTGCCTGGAATGGCTCTTGTTGCAGGTTATCTGTTAAATCATCTCAATAATCCACTCAGTAGGTAATTATTTGTTATTCTCAGTTTAACAGACAAGAAAATTTAGTCTTAGATATGTTCATAGCTGAAGCTACACTCTATGTATGAAGCTAAACCCTATGATGGATTTGAAAATCACTTATGTAAACTTATGGAAATCAGTGAATCTCTCAATATTATTTAACTTATATATAAAAGATCATCTTAGTTACACTGAATAGAATAATTTATGTGAGAGCAAATCCTAACCTATAATAGGCTATTCATATAGCTGTCATCATTAGATTTTTTCCAACAAAACCATTAGTCAAAATTATTCTTAGTATAATTGGAATGAAACACTATGCTTCCAATTGAGTGTAGAAAACATAAAATTAATACCTATTAGCGAAGCACACAATGAAATCAGAACCCGGGGAAGTTGTTCTTCCTTCCTCAGGGCACTCTCTCCCTGCAGCCGCCTGCTCATATACTGAGGAAGAATATCACAATGTAACATCACACAGAGAAATTGATTCCTGTGCTAAGGAATCTTGTCTCAATTTTTATTAGGAAGTGGGGAGCCAATTAAATACTTTGAAAGAGCTTCACTTATCTCTAATTGAAAGACACAACATGAGGAGAAACCATGTCTTCTATTTAAAATATTCTAGGATGCTTGTTAGAAGTAGTAAAGATAACAATCATTATTACTAATAAGTGTTAGTTCATTTATGTTTCATTAAAAAACCTTATTAAATAGGTATTGCATGTCTATGTCTCTATTTCCCAGTTGTAGAAATGGAAGCAAAAGTGACAGAGTCAAACCTAAATAAAGGACAGAGTCAAACCTAAATAATCTGGTACCAGAAACTTCATTCTTAATTTCTCTGCTATTTGCAAACCCAAGGCTCTTACGAGGGCAGATATCATATATCTAAGGGATTTTGCAAATCATAATGTATAATACCAATAAAAGCTATTGTTTTGGTTAAAGAGTGAGAAAGTCAACAAGCAATTTTAAAGATATAGGCACACATTTGTCAACAGTGTAAGCTACTAGCCTTGGAATAACCTTTCCATTGAGCTAAAATATAAAAAAGAAAGAAAGAAAGAGCATAAAAAAGACAAAGGAGCACTGACTTCTACAATATTAGTACTTTAGGCATAATTATCTTTGTTTCCTTTTCTCCTTCCCCCGAAGTATTTATTAAATGCTTAGTAGAAGCATTTATGAGATTAATTGCAGGGCTAATTTAAATGGTGTTACTTTGAAGACCAAAAGCATATACCTGAAAATAATGTATCTTTCTCATCTTCATTTATTATAATAGTACAGGTGGGATTTTTTTTTTGGGGGGTGGTCTCTATGTGTCTTGTTTTATATGATGTAATTTTTAGAATGTTAGACTACCCTAATCTATGACAAGACCATTGCACTAGCAACAGTTTCAGTGAGTCTGCATCAAATAGCAGTTGGATTTAATAAGTCCGTACATAAGACAAGAAGCAAATATAAACGGAGTCACTTCTGAAGCCTTATAACCCAATAAAACCATGTCTTTCCAGAGGGACAGGCATTTGAATATTCAGTAGAAGTCTGGATAGGCAAGCTAACACAGCGCAAAATATTTTAGTTTTTGAAATTAACAGAACTAACATCCTTGATTCCACCACCAATCACCCAACTGACTTCAGACACATTATCAACAGTCAACCTCATTTTTCTTCATCAGAAAAATGAAGTTAATGAAAACATACCTTTAAGTTTTTCAGGGAGAACTACAAAAGATATGCAACATTTCCAACTAAATGGCCATTGCAGGTGTTCAATAACTTTTAGTCTCCTTTCCTCTTCCTACTGATCCCCTTCTCCATCTGGTCCTCCTCTTTCATCTATGGAACAACTGTGTCAATGAAAACAAAAATATTTATAGGCTTCTAGGTGTAAGCTATGTATAATCATATAACATCTTTCAGGTGAGACTTTTTAAAATAATGGATTAACTATAGTATTAGTTTCAATAGATGCCTTGAAAGAACTAAATTGCCCTTCCCTGACTTTCTGTGGGTCTCTATTTTTATAAAAGTTACTCAAGTTCATATAGAAGACATAAAATGAACATATGCACAAATCAAGAGTTATGGAGTTTTAGAATTGGGACATTCAAGAAGGAAGAGATGAGCATTTATTCAAATAATCAAAAAACTTTGAGTGCTTACAATGTGCCAAGTCAAGATGTCCCTGAACTTGTGACATTTATATTCTACTGTGTAAGGTACACAGTATTCAGTTTTACATGGCTGTTGTGCATAAGAAATGATTGATAAAGGTTGGGTGGTAAAAGAAGAACTATCCAAGAAGGTCTCCTTTAGCAGACACTTCACTATGGGAAGGAGTCAGCTATATGGCCGGCAAGAAGAAGAATCATAGACAGGAAATAGCAAGGATAAAGATATTAGGAGGAAACAATCTTGACCTATTTGAGGCACACTAGAAAACTAGTCAAGTGGAGGAAAGGAGAAAATCATAAAAGATGTAAAGTCAGAAAGGAAAGCAGGAAGGGATTGTGTAGTCTCTCCTAGACAATGGTAAGTAGTGTGAGTTGTGTTTTCTGTGTGATGGGAAGTCACTGAAGAATTTTGAGCAGAAACGTGACAGATCTCATTTATAAATTTAAAAGGTCACTAACTGCTGTGCAGAAAATAAATGGTCAGTGGGCAA
Source organism: Rhinolophus sinicus (assembly GCF_057876585.1). Lineage (NCBI taxonomy): Eukaryota > Metazoa > Chordata > Mammalia > Chiroptera > Rhinolophidae > Rhinolophus > Rhinolophus sinicus. The sequence continues at coordinate 83,006,889 of NC_142501.1, forward strand.
AAATGGAGGCAGGGAGGACAGTTAGAAGGCTGTTGCTATATTAAAGGATGAATACAACAGTGATTTAGATTAAGATGGTAGAACTGGAAATGAGTGGTCAGATTTAGGTAGAAGCAATGGGACATGGTTATGGATTGATGTGGGGGAGTCAGGGAACTCAGCAAACCAATTGTGACACCTAAAACTGGGACATTAACAAATGGTTGGAAACTGTTGCTTTTTCTGTGATGAGAAAAATTGGGGGGGGGGGAATTTTAAGGAGTTCTTAAAAATTCAGTTTTTAACTTGGTCAAGTGGATATGACTATTAGACATTCAAGAAGAGATGTCGTGCAATTGTCAATCAGATGCATGACTCTTGAGTTGAGGTAATCAGTCAGGGATGAAGATATAAATTTGTTGGCCGGCAGTATGTAGATGGTTTTTAGTGCTATGGGCCTGGGCAATTCATCTAAAACAGGAGTACAGGTTTCCCCCACTATCTGAAAGTAGACATTATTATGAAAACTTTCATAAGCCAAAATGAAATGAAGAAGCAATTACCGTTAATTCCTATGGGAAAATATTTGTCTGTTCCCAGACACAAAAGTCAACACACACACACACACAATGTATTAATTCTGTTCACCATGACTGAAATGCTTAATTACAGCCAATTTTACATTAAGCATAACATCCTTACGAATTTTCTTAAGCTTTTCTGATACCTTAGGACACAGCGTGCTAACGGATGCACAAAATAAATGGAGATAAAGCACAGATGCTCTCAGACAAAACTCAAAGCTATGGCGGCTTGATGCTGGATGTTGAGTGTGGTTCCCAGGAAGGAGCTTGGTGGGACCACTTTCACTGCACAGGGTGAGGGCTTCCTCTGTGAATGCTTGCTGGAAAACAGATGCTCAATGCTATTTTTACTTTCCACCTCTTTTCATAAAATCAAAAATCCTCTTTCTACTTCTTTCTATTAGTGAAAACAGGTACCAGTATTGGTCTCTTGTAAAAGCCAAGGTGGGATTCCGGAAAGCAGGTATACCTAGATACCGGATGGGATGAAAGTCAGAGACTGAACCCCAGGGCACTCTAATATTTATCAACTGCAAGAGGAGGAGTCAACAGGAGAGTTTGAGAAGGAGTATCTATTGAACTATCAAGATAGAAGGAAAACCAGGCAAAACTAGAAGACATTCCGTTATAATTCAGAGATAAATCAATTGATAAGAGATGCTGAGTACAATCTCAACAGAATGACAAGAAAATGTCAGCTCATCAGTCTTGAAGGTTAATATTGTGATAGAATCATTGATGACCATTTAATGATTTTGCCAGATTGGAGGAGAAAAACTATTTTATTTCAACAATAAGTTGTGATGAATATTATTTTATTTCAAAAGTTTAGGAGAAAACCTGGAATTCTGTAAGGATCTGGTAAAGGAAAAGAGAGAGTACTAAAGGAAGGAAGAAGCCAGAGAGAGAGGTGCTTTGCAGGCTTTGCCTCAGGTATTTCCCGTCTCAATGACACTAATTTTCAAAGGAGAATCCAAGCAGGGAAAAACAGCACGCAGCTTTCTTTTCCTCTGCATTTCAAGTTGCACATTGAAAACTCCTAATGACGCTGTCCGTAGCTGCTTCTTGCCACGTCTGAGGTTGCCTATCTTCATTCTGGCTCAGGTCCCAAGCCAAAATGTGGGAGCCTAAGCTCTAGACAGCAGTCCGGGTCACGATCAAACTCCCTAAGTCAGTTGAACTTTGAAAATATCTAATTACCCCACCAAGGTTAAATGAACCCCATTACTCAAATGATTGATCCCGTCAAATGGCTTACTTATTGTGTAACCACTGTCCATGAAAGAACAGAGACGTGTTCCAAGCCTTGAGTGAGTGCTCTAGGGCATCAAAGTTCCACGTGGGTTCCTTCAGAAAAAGCTGATGACATACAAATGTCTAACACTTAGCAACCACTTGAAAGAGGAGGAGAATTATGCTATGAACTCTGATAAGTATAATTAAGAACATTTTAGATTGAACTAGACAATAAAACACAGGCTTTGGAGTCAGTCAGACGTTGCTTCAGTTTCCAGCACCACCACTTATCGGTAGTTTGACCTTATGCGAACTATATGACCTTCATAAACCACGATTTCCTTTCCTGAAATGGGCATTCTGATAACACTTACCGAAAAGGTTGCTGTGAGAATTAGATGACATAATGTCCCTTAGTCTCTTCCAGGCATTTTTCTTCTCCGACTCCGGGAGCAGATGTGAGTAGGAAGGGCTGGACAGTCACGTTCTTTCCCTCACTTCCTTAAACTCCCTTGTCTGCCCACCCCTTAACATCCATAAGACACAACTGCTCTGCTTGACAATTGCACCCTTGTCCTATCCAAAATCATTTACCAAACTTCACCACCCCTTTCTACCTCCTACTCCGCCTGTCCTGGTCAAGCCAGTGCCATCGTTGAACGCCACATCTCATTGCTCAGTCCTGTGTGGCTCTGCACTTAGCTCATTGCCCTGAGCTCTCCTTCCCTCCCTCTGTACCTCTGATCATTATTCATCTTCAAAGCATAGTTTGACTAAATGCAGTGAGATGTCCTGAATTGGGTCCTGGAGCAGAAAAGGGACATGAATGGGCAAACTGGAGAAATCTCAATAAAGTAATGTAGCGATATTAATTTTGATTTTGACAAATGTACCTTAGTGACATGAGAGGTTAACATTAGGGGAAACTGAGTGAGGGTTATAATGGAAGTCTCTGACTGATCTTTGTAGCTTTTTTGGAAAACTAAAATTATTCCAATATAAAAAAGTTATTAAAAACAAAGCAACCAAGCCCTAACATTTCTTGAGGACTCCCACGCCTGTCACATCCGCTTTGCCTCTCCCCTCCCCACTCCTTTCCTAACAGTCTGGCTTTGAGTACATGGTTTAACTATCCTGTGTTTCAGTTTCTTCATCTGTAACGTGATGGGAAGGAACATAAACCACAATTAAGAGAGGGCCCAGACAGAGGCATTATATTCTGTCTGTGTTTGTGGGAGTGAAGTGTGTGTGTGTGTGTGTGTGTGTGTGTGTGTGTGTGTGTGTGTGTGTTTTGGGGCGGGGGCGGATTATGTAGAGAAGACCAAGGGAACTACTGAGCTGAAATTCGCACACAAGCTGTCTAGTCCAAAAGTCTCTGTTCTTAACCATTAAGCTGTGCTGATTATGGAAACATTATGGGGTATTTTGTTGTAAACATTGATATAGTGTGCATAGAGAAAAACTAGAAGGAAATGTATCAGACAGTAGAGGTTGCCTCTGAGCTATGAAATCATGAATGGTTTTTATTATTTTTTCTTTTCTGCATTTTATAAACATTCTACAACACATATATGTTATTTGTGATAAGGAATGAATAATTACACATACCAAACTCATAGTAGTTGGTTACCTCTGGAGACTGAGATGGAAATGAGACTCGGGTAAGAGTTCAGGTGGACCCTCATTTAGTTCTTAAAATCAGAAGCAAATACTGTATAATATCTGACCTAGGCACAGGGCCAAATTTAGGGGACATGAACAAAAAAACAGAGTTTTTTGGTGCCACTCTTTCCCTATTTTCTCGTAAATAAAGTAAAAATAAATCAGTCCTTCCAAGTTTTGACTACCCTCACCATAAATGATTTTAGTACCTGTTCTGAAATACCAAACTCTTTCAAAATTTGTTTGCACAGTGCCTGTGCTTTACCAATAGGCCTCATAAGTGTTTTATCTGCCTAGGGGGTAATTTGGCTCTGCTGAAGTTACTTCCTCCATTCATGTTCTAGTAGAACAAGGTAGCTTTCTATGCAGGAATGTGTCCTCATTGGGCTTCCCAATTATAAAAGCACTTGCATGGTTCATAATAATCTGGCAACATGAGTTCCTGGATTCCAATACATCTCTGGGAGTGAAATCTTCTACTCACAGTTGCTTAAAACATTTCAAAAGCTTCGATGAAGAAAATACTACCGTATATATGAAAGTTGCCTAGATACTCAGTGATCTACCCTAGAACTAAACCTGCCTATATTGACTCAAGGAGAAGTGTTTTTACTCATTTGCCCTTTAGCATTAAAGCAATTAGCTATATCAAGGGATGTTGTAAAAAGCAACTCATTACTGTTAATATTGTAAGGATGTTTTTGAAGGTGTTGATCATTATAATCCACAGATAGCCCTGGAGAAGTTTTACCTGACCTTGTTGTCAGGATATTTCCTGAACACTATTTTTCCTTTACTTTATGGATATTATGAATTCTGTATTTGGTTGTGCATTCTTTTCTTGCTTGACTGCTAAAAAATTCTTGGAGTCAAACTTGTGACCTAAAAAATTTAGAAGAATATCTGCATGACCTTAACATTGGCAAAAATTTCTTAAACAGAACACAAAAAGCACAGTGACTTAAAAGAAAAGATTGATAAATTGGACTGTTTTAAAATTAAACTTTTTATTTATCAAAAAGAGACCATTAAAAGAATGGAAAGACAAGCTATAAAGTGGGAGGAAATATTTATGGTAGATACATCTAATAAGCAATCCAATTTAATCTTTGACAAGAGACTCAGAAAGACAGTTCACAAAAGAATATATCAAAATGGACACTACATATGTGAAAACATGCTCAACATCATTAGTCATCAGAGAAATGCGAATTTCAAAGAAAGATGCTATGATCCACCCATTAAAATGGCAAACATTAAGAAAACTGAAAACACAAAATTTTGGTAAAGATATGGAGTAATGGGAACTCTTGTCTATGGCTAGTCAGAGTGTAAATTGGTATAACAGCTTTGGAAAAATACTTAGCAAGACCTGCTAAAACTAAAATATGATGCAGTCATTCCACTCTTAGGGATATGCTCAACAAGAACAGATTTTTATTCTGTGTCTACTTAAGAGTAGCACCTAGTATAACTAGTGGAGAAATTACTTTGGATACTATCTACTTTACATGGTTATTGAAAGAATCGAATGAAATAGCATAGCAAAATTTATTTTTCAAATTTAGAGTGGTGTATAAATTACAGTTAAATAGCCAATATTAATCTAGGAACATGATCTTTGACAGTAAACAACAAAACCAACAAACTGCCACCAACAATAACAGTGAGTCTAACAAAGTAACAAGTTGTTTTAGGTATAATTTCTGTCTTTTCTGAGATTGTCTAGAATTGCTTTTAGAACTACTTGGCATCCTTCTTTAAATTCTGTACAAGTGACTTCCAACGTGAGTTTAGATGACTGAGAAATTCCTAGTACTCCCAGGATCAACTTGTGTGAAGCTATCAGGGGACAAGACCAATGTGCCCATTTAAAAATGATTCCGATCATGTGACATGGTTTATTGAATCAGGACATAAATCTGCAGCATGCTAAAAATCAAGTGAATTTGTTTAAGTAAATTCAGTAACAAAAACTCAATTTTAGCCGTTCTTTAGAGGGGAAAATTAAAGAGTGAGTGAGATGAATATAACAGCTGTTTTCAACTCTCATTGTGCAGTTAGGCAGTTTGTGGAGAAATAATAGGTGCTATGAGACCTTCCCAAAAGAGTTTCCAAATATAAATATTCGGACTTTTATGTTTAAGGATGTCAGCTCTACGAGGTGATTTTCTCAAGTTTCTTTCCAACTTAGCACATTCCTCAACACATTCTAAATAGCTTCTGTTCCCCACATTCCTTGAGATTATTCTCAACAAGATAACCTGTGATTCTCTTGTTGCTAGATTCAGTATACACTTTTTCAGTCTTCTTCTCATTTGGCCTGTCAATATCTGACACTACCTCCTTGAAAAAAACTTTCTCTAACTTCTGTGACCACACACTCTCTTGGTTTTCTTTCTATCTCTAGCACCTGTTTCCCAGTGTCCTTTGTGAACTCTACTTTTGCCCATCGCTTAATATTTGGAGACACCTAGGCTCTCCCCTGTGTCACCTTTAAGCCATCTCCCTAGGCAATCTCATCTAACCATCTGGCTTCAAATACCATTTGATATGATGACCATCAAACCTCTCACTTCAGGCAGGATTTCATTCCTGGACTCCAAACTCATGTGACTACCTACCGTACATCTCCACTTAGGTTTCCCAGTGGAGACTTCCAAACCAACAGATCTTAAGTAGACTTTATCATCTCTCTCCCCACCCTGATGCTCTCTCAGTAAGCACACTATCACCCAACAGCTTATTTCTCTCTCGATATTCTCCACTTTCACACAATCAGCAAGTCCTGACAAATTGATGTGCTAATTAGCACTACAATCCATTTAGTCTCTGTCTCATATTTTTCAGTCATATAAATGCTTGCCTATAATCCATTCTACTCTTAACAGCCAAATCTAATTATGCCCTTTTCTTGCTTAATATCCTCCATCATTGCTAAAGATGTACATCCCATAATAACTGCTAATGGTGATTTGCCATAATAGCTCTTGAAGAGTTAGATTATTTTTCAGGAAACTTATCTTTCAGTATAACAACTTTTATTTTTTTACCTCCAAACACCCTAAATAAATATACTATGGGGTAATATTTAGACATTACAATTTCAGGCAAAGACACATTTACCCATTTACTTGATTCAGAAGGACAAATATGACGTGAATGCAATTTGTGGACAAATTTAAAACATATTGTTTTACTTACATAAGCCAAATGAGAGTGAGGAGGAGGTATGGTTCTTTAGTTTGTTGTTCAAATGCACTATTTGCATGTTAGCTTTTACTTTAGCTTTTAGCTAGTGTGTGTGTGTGTGTGTGTGTGTGTGTGTGTGTGTGTGTGTGTGAAAACTTTATTTTTAGTGAAGTTTGAGTATGAGATGACCAATGCCCTTTCCCAAGATTTTATCCTTTACATTCTCCTCTACCACCTAAGTCCTTTCTTCAGCAAGTACAATAAATCTTCAGAATATTGTATTATATGTTATACGTACAGATTTTATTTACATCATATTGGGATATCATGATTTATAAGAAATATATATTTTGTCTTTGTCCAGGGTTCCTGGCTCACAGCTCCTAAAACACTTAGAATTTCCTGTGATAAGAAAAATAAAGGTATCTTTATTTATGTTAATGAGATGACTACTGGAAAGCCCTTAAACCTATAGATGAGGGCTGGTTGCCAGGAGAACCAACCATGTGATTACAGGGTTGGAACTTTCAGTCCCTGCCCGCCCACCATCTTAGGAAGGGAAGAGGAACTGGAAATTTAGTTCAATTTCCAATGGCTAATGATTTAATCAGTTATGCCCACATAATGGAGCATCCATAAAAACCTAAATGGATAGAGTTCAGAGAGCTTTGAGGTTGGATTTCGGAAGAATGGCACACCTGTACAGAGCATTTAAGCTCTGTGCCCTTTCCCAATACTTTGTACTACGGTCCCTTCCATATGACTGTTCCTAAGTTATATTCTTTCATAATAAAGCAGTGATCGGTGAGTGAAATGTTTCTTTGAGTTCTGTGAGCCACTCTAGGAAATTAATCAAACCTAAGGAGGGGGTCATGAGAACCTCTGATTCATAGCCAGTGGTACAGGTAACAACTTGGACTTGTGACTGGCATCTGAAATCCAAGGACAGGGTCAGTCATTGTAACCCTCAATCTACAGCTGGTTAGTCAGAAGCTCAGGTGACAACCTGGGCTTTTGATTGGCATCTGAAGGGGCAGGGGACAATCTGTGAGATCTGATGTTATCTCCAGGTTGATAGTGTCAGAATTGAGTTGAATTGTAGGACACCCAAGTGGTGTTGGAGCATTGCTTGCTAGTGTGGGGAAACCCACACACACATTAGAAACGGGTTCAGAATATCCATTCTCATATAAATTTTTTTTTAGTTTTCAAGTGATATATATTTATATGTGATAATTGTTTATATATCTTGATTTGGCATGGAATACATAAGAACTTGTCCCATTAAAAGTAATGGAATTTTTCTTTTAATTTCATGGCTTTTCACTTAGCAGCAGGGTTTTCAAGAACAAATGCTAGTTGTTAAGTGGAAGTCAATTGTACACTCCTCGCTTTCAGGAAAAACCCTAAATTCCTTAGCATTATTTAAAAGGTATGTGACCTAACCCCTGCCCCATCTGACACCAGCGCCCATTTTACACTTTACATTTGAGCCACACAGAACTACAGAAAGCTTGCACCAACCCAGGAGCTGAATTCCAAAGTACTGCGTTGGCAGAACTAAGGCTAGCATGACTACCTAAGGTCTCACATATGCTAGAGGATTCAGGGAAAACAATAAAATGATTTTGCAGAGCTGTGTCAATCATCTTGTGTTTTACTGATTACAAAACTCTCCTTAGCGCCAGTGTTGTTGTTTTTTAAATTTTTACCAATATTGGGGTGTTTTAGTCTCTAATGCATTTGAATGGATGCAATAGCTAAAGATTTTCTGGAAGGATCTTATTAATGCTATTAATCAGATGGGCTTTAATGAAAGCATCTCTCTGGCTGCTTTGTAAAGAATAGATGATAGGGCACAAGAATACAAGCAAAGATTTTAGTGTGGAGGCCACTAGAATAATCTGAGTGAGAGATGGTAGTAGCCTGCCTAGAGTGCTGGCAAGGAGATGGAAAGAAGTAGGATTCATGTAAAGATTTTAGAATGAGAAATCCTGCCATTTGTGACAACATGCCTGAACCTGGAGCACATTATGCTAAGCGAAATAAGCCAGCGATAGAAAGACTACTACTTAGATGAGGAATCTATAATCGTCAAACTCACAAAAACAGAGAGTAGAACGATGGTGGCCTGGGTCTGGGAAAAGGGGGAAATAGGTAGGTATCAGACAAAGGTATGAAGTTTCAGTCACCTAAGATGACTAAGTCCTAGAGATCTACCATCCAGCATGGTGTCTATAGTTAATAATACTGTATTGTACACTCCAAAGTTGCTAAGAGGATACATCTTATGTCAAATATTGTTTCTCAAAAATAATTATAGTAGAGTAGGAGGAAACTTTTGCAGGTGATGGGTATATTGATGGCATAGCATAGATTATAGTGATAGTTTCACAAATGTATTGTTATCTCCAAACTCATCAAGTTGTGTACATTAAATATATCCAGCTTTTTGTATGTCAATCATACCTCAATAAAGCAGTTTAAGAAAAAGCAATGAGCAACTGAACTGTGTAAAACTAGAAAAGGAACAGGTTGTGGTGGGGGAAGTAAGAAATCCAGAGATTTGTTTTACATAAGTATGTTTAATCTGCCTATTAGATATCCAAATTGAGATCTTAAATAGTAATTGGAGAATTTGGGGAAGAAGATATAAATTTGAAAGTCATCTTTGTATAGCCAGGAGACTAGCTGAGATCCCAAGGGTAAAGAGTATAGATAGAGAGCCTAGCAGGCTTTCATATTCACACTAGTACAGGAATTAAAATGAATAGAAGTAAACCCTTGATGGAATACATGCCAAAAGAAAGTGGCATAAAATGACTCTATTCCAGATTCTTTCTCTTCAAATTACTCACAAAGAATCTGTATATCACTGCAAGTCTTTTTTAGAATGAAGTGGGCCTTAAATAAATAATGTAAATCATTTGTTACAGGATGTGTACCTTCCTGTCAAGCCAAATGGGAAGTTAAGCAGCCTTCTCTATGCTGACCCTGTGATACTACTGTGGCATTCTAGCAGTGGCCTTAAATATCATGTCAGCCTCAACTTCTTACCAAACTCAATGTCATTTTCACCAAAACCAAAAGTGCTTGGCATATTTTGAAATGCAGAGGGATAACTCTAAATGAATCCCATTTCACAGAAAATCTATTAAATGTATTGCAGTATATTTTGAAGTTAACCCACGTTACTAGAACTACTGAAATGCTATTCTCCTCCAAACGAAATACTCTAGAAGAACCATATTAGCTTTTAGACAGTAAAAGACTCTTATGTCCTCTCAGACCATATATCTCTTGATACTCTAGGGCCAAAGCTCTTATTCAAAATCTTCTTCAAAAACTCTTAGGAACTTTGTTTTTATACTTGTATCCAGATCTTCACTCTTGGAGATTCAAATTTGGTAGGTTTGTGAAGAGACTATTTTGAAAAAATTTTCCAAGTGATTTTGCTGTGGACCCCTCGTTAGGAACAAATGCTTCATGGGAAGGACCTTTGAGGCTTCAGGAATTTTATGTTTAGGCAGATTCCTAGGAAACTTCTGGACCCTCCCTGGCCGGCCTGCCTGCTTGTAAGCCACCTGTGAGACTGGCCTTTTAATTTACATGAGAATCAAGTCAGCTTCTCTAATTTTCTTAAGAAAATGGATAACTTTGTTAAACTTAGGTCAAGCATTTTATTTAAAGTTGATGGATCTCCTCTATAACAAAAACTATCACTACATTTTAGGTAAACATGGTGACTTTTATCTCAAGTTGATTGCTGTCCTAATTTAGGCAAAATCTGGGTTAGTCAATAAATATCCAACAGGGACTGTACTGTATACGTGATATTCTCACCGATTAGGCAGTCAGTCTAAGACTCTCTTCCTGAATTATCAGAAAGCCAAATTCCTGGACTATATCACTTTTGATTACTTTTGCTCCCTGTGGAAATGCCTTCAGAGAATGAAAATTTTAAACACCGAGTCCTCAAGTTTTATGAAGGTTTATAAAAGAGATAGTTTCATCTAATAAAAACTGCTATTGTGGACACTGTACACAAGATAAATTTCCCCTCAGAGTAGAAAGCCAAGGAAAATGTATCTAATATAAATTGATATGCTATATTTTATTTATAAAGAGAATTATTTAAGTGCTTTGATCTTAACTGCCGGAAACTACTGTGGTAAGTTTTATGTGCCACTGTAGTAATCATCCCAAACCAAGGCTTTCTGGTTGAAGCATCTTCCCATATCCCTTGGCCCCTTTTCTTTCATTTTTGTTTTAATGGTGCTCTAGTATCTATGCCTTGTATCATAAGTTACTTCAAATCCTTTTTTGGAAGTGGGTCAATTATTAATAATAAAATCCAACCTGAATTCAAGTATTTCATAAAAATCAATATTCATGTAGTTTTAGTTTTTGGGAGACCATCTCCGATGAGTCAAGTTGGAAGGTTATCTAAATTAAATAATCCAAAAACCGTATGCTTGTTTTTCTTTCTTTCTTTCTTCCTTCCTTCCTCCCTCCCTCCCTCCCACCCTCCCTCCCTCCCTCCCTCCCTCCCTCCCTCCCTTTCTTCCTTCCTTTGTTTTTTCTTTCTTTATTTCTTTTCTTTGTCAGATATGCTCTGCCATGACAAGGGGCTCTCACTCTGGAAGACCACATTGTAGCCAAGGGTCACAAAGGTCCTTTTAGCATTTGGAATAGGACTGTGTGACTGTCTACCCTCTCTTCTCCTCCTGCATCGTCTTGACTGGTATTTACACCTGTCCTATGAGCGGGCACTGTGCGGGCAGCTTTGCAGACAAGTACTCGTCTAATCCTCTCAACAAACTTGAAGTTGGTTCTACTAACATCCCTATTTCAGATGAGGAACCCAAAACTTACAATGATTAAATATCTTACACTCAATTCATGTTTTCAAATAAATACATAAACTTATGCAGACCGATATCGAATTGTTCGATTTAGTCCTCGCTGAGAGTAGGAGAAACAAGGTAGGTAAATTCTCCTGCTCTAGGTGCAGGGATAAAGGACTGCTGCTCCCAGAACACTCTGAGGCTTTCCTGATCTCACCCCACATGAGAAGAAAGGCCTCGCTCTTGTCCTGCTGCATGGGGCCGACAGTTGAACCTAACATAACACAAACAACACGGTTCTCTTTCTTTAATCTGGGCTGCAACTTTTCCCTTTACTTCCTGTTATTTATGTTTGAAATCTAAGTAAAGGGTTGACCAGTGGTAGATCCAACTCACCAAAGGATCAGGCAGATACAGATGACTGCCCCAAGGCCCATAAAATCCACAGGATCATGGCCACTTGGTGGACCATCTGATTGGGCCATAGTTATTAGTCCCCAAAATGGGTCTCTCATAGAACTTTTTCTTTTTCTGCATATGGTCAGTTAGCTATTGTCTGCTTTACATGAGGCATATATTTTATTATAGTCTTGAGGACGATGAGAGATAGACCACTGACTCACATTCTTTAACTATAGGATTCAAAATTAATTAATGGAGGTAAGGATTTATTGACCCAATAAGTCTTTTCTAGCAGCACAGGGCTGGGAATCAGGAAATCTAGTATTTAGGCCTCTTTATTCTAGTGATGTGTGACTTCAGATACATTGTATAAGTGCACTCAGCCTCAGCTTCTAAACTGTATAATGAGAGTCAGGTTAGATTGTCTTTAAGTTCTCTCCCAACTCTCAAAATCTATGAAGTTGCCAATCTCTCTCATTTACTATATCAAGTGACTTTTTTACTAAGATAAAGCTTTACTTTATATAATATTTTTCAGTCTGGCAGAAAATAGTTCAAAAGCAACAGGCAAAAGCAAGAAAGAGCTTTTTACAGCCCAAGGATAAATTTAGGAATGATCTGCTCTCACCTGCCTCGTCGTCATTCAGGGGGATTTTCTTTCATTATTAGTCACTTCCCTGATTGACTTTAGATATGGGCATCTGACATATGGACGTGACGCCAAAATAATCATTGATGAATTTCCTTTAAAGAAAATGTAAAACTTGCTTCCCATTGTATCACATGCTGAATGAGGTCATTTTTTCCATGTTGCCAGATCCTAACACGTTACATTTATTTATCTAAGATTTGTAATTATAGAATGCTCTCTAAACCTATAAATATTTAACAACATATTTCCTTACAGATGTTTAAGGAAAACAAACCTTTCCTTTCACTAACTCCCCAGTTCAGTTAATCAGCTCTGTCCTGAGAAGCCTGGCCATCCCTTGGTCCCAAGCCCAGTGAAATCTTTGTCTTAAAAGAAAGATTTTTAAAATCAGAGCCTCAATTTAGGATGATGATAACCTAGTCCAAAAAAGAAAAGAAAAGAAAAAAGTAATTTTCTACCATTATCTCTATTTTTTAAATTTGTTATCTTTTGTTTCAATATACTTTACACACAGCCATGCTTATTTTTTCAGTTTTATGTTTACTTTTTAAAAACCATTTCTGCCTCCAATTCTTTCTGTATTCCAAAAATGGCAATAAGCCAAGCCCCACTTTCTTCTAACTTAATTTTTCCAGGCTTCTTAATGGCTCTGTCAATTTCCTGTCATTGTTCTCCTATAGGATTTCCTTAGTCCCTCTCCCCAGCAATGGCTTTGACTTTGGCGGGTGCACGTTTATGCTGAAACTGATAAAGATGGGGAAAAGTCATCACCACAGTCCAGAAGAGGAGACTGATTCATTATGATACAACTAAGCTATAAAGCACAGTTTGATGGACTATTTTGGGAGCATGACTTGAGACTCAGAACCTGTGCTTTTGCCTTGCTAGAAATAGTTGCTTTTAAATGGTATTCCCAAGGTCAGGAAGGAAATAATGACATCACTGAGAAGAAGTTGCCCCTGAGGTAGTAAAAAGAAGCTTCAGGAAGCTACTGTGTTTAAAGGAGCACAAATTGTGACCACCCAGTTGTCTAAAAAATAAGATACATACTAAGACTGAGCGGCAAATTCAGAAAAACTCAAAGGAAAAAGCTTGAAGTTGTTTTCAGAATCATTGAACTTTTAATCTTTATAAAATGCCTCCTAATATAATTTATTGTGTTTTTCATTCTGTAAAGAAAATAAGTGTTACCATTTCTTCTGGCGTATGAGGTCAATTAAGAGGTCCAGTTTCTCCCCCAAGTCCAGTGTTAAAACTCAGACACATAGTACATATGATCTGTGTTTGTCTCAAGCCACATGAAGATGTGGACAGAAAATAAGAGAATTATTTTTAAACTATCTAGACACTGGACATCAATATTTTAAAATACAATATTGTAAGATAAAAATTATAATTATTACAGAATATACACATAGACTTTAAGGAATCAAAAAACGTAATATTTCAACATATTTAGAAAATTAATACTTTTCCTAATTGTTAAGACCTTTATTCAGTGATAATGCAGACAAAATTTTGCTATTATGTTTTATTTCCTATGACTACATCTAGCCCTTTATTTTTATTTAAAAACTATGCTGAGCAACACAAATATATTTTGTCAAACTCATGAATATTGTAGGATATACATATATATATATATATATATATATATATATATATATATATATATATATATATATTTACACACACACACATATGTTATAAAGCTTTAGCATTAAGTTTAAAAATTACATCTCTTGAGTGTGGGGTGTATTGGTTTCCTATTGTGGTCACAAATTACCACAAATTTAGTTTCTTAAAACATGAATCTATTCTCTTAGAGTTCTGGGTCAGAAATCTACAATTTAAGTGTTGGTAGGGCTGCTTTCCTTCTGGAAACTTCAGGGGAGAATCCATTTTCTTGCCTCTTTCAGTTTCTAAAGACTGCCTTCATTCCTTGGTTTGTAACCCTTTGTATCATTGTCACATCTGCTACTCCTAATCTTCTGCCTCTCTTATATAATACTTGTGATTACATCAGACCCCCCTGGATAATTCAGAATAATCTCCCAATCTCAAATCCTTAATTTAATCCATCTGAAAAATCCCTTTCTGCATATAAGGTAAGATTTACAGGTTAAGGGAATTAGGACATGAACATTTGGGGCGGAAAGGTTGTAATTTTCAGATTAGCATCATAAGATTTATTTACCCAGTACTTTACTTCATAAATCCTCTGGTTTTAGGGGGAAATGACAGTCAAAAGTTAATTAAAATATGTTTATAAGCAGAAATCACACAAAGGTTCTGTGTAGTAAAAACATTCTAAAAAATGGTAATAATACTGCTTAATAGTTAAAATATGTGACAAGTAAATTTACTGTAACAGTAAAACATCAACCCTTCAACTTTAAAAAGGGTAAAATGCTAAATATGATTAATCTGATGGGATTATATTGGACATCATGGAGCTTGCAATGTCAAGCTTTGAGTGGAAAAAAAATATTCATTTTGTTAAAATTCTAAAGAAAAAAGGCTCATCAGTGGATAAACAAATTGTGGTATATTCACATAATGGAATATTATTCAAACATAAAAAGGAATGAAGTACCTATACATGCCACAACATGGATGAGCCTCAAAACATTATGCTGACTGAAAGAAGCTAGACACAAAAAGTTATGTATTATATGATTTAATTTATATGAAATATGCAAAATAGACAAATCTATTGGGACAGAAAACAGATTTGTGGTTGCCGAGGATGAAAAAAATGGTAAATGGTTGGTGAGTGATTACGTAGTAGATATGGGATGGTGTCATGCCAGGGTGTCATGCAGGGTCTCTGGCCCCACTCCCCACATAAGAACGCAGGACATGTGAGGCCAAACAGGAACACCCATGGAGCCATAGATAGGGGAGTCATACCACTATAGTCTCGCTGGCGGCCCCCCGAGACACAGGAAGCAGAGCCACACTATCTGCAACCTGCCAACCAACCTCACTTGCTAGCTGCAATCCGCGCTTTCTAGCTCAGCCACCATTTTCTTGCTAGCCCCCCTTTTTGTTGCTAGCGTAGCCACGGCAGTTATATTAGTGGTCAATGGCTCACTGGTTACAGCTGATGGCCAACTAGCCACAGTTGATGGCCATCCAATCACAGTTGATGGTCATTTACTACCTGAGCCACCACCTTTCCACATGAGGCTGCGAGCCTGGAAACTGCACTCCTGGCTCTGTCCCCACAGATGGTCTGCTGGGGTGATTAAAATTTTGAAACTAGAGAGAGATGGTAGTTATACAATATTATGAATGTATTAAGTGCCACTGAATTATACACTTTAAAATGGTCAAATATGTGTTATATAAATTTCACCTCAATATAAAAAAACTAACGAAATCCCAACATGACAATTCTACTCTTTAACACTAATATAATCAGTTCAACAATAGATTCTGTGAGGGTCAAAAGAAATATATAAATCAGTCTCAAGAAGTGTTTCCAGAATACTGGGTCAGATGATGAGCAACCTCTACTCTAATCTCAACTAAGCTACAAATTAGCCGTCTGACTTTGGAAAAAATCACAATGTCTCTGGTCTTTTTTCCTATTCATAAAATAGAGTAAATCAAATAATTTCTAATACTAAATTTCAAAATTCTATGATTCTCTTACACACTCTGTTCAACACTTTTTGGGAATCAAAAAGCTATGAGATATTTTCTGCCCCAAAACAGTTTATTTTTCAGTATAAAAACAAACATGACAAACAATCTATTTATTTGAATATACACTTGACCCTTGAACAACACAAGTTTGAACTTTGTGGATCTGCTTATATGCAGGTTTTTGTATACTTATATACCAATAAGTATACATTCAACCCTCCATACTCATGGGTTTTGCATCCATGAATTCAACCAACCACGGATCAAAAACAGTATTTTCCATCTGCCTTTGGGAATGCATGGATGTGGAGAGCCAACTATATGCATTGTTCTATGCCATTTTATATAAGGGATTTTAGCATTCTTGGATGTTGGTATCTGTCAGGGGGTTCTGGCATCAATCCCTGGCAGATACCAATAGGCGATTTAAATTTTGGAGAGTCAAAACATATATGCGGATTTTCAACTCTGCAGGGGGTTGACAACACTAACCGCACGTTGTCCAAAAATCAACTGCATAATTTATAGACAAATTTTTCCACAATCACCAATAAATAAAAAGAGGAAAAGATACACACACACACATACAGAATGGATGTACATATAGCTATCAGTGGTTGTTTTCAATGGTCCGTTATATCTAGACATTGAGATTATAGCTTTTTCTGTTTGTTATCTTTATCTTCTAACTCTTTAAGAAATAACATCTATTATTTGTATTGTAACCAAAAAAAATTCTCATAAATTTGTCTCTATATTTCAATGTTGAAGTATGACTAAACATGTTGTTATTAGGAATTCACAATAATCTGAATTGCCACTAGTATTTTCAGGAATAATAATGAAACTCTTTTTAAAAATTAGTATAAAAAGTTATAAACCTGTTCAGTTATTTGACCCTAAAAAAAAATGGTTCAACAAAAGCAAAAAACAAGTTATATACTGGAGTATGTTCACTGCAGCATTATTTATAACATATCCAAATGGAAAGTTACCTCAAGATCCCAAAAAAGAAAAGTGGTTTAGTAAAAAGCCCTGCACCCCAGTTTCTTTCCTTTTTTTCAGACACACCAAATGCATTCCCAGAACATGAATGAAGTGTTCTTTCACTGTCTTTGTAAAATCAGCTTCTTCTCATTCATCAGGACTCAGCTCAAACTGCAGCTCTTCAGATGCTCCTCTTATCACCCATCCTAATACCTCATCACTCTATTTTGTCCCCCATTAATTTATGTTTTTATTATCTTTCATAATCTAAGATTATCTTGTTAATGTATTTTTTGCTTCTTATTTTCTGTCTTTCTCCACTGGGATATAACTCCAGGAGAAAAGGCATTTGCTGAATGATCACCACCATATGTTTAGGCCCTAAAATGCTATCTGACAAACACAGTAAGTGGTCCATAAATATATGTTTTTTAAAAAAGAAAAGTGATAAATGCCTGCACCTAAGAAATATGTTTAATAGGGAATATACAAAAATAAAACGATGACCTTAAGGAGATGAGATTCTGGTTATTTAAAAGTGTATGACACTATTTGCTGTATTATTTTGATGACACCTTTTGTAAAAAATTAAAATTCTAAAAGGGTATCCTCAATGGTGGTTGTTGTAGCCTTGTTTACTATTACTATACACCTAGTTCAAATATAAAGTTGAGTAGCCATATTTATTCATTATTCTTTCTTAATTTCTCCTACATGAAAGAAGCTAAGTGCTGCATAAGAATAGCACAAGATTTGTAATATTCTTGGAAGTACCATTTTATCAAATCTATGATCTTGGACAAGTTACCTAACTTGTCTGGGTTTTATTTTCATATCTGATAAGGTTGTTGTGGAGATTAAATGAGGCAACATTTGAATCATTTAGCACAAGTTTTTGACATATTATGGCTCAATAAGCAATTGCCGTTACTACAATTGTCAACTCCTTGTAAGTCACAAATTGACGTTGAAACCTGTTTTCTTTTCTTGGAGTAAGAAGGGCAGAAATATGAAGAGTTTGATTAATATTCCCATTGTCCAGCTTTCCTGATCCCCTCAAGGTCCTTTATTCTACGCCAAGCCTGCGTTTATCAGATTTGCATGAACAAGGGCAACTTATTCTCTATGATCCAGAAAGCACAGGGATGAGCACATTACACACAGTGTTTTAATCATGTCTGGGCCATGTGATTCAAATACAATGCTTGTATCTATCTGTTCTACTATATGAAATTAGGCATACCGTTACTGGGAAACAGAAAGCCATCGGTCCAATTTTGGTAGTGCTTTTACCTGAGTCAAAGAACCACTGACAAAAGTTTTAGAGCTGGATGGGCTTTTCACTCCCCTTTATCTATGAGGATAAGAGACAAGGAAAGGAAGAGGATGTTGCCTAAGACCATTTACTTATTGTCAAAATGGAAAGCGTAGTCCAGCTGCAGACCCAAGCAAGGCTCTTCTCACCATACCACCAGAAATTAATCTTTTGTCAGTTAGCATGAAAACGAAAAAAGAAAAAAGAAAAAAAAGATCAGCCAATCACAAAAAGAGACCAATGCTACCAGCTGTATGGCCTAAGTAACTGCAAAGCATTGTGTTGTAATATTTGTTAAATGGCCAATCTGGTTTGGCATGAAGACACAATATTTTAAAATTTGGGGATTGGGAAAAAATAATCTTCTTGGTTTAATTCCAACATTTTCAGCTGTAGTCATTCTAAATTTTCAGAGATTAAAATGGTCACATTCTTGTCTCTGTTAAAATGCCTGGCAAGTCAATTTTCATATGCCTCAATGAGGTGTGACCATCACTGTTTGACATTTTTGGGGTTGCTCCTGTACTTTCTTCATCAGTCTACACAGAATTTTTTTGACATATAACTTCAGTCCATTTTCTGAGTTAATGGTCATCCTTAGAGCACAATTTCATATTACTTGGCCATTCTCTGGGGCAATTATATTTATAAGTAGTTTATGAAGAGCAAACAGATAGTTATAAAACATTAAAAAGAACATAATAGCTTGCAATTAGAGGAGAAAACTCACTGCTCAACCACAGTACTCTGATCCATTAAAGAATTTGCTGGTGTGTCTCTAACTGTATATGTATTACTTCAATGTACAGACTCTGTCCCAAGGAAAGGTCTCTGAGCATATCCATAGTAGAATGACACAGAGCTTCTGTACGTGTAACTTCACAACACCTATCTGGCAAATTGAAGATTAAGCCAAACTCTGATGATTTTTTTTTTCTAAAATCATCATCCCGGATTCTGCCACTGAATCAATCGAGAAAATATATTCTTAGCCTCAGGTTGGTAATGCCAGAGAATATGCCCTTGTTTGACCACAGCTTCACGGCTCACAATAAATTTTTATGTGTACTAATACTGACAAATATAATCTATCATTTTCTTAAGAACTTATGACCCTCTTTCGCAGTACAGGTCATTGCAGTTGAATCGTGTTGCTAAACAAGCTACGTTCTCTTCATTTTTGTCAATATCTGCTCAAAAATGTACCATTCCATAGATTTCTTTTTTTACACATTTTTTCTGATTCAAACATCTTGAGGTGTTAATTTTTTTTTTCCTGAGAAACAGTGTTTGTCAGATTTTGATTACTCTTAAGTGATAGGAAAGACCTAGTTTCAATATGAGGTATTTTAATCTAAAACAGTTCCAAATAATATAGCTATAAAATTGTAGAGTTACAGTCAATATTTCTGATAATGCCTTTTAATTCTGTGAAAGGAATTATAGAAGTTGAGGGAGCTCTCATTAAACACAGTTATATTTAATCCAGTTTTGCAGCACTCCTTGCTAATTCCCATTCAGCAAGATGTTATCGTGGAATCTTTAGGTATAAAGATTCAGAATTATTTTTATTGCCCAAACCTGAAATCATTTTATTAAAAAGGCCTAATTTAGTTCCTATACAACTTACAGGGTATTAGGACATTATTTAAAATCAACCCCTTGTTTTACTGACATATAAGCACAAATTCATTTTTCCGAGGAAACTACTTACAATGATGCATCCAGCCAGCCAGCCATTGCTCAACACAAAGTAACTATCACGGTCAACCAGGAACAGTGCTAGGCTTCCAGGACACACTGGTAAGTGAGACATTGTTCCTGCTTTCAGGGAGATTAGATTTCGGGAGGAAGATGGCCTGTAAACTGACATTCCATACTGTAGGACAAGGACCTGAGTACAACGAATGGTGGGACTACATAAAAGGACATCTAACTCAGTCCTAGACAGTCAGGAAAGGATTCCTGTGGGAAATGACACTACGCTGGAACTTTAGGATGGATAGAAATCAGCCAAGAATCCAGGGACTGTGTGGGTGTGTGCAGGAATGTGTAAGTAAATGTGTAGAAAGAAGTTTCAGAATGCTGGAGCATTAAGTGGTGTGTGTGTGTGTGTGTGTGTGTGTGTGTGTGTGTGTGTGTTGACAGGGTTGGGGTTAGAAATAACAAGGCCGAGTCAGGAGTTGAGTAATAAAGTTTGTGGATTTTCGTTTTTGTGTTTTTTTCCATACCAAAGAATTTGGGTGTTTTTAAGGTGACAATAGGAAAGTAAACGTTTTGAGCCCTGGGGGGAGGGGAAGATGGGGAGAGAGATGGGTAACACTATCAGTTATGAGTTTAGAAAGATCACTTTCCAGTTATTGAGAGGATGCTGGATTGTGGGGAGACATCAGACATACCACAAAGCTGATAAGTACCATTTAAGTACCACTAAGAATCAGCTCTGAGATTACTCCTCTGTGGCCCAAAACATGTCCCTGGTCTGCCACACCTGACAGAAAAGGAATATTTTCAGACACTGCACAGCTCCAAGGAGTACCATACCCTTTTAGTGCTGATAAGGTTGTCCTCTCAGATGGGAGAAGTATGGCAGCCAATGCCAATAGGCTAAAGGAGCCTCATAAATTCATAGCCTGTAACCATTTCTTTTTCTGAAAAACAACCACTAGTTATTCTATCTTTTGGGTTGCTGCATCCTTTGCAAGAAAGACATCTCAGCTTTATATCACAAGGCTGCTGGGAGGCACAAATAAGAATACATATGTAAACACAATTATGTAAGGAAAAAAGTGTTACAAAATGCAAGAGAATATTATTGGGAGTTATAATTTTTGGAAATTAGATTGTCAGTATTTTTTACATTTTCCTTACCAATAGTCCAATTCAGGAAAAATAAATTGTGTAGGTTCCCAAACTTTTTTTTTTTTTTGGGGGGGGGGAGTACTTCGAGTCCCATCAGAAATAGAAGTACTTCGAGTCCCATCAGAAAGATAAATTATTATAAGTGCATTATATCATTAATGCCTCAAAATACCCCCCTTAAGATAGAAATTCACATCTGGTGAAACTGGGTTTTAATAAGCCAAAGAGAGTTGTCCAGGCTGAATGGGGTAATAGAGTCAAAGGCAGAGGTGAGTTAGAATTAGTTCACTCCACTCACCACAACACAATGCTCCCTCAGTGCCAGATGCTGTAAAAGGTGCTGAAGATGCAAAGATAAGGAAGATGTGGACCTCCGTCCTTCCTCATCTTGGGTTTCCTCCCATGTTTGCAGGATTTTCTTTCTTACTTTGCCCTCAATAGACAGGGAAGTTCTAAACCCAGAGCAGCACGAAGGACCCAAAGGACCATTACATTCCTAGGTAGCTGGGTGTCATTGGTTGTTTTACTCTATGTCTAGCTCAATGAATTCCCAACCTGCTATGGGACTCAGCATGGTGCTCGCTTATTGGCTCACGTGGTGACCCCCTAAAACCACAGCTTCTGAGAAAAAAAAAATCCTAAAATTGATTTCTGTGATTTTTATTATATTGTTCTTAATCAGAGTACCTTGCATGAGAGAAAAACCTTGCAATTAAAATTTGCTGGGTGATAGTTGAGTCTTGGGTTGCTCATCGCTGATCTAGACTCCAAACTCTGAAAAAAGAATGTGTTTTTTATTATTTTGTCTAGGATCTACTCTTAAAAAAAGAAAAAAGCCAAGTGAAAGGTTATTTCACATATGTACTACATAGCATACAATTTGGATAATGAGTATGGGAAGGTTGCTTTATATATCCCTGCAAGTAAAATGCATATTTTCCTAGAAAAGGCATACATGTGATAATAAAATAATATATAATGTCTTTTAAAAATCCATGCATAGCATTTAAAAGTGGTTGAGATATAGCTATGAATTTTACAGCTGGTTAATTTGGGGGCAAAGTGGGTTAAAAAGAAAAAGACATCAATCAAAGGTTTCCAGGATTTACCTCTAGCCACAACTTAAAATTGATTTTACAAAATTAAGCCACTCAGTAACAATATAAATAACATTTTGGATTCAGCAACTTAGTCATAGTATGTCAGTGGCATTTTTCTGAGAATCTGGTATAACTGAACAATGAAATCAAAAGATGGTTTTCACCTAATAATCACTTCGGTTTCAGAGTCTGTGAAATAAGTATCAAAAAACTCTCTGGGGTTTAAAGCATAGTCTGTCTTAGGCTATGAAGTACTAAAGTTAACAAACCACATTTTCACATCTTCCTTTGTAGTGAGAACCAAAAATGACACTAAATCTATTCTGTGATAATAATATCTTTCAGCTTTTTCATTATTCCCTGAAGATCCAAATATCTGTCATTCTCATACTCACTAGAATCTCTCCACCAAAGTAAAGCTAAGAAAACATCTGTGTCCCAGTTTCTACTTTATAATATTACTCCTGTCAATCAGACCACAAATTACCCCATGACCACAAATAAGTTCACAGGGGCATGTGAAATAAATTGAGTTCTTCAGGTAAAAAACAATAAGAAATATATGCATGTAAATTTTCAATACAAGTATCTTTGGGGTGTTCACACACACTCCTTATGAACCTCAATGGAAGAGCCTGCAACCTGCAAAGTTATAGTCAGAACTGATAAAAGTAGCAGTGTTTGCTGGTAAACTTATTTACATTCTCAGAGTTGGCATTTGCTTTAATGCCAAATCTATTAGATTGTTTTGCAACACAATTGTTCACATCTTAAAAATTACTCTAAGTTCCAAATCTTATTACAAGTTATTTAAATAATAAGGAAAACCATCTAAATTTCGGGGTGATTAGAGGTCTAAAAAGTACTATGCTAAACCCAAATTATCCTCATAATCAAGAACCAAAACTAAAGGAAGATAAGGTATCACATCAATCTAAATTTTTAACATTTTACATTTATAGATAAGAGTAAATGAAATAGAACATCGACAAAAACAGAAAAAAAGTCAATGAAATAAAAAACTGGATTTCTGTTAAATTCAATAAAATTGATAAAACCTAGACAGAATTATCAAGATAAAAAGAAAGTCATAGATTACCAATATCAAAAATGAAAGAAGGGATATCACTACAGATCCTACACATATTAAAAAGATAATAAAGAGATATCATGATCAATTTTATGCTAACACACTTCACAACTTACTGTGATTCCCCGAAAATTAGACCGGGTCTTATATTAATTTTTGCTCCAAAAGAGGCATTAGGGCTTATGTTCAGAGGATGTCATCCTGGAAAATCATGCTAGGGCTTATTTTCCAGTTAGGTCTTATTTTCGGGGAAACGCGAAAAAAGAAATAGACAAATTCCTCAAAACTATCTGAGCTTATTCAAGAAAAAAAAATGAACTGAAGTCATATTTATTAAAGAAAAAATTTTATATTATTAAATCTTTTGACAAAAAATTCCAGGCTTGGATGGTTTCACTGGTGAATTCTACCAAATATTTAAGGATTGAAAAAAATATCAACACTCCACAAGCTCTTCTAGACAATAGAAGAGAAGGAGCAGCTTCTCAATCCCTTTTGTAAGGCTTGTGTTATCCTGATAATAAAACCAGGTGAAGACATTTTTAAAAAAAACACTACTTCCATGGAAGGAGAACTGACTCTGGGTGATGAACACACAATGGGATTTATAGATGATGTAATACAGAATTGTACACCTGAAATCCATGTAATTTACAATTGTCACCCCAATAAATTTAATAAAATTAAAAAAAAAAAAACACTACATCAGTATATTAGGCTGATGATATTTAAAAGATCCTTCATGTACACAGATACAAAAAACAGATTCTTAGAAATTTTTAGCAGATCAAATACAGTCAGTATATGAGGTCAGACAATTAAGTTCACTGTGTGTGTGTGTGTGTGTGTATGTGTGTGTGTGTAGCATAGGAACTAAATGCAAAAACAAAGACTATAAAGGCATTAGAAGAAAATATAAGACAAAATCTTTGTAACTTTTGATTCGGCAAACATTTCTTAGATAAGACATAAAAAGCACAAACCATAAAAGAAAAACTGGCATATTTCCCCCAAATTAAATATTTTCTTTTTAAAAGACATTTTTTAAGAAAATGAAAAGGTAAGACAGAGATTAGGGGAAAATACTAGCCAAACATACAGCTGATAAAAGACTTGCATCCAAAGTATATGAATAAATATTATAAACCAATAATAAGACAAACCACCTTACAAAAGTAGGCAAAATATTTGAATATTTACATCACCAAAGATATATACGAATGGCAAATAAGCACATGAGATATACTCCATACCATTAGTCATTATGGAAATGCAAACTAAAGCCACAATTAACTATCAGTACATACGGGTGGCTAATTTTTTATTTTTATTTTTTTAATGCCAACCCCAAGGGTTGGTGAGGATACAGAACTCTCATACATTTCTGTTGGGAATGCAAAATGGTACAGCCACTTACACATGTCATATGCCCCAAGAATCTCACTCCTAGATAATTATTTAAGAGAAATGAAAGCATATGGTCACACGAAAACCTTGTATAAAAATGTTCCTGACACCTTTGTTCGTAGGACTCCAAAACTCAAAACAACCCAAATGCTCAAGAACAGGTACGTGGATAATGCAAACTGAGGTATAGCCATACAATGGAATAGTGTTGAGCCATAAAAAGGAATAAATTACTGAAGCATGCAATTAAATAGATTAATCTCAAAAGTATTATGTTAAGTGAAAGAAGATAGACACAAACGTCTGTGTACCATATGATTGCATTTATACGAAATTTTTGAAAAGGCAAAATTATAGGACAGAAAGCAGGTGAATATCTGCAGGGACTGGTTTGGAGAGAGGGGATTGACTGTAGAGGGGCAGCAGGCACGTTTCTGAGTTGATGGAAATGCTCCATCTTGACTGGTGAGGACATAGGTGTATACATTTGTCAAAACTCATCAAAGTATACTTTTAAAGTGTTGAATTTTATCTTATGTAAATTATACCTCAATAAAGCTGACTTTTAGAACATAAATGTACTATCAAAAAGTCTCTGACATGGTGTAAATTGAAATGTTAGGCTGATGATATTTAAAATAATGTTCCTAGGCCACCAAAAAACTTGGAGAAATCATAAAGAGCAGATGATAAACATGTGAGACAAAGGGAAATTGCACAGAATTGAAAAGTTACAAATGGAAAGTTAAATCAGTAGGGATTTTAGCAGTAGAAGAATTAAAAAATGAGAAAGCTAGGAGGGGGAGTAAGACTGAGCAATAGAAATGGGGAAAGCATGGGATAGGACGAGAAATGAATATGAGAGATCTGATCTCAACATTGTCACACAGTGAGGTTTGCAAAGCTGCTTCTAAATCCCCTTTCTTGCATATTAATTATGTATAGATTCCAGAGGCAGGACATTGATTCCTTGATGTGGACAGTTATGCTTTCCTGAAACAACTGGGCAAATTTCAGAAGACACCTCTTCTCTCTGCTTGTGTCAGAAGGGGCAAAGTTTGAACAATGCTTAATTGTTTTATAGCTGAATGGACTTGGGGAGAATGTTCCAGAACTAAAGGCAAGAAATGCTCATTGAAAGGCAAGGTTCAAATTCCACCTGCCCATGCTGAGGGACTGGAGGAATGGAATGCTTTGCTGAAGAGAAAAGATGTTCAAAAAAAGGAAATACGCAATTTCAAAATAGCATGTGGTGAAGGAAATGGTAGAATGGCAGACATCAAAGCATCTACAAAGCAAAACAGGAAAATATTTTGTCAAGCAATTTCAAAAGAGGGGTTATATTTTCAAAATAAAAATAATTGGTCTTGAGGATGAGCTCATTAAAAAGATCCTTAACTAGCTTCTGAAAATAGAGCCCTGAAGACAAAGTAGGGAAGTTGTGAGGAATGTCTCACAAACCAGGCAGTCAGTGAGAGGTAATATAAACTTTTACGACAAAGGTGACCAAAAAACCTTAGGAGGAGGGATGGGATGGGTAAGACTGTAGGGAAGGAATGTGGGGGGTGAGGGAACAATAACATTTAATCTCCTAATGAACTACTTGTCACAAATTACAGGTGGCAGGTTGAGGGGGGAGGGGTGTGGAAAACCACTATAGTTATAAAGAAACAGTTATAGTTATAAAGCTATAATTATAAAGAATGAGTCCATAAATTCAAATCTTCTAGTATGGCACATAGGCTTCATGCTCTGTCACACTCAGTGTTCACAAGCTCACATCTTGCCAGTTTCTCCCCACCCGCCACAGCAATACATTTTGTGGCCTGCGAAACCAAAACGCGCATTTGTCACTTCCCATACGCTGTTTTGCCCTCTGCCTTGAATACATTTCCCTTTCAACTGTCACCTTTTTGGAAACTTTTTTCCAGATGTACCTTTGATGTAGGTGATGTTGGATCTGTCAGACAGTTTCTGGGTGTGGGCCGGTATCATGTCTCCTGAAGCCAGAAGAATGGACACACGGACCAGGGAGAGGCAAAAAGTTTTAACAAGTGGATAGTTTATTAGAGGCAGGAGAAGAGGCTGCAGCTCCCGAGCGGGAGGGGGTCCCGAATGGGGGTGCCGGTGACTGATGCAAGAGCTCTTACTTTTATACCTGCCCTTGCCTGCTTGGGGAAGGGGAGCTGTTTGAAGAATGGAACTTGTTTGAAGAAGGGAACTGGTGCCTTCTTATGAAATGCGTCTACCAGGTTTGTTCTGCTTGCCCATCCTGGAGGAATTAGCAAAGTAACCCACTCTTATCTATCAGATCTGCTCCATTTGTCAGGCTAAAATGAATTTTATGATTGACCTCAAGGCCTTGTTACATTATGTCCTGGAGCGAAGGAGTGATTTCAAAACCTGAAGCTTTAGGATATGGCTGTCTTTGTTTATTTTACCAGGGACCTCCCTGTCTACCTAGGGACATGCTAACTCTCCTGTATCACCTTCACTCCAAACAATTATTTTGTGTTACTGTAATTCTTCCAATAAACATAATAACAACACTTCTGTTGAGCACGTATTATGTTTTGATACCGTAGTTGTTGCTTTATACGCGTATTCCCAATCTTCATAAAAAAAAACACCATAAAGTAGGTACAATAATCTTTAAAGCAATCTGGGGCACGGGGAGCTTTTGTAAAGTGCCTGAGGTCACACACCTGGTAATTGCTGAGATTTGAGCCCAGGTCTGTCTGGCTCTTGAGATCACGTTCTTTTCCATTCACTAGGCTACCTTTCGCACTAATCTTACACATTGTAATTATTTTCTTTTTACGTGTCTGTATCCTGGTTAGGATATAACTATATATCGTTGTCTCTCCAATACCAAAAAGAGTACCTATTTGATAATCTAAGAATGAAAGAATGAATGAATGACAAGAAAATGAATAAGTGAATGAGAAGTTTCCATGATAAGCGTGAAAACAAAGCAGGGGACATCAGTTATGTAATTAAAATATGTAATGGTATCAAGCTCTAAAAATCTAATTTATTGTTTGACTTTAAAAAAAAACTCATTTAAAATAGAACACACAAAATGTTATATGTCAAAATCGAAGATAATGTAAACCGCTTTCGTATAAACATATGCTGCCAGTCTGACTTGTTTGGATTCAGACCTTGGCAGAAAATTTCTCCTGCCACATCTGCGCCTTTGTTTGAACTTAACTATAAGTGTATCACTGATTCTGAAGATGACTGGTTGGCATATTGACTTGATATTTCTACTTCTATGAAAACCTCAATTGCTCACATAGCTCTGAATGACAGTGAAAGTGAGGTGAATCACTGGGGTAATGAATCAGCAATTTGGGAAAATATAGCAACATGATTTATCCAGATGAACTAGCATAATTCTTCATGTTATCTATATGGATGAGAGCTAGGCTTTTTCAAACGAGCAGCCAACAGCAGCATATGGTGGGTTGTATTATTGTTTCCCTGTGAGAAGGTTCTGTATCTCAGCCCACCACCATCCTCTGTGTACTTGTTAGACATTTCCCTGCCTTTTTGATATCAGTCTTAGCCCTGAGACTTGCTTTGGCCAATGACCTGTGAGAAGACAAGTTGTTTGCCACATCTGAGCAGAAGCTGTAGGAGACATCACTTGTCTCCACCAGCTTTCTTGCTCTTCCTATGTTGTGAAAATGTCATGTCCCATAAATGAGGTGGGATAAGAAAACAAATGGAGCTGAGTCAAGCAGAGCCAAACAGAGCCCCAGCAGCTACAGCTGACCCACAAATGCTGGCATGTAACTTGAGCAAGAAGTAAACATTTGTTTTTGTGAACCACCGAGATTTGGGGATTGCTTGTTAGCACAGCAAAGCTGACTATAGATAGGAATTCAATGAAAATAACAGTGTTATTTTCTTACGAAAGTGGGATGAATGGCCCTCTTCTCAATGCTGCATAGAATTTTGTCCTTGGGTCCCAAAGGAGTACTACTTGTACCCAGAGTCTCAAATAAATCACTGCAGCCCTTCTCTCGATCAGGACTTTACATGACAATTCAAGGAAACATTGAGTTTCAGATTATTCCTTGTTCTCAAATGACAGAGCTCAAAAATCACCACGAAAACAAACAACAAAGAATCTCTTCCTTTACCACTTGCCAGAAAATACCAATCATATCAATTTATGCAAGTAGAAAACCGGAGTGATCTCCCTCCCACTAGTCCTGCAAACAGCCACATTCCAAACCTACCCAGAGATAATCTAGGGTGCCCTGCTCTATCCCTTTTTTACAGATGAGGAAATTGAATCTCAGAGTGATTCCCAGGATAAATTTTCAAGGTCACTGTTATGGGCTGAGTAGTGTCCCCCCAAATTCATGCGTTGTAGCCCTAAGCCCCAGTATTTCAGAATGTGACTGTATTGGAGGTAAGGCCTTTGAAGAGGTGATTATGCTAAAGTGACGCCATCAAGATGAGCCCTAATCCAATCTGACTGGTGTCCTTATAAGAATAAAAAAATCTGGAGGCATAAAGCGACACCATGGAAAGACCATGTGAGGACACAGCCAAAAGGTGACCATCTGCAAGCCAAGGAAATAGGCCTCAGAAGAAACCAGACCTGTTCACCTCTTGATCTTGGACTTCCAGCCTGCAGAACTGTAAAGAAAATAAATTTCTATTGTTTTAGCCACCTAGTCTGTAGTATTTTATTATGGCAGCCCTAGTAATCTAATATATCACAGAGTTAATAAGTAGCTGAGGAACATTTGAAATTTGATCTGCAAAACTCCAGAGCTTTGCTCTTTCCGCACTAGTGATTTCCTGCCTCTTAACCAACAGCAATTTATTACTTGTGTGTGTCTATATAGAGACAGGAGTCCACTGATAATAATAGTTAAGTCAGCCCTTATTAAGCACTCACTATGTGTTACTGTGTGGAGAGCTTTGCATGCAAACAGGCTGGATCATACTATGAGAAGCAAGTAAACTGCTAAGTAAGGGACATCAACTGTCTTTCAAAGTCCTACTTATCACTTCAGACTCAGTTAAACTCCACTTCCATTTGGAAAGATACAGGCTCTACTCTAATATGGACACCCCTTCAAAGATTTCCTATGAAGTCTTGTATTTATTTCTATCATGATTCTTATCAATTTTTTTAATGGTTTATATATGTCCCCTACTAGATATGGATTTTTTAAATTAAATATATTGGGTTGCAATGGTTAGTGAAATTACATAGGTTTCAAGTGTACACTTCTATAATACATCATCTGTATATCACATTGTATTTTCACCACCCAGAGTCAGTTAGGTACTGATTTCTTTAATATGAAAATCTGTTTTAATTTCTTTATTCTCACTACCTTGCATAGTATCTGGCACATCATCAGCACTAAGTTTTTTTGTTTGTTTGTTTTTCTCAAATTGAGGCTTTATAGCTGTTTGTTACCATTTCTTACCAAAGAAAACTGACTTGATAAAATATGATCTAACTAATTTGAAATAATTCTTCATTAAATGTGTTATCCCAGATTGAGCAAACTTCTCTTTTCTAGGAAGGAGCAGGCCCACCTCAATGGGTACCAAACATTTTTGACCAATTTGGGGGGAAATTTTTATAGAAATATTAGTGTTGGTGCACAAGTTATTGCGGTTTAAAAGGTTAAAAATAATTGCAAAAACCGCAATGACTTTTGCACCAATCTAATACAAAATGTTACAAGTCAGACAGATTAAATGATTTTATTTTTACCACACTTTTGCCAACAGCGTGGCCCCTCCTTAAACCATTTTTATTTTAGTTTAAAAATATACCATCACCACTCCTCAATGGAAATCAAAGAATGGTAATGGTAGATTTTTTAAAAATCTTTCAAGAGCTAAGATAGCTTAATATATAGTCATCCTTTGATAGATATTTGACAAATGAATGATCAGAGGTAAATATCAGATTTTCTTTGCTTCTCCTGTGGTACCATAATACCCTTAGTAATCACCTTATTTCTTTACTTCTCTTCACATAAGGTCTTCTTAAGTAAGTTGCCACCTTCACTGTCTACACCTGACCACCACCAGTTTAGTCTTTTTCCCACTTCTGATAGACTTCCCATGTCACCACTGCATTAACACATCTCATCGAGGTTTTCAATGACTCCATGTTGCCAAATTTAATGAGTACTTCACATCTTTTTCAACTTGCAGTGGCTTTTCACCCAGTTGACTGTTCCACTGTACATGAAACACCTCCTTCCATAGGCTTCTATAATTGTTATGTCTCTTCTGGTTGCAAGTAATAGGAACACAACTCAAAACAACTTGTTTAAACACAGAAGGAATTTTTTCCTTTTTCATCTAGGAAGTTCGAGGAATGATGCCAGCTTGGATCTAGAGGTTCAAACAATATTATCATAAATCTATTTACTTTTCTCTATCTCTCAGCTTAAATTTCCGCTGTTATCTTGTTTGTTAGCCAGGTTCACCTCATCTGGCAACAAAGAAGGCTATTAGCAGTTCTAGACTTATATCAGTCATTCGTCTCTTTCCAGGTCTTAATTAGGGGAGAAGAAACCATGACTCTTTCCTGTATTAGCAGAAGTCCTGGGAAAGCGAACTGCATGGATTGATATGTAGGGAAAATATTTAACCTACATAAACAAAAGAAAAAACAAAATGCACCTTTCATCGCATCTGTAACAACTCCCTCTCTTTTTCTTGTGCCCATGTCTGCTCTTTTTCAGTCTCCTTTGTTGGCATTATCTTCAAGTGTTTGACTAACTCTGAGCTTTGTGATGAGTCCTCTTTTCTTCACTCTTTACCTTCTCTTCCTAGCTGTTGACTAGAATTTTTCTAGGGCCACAGTTTAAATTTACTCATGAAGCTACTTCTCCAGAACCACTCTCTCCTCTGACTAACAAATCTAGGCTTCTAACTGCTTATTTGAAATTTCCACGTATCTCACAATGGTGTGCTTGATTTTTTTTTTTTCCACCAAAACCTTTTAGTTTTCCCACTCTTTAACATCTCCTGAAATGGCATCAGCACCTATCAGCTGTTCAACCTAAAAATGGAAGAAACACATTTGCTTCCTATCTTTACTTCAATTCTAATTCATCAGCAAATCACACAAATTATACCTGCAAAATCATTTAAATCTATCCATCTACACTCCACCACCCTCTCTAAGCCATCCTAATTTCTCACCTAGCCAATAGCAGTAGCCTCCTAAATTAAATTGTCTCCTTGCTTCTATTCTCTCCCCTCGGCAATCCGCTTTTCTACTCAGCAGTTAGAGAGATGGTTTTAGCATCTCTTACCTCATCTCCTTAGACTTTCCAACTCTTTAGCCATGTTGGTCTTCTTTCTGTTTCTCCAGTAGGCTAAGCCATTACCTGCCCCAAACCTTTGCCTTTCCTCTCCCACTGCCTGGAATACTCTTCCCCCAGCTCTTTGAATTTTTCAATTCTTAGTTTAAATAGACTCTCTTTACATAGATTGTCTTTTACTACTCTGTCTAAATTTATTTCTATCTTGACTCTCTCAATTTATCACTCACTGGAAAGAATGTTATCTCCATGAGCATATGGACGTTGCCTATTTTGTATATCACTAAATTGCCAGAACCTAGGACAGCGCTCAGGCATTCAAAATCTATTTGAAAGAATAAAGATCCTCATTTATTTACTTCACGGACTTTATTGCAGTTGCTTTCTTGCTTACTTATTTACTTGTTCAATGACTATCTTTTCCACAAGAATGTAATTGTCAGAAAGGCACTGTGGTCTCACTGTATCTACAATGGCTTGTACTTAGTAGGCACTTAATAAGTATTTGTTGAATGAATAATTGAATCAGCGCTGGTTAGTGGTTGCTTCCTGAACTTAAGCAGAGGTCATCACTAATAAAGCATTCATCTTGGCTCTCCCTACTGAAAAGAAGAAATCATACTAATAATGATTTAAAGGGGACACCTAAGTCTTGGTCAATATTTGCCATTTTGAATTAGGAATTGGAAGTGTTCATCATTAAGACTAAATTAGAATATGGTTAGGTACAAGTTCTGTAACAGGGCATACAGCACCTTTGTATCCAGATTCCTGCTTTCTTGGTCTCTACCTTCATATAGATACCCTATCTATACAATAATATCAATCACTTGTTAAAAGGGGCAATATTCTCCCTAACAACTACTAGAGGTTTCTTTAAAACTTGCGTTTTTCACATCATTTTTTCCTAACTCATTCTTCCCAAATGATCTTTGCAATCACTCCTTACATCCAATGCAGACATTAGGTGATGTGCATTTCTACAGCTGTACAGACTTTGAAATGTTGAAATTTTTTCCTCTGTCTCTGCCCTGAACCCCCTAAGTGCTCACCACCACCTGAGCAGGGACATTTGAACATACTAAAATGGAAAGTAACTTCCATCCAGAGGTGTTAACTGGGAAATTCACTGGAGTTTGCAACAAAGAGAGAAAAGGAGAGATTTTAGCAGACACTGTCATGGATTGCTCAAATTAGGGGCATTTGAAGTGTTACCATCTTGTATTTTTCAGAAGTTTCCATATTTTCTGTAACAATCATGTCATTTCTTTTATAAGTGGGGAAAATATTTACCATTAAATCTGATTTTATTTTCACCAAATACATTATCTAGAGCAGTGAACCTCAAAGTGTGATCTATAATAAATCACAGGGCTAGCTAATTAAAATAATAATAATTGTTTTTATTATTATTATTTTGTTAGAGGACTAACGAATCAGGATCTTTGGGTGGTGCCCAGGAATCTGCATTTATAATAAGCTTCCCAGGGAATTCTTATGCACACTGAAGTCTGAGAACCAATGACCCAGAGCACTGGCAGCACAGCACCTACAGACATTTCCTTATCTCTTTTGGCACCGATGCTAATCTGTGTGCATTGCTCCCATCCGGAGCTTGGGGCCTGGCTCAGCTTCACTGAGCACAGAGCTTTCCTGAGCTCCCAAATGCTTTTCAGAATTTCTACTGTGTTCCTGCCTGAGAGAGATTACTCAGTAAACCACTTTTTGGTTAATGTGTTCCAGGTAGACTTAGATAAATCAACTGGCCCATTAAAATCTTTTGCCCTCCTTAGTGATAGAGTTTTGAGGGTTTTTCCTTGACCTATTATTGGTTTCCTTAATCTCATTTTGGTACAAAGTGATTCCTTTATTCTTTGATTTTCTCCACTAATAATGAGCATAAAAGATGCAAAAACAAGCCTGGTTTACAGAAACATGCATCATCGCAAACAATAAGATGACCTCAGGTCTGCAGTCCTTTGAAGAAGAATTGCACAATCAGTGTTTAATGATTTCATTTACACACACACACACACACACACACACACACACTGCACACAGCCTTTGTCTAGGACTTATTATCCCTCATACTAAATTAACAAATATTTAAAAAGATAATAAAGATATTTCTTTCTAGAAGTTGCAGTAAATCATTAAAAGATATGTAATCCCTGCTTGGAAAGAACAGAAAATTTAAATTCAGATTTTTTTGAGAGGGTCATTAAAATGTGTAAAACCATTCCTCCTGGGACAAGGCATTTTTTTAAACTAGGTTTTCCTTTATTCTCCACTCAAATGTAGATATGCTCTTGAAGATTAGAACACGTTTTGAAATTGTGTAGTGGGGAATCACACATTGAGCTATGCTAGACAATAGTGGTAAGGGTTATTTTCTCCCATCAATGCCCTCTAGCAAGAACAGAGACAAGGTGATAAATTCCCAAGCGAACCAGTTAGCTGCGGTATCCAGTGTGTGGTTCTAATGAGGCGAAGGTCAGGGTTCAGTCCCAAAAAAAGCTGGTTAGCGTGACAAGAGCGACGGCCTCCCCAACCTGGCTGTGCAAAGCATTAGTCACCTAGGGATTTTTTTTAAATGTGTGTTATGAATTTCTGGGCCTTATTCCAGACCAACCAAATCAAATTTGCTGGGAGTAGGGCAAGGAAAGAAATACTTTTAAAGACATCCCCAGATAATTCTTATGCCGGTCAGGATTTTGGAATCAATAACCCTAGAGGAGCTCACCCAAGCAAGAAGTAACCCAATGTGACTGCTTGGTGGTCTTTGCAACACAAAACTTCAAATTCTAAAACTGCATCAATTGAGAGCCCTCAGAATCTCCAGTGAGTTTGTCCTTCTGTACCCATGGATTAAATTTCTCTGCAGAAGCCATGAATCCATGAAATTTCAAGGCTTAATGACAAAGGGCAGGCCTGGCATCTTAAAAATAGTCCTGCCACATGCCTCTTTTCATGTACTCATCCCTGAGCTTTTAAATTCCTACTGACAGAACTCACCTTTCCTCACGCAACCTAAGACATGCAGGAGAAACCCCCTCCTGCTCTGGGAAATGGACACTGATTACAAATTCAATCCTATGAAATACTCTGAGAGTAGTGATCAGTTTCCCTGAACTTTCCCAGATATGCTTCTGGAGGAAAGAGAGATATCTTCTCTGGAAAGTTCGGAAGGTTTTTCACTGCTGGAGTATTTCCAGACACACAACTCACTACCCAGCCAAGGCCAGAACAAACCAGGGTGGTCCTTTGGGCAATCATGTGAAACCACACTCAATGATAAATCCACGTCCCTGTTGAGAATGAGGGGCTCTGAGGCAGTGTGTACTAGATAGGACAACAGAGGGTGGGTGAAATGAAAAGCCCGAAAAACCGGTAAATAGAGTAGAAAACAAAACACCAGCAAAGCACATGAATTTGTCACATTCTGGCCAGCTACGCTGGGGAAAAGTACATATAATCTGACTGCATTTTCAAGTCAAATAGATAACAAATAGATCTCAGTTATACACGAATACATTGAGATGGAGAAACCCAATTTATTTTAAGGCACAAAATAAAGTTCATCTCCTTTTTATCAGTTTTAAGGCAGATATTTTTTTAAAGTTTAGTTTTGAAAAGCTTAATTTTAAAAGGTTCCTTCCACCTTTGAAGCTGGCATTAACCTCCTTCCTGTCTGAAATAGACAGAAGCTTTAGACCTAACCCACTGGCTCAGCAAATATTTCCTTAAATGCAAATAACACACCCATTTATTTCCAATGTCCTCTAACATGCTAAAATATAAAGCCAGTGACATCTGCCTTTGCAAATTTTGGCAACTGTAGTTGACATCTTTCCACCATCCTGTCTGTTACATATTTGGATACTTTTTTAAAGAAGATATCCTTTCTCAAAATGCCTCCTGTTCTAAATATGCACAAAAGCTGGAAAGGGCCCGCGAGAGAAAGCTAGCACACTGTATCCCACACTTTGCAAGTTGCCAGGTACCTACCCTTCTCCAGAGTCAATACTTGTCTAGAGCATCTTAACATTAAAGGAGTTTCCACTCTGTTATTAGAGCAAAATGATGCATAAAATCATCTCTTTTCTGAATTCCACGGGGTCCTTGAGCCATCAAGCTACAAAGAGAGAGCAACTTGATTGGTGTCGTTTTGAGATAGTCAGCCAAATGGTTATACAAAAGAGGAAACCGTGGGTAGATGAAAGTTTAGCTTATAAAGTAGATGTTACTACAGTGCATTGTGTTTATATTATGTGTACCCAAAGGATAAAGAATTCAGGTGTGAAGTGGTGTGGCAAGAGTTGCAAATTAAATAAGCTGTGCTTTGGGGTTTTTCCTTTAGTGTGCTGCTGTAACATGCCCATGGCTCCAGGGAACTTCATGATTAAGTTGAAATGCAGCACTTATGCTCATGTTAAATATAGCAGAGGAGAGGTTATTAAATATTTCTTGGCAATTAATTACCTGAGATACGCCCTTTTTTCACAGCTTTGCTTTCAGGTATGTGGGAGAATTGAAAATATTTAATTGTACCTAATTTGTTGTTATAGATTAATTACATGCCTCAGCATTGTACTGGAGTCTGTAACCTGTGTGAAGAATTTGTAAGGGGCTTCATTCTGGCACCTCTAAAGGAAGGACTTTTTTTTTTTTTTTTTTTTTTTTTACTTTTGTGCAATGATCATACCTGACTTTTGATCTTTCTTTGAAATTAGGAAAATTATGAAAACCTGCCAAACACATTCTAAGTTAAGTACAACCTGGAAGAAAAATCCTTCCTACCACTCCCGCAGTCTTTCCTTAATTAGATACAGCTGTTTTCTTCCAGTCCATGAACTTACTGGCCCAGATTCTAAAAGAAATTCCTTCCCAAATAGAAGGTAAAAGAAAGACTGAGGGTAAGCACCCTGTTACATCTGGCCCCTTTTGGTGCTGGCCATTCTGTTATCTTCAGTCACCTGAGATCTGATCATTCCTCCCCATCTTGCTGACTTCCTGTTTTCTAGACCTCTTATTTAACCACAGTATTCAGATATTTTCACCTCCTGACTTTAAGATAGTCTTCTGGTTTTCAGACCCTCTCTTTTTTGTTTATTTAATGTCAAACAGTTTTTGTCCATCTTCTCACAAGAGACTCCATGAGAGAAGGGAAGTTGTCAGTCTCGTTCGCTGTTAAATCCCGAGCATCTATTCCGGGGCCTAGCACAGAGTTTGTGTTCAATAAATATTGGTAGGTGATAACCCAGCATTTTCTAGGCTCTGTTCAGAACTGGTTCATGTCCCTGAACAGGGCCAACAGAGTACTCTTCATGGACCCCAGACCACATAACATATTTTAGACACTTGGCAAAGTCTTTGTACATACATGGCAGACAACAAAAGAGTTAAAGAATTGGAAACCTGCTAAGAAAGCTCAAGATGAAACTAATATGAGAATAATGTTTGAGTGATTGTTGACCAGAAAGGGGAAACAATATGACGACTGATGATGCTGACCCTGGACCATGAGGTATGGGAAAGCAGATTGACCATTAGAATCTTTGCTGGTTGTGCTTGCACTAGATGCAATGGATAAAATGGACAGAAAATGAGAAATCGTTATCTAGATC
Organism: Rhinolophus sinicus; assembly: GCF_057876585.1. Taxonomy (NCBI): domain Eukaryota; kingdom Metazoa; phylum Chordata; class Mammalia; order Chiroptera; family Rhinolophidae; genus Rhinolophus; species Rhinolophus sinicus. The sequence goes on from NC_142501.1 coordinate 83,044,810, forward strand.
AAACTGAATCACTATCTTCCATTGAGCAGTACATCCAAATGTAAGGAGCATGCCTAAATAAGAGCAAAGTACCAACAGTAAACATTTTAACTCAAAAGTGTTAACTGGATATAAATGAATAGAGAGAGACGACAAAAGGCCCTTACAGCCAGGATAAGATTTTACTTACGCTTCATAAGAAAACCATCATAGAGACAATGCCCAATTTTATAGGACACTAAACCCCAGATAGGCTTATTAACCTGTTTCAGGTCACACAATGATGAATATGTGATTTAAATGTATGGAAAGATATAGTCCCTGTATCCTCTTCATCACTTACATGTTACAACTTTTCTTTTTAGTTTTTGCAGTTTGAAGAGAAAAAAGTGACATTTGATTGTTGTTTTACTTTGCTTTTTCTGGACTGCTAGTAAAATTCAGCAGTTCTTCATGTTTATTGATTAGTTGGGTTTCTTCTGTGAATTAATGTTTTGCCAATGTTTTAAATATGTATACAGTGTAATTTATTATCTTTCTTATCAAGTTGTATGTACTCTTTATATATTCAAGAAGAGTCAGCCTTTATCTGTCAGATGTACTGCAGAAACTTCTTCTCTGTCAATCATTTGTTTTTTTACTTTGTTTGCAATATCTTTTGCTATACAATTTTTTTTTTACTTTTATGTAGTTAATCTCTCTCTCTCTCTCTCTCTCTCTCTCTCTCTCTCTCTCTGTCTCCCTCTCTCCCTCTCTCTCTCTCCCCCTCGCGTGCACATGTGCTCTGATTTTTAAAACTCTTGGCAGTAATATTTTTTCTTTCCCAAAACTATTTTGCCACAAAGTGTGCCCTAAAATTTTTTCTAATATGCCTAAAGTTTTATTTCTTACATTTAGATTTCAATTCATGTCTAATTTTTTTTAGCTTAGTTTTATTTTAGATGGGGTTGCCAAAGGGAACACTATTTATCAAATAATCCAGAAGGAGAATACACATAAACAGATCATTAGAAAACAATGTAGAAAAAAGTGGTAGGCATAAGGGATACTCATAGAGAGAAGACATTGAACTAAACCAGTTTCTGAAATGCACCCAAGGTAAATCTTAAAGGATATTACAAGCATGTACAAATCATATCAATATTTCTCTTATTTCTTTCTTGATTTAGTCCATCACTGATATTTCTATGCTACTCTCTTGCTCAGTCCTCACCTCCAATAGTCTCATTTCTAGTGAAGGAATCTCAGTCTTGGTGCCTAAAATGTCAGGTAGGTAACATATGTGAGTGAATCCAGCTAATGAGAACATGCCCTGTCTAAATTAGTCAGCTTCCCATCAACCTCTTCTGATTCTTGCCAAGTGGGAATATATGCCCTGAGTCAACAGATTATCTGATTTTTAAAGAGACTTTTAAGATACTGATTTTCATGTAAACTTCTAACTTTAAACATTAGCAACTAACTGTATTTAAACACACACACACACACACACACACACACACACACACACACACACACACATCTCCCACAATACCAGCATGTGAGCCAAACAAGAAATATCTATAGGCTTTATTTTTTCCAGGAACTACCACTTTGCAACCTCAGGACTACTCCAAGCTTCACTGACTGTAATGTGTTCTGTACACTCTGCCAGACTTGTCATCTCACACTCTTAAAACAAAAACTGTCTGTTGTACTATCCTGTCTAATGAAAGAAATCTCAAACCCCTAGCCTGAATTTCAACACTGTCAGTGCTTTGGCTTCCATCTATATTCCCCCCACCCACCCACCCACAGTCTCTGAAAGTTAGTCCCTTTAGGCATCTAACAGAGTATCTTACATAGGATATGCCCAATAAACATTCATACAAGGGCTGAATGAATGGCTCTTTCAGGAATAATGTGTTGACAGGTTTGTAAATGGGAGTTAGAGAGAAGATTATAGTGATATATATTATTTAAATTGGGCAAAGCCTAAAATAAAAATGAAAGCACTTGGACATTATTTTATAGGCAGGATGTGTAATAGAAAGCATGCAAGATTAAAAATCAGGAAGCCTACGTTTAAATCTATCTCTTCCATTTTTAAATTGTGTCATTCTGGATAAGTAACTTTCTATTACTCAGTTTAAATTTGCTCACTTATGTAGTGAGGTGATTAGAGGTTTTAATTATAAGTAGGTGAAGAGAACTTTAAGAGAGGGAGTTGTTCTATAAGCAAAGTCTTAGGAAGATGAATTTGGTGGTGAAAGGGGATGGGAAGCAAAAAGATTCTCAAGATGACAAAATCATTTTGGAGATCATTGTATTGGTCAACCTATGACAATGGTGGAATTGGGGACTGCAGAAGCAGCATTAAGAATAAAATAGAAGAGGATGCAAACAAGTCTGTTAATACAGAAGTTACAGGACTTGGTATCCATTTGGTAAGATAAGAAGGAGAGGAAAGGCTCAGGGAGCATTACGGTTTTGAGTTTAGGAGACAGGAAATAACCTTTAAGACAAGGACTAGTAGGCTGTTAATTATTATCATGTTAGAACACACCTGAAACTAATATGAAATAATATTGAATGTCAACTGCAGTTGAAAAATAAATATAAATAATAATATATCACATTACTACATTTATTAATAACCATGCATACTTAAATGGGAAAAGCAGTAAATGTGAAGTGAGCAGAAAATGTCTCACCTTCTCTCATCCTTCCAATTCACTCCAGAGAACATCGCCAGGTAAAATGACTGTGATGGTAGGAGACTTCATCATGGCTTCCTTTTCCACCTAATTGAGTCAAAAGACTTCTATTAAAAAAATGTTCTTCAAATCTTAGACTGGAGTTCTGAGCCACAGCACGCATGAGTAAACACATCATTTCGATAAACATGTCACCTCTATAAGCCTGTCTGTCAAACACATTTGGGATTTTTCAGATCAATATGCATTAAGACAAGGGCTATAATTGCAGCATTAATCTTTTCCTTCCTGGTCTCTTCCCTCCTCATCACTGTTTCTGATCTGCCCCCAAATCACCACATGCCTTCCAATCAATTGAATTTAAATAGTAAAGGTATTGGGAGGTGCAAATAATATGAGGAGACTTGGAAATTACTGGTATTTTGTAGCTTATAAAATCTTCATGAAACACTGTCTAGAACAACATTGTTCAATATAATAGTCGCTAGTCATATGTGGCTATTTAGCAGTTGACATATACTATTAAAATTAATTTTACCTATTTCTTTATTTTCTTAATATGGTTATGAGAAAATGTAAAATAACATACGTGGTTTATATCTGTGGCTCACACTTCATATCTATTAGATGGTGCTCATCTAGAAGTAAGGCTGATTCAGAGTTGAGGCTTAATTATTATGGCATGGAGCTTCCATGTGCCAAAATCCTCTAAAATTCCATTATCCAAATGATCTCTGTCTTCTGTTTTCTTATTTATTTAACTCCCACACCCTAGAGTCCAAGACTACAACAAGGAAATGGGTATTAAAATCACACATATTGATATACAGAAAGAAAGAATTATCTCCATTCAAAAGAAAGATAAGTTCTATTTGGTCATGCTGGGTTTGAGGTAGTACATTCAGGGAGAAGTTTAAAAAAAAAAAAAGGAATTGGAGACATGGAATTGAAGCTCAGAAGGAAAGATAGAGTCTGAAATGTCAAATGAGGTGAACTGAAGGCAAACCAGTGAAGGACTGGGCCGGGACTTGTGTTTAAATGTCCACATCTCCCAATACTTGAAGTCTGGGCATAAATAAATTCATTTTCAATCTCTGAGACGAAGTTTCTCGATGAAAAAGTAGGAATAATAATCTCTACACTCAGTAAACATTACCGAATCCCTATCATGTGTCAAACGCAATGATAAGGCCCATTTCTGACTTTCAGGAGATTTTGATCTAGTCAGGGCAGCAACAGAGAAATGGGCAATAAATAATGAGACCATGTCAGAGTTGTCACAGCCTGGGTAAGTACTGGGGAGTGAATTCAGACTTGAGGAGTCCAACCTCTTCACCCTGATTATTTATATTAGATTTCTATTCAGATATTCAGCACAGCTATCCCTCTCCTGGAAAACCTTTACAGTTGCCTCTCCACACATCAGGTATTCACCTTTCACCCTCTGTGAAAACCTCTACTAGCATCTATTAATAGATCTATATAGAGTCATTATCGTTTTTTCCCCCTCTATCTCCATTAGACATGAAATCCTTGAAGGAAGGATGTGCGTTTTCTACCTCTGCATCTTTAGAACACTCTAAGTTACCAAATAAATATTTTTCTCTTGCTCCTTTGTTCCCCTCTTTTTAATTAAAAGTAAGAGTTAAAGCCCTAAGAGCAGATAGGGCTGAAAGAGAAGATAAAGAAACCAAAATGTCAAGGGTTCAGCACTATTCTTTGGGAAAATCTCCATTTTAGGAGAAGAGAGTTCTATGTCATAGAACATAAGAGAATTTCTCAAGAAGTAGGCAAACAACATTATTCAATGCTGCAGAGATTATCAGTAAGAATGAGATTACAGAACGACTCACTGTTGAATTTGGCAATTATATTACATTTGTTACGTGAATTTAAATCAAAATATTATAAAATAATTTTCCCATTGACTTCTCCAGTTTTAGCAATAATAAATTGCTGTTTTGGTTGTTTTTTTATTGTTTTTAATTTTCTTTTTTATTTATTTTTATTTATTTATTTATTTGGTGAGCATGGCAAAGATCTGAGGAAAGGATGAGATTTTTTTGCCCAATGAAAATAAAATGTTTGAAGTCTGGAAGATGCCTACAGTGAACACAGTGTGAACTCCCAGCAGCAAAGAAGTCGAGTGCATCTTGTTAGCTTGAGCCATGGCGTGACTCTGAGCACTGTTAAGAAAACAGCTTTGATTCCTTCTTTCAGATATTTCTAGCAGGTGGCTGAAGCAAAGATTCAAGCATATGAGATCCTTGATGCACCATCCTCTCTCTTCCTCATAGACACCATTCTGACCCAAGGATCCTCACCCATGAAGTGCTATGGTGGAAAACGAGGCCTGACCTCACAGCATCCTGGTTGTGAGTTCTGGCTTTGTTACTGTCTAACCAAGAGCAAGTCATTTCTGAGGGTCTCCATTTTCTGATCTGTAAAACATGGCTTCCTGCTGGATTATAAACTCCTTGAGAGGAAGTACCAAGTTTCATCTATTTTTATCCTCATGCCTTAGTATATCTTACATCAAGTAGATATTGAATAAGAAGAATTTAAAAATAAGTTGAGACTCTTGGTTACAATGTTTAATATCTGAAGTTCTGATATTTACTTAAAATTTTAAAATGCTTTTGGACCTCAAATTATAGTCAGATATATATTTTTAATGCTATTAATAAACTATGGCCCAGGAGCCAAATGCAGCCCTCTTCCTGATTTTTATAAAGTTTTACTAAAACACAGTCACACCCATTCATTTACATGTAATCTATAACCTCTTTGAAGCTACAAAAGCAATACTAAGTAGTTGCAATAGAGACTATCTAGCCTGCAAACCCTTAAATATTTACTACCTGTCCCTTATGGAAAAGTTTTCCAACCCCTTAAATAGACTATTGTTGACTTTGAATCCCAAGAAACCTGTTGGATAAGGTCCAGGTGGGACCCTGAAGGTAGTGAAAACCCATAAGCATTCTTCCTTTCGAGAATACCAAGTTTACCTTTCAGTAGAATGAACTGTAGTGGTCAGTAAACATAACTTTACTTAAGGATTTCCTTTATCCAGAGGGTCTGCATGCTCAAGGAAGCTTCCAGAATGGAAATTTGAGAATTGAAAACCAACCCTTGTTCTCAAGCACTGGCAATTCAGTAATGTCCGAAAAATAGGCCACACAGCACACATGGCGAAAAGTATTTTTCCCTGGTTAATTTCTCTTCATGTTCAAGAGCAAACTGCAGCCTCAGCAGCTCTAGGAAGCACTACTAGAAACACACCTGGCATATTTAAATGCTACATTTTCACGACTGGCTCTCCTGAAGACTACGAGGTCCTCAAGGAATTATCGTTCTCTTCCCAGCACGTGTCACAGTTCTTGGCACGACATCTGATAGGTACCCAATACATGCTTTTGAACCAAACTGTAATGAACATATGGGGCTCAGGTTGGACAAAAACATCTGTCTTGCGCTGAGTTGTTGCATTGATACCAACTGGACTACAGTTTTTCTTTCCAAAATCAGGGAATAAATACTAACGTTCCCAGCTTTTTTCTCCCCACTATTCCTTACCACAATCCAATCTAATAGCAATAATAATAAAACCATACAAAGATCCAATATTTGCTGAGCATCTACTCTGTGCAAGGCAAACCAAAGCAGACATACCTCCTTTTTGCTCTCATATTATAACTCGTTTTCCTCCCAATTCCCTTGAGGTCAATTAAGATCTCCCTTTATGCTGAGAGCATGCAAGCTGACACTACTGATATGGCCAGATGAATGTGTAGGCTGAGTATAGTAAGGAAAGAAGGCAACCGGGGTCCACATCATGCAGTCCTCACCCACAGAATCGGAGTAAAACAGCAGTTGCCTTAAGTTGGCTGGGTAAAACATGCACCAATTAATGATGGCCCAACTGGTTCAGACAAAAGTTTCTAATTAATGAATCATTAAGGCACGCACTTTAGGAGCATGAAAAAATCATGAGCCATGTAGCATGCCCAGAAGCAATCTCCCAGTTCTGTGGCTGTGCTTAAATGCAGTGCTAATTTCTGAGGGCCTGCCATTTGAAATAGCACTGAGATGAATCATGATGGATTTATGAATGTGATTCTGCATCACCCATTACACAAGCTCTCCCCTGGGGAAGTGAGCCATCTTGAGAGCAACTCCTAATAAGCAGAAATTAAGTGTTACTGTCTCTTGCCACTAGGAGAGAAAAAAAAAAAAAATGCGTGTCTCGGGGGAGAGAAGGAGGATGGATAATTTGGTTGTACTACTGAGAAAGGAGAGAGACATGCATCTATTTAAAGGCTTTGTGGCCTGGGGGACCACATTCCCTGAGCTCAAAGCCAGGAGCCCTCTTACACAATAAATAATTCAGAAACCCCACAGCAGCGCTTGGTGAGGAGGCCTGCTTCCTGCAAGCTCCCCCCTCGAATTATCTTGGAAAAGTGATGGATGACCCTGTAGCTCAGACAGAATTCCTGCTTTCCACCTCAGGATTCTGACCAAGGCCCTCAGCTAGTGTACGTCAGGAGGAAACCAACACAATACTGTTATTGTTTGTGTTATTTATAGCTTATTGTTTTTTAAAAATGGAAGTAACTGGACTGCTTATGGCAAACGTAAGATCTTGTGCATGAACTTGGCAGACACTTTTACTGGAGCAGATTTAAAAAACAAATTCAATATTCTCTACACTGTTCAAGGGAAATGACAAACCTGCAATTTCTGCTTTTTGATATTCTGTGTTCCCTTGTGTGTCTCTCCAGTGTCCTCTCACATTCCCTAAAAGTAATTTTGATGGAAGGCCAACTGGCTTTCATTTTCCAACAAACCCCTAATTTTCATGTGCAAAACCCAAGGAAGCAAAAGCTCAAACATCTCCTGTTTGATTGATCTCTGATTTTAGCCTGATTTCTGTAATGCTAAGATACGTATGCAAAAGATTAATGAGACATGGTCAATACATAATGTACAAAATATAACAATGTGTAAACTATAAAATGTCATCAAATGCTACTTTATGTTTTAGAAAAAGACAGCCATACCCCAAGTCAACCAAAGCTACATTTTTTTGAGTATTTTGTGTTTCTTTCTCAGATCTCAGGACCCTCAAAAGTCTTATTATTCAGGATGTCTTTAATGAATACAGAACATTGGTAAGGGTGTTGACAAAGATGGACAGACTGGGATTTCTCCAAGAACTTAAAGTCAGTACCAACATTTGTATTTTTGTGTGAAGGGTAATTTCTGCAACCTTTTAAAACTACCCAAGGTCACTGAGACAGACAGTTGAATATCAAGATGCAATGACATTATTTGCTGTAGAATGGAAGTGAGATCAAATTCCTTTGGGCCTTGAAAATATATGCCCCACCTGAAATGACTCTATAAATCTGCCAAGTAGACAGCAGGTGTTCTCACCCCTGCCCTGACACTTCCATACAACACCTTAAAAAGGAAAATCAGGAAATACCCTTTTACACTTATATTGACTGGTACCAAATGCTTATTTGCCTCTAGGGGGCATTTCTAAAGACTTCAAAGAAAGTATTTCAGTTCTAATGGCAGTCAAACCAGATGGCTCAGGAATAAGAATGAAAAAGAAATAGTAACAGAAAAGAAAGAAAAAAAAAGAGTGACTTTAATCAAGGCAAATTTTATTGCAATGAACAGAAAAATGTCAAACTGGTTTCTGAATTGAATTGGGCTACGACAAAGACTAATTTATGTAAATTTTTTTCTAGCTAATTTTCCTGGTTAGACAGTCTCTGACCTTAGACCTAGAACATATGCCATAAGAATAAAACAAGTATCATTAGAATGACACTCTCAACATCGAGGGTTAGTCTCATGAATGTCACATTAATTCACAGAAGAGTATGGGAAAGACAACCTTGATTGAGATGAGCACCTCGCATTTTTAAGGTCAGCATTCATTTGGTAAAGAAGAAAGATGTTGCCATGAGGCAGGATAGGTAGACCAGGAAATTGACAAGCCCTTCCAGAGGAAACCATGAGGAGCCTCACTGGTTACACAAATAACAAGTAACTGGATTCAGCAACTACAGCTGGAAAAAAACAAGAACCAGTTTCATCCAACAAGGCTAATCCCTATGACCAGGGACGTGACCTTTAGCTAATTTTAATGTCATTATAATCTCATTTGTATTGCAGTTACTACCACTCCCATCATGCATTTGATGCCAGGACAGTTCCAGAGAAATCAAATAAGGAAGAAAAAGTCAGAAATGGAGAGTCTCACCCAGGGGGAGGAGATGAATGGACCACATCAATGGGACGTCATCAATTTTCGCCCAGGGAGGGATAAAAACCCCTGATGGTGACTTCCTCAGCGCAACTCATTCTCTGAGTCCACCCAGACTTTCAAGCGCGTACTTTCATTTTCAATAAATCACTTTTGCTTTCCTCCTGCTTGCTCTTGAATTCTTTCTTGTGCAGAGACAAGAACCCAGTCACCACTGCTCCAAGTTGAGTCCCCTCTTGGATATCCCATGAGCCCTTGGCGACAGCAATGCTCAGAAATTATTGCATATCAAAGGAAATTCTTCTGAATGAGCTCTTCAAAATCCTGGTATCAGTATTATGATTTAGTGCTACACCAGCTTCATTATCTTCCAGGTTCTATTGCCCAATCTATTGTTCCATTGCATCCTCAGTCACTGTTACTATCTCACTTTGTTCTTCAATGTACTTCATATTTGCACAGTACCTTTTATCACCCACCACATTGTAAACATCAATAAACTAAGCCACCCAATATCCCTGTATGAGTTGAGGAATCCTGTTATCCTCATGTTGAAGCTCAAAAAAGCAGGTCATTGAGGTAAAGTGACTTGTCTAGCCAGCCAGGAGCAGAGGCAGAAATGGCCTCTCATTTTATGATGCATAGTTATCTTCTTGAACTGACAAACATGACCATTTCTAACCTCTAATCTTCTAAATGTGACTGCACATTTTGTGGAGAGAGGGCATCAATACTGAGGTCCATTTGAGGAACCAGTCACATTTGTACAGTATGCATTCACTTCTGCTTCCACTACAAAAACACATTGATTTTTGTTGAAAACCTTTGAGGGCTTCTTCCAACTGTATCACTCTTGGCTCTTGTATCTCAATGGGCAACATGACCCTGAAAAGTGGATTAGTGAGGACAAAACTGATTTTACTTGAACCTGTTAACAGGTCAAAAATAAATGAGTTTTTACAAAGAAAAAGTCAATGAAATTGAAAGTCATCTCTGCTGACAATAAAAACTAGTATTCATTGCGCACTTGAGCTGGTGCCTATGTGCATTTTCTCATTTAAGGCTGACCACTCTCTCAGGGAGGACTACTTTTTTCCCACGTGAGAGATGAGAAAATTAAAGCACATAGAAAGGTTAAGGTGAATTGCACAAGGTCAGACAGCTAGTAAGCAATGGAATCTGGACTCGAATCAGGCTTTCCATCTCCAGAGTTCATGTTCTTAACTATTTTGCTATAAGTATCTCATTGTCTGGGTGTGATGCCGCTTACTTTTTGCTCCACATTAGACACTGCACATTATCTCTGATTGCACAGTGAGGGTGAGTGAGCATTGTGCCTGCATTACATATCCCACCAGGAACGCTAAGGAACGAAAGAGTAATGTGCACCCTTTCTCTTCAATAACTACATGCCTGTTGGTAGATGAGGAACTATTATTAAAAAAATAACAATAATAATACTCCCATATGGTAATTTTGAGGGGAGTAACAGGCCTTTTTCTCCCCAATTTCCCAAGTGTATTAGATATGCAGTGGGCACTTTTTTCAATTTGATTGGGTTTGATGATTTTTCCCCTTATTCTCTCTGAATGCCCCTTTGGATGATCTTGAAATTCTGAGTGTTTCCCCTCCACCTTCATTTTAACGATATTTGCAAATAAGAGGACTCATGCCTATTCTCTCCATGTTAGAATTTCTATGTCTCTTGGGATCACTCGTGCATCTGCCTGGACAGCTGTGGTGGCTACAAAGGCCAGTCACAGAAAGGACATCCCACCTGAGGATGAATAGCTGAGACCAGTGGGATTCACATAATTGACTGACAGCCTACTTCTTCCCTTTCTACTCCCCTATTCCAATGACCAAAGCAACCACTTCTGTAGAGTATTTATATGGAGTTTGACACTGTGGACAAAAAATGGACCACACACTAAACCTGACAAACTCAACGGAGGCCTACATGGCAGGCCCTCCAAATCCAGAGACCAAAGTAACCACACAGGGTGATCTGTATGTAAAAATTCCTAACTAAAAGCAGGTGATAGTGGGTAGTCACTTCCTAGGCCTGTAGCTTCCTTGACAAAGGTCAAACTCCAACTTTGAAATTGTCAATTGTTTTGTGCATCTAAGATAACATACCTTTGAACTGTCAGAGTAATTTTTCCCAGACTCCACGAAGGAATAACCACTGGCACCAGAGCACAAGACCACATTGTTATCTTGTTACCCATATACCATCTCTATGTGCTGCACATGTTAACTATCCTGCACCCACTAATGTAAAGTGTATATGTTTCTCCGTTTTCCTTTTTATCCAGTCCTAGATATTTCCCCACTTTGCTTTCTCCCTCCTCCTTAATCTACCATCAATTAATTTCATGTAACCCTCCTTACATGTCCTTTGATTCTAATGTATAAAATCAGCTACAAAACTGCCATTCTTCAGAGCATTTTCACAATCCTTTGAGATTTTGCTTCTTGGCAACTATCATCAGTTTGTCTCAAATAAACTCTTGTAAGACTTTTTCTTGGGCTAGACGTGCCTTCATCAACAACACTATGCTCACAGCATTACATGCAGTATCTCATTTATTCCTCCTCCAAACTCTGTAACATGGGACTACTATTGTCATTTAAGTAGAAGAAAAATGAGCTACAGATGCATTGAATAACTTTCTGTGAAGGAGGAATAAATGTTCCTCTACCTTGAAGATTCTTCTGGCTGGTCTAATAATCAAATCGACTTGAGAGAGATTAGCAAGAGAAAATAACCAAATTTAATTTTCCCAGACATATTTCCTTTCATATGTCTGGGAACCCTGCATACATGAGAGTCAGGGATCCCATATGCATGAGAGTTTCAGAGATAAAAAGGGAACATGGATGTATGATATCCTGAGCTAGGGATGAAGTAAGGTGCCGTGGAGGTTTCAAAAGGTCATTGCAGATGATAGGAAAAGCAAACCATGAGTAAAGAGAAGTTTGCCTTACCCTACAGATACATCAGAAGTTATCTCTGATAACCTCTTATGGACAAGGCCTCTAATTCAAATTTTTCTAATTCAAATTCTTCTAGGTAACTAAGGAAGGAAAGGCAGAAGTTTCTCTTGAGCCCGTAGCTAAAGTTGCCTTTTGCTCAAAACAATGTGCATACTACAGAGGAACATTTTGGGGTGGCTCATTCTGGACCCCCACAGTTCCATCCTCTGAAACTTCCCTGGAAGTCTCACATGTCAGGAGTTGTGTTGGTAGATTGTTCTATATGTCATTATATTAGTCTCAGTTTTAAGAAAAGTTCAGTTCAGTTAAACATTTGTGTCTCATTTCAGGAGACATTGATGAAGGTGGGCTTTTAAAGTTAAGCCGATGGTGTAAGTAACAAGGTATTTAATTAGAGGCATCTGTATGGAAATGAAAGAAAAACAAAAGGTAACTGTTGGAGCAGCCGATACTCTCAGTTTCTTAATTCTGAAGGCAGACCATCAAGAAGATTTCTAGATCTATCTCGAATCATCTTCAGATGGAATGAAAGAAGGCAGTGACAGTCTGATTGATTCTCTTTGTCTGCAGTTTGAATGTCTCTGGTAATCTTTCTGCCACAGGCTGAAGACTGTCCATATATGAGCTAATGTGATTTCTCTGAAATCTGTATCAATTCGTCCCACTTTAGCTTGCATGACCTTGGAAAACAGGCAGTTTCAGTTCTCAATGATAACAAGGAAATGCAAATGTTAGTTTGAAGGTTGCCGCCAAATATTTAAGAAAGCTAGAAAAAGTCAGGCTGCAGTCCGTTTATAGGTAGAAAATTTTAAAACTCAAAGGATAATGAACAGCACTAAAATCCAATAGCCACAAAGGTATGTTATAGTTTCTATTGAAACATAATTTTCTCTCTAAAATCACTCCCACTTTTACCAAAGATAGTCAAATTAAGACTAATTTTTTTAAATTAAATTTATTGGGGTGACGTTGGTTAGTAATATTATATAGGATTCAAGTGCACAATTCTGTAATACATCATCTATATATCACATGGTGTGTTCACCACCCAGAGTCAATTCTCCTTCCATCACATATATTTGAACCCTTAACCCTCTTATATAGGTAACCACTGAACTATTACCCGCATCTATGAGTTTTTGTTTCATTATTTGTTTGTCTTGTTCCTTTGTTGCTTTCAGTTTTATATCCACATATAACTGAAGTCATACGGTTCTTGACTTTGCCTGACTTATTTCACTTACCATAATAATCTCAAGATCAATCCATGTTGTTGCAAGTGGTACTAGCTCATCATCTCTTATGGTTGAGCAGTATTCCGTTGTGTATACGTACCACATCTCCTTTATCCAATCATCTATCAAAGGACATTTGGGTTGTTTCCATGTCTTGGCCACCATGAATAATGCTGCAATGAACACAGGGGTACGTATATCTTTATGGGTAAATATTTTCAGATTTTTTGGGTAGATACCCAGGAGAGGGATTGCTGGGTCATATGGTAATTCTATTCTTAAGACTAATTTATTTGCAAAATAAATCTAATTCCAATAAACCTGGCCTAATTATTTGTATAAGCCCAGCAAGAATAGTAACTGACTACATAGCTCTTTTAAACCTGCTTTGCTGGAATTTGTCATAGGGAATCTTCAAATTGAATTTAAAAAGGCTTCTCAAGGCCAGAAAAAGCCAACCCACATACTTGGTGTCAGATTTCGCCTGCAGTACTTATAGATTTGGGGTTAATTCTTCTCTTCTTGAGGTCCCCAGCGTATCCAGAGGTTCTTTCTTTGCATCTCCCAATAAGCAACCTTTGTTTTTACCTGGAAAGACTACTGTGAACCAAGTAAGCAAGGTGCCAGGCTTTTCCCAAGGGGCTTTTATTGGCTTCTAAAGTCAGTCTTAATTCCTTAAAGTTTTCTGGTCCTATCTGAGCTTATGCATGTCGCTCTCAAACATGATATTCTAGTCAAAGCCTTTTAATGGAACTAGTTTCTAATTGTGTCCTGTTATAAGAGAACCGATTCTTATTGAATTTATGCAAACAAACATATTGCCATGAAAATAAAAATGCTCCCTCATTGAAAGTTTCCAGTCTGGAGGGATCAATTAGAGAGGAAAAAAGAAAAAAAAAAAGTTTCAATATGGCTTACAAAGGTGCAATTTACCAAATTGTTTTAAATCACAGGTAGTTTAAGAGAAAGAAAAAAATTATCTATATCGAGAAAACAAAGATTTAAAAAAAACAGCAATATTTCAAATAAAAAGTCATAAAACTGTAACCCTTCTCATCATTTTATTCAGTCCTATGTAATTAAACTTGTGCTGCTTGAATCCAATTTCACTGCTAGTTCTCTCGACCTTGCCAATAATTCCAAGAAGTTTGCAAGTCTGTCCGTCAAGATTCATATGATTTGCTCAGTGAAGTGGGTGCCACGATCATCAGAGATTGTGGAATGTATACTCCAGGTGGGCAACGCATTTTCTAACAGTTCCTTTGCCACTTTGAGGATATCAGCCTTGTGGCAGGGGAAAGCTTCACCTCATCCCGAAAGCATACATACTACCAAAAGGAAATATTGATAACTCAAACTAGATGGCAGTTGAATGAAGTCCAGCCTAAATGTACTGTGGAGAATGAAGGAATGCAAAAAGTGAAAAAAATGCCAGGGAGCCAGAAAGAACCAAGCGGCCATCTTGGTTTCCCATAGTCCCAACTGCATTCATTTAATTTACAGTCATTGTTATCCATCTTAATTTCTCTGATTCAGAAACAGACTATTGCTACATTACAAGACCATCAATCAGGATAGCAAAACCTGGCAATGAGGGGTCATTTTTGCAAAAACAGAATGGACTTCATCCACATGTGCCATACAAACTGATACTCAGGTTCAGTCATTTTAAAACTGCGTCCCTCAGTTTTGATGACAGACATCTATGTCAGGTCATCTCAGATTTCCAGCAATTTAACATATATTTCTGGAATATTCATAACATATACCTATAAAAATGCAACACAAAGAAGGCTCAATGTTATTTTTTTATTTATTTACTTATTTTATATTGGGGAAGAGGAACAGGACTTTATTGGGGAACAGTGTGTACTTCCAGGACTTTTTTCCAAGTCAAGTTGTTGTTCTTTCAGTCTTAGTTGTGGAGGGCACAGCTCAGCTCGAGTCCAGTTGTGGTTGCTAGTTACAGGGGGCACAGCCCACCATCCCTTGCAGGACTGGAGGAGTTGAACCGACAACCTTGTGGTTGAGAGCCCACTGGCCCATGTGGGAATCGAACCTGCAGTCTTCGGAGTTAGGAGCATGGAGCTCCAACTGCCTGAAGCACCAGGCAGGCCCCTCAATGTTATTTTTCATTTGACAATGTTTCCCATGTAATTTCAATACACCAAAATAAGCCTAATTAATTTAATGTTTCTATTTTATAAGGAGAGAAAACTAATCTTTTGCAGTGTTTCAGAGGCCCTTTTGGAACACTCCAAAGTTATTCTCAAGTAAGGACTCTATAATTTAAGTTTTGGAAACTTTGTCAAAATATATCAAGAGAACTTTTGATATGTTGGACATTTGACTAAACAAGATCTTAACTAATTATGAAGCAATACTTAATTATCTATTTAACTAATGTGCCAATAGACGATTTCAAATGCAAATACAGAAGTTTGCATAACTGTTAGCAAAACTTAGTTCTTACTATCGTGGAGATTCAGTTTTCTTAAGTAATCAAGGACCTGATTAAGACAACATAAAACACAGAAAATTATTTTTATAAAACACAGTATCTTTGCTTTCTAGGTAGAAAACTTTTTCACAGTATTAGTAGCGGATCAATAGTCTCTTAGCAGAGAGAGAGAAAACAAAACTCTAATCTTGCATCAGCTTACTTTTGATATTTAAATTCACTTCCTTAATTAAAAGTGTCTTATTCAGCTTGACCACATGTAAAATTTCCTTTCTCGTGATTCCTTTTCCATAAACTTTCTATAACTTTCTGTGTTTCTTTTAGTCCACACTCTTGTTCTCTCACGGGTTCAGAAATAATCAGGACAAAATTACTTCACTTCCTTAATAATAACTCATCTCCATATCTCATACATATTTTTTAGCCAAAACATAAGAGGCAACTAAGAATAACATTAATGTATGTAGAGCCATTAATTATTTACATGTTTATCTTCCTACCTAAACTGTGAATTCTTTAGGAATCAAACTATGTCCCACTCATCTTTGAACTTCTAATGTTTAGCATATTTCCTAAATGGAAATAATCAAATTTTTCTTTATTGTTGTTTTCCTTATTATTTTTAATTTCTGTAACTTTTAATTACACATTAGAATTCTTAATCTTAAAAAAAACCTTACTTAGCAAAAACAAAGATAAGCAATTGTGAACTGTGACACCAATATTCTTTAGACTGATACATTGATGAACACATACCATAATTTCTAGAAATACATATTTCTTCATATATACCACAATTTTTTTTTAAATGTGGCTCAAGACATCTTTACTAATAGACCCAAATATCTTTCTCTACAAGAAGCAAAAAAATAGATAAACCTATGGTCAGTAGTTAATGTTTCACTATTTTATCTTCTTTGGAAATGGTCTAGACATTCCATGACACACACACAAAAAAAGAGATGGGAGCTGATTAAAATCTATCTAAGAGTTGAGGGTTCAGCTGATTAGCAATGAAAGAGATGGCCCTTAAAACCTCAGGGGAGTTTGAGTTCATCCTTGATTCTCTTTCCTCCTGAATAGCCCAGTAAACTGCCTGGGAGATGGAGAAAGCTGTCCTGCAAAACAAAGGCACAAGACTTGCTTCTTTTCTCTGTCAGATGGAAGAAAATGAACTCCAGGAATTCTTTATAGTCAAACTATTAAAATCGTTTTCTTTCCTTTTTGCCTTTTTTTCAATTCTTTAACCTCAATCTCTAAGAGCAATCAAGCAATAATACTTCTCCCTAGGTGGGCAGGAAACACCAAAGTAGCTCACCTTATTTTTCCCTCTTCTAAAGGCAGCCTCCAGAACAATGGCTTCAAAGAAAACCAGCTTGCATTTATTTGCCAAGAAAAGGATCTCAGGACTGGGTTATGTTTTCAGCTTTGGTGTTGACCCCAAAATGTAAGGAATTCTTCACGGTCTATGAAAGAGGGTTCAGAGTCAAAGGAGGCAAGAGATGTATGAGCAGCTTTAATTCCTTTCTAAAGACAGTACCTACTGCTAGATCTATGCAGTTTAGAAGGGAATTACCTGGGGCAAAAAAAAAAAAAAAAAGAAATGAGATCAAGGGATAGGAGAAATAGATGTGGGGGAAGGTAGGACCAAAAGAAAACAGAAATGTGAAGAGGAGACTAGAGAGAAAAAAGAGATTCATGGAAATCATTTCAGAAGAGTAATACATATGGAAAAGGCAAGAGGAAGAAAAAAGAGAAATAATGTATCTTCCACAGCATGTCACTTGTGTCAGTGACTTATTCAGCCAATTAGCCAAAAAAGACCACCATTCAGGAAATATGCTAAACATTAGAAGTTCAAAGATGAGTGGGACATAGTTTGAACCCTAAAGAATTCACGGTTTAGGTAGGAAGATAAACATGTAAATAATTAATGGCTATACATACATTAATGTTATTCTTAGTTGCCTCTATTTCTTTCTGTTCGTTAAATGCAGGAACCTTGATGCCATAAAGAGGCTTTTGCACTTGCTTGTCCTTGTGTTTGAAATGCTCTCCGCACTTATCTTTACATGGCTGGCTACTGCCTGTTATTCAAGTCTCAACTCCAACCAGTCTAGCTGAAGCAGCCAACCCAGGCCTTTCTACACTAATCCATGGTATCTTCTCCAAAAGTCATTTTTTACATCAGAAATTATCTTAATTTTTCCCTCCACAGGTTTCAGGTTTATCATCCTCTACTAGGACAGAAGGTCCTTAAGGAAAAGGGTTCAGCGATAGGTCATTGATGAACTTATAAATATTATTTGATTATCTGACTATCAGATTGACATATTAGAAGAATGGTATAAGCATAAGATTCTGCAGTCCCACAGGGGAAGATGCAAAAAACTCCACTTACGAAGATATTAAGGAAGTCTTCAGAAGAAGTGATTTTATTTGTATTGAATATTTAAGATTGAATAGGTGTTCAACAAGTAGGCAAGAGAAGCATAGCATTCCAGCCCAAAAGTACATGTAACAAGTCATAAAAGAGCCATACTCCTTCTGAGAATTGCAATTCATGTAGTGTGTCTGGAGTACAGACAATGCTGGAAGTATGTAACAGCTACGGCAGAGTAGTTAAAAGCATGAGAGGTATAAATGTCTAACTAGTACATTGTTTTGTACACCTGAAACTAATAATTTTTTTTTTTAAAAGCATGGAGTTGGAAGCTAGACTTTCTGAAAGTAAATCCTGGTTCATCTACTAGTAATGGCGTACGTAGGTGATGTTAGGCAAGTTATCAGTCTTCTCTTTGTCTCAGTTCCTTTATCTGTAAAATGGGGGTCTGTTTAATTTATGTCATGTCTGCCTCATAGGATCTGGGGAAAGATTAATGTTCCAAAGCCCAAATTCATGTGTCCAATGCTTCAAAAGATCAAAACTCAAAACGTCATGGTTTGGGATAAGAAGAATTTTATTGATCAAGAAGAGTCAACCAAGAATCTGGGAGACCTAATGATGCCTCAAATCCATCTTGCTCACTGGACTAGATTAAGGGTTTTTAAGGGACTGGAGGAAGAGGTATGCATATGTGCTGCTGGGGCAAGTTTTAATAGGAGGACCTTGGAACTTGGCCATTTGTGGAAAAAGGTGTCAACCCTGAATCTTCGCAGACAATGGACTCTTAGCTTCTGAAAGGATTCCAGTATTCAAATTCCAGTTATGTCCTGGTCCTTTGGTTCCATTGGGGGTAGGTGTGTGTGGGGGGGGGGAGGAAACTTCAGTTCCAGATACAGCTGTAGGTTAAAGTTCTTTCTTCTGCAAATGCTTTAGCTGCGTGACTTGCAGTTTTGGTCTGTTGTCTCTGAAAAGGAACTCAGCAATTTGTTAAATGGGATAGGAGCATTTTGAGCTGGTTCTGTGGTTAATTAAGTCATTTAATATATGTAAAATATTTAAAAGAGAGTAAGTGTTCAAAAATGTACATATTATTATTGGCAGTGGTGATGGGGAAAAGTAATGATAACACTATATAACAGCCTTATTTCATTCTAAACACTTTATGCAGATTAACAAATTCAATCCATATATACCTACCAGAAGGTACTATTATCACCATCCTACAGGTAAGGAAACTGATCGTAATGCAGGGACTCAGCTCCCGCTCCCGGCAGATGAACACAGGATATGGTGAGGCCGAAAAGGAACAACACAGCCATGGATACGGGGTTCGCACCACTATATTCTTGATGGCGGCTGGTCAAGACACAAGGAAACATTCGCCAGTACTCCAACAAGGGGTCTTCCTGCACCAGTCTTGCAAGGCGGCCAGGCGAGACACAGGAAATAGGATCCACAGGATCCACACCACCCGCAATCCATCCTTGCTAACTGCCATCTGCGCTTGCTAGCGTAGCCATGGCAGTTATATACAAAACAATAGTGGCTAATGGCCAACTGGTTACAGCTGATGGCCAACAGGTTATAGATGATGGCCAACTGGTTACAGTTGATGGTCATCTAATAATCGAACCAGCACCTTTCAACATGAGGCCGAGAGCCTGGACACAGCTCTCTGGGACTCCGTCCGTACACTGACAGACAGAGAGGTCAATAATTTGTCCAATGTGACACAGCATTTAGTAATAAGGCAGGGATCTAAATCTAGGAGGTTAGGCTTTCAGATCTTGCCTTTCCCCATTACATTTTGCCACCTCTTTGAATATTTAATTCATAGGGATCCTATGAGGAAAAATGAAATAAAGTATATAAGCAGCTCATCACAGGACCTGGCATGGTATATGTACATATACATATACATACACACTGGGGGTGCCAAAAATATGTATACAAGTGGCTATTTTGGTCAGTGTTGCTCAAGCAGTAAGTAGTTCACTGTAACCAGAAGTATCTGCACGCTGATGGTAACCACTTTGAGCACCTGACTTGTATTCATCTTTTGTTATCAGTATATATAACAATTTTAATATAGGTTGTTCCTTTCTTAAAATATGTATACAGTATTTTGACACCCCTTGTGTGTGTGTGTGTGTGTGTGTGTGTGTGTGTATACCTTGTTTCCCCAAAAATAAGACCTAGCTGGACAATCAGCTCTAATGCATCTTTTGGAGCAAAAATTAATATAAGACCTGGTCTTATTTCACTATAATATAAGACCAGGTATAATATAATATAATATAATATAATATAATATAATATAATATAATATAATATAATATAATATAATATAATATAATATAATATAATATAATATAATATAATATAGTATAATACCAGGTCTTATATTAATCTTTGCTCCAAAAGACGCATTAGAGCTGATTGTCTGGCTAGGTTTTATTTTCGGGGAAACACAGTATATATATGTGTGTGTGTGTATATATGTATATATATGTGTGTACATATATGTGTATATATGTGTAAATATATGTGTGTGTATATATATGTGTACATATACATGTGTACATATATATATACATATACATACACACACACAGAACAATAGAGCTATAATAAGTCAATGTTTAGAAAATACGGTTGTCTGTGGATTTACTGGAAAATACAAGAGGACCTGGAGAAGACAATTAGGGGGCATTTTAGCAATAATTGTCTGGTTGAATTACTGCTGAACAGACAGGTGAAAGGTGGAATAGCCATACTCACTGGTTTGACCTTGATTTCCGATGGGAGTACCAAAGGCTTCTGGTGCATCGATTTCTGCCCAGCTGTACTTCTTAACCAATTAATTTTGAAAAGATCTCAGTCAATTAATTATAAAGTAATGGGTTGTCACTTCCAGCTGCCAATTTATCTACATTGTAAATTGTACCTAATTAGTTAGCTTCTTCTATATCTTTCTTGGGAACATACTATTTGCCTATTTACATATGTTAATTTATGTACATAAGCTCTGGGAACAACAAATTATACATCATTCTGTAATAAATTGTGAAACTAGCTCTTTGTGGACATGTATCATAAAAAACACCAGAATGACAGAGAAAACACCTTTAACATAGCTAATGAAAATTAATAAATAACCAAGCAAGCAAATTTGACAAGAATTCCATAATGGAGCATGATAAGTACCTTTAAAATGCTAGCCAAAAACCTGGTAATTTGGTGCTATCAAGAGACTTTTTTTTAAATCTAATTGACTTTTATTTATTTATTCATTTACTTATTTTTATTAGTTTCAGGTGTACTATCAACAGACTCTTGACCTTGAGGAAGATGGAATAAAACCAAAAGTAAAGGTACAATTCCATTTATCCCGTGTAAAGGGTTGGGCAGACTTAACACGGATGTGAAGCGATGTATTTTCTTATACAAAGAAGCTATCATTTCCCTTTGTCCCATTCTTCCTTTCTTTCTGTCTCAGAACAAAAGGTGTCCCTTTTATTCAAGGCTAAAGCCTTCATCAAAGCTCTGAATCTCATTCTCTCCCACCTCTTCTGAGATTCTGCTGTATAAACAACTCCCTGTTTTCTTTTGTCAACTGCTGCCTCTCTTCGCCTCTTCTCAGCCTACAAACGTGTTCATATCTTTCTGTTACTGAGAACGGCTTCCCCAAGGCCTAGCACTACCACCACCACCACCACCACTGCAAACTACTTCCTTAGATTTACTTCACTCCCGGGTTAGTCTCAATTCTTGTGTCCACTTCTTTATCTCTGTAAAGCCTTTCTAGGAAGATAAGCTGCAATACTTGGTGTGAATGTAGCAGTTTGCTGATAATCCACATAAGCCCTTTGCACAGTAACTATCCCTTGAGAATTAGCTATTGTGGTTGTTGTCACTGTCCTTCTAAGCAATGATATATGATAGTGCCTCAGAGTGCAGGCTCCAAAATCAGACATTGCAGCTCAAATCCTTGCTCTACCTCCTTGTAACTATGGGACATAAGGCAGGCTACTTAATTTTTGAAACTTTGACTCCATAAATATAAAATGTAAATCATAGTTGCAACCACCTCATAAAGTTGATTTGAGAAACAAAGTAAATGGGTGAAGCATATAAGCGCTTAGTACTATGTCCAGAACATAGTAAGTACTCAACTATGCTTTTTAAATACCCAGTATAACACTGTAAGTGTATATTTTTTATTCATTCGTCTCTCTTCTGATAAGTACTATGAATTTCCTTTGGGAAATAATTTTCCCCAATGCTCAGTCCTTATCCTCTAGCCTACCATCAGGGGTGAAACATGTGACTCAGGTCTGGCCAGTCAAAGCACTGAATTCTCTTTCTGGGAATGTTACCCCGGGCCTGTTAGTTGGAGCACTGAATTTCCTTTCTGGGCACATGACTCAGGCCTCGCCAATCAGATCACTGAGTGGTCTCTCTGGGCATGTGACCCAGGCCTGACCAGTCAGAACTCTGAATTTCGTTCACTGGTCATGTGACCCAGCTTCGTCAATCAACATAATTCCACTACTTGGGTCCCCTTGTTCAGTTTACAAGAGGAACTTGACCAAGTTATTTCCATCAGAGGGTATTCCCAGATTTTTACCGGCATTATCAATAAGAGATACTGTCTCTTTCCCACACAATAGGATGTAATATGGACAGTTTCTGGAACCATCTTGCCATCCTGTGAATCTGGGAAGGAAGTTAACTCACAGAGGGGAGCAGAGCTAATAAATCTAACATTATTTGAGCCCCTAAATCCATCTATGACCCTTGCCAGTTCTGTCCATGTACTTTTCATTTATTTATCACTACATTTTTTTTCTGGGGTAAGCCACTTTGCATTTTCTGTCACTTGCAACTGACACTGATATAAATGCTTATCATGTTTTAGCATAAGTAGTTGTTGAGGGTACACTCCATTTTTACTTATTCTGAGGCCTTCGTAGGGCTCAGCATATGTTCAATAAACAGCTGTTGCACAGAGGTGAAAATACTCTGTTGATGGTGACAGCGAGGTACATTCTGTACCCATAATGTACCCCCTTTTTTTTTCATCTTGCTCACCCTTCAGGCAGGGCATAGACTGTAAGACTGCCCAGACTGATCCAAGAGCCAGCCTAAAATGGTAGGAATCACAAAAAAAGCCAAGTGAAAAAAAATGTTTCTTCACAAGTCTGTAACTTCCTTGGGGCCTGGAAAATTGTCTGCATTTGAGATGCCATCTCTTCTAGGTGTTATAAAAGGAAACAAATAGCTGGTTTAACAAAATACTTAATTAAGCAGACTAGATAACTAGGTCAATAAGAATTTCTAAACAAGATAATAACCTCCTGTGACAATGGAGAATTGCATGTTTCTGGTTTTAAAGTTACTCCTTTCGTGACTTTTTAAAAATTATCTTTCAGGACTGGTTATTTTCTTCAAAAGCAACATTTTCCGAAGTTTATAATGTGAACCCGTGGGGTGAAAAGAACAATGAAACACTTCAATTTTCAACCAACTTTTCAAATTTCATAGTTCTGGAAATTGAGAGACAATGTAAGGTAGTTCTGTCTAGCTAAGCTATGCCTAGCAATAATCTAATGATTTCATAATTGACAAAAATTATTTTTGTACCTTCTCCTGGACATAAGGATGAGACGGGAAGGAGGTGGGCAATTGGATACATAAAAAGAACAAAGGATTCAAATAGAATATGTGTTTAGTTGAATATGTGTTTAGTTGGGGGAGGTGAAAAAAGAGACATTAAACAATTCATGTGAATTATTTACGTGAATTGAAGGCACTCAAACCCAATGTAAAAAAAAAAAATGTTATTTTGATACAGATGGCAACAGATATAAATTCTGAGAAAAAACTCGATGCATGCCATCAAAAGCCCTGGAGGCATATTCCCATTCCTTCTGTTCCTTTGCAGCACAGGAACAAAACAAAGAGAACTGGAACCAGTTAGAAAATCGTGATAACCAGTATAACTAACGGACGTAGCGGGGGGGGGGGGGGGGGGGGGCCTTCCCCTGTTTGGCACATTTGCCAGGCCTGAAGGGTTTTCATTTGTGAAAGGGCTGGTGCCAAACAACCCCACTTGTCAAGGTGAGAAACGTTTTCTCCTCAAATTGGCATCTGCAGCTGCTAATCCTTCGAGTCTTTGCTAGTCAGGTCCCTTCTCTTTCTTGATAAGTTGACACCATTTAATTATTTTTGTAAATTTTGCCCTCCAGTAGCTTCACCATGCTGAGCTATAAAGGGAAAAACATATCTCTAATTTGAGGATTCATTAGGCAGCTGTTGTCACTTACGTGGTTCAGTAGCTGCCTGAAACTTGCTGGTTTGCTGGATTGGTGTGAGATACTCGAATATCCCAGCCAGACAGCTATTTATTTGTTTCACTCCGAGGTCAAGCCAGTAGGGAGCATAGACATCCAGCTAGAGATTATGTTGATACTTGCTTCCCTTTCTAGAGTGGTGTTCATTCATTCAACAAATATTGACTACGCTATGGGGGAGCTCTTATGATATAGCACAGTTGCCATTGCCGTGGAGAAAACTTTGCAGTGAAAAAAAATCGTTTTTTGTTTGTTTTTTTCCTAGCATAAGTGAAAAAGGCTAGAAGCTGGTTCCTTTTAACATATTGCTTTTTATTTATAATCACATAACTGCATACCATCGCTCTTCTTTTTACTTCCCAGATTTTAGCAAGGAGAGAGAGGCAGGCAAATCATTTTTCTGAACTGCGCAGACACACAATGTTGTACCCACTCTGAGTGCTGTGCAGAAAGTCAAACGAGCAAAAAGAACTTGTGGGAAGTGTGAAATCAGACATCCCTTCTCCACTACTCCACAGGTCTGTGTTTAAGAGGAGTCCCGAAAGATCCCACCATGGCCAATCTTCTCCCTCCTCCCCATCACCCCCCCCATAAAAAAGCAGGAGAATTCTACAGCCAAAAAAAAAGGCCGTCAAAAAAATCATCACCATTCTTCCCCTACACAATCTCTCCATGTCAAGAAAAAGTTGAGAACTAGAGGTGCTGGTCAATTTTTAACAGATAAATCTACGGTTCTGTTAAAAAGAAATAAAGCTCCTTTCTGATTTTTCAATATATGAAAACAGTATCTTCACATTATATGACATGCCTTAAATGTCAGCTTTCTAAAATGACACAACTTAGATTCTTGTGAAGAAAAAAACAATGGCATTAGGGAGCTTCCCAGGTAAGACTGAGCACCACCCAGGGCAAACTATTTTCTCCAAACATCAAGTGTTCATCCCCACAAAGGATGCTGAAATGAGGACTCAACCAGAGTCAGAATTGTCTCCGCTGGTGAGAAATTGGCACCAACTACGTACAAGCTGAAAAAAAGAATTCTTTTACAGTTCCTGTTCCCAAAGGTCACTCTTGGCCACATTTTGTCTCTGAAGACAGAAAACTGAAATATTTGTTCTTGTGAATTATTTTTTGTTCCTTTATTGAAATTGAATAGAGTAAAAATAACCTCTGCCCATTATCCCTTGCCTGTCAGCTCTACCTGAACTGAGGTGGTGGGAAAGAACAGGAAGAGCTGTTACAGATGTTGAATAGAAGAAAGCCCTTTTTGGAATGTGTTTGCATGACTCATAAAGAGCAGTTATTCTTAGCTTTCCCGTCACAAGGGAGAAAACTCTTTGTCCTATAATACAGGCTTCTACTTAAAAAGGAAAACCGAAGGTCCATTCAAAATTAGAGCCCGATAATAAGCTCTCATTATAGTACCTGCCCCAAACCCCTGGAGTTATATAGTATACCACTCTTTACAAGCCTAGAATGTATTGTAAAATTCTATTGTTTGGCTTTTTCATTTGTTAGGGTTGTGTCACCCAGAAAAATAAGAATTGCTTCATATAGTAAATGATTTTAATTCAGTTATAGGAATCATCAATTTAGCAGTACAATTTAATACAATCATATGTTATGCTATGTAGGTAATAACCTTTTGGGATCACCTCTGTAGAATCAGATCTCATAATCAAACCTCAATTTAATATTGATTATGTTTCAGATAAGCCAGTCTTGATTCCCAGAATCAATAAACCAATAACATTTGGAAGCAATTTTCTAAGGGAGAACAGCACTCTTTGATGGATTACATAGCAATGAAGATTAAAAGAACTTGGTTGGAATTAAAATGTATTGTCTCGCCAGTTGGCTTTTGAACTGGTTTCTTGCTTCTTAGATTTCTCTACTTGTGAATATATTCAGCTTACCAAGCCACCTTTTCTTCTTGAGCATTCCATCTTGTTTTTCATTTTTTCACCATTCGTTAAACATTTTTTGAACACTTTGTTTCAAGCTCTATGCTGGGTATTATGGGCAAAGTGATAGAAGTACTCAAGGAGCTCTTAATTGAGAAGGGAAAACAAATAAGGAAAATATTATAATACATAGTGATAAGAGCTATCAGGTGAGGAGCTCACAGCGCTGTGTAGAATGAGGGAATGGATGCCCAGAGCTCTCTCGGGCCACAATATGCCTTTAGTAAAGGATTACTACTCTTATTCATAGAGAAGTAAGACACTATGTAGATCTACCAATTATCCAATGATCCACGGAGTCAGTGCAAGATGTGAAGAGGGTGGTCATTATATGTGCTCCTTCTGACTGGGAAAGTTCCCTGACTAAACCTCCTCATCTCTTAGGTCTCACTTTGCCTACTCTCTCAGGAAGGCTTCCCTGACCACTTCTTTCTCAAGTCTGGACTGAGGACAGTTTCTTCATGTGCTGTAATATCACACTGAATTTACCCCTCAGGTAATTCTGATGGGATTGAAGCCGAGTATACCCCATGACAGAAGTCTATCATCTCATTAGGTCACACATGCTGATATCTCCTAAGGTGTGGTTAATTCTTCTGTGTCGTGCATTCGCTATCGTTTTTTTATAATGGAACATTGAGTGGATACGAAATATTTAAATATACATAAATATGAGATATAGAAACAACTCCCATTTACTCACCTCCCATTTTAATAAGAAGAACTCTACCTTACCTTTGCCATTGTTGCCTCTCATGAATATTTCATCTTGCTCATTTTTCTCTATTCAGGGGGAGAGTGATGCTGAATTTGTCTTAGTGTCATTGCCTTGCCTTTTATTATAGGTTTACTACGTATATTTGCATCCACAAATTTATTTTTTTCATTGAGTTTATCTGAATTGTTTTGTATAACTGTAAAATAATAATTTTTCTCACACACAGTATTTTGTTATATAAAGATATCAGAATTTATTATTTTTACTAATAATAAGCATTTGGTTAGTGTCCAGGTTTATTTCTAGGTTAGTTTGTAGTTTGGATTTTTTTGGTTTGTTTTTTGTTTGTTGGTATTTATAAACAGTATCTTCTAGTAAATATGTGCAATAATTTTTTTCTAGAATATATACCAAAGAGTAAAATTGCTATATCATAGGATATGCACATTTTCTTCCTAATAAAAAATGTCAAAATTTTTCCAAAGTTGTTATACCCATTAATGCTCCCACTATCTGTGCATAAGTGTTCTAGTTTTTCCACAGCTTCACAAACACTTGCAAAAGTCAAACTTTGTTTCCTAGTGGGTAGACATGAAATTATATCTCATTTTGCCTGTAATTTGCATTTCCCTGATTTCCATTGAGGTTGAACATTATTTCTTAAGTTCCTAGTCATTCATGATTCCTCTTCTGTAAAGTCTAGTTATTTCAAGTTTTTTGTCCATTTTTCTTTTCTTTGGGGGGATTTTTTTGGGGGTGCACAGTGGGTAAGAGTTTTTAATATTTTTGGCATACATCCATTTTGCATTTTTTTTTCTTTTGCAAATACATTTTCAAATCTGTGTTTCTTTATTTCTCTTACAGTGTGTTTTAATGAGCATAACTTCTAAGTATAATATAGTCATCCTTGTCTATAATTTAATAGGATAATTTAATTATTTTATTTAATATATATTTCTTAAGACGTAGAGGTCATCTTATGTGATCTCAATGTTTTATTGTTTTGACTTTCACATTTAAATCCTTAATTCACCTAGCATTAAGTGAACTCACCTTATTCACTTAATTTTTATTTGGAGGGAGATGATTTTATATAAGGTATAGGGTAAAGAATCCAATTTATTTTTTCTATACGAAAACTAATTATCTAGCTCTATTTAGTAATAGATATACACTTTCCACAGGGATCTCAATACTATCTTTGTTATAAATCAGTTTTCCATTTTGTGAGGGGTATGTTTCTTCACACCTCTTTCTGTTCCAATGGTCCATTTGTCTGTTTCTGAACCCATACACACCATCTTTATCAGTCTTGATTACAAATATTGGAACTTCAATCATTGATTATTTTCTTCAGAATTCTGGCCATTCTCAGACTTTTCTTTCCAATGTAAAATTTTAAATTAATTTGCCTTATGAAAATACTCATTAGGATTTTGAAATTTATATATTCATAATATTGAAGTTTAAATTCATAAAAGTGATATATCTCTCTCTGCAAGTTTCTTTAACATCTTTCAATAAAATTGTATTTTTTTTCTATTATAATCCTGACAAATGTTATACCTATACTTAGGTACCTAATATTTCTTAGGGATATTATAACTGTCAAATTATTGTTATTACATTTTTTTCTTCTTCCTTGTTGCCTGTGCTTAAAAAAGTAATTGATTTTTTGCATCCAGAAACATTGCTAAACTTTATGTTCCATATATATATATCCTTATGCTTTTAACTTACTTATTTTTCTTGATTTATTGCCTTAGACACAAAATTGAATAAAAATGGTGCTAGACGGCAGCCTTGTCTTTTATGATATGAAAGGGACATCTTTGTAATGCTGGAGCTCAGCTCCCTGCAGGTGAACAGTAGGATACGATGAGGCTGAAAAGGAACAACAGAGCCATGGATTGGGAGTTCATACCACTATATTCTCGATGCTGGCCTGTCAAGACACAAGAAGCAAACATCCGCCAGCACCCCAACCAGGGGTCTTCCTGCACCACAGTCTTGCTGGCAGCTGACGAGACACAGAAAGTAGGATCCCCAAGATCCTACCATCCACGCTTGCTAACGTAGCCACGGCAGTTATATAGCATACAGAACAGTAGTGGCTGATGGCCAACGGGTTACATATACATGCTTATATGGGAATGTGTCCTGCGCACACGCAAGCTACACAACCGAGCCAGTACTTTTCCACGTGAGGCCAAGCCTAGAAACTGCTCTCTGGGACTCTGTCCCAACAATTTTTAATATTCCACTATTAAAAAATGTTTTTGAGTATTTCTAGATCTTGTTTATTAATTAAAGAGTTCTTTTTTGTTCCTAACTTACTAGGTGTTTTTATCTATCAATATTGAATTTAATCAGAGCTTTTATGACTCTATTGAGTTAATAATCTAATTTTTCTCATTTAGAATTTTTTATATTAAAAACTAATGTAACAAACTTTCTAATGTTAAACAAGACTTGCACTGCTGGAATAAACCCAAATATTTTGAGATATATTAACCTTTTGATATTTTCCCAGTATATTTTGCTACTATTATGTATAGAATTTTTGCATTCATGTTCATGAAAAAGCTGGTTCTATAGATTGTCTTTCTCTTTCTGTCCTTGCCTTGTCAGCTTTTGTTATACAAGGTTAACTTAGTCATCTAGAATTATTTGGGGGAAGATGTTTTCTCTTTTTCTATTTCGCATTCTCTATGTTATTTTGTGTAAGATCAAAGCATTTGCATCTTGAATGTTTTATAAAACTTGCATATAAGACTGTCTAAATCTGGTGTTTTAACTCAGGGAAGGTTTTTAATTACTATTCAATTTCTTTATGGTACCATTCTGGTGTTTACATCCTGCAAAAATAGTTGTGATTAGCCACATATTTCTACAAATTTGCCCATGATTTCTAGCCTTTTCAATCATATTGGTCACACGGTTCTCTTATTTCTTTGTAATCTTTGCTACTTCTGTGGTTATAGCCCCTTTTCTTTTCTTTCTTTCTTTTTTTTTTTTTTTTTTTTTTTGGCCTCTTTCATTTTACTTGACCAAGTTGCCAGAGATTTTTCAGCTTCATTGTTTTTTTTCTAAAATAATTTGGTTTAATAAATAGTTTTTGATATGTTTGGTTTCTAGTAAATTTATTTCTGGTTGGGTTTGTTTTTGTTGCTTTGCTGTTTCTTTCCGTTTTCGTGGGGGTGTTTATTCTGTTGTTTTCTTTCAAATCCTTTAAGATAGGATCGCACAATGAATTTTGTTGTTTGCAATCTTTCATGTCACCCTTTTCTATAAAAGGATTATACTTCTCTACCTAATGATTTTGATCTAAACTCTGTAACTTGCCATGGAAAGTGGAATGTGAGCAGAAGGAACAGGATGCCAGGTCTTTTATTTCTGATTCTGAGTGGAAGCTTTAAGAGGCATGTGAATTACTAGCACTGCAGCTGGACTTTCAGTCACAGAATAGGAAGGCAGCAGAGCAGAGCCCAGCCTATTTAAAGCCCGTAGCTGAACTGTAGCTGACCCAAGATTCTGTGTAACATGAGCAAGAACTGAATTTTTATTGGTGGAAGCACTAAGCCTTTGAGCACATTTGTTACTATAAAAAAGTTGACTGAAAGAGACATTGGTATCTTAAAGTGAGGTGTTCCCATAACAACAAAAAAAACAAAACTGAAAGTCTGAATTGACTTTAGGGCCAAGAGATGATACATTATAAAGAAACTGCTTCAGAGGCTGGAAACATGGTGCTCCATAGGATGTGGTGACAAAACATTTAGCAAACCTAGAAAGCAGATAATTTACCTAATGAATGAGTAGCTTTGAGGGAAGAGGTGTCAAAACAGAATGTTATTGCTGTGGCTTGGTTATTTTTTCCCAGAATTGTCAGATCATCTCAGAAAAGAATTGGGCTGCTCTGCCAGCAGGGAAGAAAGAGAAATGAGAGCAACTAGGAATTGTAGGGACTGTGAGTTGGGAAACAGAACTGTTTCTAATTAGTAAGCTATAAATGGAAATGCTTTGAGTAACAAAAGCATCAGTAAGGCTCAGATGAAGATACATATACATGCATGCCCAAATAAAGGGCATTGCCATTCGTAATCTTTGTTAAAAATGCTAAATGGCTAAAGTGATTGCTAAAAAAAAAAATCATATTAGTTGGATAAAATGGCTTAACAAAAAAGAGAGGCCCATCGTTTCCTTGAAGCCTGGTAGCTCAAGTTATCCATAAGTCTAGAGAGAAAGACATATCTCAAAAGAGCACAGGGGTGGAGGAGGGCTATTTGCACATGTTACTGACTGAAATCAAATAATTTTTTAAATCACATTTTTGAGAAAGTTTTTTTGCCAAAAGTTCCAATAGCCTGGATTAAAAGATAATAACTTTTAAGGCATAAAACAACATCAGAGCCCCGAGTTTTCTATTAGGACACAGCAGACATAGCAAGCTGCTCAGCCCCCATAGTTGCATATTATCCAATGTCCTTATGAGATGTAGCCAAGGAGTATAATAGAAAAGAAGTCTTTTCCAGAGACGAACCTAGGAAAACAGTGAACTGATGAAAATAAAGGCCTGATCCAGTAACATTTCTTGTCCTCTTTCCAGTGAGAGTATTTGTTGAAGTTATCATTCACTGTCCCATGATTGTATATTTGAAGGAAGTGCCCTTTTATTTGATAGATCTTCACCCCATGCAGAGGGAATCATGAGACCCTAGGTTCTGAGCTTTGAGACTGGGTGAAATGTTCCACGTTACTTTATTAAGACTAGGAGTGAACATGTTTTGAATGCAGAAGGAAGGAAACTGAATATTTTTTATCAAGCTAGCACACGGTCAATGTATTTCCTTTTAATACGTCTCAACCTGTTGACTTTGGGAGTGGGCCTGGACTTGCTTTGGCAATGTACCAGTTCTGCATAGAAGTGTTGAGGTACCAATGAGTTTCCATTAGCTCTCTTGTTCTTTACCTCACAGTGAGAACAAGAATAGAATGGTCCCCACAGAGAGTCCTTCAACCTGAGTCTAGAAATGAAGAGACACAGGGAGCAGAGCAGAGGCCGGAGCGACACGAGGGCATAGCAGTAGCTGACTACCAGCTCCATGTCATGGGAAAAGGAAATACATTCTCGTCATTGTAAGACACTGAGGTTCACAGTGATGTGTGACCACAGAAAAACAGAACTGAAAGAGATACTTAGGTCATTACTTTTTTTTTAAATTAAAGTTTATTGGGATGACCATGGTTAGTAAAATTATGCAGGTTTACAGTTCTACACTACATCATCTATATATTGCATTGCGTGTTCACCACCCAGAGTCAGTTCTCCTTCCATCACCATATATTTGATCCTGTTTAATTTATCATTACTTTTCACACTTTCTTTTCTTTTCCTAGTAAAAAAATTCAGGTTATAACATTTTCTCTAAGTACTGCCTTAACTGTATTCCACAAGGTTTGATATGATATAGCTCATAACCATTCAGTTGTAAATATTTTCTAATTTCTATTTTCATTTTTTTTGGTCCCTTATCCAGTTTAAAGTGAGTTTCCTAATGTTCAAATATTTGGGAGAGTTCTAGCTATTGTTTTTATTGATTTCTAATTTGATTACATTTTAGTAAGAAAAGATGACCCAGATGATACCAATCTTTGGAAATTTCTTGATGCTTTCATTAGGGCCCAGTGAGAGTCAATTTTAGTAAACATCACAAGTGCAGTAGAAAAGATTGTATGCTGGTACAGAGGCCAAAACCAAACAAGCATATTAAAAGAACAACAACACATCAACAACAATAACAAAACACATCATTTGTATTCTCAAAGTGAATGATAAATAAATATGTTTCACTTAGTTACATTTTCTCATGTGCACCTAGGAAAGTTTCATCTGGAACCACTATCTAGAAAACCCTCTGCCAAGAGAGACCTAGGTTTAGTAATAATAATTTTGAACAAAACATTTGTTCACTTAAACAAGGGATGGTAGGGCTGGGTGGGATCAGTGGGAATAACCACTGACCTGCGGAAAGGACATGGGCATACGGGAACAGAAGAGGGATCTGGACGTGTGCCCACAGACTCTCCATCATCCATCATATCTCGTACCCCTCTCCCATTCACCAAGTGAAATGCTTGCAGTTGGAGGCAGAAAGTGCTTGTGTGCTTTTCCTTCCTTACCTCCCTCCCTTCTCTTTCTTTCTCAAGCATTTATTTAATATCTACTGTGTACCAGACGCTATGGTAGATATGAAGATGAACAAGTTTTAGCCTTTATCTTCAAATTGTTGCACATTCATAAAGACACTAATGACAATAATGAAAGGCACACTTAATGAAAGGCAGTGTGTTAGGGAAAAATGACGAATCAGCCAGAATATCCCAAGTGGAGGAAGGATGGTTACATAGTTCCAAATTTGGAACAAGAATTTGCCTGGTTTCTTAAGAAAATTATCACTCTCGTTTTCCTAATTAGTATGTGTATAAATCAGGAAAGCAACTAAGATTGAACCTGAGTGTATCAGTTTCCTTGAGGAAAGGATAGTTGAATTGTTACAATTTTTCTTACAACTGCCAATGCTGTAAAGTTTCTTCTGGATGATTACACAAGTTTTCGTTCATTCCAGCCAAGATAATACTATGCAGGCCCTGTTTCTCAGACAATAACAAGTCATAACACAATTATTTTCAAAGCTGTTAGCATTTACTTTATAACTTCTTCCAATTCTGATGTCATGAAGTAGGAAATCAGAAATTTAACTTTTATAATCCCATAGGATTTCAGGAGCTAACTTCCTGAGGGTTTTTCATGTGTCCTCCTTTATTAAGAGTAAGACAAGGTTATGCTAGAGGTAACTAAAATCCAGGTGTAATTCAAATTATTTTTAGGTACCAGTTGCAAAATATGTCTCTCTGATATTTTCATCTAATGCTGTGATGAGATGTTTATAAATTTCTGCTGGGCGTGTCACTCTAGAAAACTTCAGTGGGAATCTAACTCACATTTCTTCTAATCTGGAAGTATATCAAAAATCATTTCCAAAAGTGAACAGTTTATTCACTTCTTTCTGGAAGAGTGTATGTAATTATTTTACTAGATAAAACAAATTACAGTGAAAAATGTTCTTGAAATAATAAAAATGGCAGATGTGTTAATTTTTTAATGCTTCTGACACATTTTATCATTTTTGAAGAGTTACTACATTCACTTACAGTAGTCCCCCACTTATCCTTAGAGCATATGCACAAGACCCCCAGTGAATGCTTGAAACCGGGGAGGGTATTAACCCTTTATATACTACTGTATACACTATGCTATACATTTTTTCCTATACATTCATACATATGATTAAATTTAATTTAAAAATTAGGCAAAGTAAGAGCTTAATAACAATAGTTACTAATAAAACAATTATAACCATATACAGTAATAAAAGTTATATGATTATGGTCTCTCCTTCTTTCTCTCATGCTCTCTCTCTCTCTCTTTCTCTCCCTCTCTCTCTCTAACTGATCTGATAGCCAAGATGGCTACTAATACACAAATAGCACATACAGCATGTATACTGGACAAAGGGATGGTTCACATCCTGGGGGAATGGAGTGGGATAGTATGAGATTTCATCAATTTAAAACTTATGAATTGTTTATTTCTGGAACTTTCCATTTAATATTTTCAAATCATGGTTGACCATGGGTAACTGATACCATGGAATGTGAAACCAGAGATCGGGGGAAACTACTGTATTTATTAATTACCTTAGAGACATTTACTGAACACCCAATAGGTAAAAGCTTACTGTGATGGAAAAAAAGAACTCACTGTATGTCCTCAAGGAATGTACAAGCTATAGACTTATTGGGGGTTTTTTTGTTTTGTTTTTTGCCCTAGGAACTATTGATAGAATGGTTATTGAAGTAAAGATTATTCGATATAACTCTCTACTTCAGATATGATATATTATTAATAATGATCTGTGTTGTTTATAAATGTCCTTTCCAATAGAAATATAATGAGTCACACATTTAACTTAAAATCTTCTCATAGTAACATTTTTAAAAGCAAAAAGAAACAATTGAAATTAATTTGATGATACACTTTATTTAACTGAATACATCCAAAAAGTATCATTTAAATATGTAATCAATATAAAAATATTAATACGATATTTTAAGTTTTTTGTTGTACTACATCTAAAATTCAGAGTGTATTTTACACTTATAGTACATCTCAATTCATTCTAGCCACATTTCAAGTATCCAATAGCCACATATAGCTAACAGGTAGTATATTGGATAACTCAGGTTAAAACATAGATGAATTGTTAAATGTTTATATTGTTTATAGCAGGTAGGAAGGAAGAAAATATAGTGATCAGGACAACAGTTTATTAAAGTCAGAGAGGTTTATACATTAAACATTTAAATAAACTTGAGAACAATAACAACAAAAATAAAGGCTGTGTATAAAATTCAAGTTCAGCTTCGTAAATAAACACAGATCCCTTTAAGAAACTATCTGATAAATTATTGTTTCTCTTATTTACATGGGATTACATTTGTTTTTAATTTACGTCAATCTGTTTTAAATTGTCTTGTTTACAGGGAGGAGAGTTCTTAATATAATAAGTCACCACAATAGCCAATACAATGACTTTTTGGCCTTGCAGAGAGGAAATCCTATACTATAAGGGGCTGCTGGACTTCAGGGTGGGGCCCTGTTATTCTGCAAAAGAAGGCAGTCAAGTTAATCAAGGCTTAATTCAGAGCCAAAACGAAAATAACTACTGTTTGGGTTGAACTTCATGTGTTCTGAGAATGGGGCACACATTTGCTTAATTCACAAACTACACATGATAATCACTTAACATATTTGATGCACTTTGTTATTCCCTGGAGTGAGTAGTTTCATAAGCTAGTTATACAAACCAGTATCTAATCCTCCACTGATCAAAATACTCCAAAATCATGTCCGTTTTTTTTTGTTTGTTTGTTTTTTTTGGGAGTACTCAAGAATAAATCAAGTCCTTCTGTGGTAATGGTGAGCACATCAGTCTTTAATGAATACAGGATTATTGGGAAAGGAGTACAGTGTGGTAAAGAAAACATGATTATCTGATCTCTGTGCTGACAATTTTTAAGCAAAGTCAAACTGTTAATAAAAGATATGAGAAAGTACTGGAATGTATGACAGAGGGGTAGGACCCAGGGATATTGCTTTATGTGAACCATATGACAAGAGAGGATTTAAATTAAGGTTATTTGAGCTTTGCAGCCATAATCACTGGGTACCCTTGAGCATTTTTATTCACGTCTTAAAGTCTACCTGAACCAGTACTCTTCATGTTCAAAATGCTGTCATTATTACTTTGCTATTATTATTCTATGTGCATTCAGTGTAAGATGTAATATTCAATCTTATACATACACAACAAAAAATAAAAACAGTGTCCAAAAATACTACTTGTAGGTATTTTAAAACACAACCTAAAAATTCATTTGCCAACCATCCTTCTGGGGCTAGCTGGCTCATAGATTCAAGAATGGCCCTTGACTATCAAAGATTCCAATTCATTCTCCTTTTGCAATAACAGTAAGTCATAGTCTGTGACAGGATCTTGGTCCAATATTGCCAAATTCCATTGTGTCCTGAGTAGAGCTGAGTGAGAGAATCACCAGCATCACCCATATGGTCCCCAGAGACCTAAATGAATGCCGAAACACAGAGGTTACATGCTGAGCAGCTATAAAATAAACGTCATCATCCTATCTGTGCATTTGCCTCCCAGGCTTCCATGACACAATAGGAGTGTTTGAATTGTTGTCATTAGTGATACGAAAAAAATAAAAACTAAAACTTGGCACAGTACATGATGTCCTTTGAAGTTCCATGCAGTGCATAGCTTGCAAAACGAGCCCTGCCTTACATGTACTTTCCAGCCCCTCTCACTAATTATTCATTAAGCATATTTCCCAACCGACTTCTCATTTCCATAACCTATTTTCCTTTTCACCTTTCTACCTCTCTGCTCTAGTTTTTAGATTTTTTCCCCTTTTCTTACTCTCTAATGCAAAAGAATATTATGTCCCTAGATAGCACTTTTTTTTAATATTCAGGTTAATATTATTAGACTGAAACGTTCTCCTATACCACCATTTGTCCCTGAAGCAATCCTGAAATAGCAATCCATTTGAAGCAGAACTCCAGTCTAGATGCAAAGGCACAGATTCCTCAGTTATAAAAGGGGTATAGATTTCATTGTATTTCCTATTCATGTTGTTCATTCAGAGGCTATGGAGCCCCTTGCTTAAGTACATCTATCATGTCAGAAAACATGTAACCAAAACAGTAATCTCTTCCTTTACCTTTATGGTAAATTAAGTACTTAGGGAAGGTCACAGCCCTGCCCTGAGCAGGGAATCTTGTTCTCAGGTACAAGCCTCTCCAACTTGATATTGGCTGTGGGATCAGAAGCAATTTTTTCAATTTCCCTAAGCCTCTATTTCCTCATCTGTAAAGTGGGAATAATAAAGTACCTACTTAGTGTCACCAGGAGAGTAAATGGAAATAATACACGGTTCCTCGTGTACGATGAGAACTCAACTAGTTATCATCACCATCACTGTTATCATTAACAATATATTAGCATCATCATAATGAGCTATTCACCAATTGGAGAACAAATCTCCATGGAGTCCATTCAATGTCCAAAATACAGATTGAAAAAGGATGATGAGAAGGCAGGTATCTGGGGGCTGGGTGAGAGAAGTCTGCTCTTTGGGTTTTCCAGTTTGAATAGGAAACACAACATGAATCTCGATTCAGTCCCTGTATTTACCAGCTTAGTGCATTAAATTTGGTTGATGAATCTCTTAAATCTATTTTGATAGGCTCCTCCATTTTATTCTCTTGATATTCATTTGTTGGTAAAACCGAGTCACTTCATCTTTAGAGAAATGATTTCCCTCAGTCTAAATTTTGCTAATTGCATCACTATGGTATAGTTAGTAAGTTCTTGTGTTCTCTATTTTTCCTGTCAGTTGTTAGATCTAAGGCTTGATCAGACTTAGACTTGATTTTTTGCAAGATTGCTCTATGGATGGTATATTGTTCCATCAGGAGGCACATACTCTCTCTTGTAATTTTATAAGCTAACTTTGATGCTCAGTGTCTTAATCCCTAATGGAAATCAGTGGGGGCAAAGGCAGGGAAAAGATAATAGTGCAATTCTACCGTTCCTTCATTTATTTCCTAGAATATTTCTATAAAGAGAAATTTCCCTTCATCTACCAATTGTTTACCCAGTGATATATTATAGGAAAGGCACGGTAAGTGCTTGATCCCTTTCTCCTCACCTATTGTTTTGTGGGTTTTTTTTACCAGTTTTAAAAATAATGTGTTAGTTCCCTTGCATTTCAGAACTATATACTTTGTTGTTGTTTATTTTTTGAGTATTAT
Organism: Rhinolophus sinicus; assembly: GCF_057876585.1. NCBI lineage: Eukaryota > Metazoa > Chordata > Mammalia > Chiroptera > Rhinolophidae > Rhinolophus > Rhinolophus sinicus. The sequence continues at coordinate 83,083,346 of NC_142501.1, forward strand.
TATGAACTCATTGATTTAAATACATTTAGTATTAGAGTCATTGCAGTTTGCATCCTTATTCATGACAAAATTCTTTCATCTTTTTTTGATAAAGTTGATTTTATTGTAATGTATGGATACTTGTCCAATAACTGAAAGAATAATAATTAAAAAATCAGTAAATATAAAGAAATTTTTTAAATGACTACCAGAGTTTGCATAGTTACACTGCTCAAATACAGAAAGTGTTCTTTTCTAGTACAATTGGAATTGTTCCATCTTTTTCCAGTGAGACCCTCTTTAGAATGATTACTGAATTCTTTGAACATGACCTTAGTAGTGTTTGATGGCTTTCTTGCTAACCAGTATGATAACATGTTCCAAACTCACCTGGCACAGTATATGTCCCAAGCAGTTTGGTTTGTTTCAGTGGGAAACAGTATTTCAAGACCAAAATCTAAGTACCAGGGGGTTTATTGCTGTTTGGTTACTCATGGTTTTTAGGCCTTTTTTACTAGACTAAGTAAAAGTACAGCACAGAATTTTACTGTGGGGATGGGGGTTGCCCCACACATCCCAGAATAAATTATTGGACATCAGCTGGGTCTGCTACAATTCAACTCAATTCTGACCCCATCTACCTAGAGACAGCATCAGATTCCATCAGTTAAGGGTTCAGTCCTGCAGGAATGTCCTCTCCACCACACACAGTTCAGATGCCTGTCACAAGCCCAAGTTGTCACCTGTGCTTCTGACCAATCTGCTACAGACTGGAGGTTCCAACAACCCTCTCCTTGAGTTCTATTAATTTGATACAGTGGCTCAAAGAAATCAGAGAAATATTTTACTAAATAGATCACTGGTTTATTATAAAAGGAAATGACTCAGAAATAGCCAGATGGAAGCAATGCAGAGGGCAAGACATGGGGGAAAGGGCTCAGAGCTTCAATGCCCTCTCCAACTTGCCACTCTCTCCAAATCTCCATGTGTTCACCAACCCAAAGCTCTCTGAATCCTGTCCTTTTGGGTTTTAATAGAGGCTACCATACATAGTCCTGGTTTATCAAATCATTGGCCACAGACAGTTGATTCAACCTCCATCTCCTCTCCCCTCGCTGGAGATCAGGAGGGTGGAAATGAAAGTTCAAACTCTCTAGTCACAAGGTTGTTGCTCCTGGCAATCAGTCCCATCCTTAGGTGAGGTCCAAATGTCACCTCATCATAACATAACAAATGACACCTTTATTGCTCTCATCACTTGGAAATGCCAAGGGTTTTAGGAGCTCTGACAGCAACAGTGGACAAAGACCAAATACATATTTCTTATTATAAAGCATAATTATCGTATTAAGCTACGATTTATTTAGAAGATAAATTACATCAATATCTCTACCATCATGGACTGAATGTTTGTGTCCCCCAAAATTAATATGTTGAAATCCTAACACACAATGTGATGATATTAGGTGGTGGGGCCTTTGAGGGTGATTAAGTCATGAGAAGGGATGAGTTCCCCTATAAAAGGGACCCCCGAGAGCTCTCTAGCCCTCTTCCAGCCATGTGAAGATACAACTGAGAAGACAACCATCTGCAAATCAGGAAGTGGGCTCTCAACAGACACCAGATCCACCAGCCCCTTGATCTTGAACTTCTCAGCCTCCAGAACTGTGAGAAACATCTGCTGTTTAAGCTATGCAGTCTATGATATTCTGTTACAGCAGCCTGAAAGAACTAAGACACCTACTGTATCTTTCAATTTAAATTCGAGACTATAGGGTTTTTGCTTAAACTCTCCTATCTTATATCTGTATCTCCTGCTTCCTATTCTGAGGATGACAATCTTGACTCTCAAAAACACTGGGATATTTGAATTATCTGAATATTTGTATAAATGTAGCAAATATTTGAATTAAATTATCACACAACTACTCATTTGTCTATTTCCAGAATAACATGTAACATTCAGAATAAAGTAATGACACTATGACCAACATTATTGCTGATAACAGCTTAAGATTTTTCTTAATTTTTGATTGATTGATAGATTGATTACATTTGCTTTTGTTCTCAGGATATACCCCACTATATACATACAGTCAAATTATTGGGTTGTAAAGTCATGTGGAGTGAAATACTTCTTCACTGGGTGGCTATGCCACAAACAGAATATACGAGGTCTGACAATTCAGTTAAAAAACTCATCCTAGAAAAAGTGCTACATAACTCCTTGCTGAATATCACTACAGTCATCTTCGAAATACTCCCCTTGGGAAGCTATGCACCGACACTTCAAAGCAATTTTGTAACTCTTTTTCTGGAATGAGCATCAGAGCTGTTGTCATATTACCCTTGATGTCCTGAATGTCATCCAAATGTCTCCCTTTCAATATTTCCTTTATCTTTGGGTAAAGAAAGAAGTCATTGAGGGCCAGATCAGGTGAGTTCCAGTACAGTTATTTGTTTACTGGTTAAAAACTCCCTCACAGACAGTGCCGTGTGAGCTGGTGCATTGTCGTGATGCAAGAGCCATGAATTGTTGGCGAAAAGCTTAGGTTGATTTCGTCTAACTTTTTCACACGGCCTTTTCAGCACTTCCAAATAGTCAACTTGGTTAACTGTTTGTCCACTTGGTACAAATTCATAATAAATAATCCCTCTGATATAAAAAAGGTTAGCAACATCATTGCAGCAAGTTTGCAAACTTAATTGTCAAACCTCATATAACCACTTCAGTGGGTTTGTTCCATGTAAATAAATATAAATGTAAAGTATCACAGGGTAGTATGGGAGTGGAGAAAAGAAGTAATTGATTAGCTTAAGAGCTAATCAATTGTTGATGTTTAAAGGACACACAAAATTCCAGTGCTGAGCTCTGAAAGAGTTTTGGCCAGACATGCCAAACACTTAACTCCGGTCTTGCCAAGTACCAGCTGCAAAGTATCTGACTTCTCAGTAGAGCTGGTGCCTTCTCAGCTATGTGTCCTGAGCCAGGCTGGCTAGTCTACTAAATTTGTTGGGAAGACTTTCAACCAGTTGAGGTTAAAAATGAAAAATTAGATTGGAAGATTTGAACACAACGTTTATTGAGGAGAAAAAGTCTGTCTGACAAGGCAGTGCAAAGAGATTTCAGATAGTTATATTTCAGAGCAGCAATCCCAAAGACTAATAATCTTTTCAAGTTAGAGAGAGAGAGAGAGAGAGAGAGAGAGAGACAGAGAGAGAGAGAGAGAGAGACAGAGAGAGAGACAGAGAGAGAGAGAGAGCCTTTTCAGGAAAAAAGAAACCATAGCAGGGTAAAAGAATCTGATATGTTTGAGGAGCTCTGGAAATTCGGTGCAGCTACTACAGAGCTTATACAAGAGAGATTGGAACTCAAGACAGGAGAAGTGGCAGAAGGACTTTTCAGGACAGGGTAGAGTTTGTACCTAATTCTGAGTATTAATGGATGATTTTAAAGAGGAGAAAGTAATGATCAGATTTTGTTTTAGGAGGATGGCCTTGTTGATTATGTGAAACTGGATTGGGCAGGAGGGATAAAAGCACATGAGTCATGAGATGGTTACTATGGTGGTTTTCAGCAATGTAATGAGGACAATAAGGGTTCAGAAAAAGAGGAGAAGAAACATTATGTCATCCTTTTTTCCAAAGACTTTTTCAAGGAACAATAATTCATCTGGATATTACAGCATTATCTGTAGCCAAATAAATTGAGGTCCTTTAATTTACTGCAGAACTTTACAAGAACATTTAATATACTCATGTGCATGTTTAGCTCTCCCGAAGCAGTAACTTTGCCAATTCCATTCATCACGGTTATCATGTTAATCAGGTGGGGTTTTTTTACCACGCTTTAGAAAATATTGGCTTAGACAGTAAAAACAAAACAAAAAACCAAAGTGATGAAATGTGATAAAATATGTATTACAAATAATATCAGAAATAATATTAAAACAGGAGATAGCATAAATAGAACATATAATTTATAATCTACTAAGATAAAACATTTCAGTATGGCCTTTCTCACGAAGTTATTAAATGGGATAATCTATGGCAAGTGTGTCAAAGAGAGTCTAAGAGCCAGATCACAACTCGAAGTTATAGCTCTTGTCAGGGTAATACAACATTTTAAGAAAAACTCATCTTTTTTGCCAGACCTCTATCTATCCTTCAGGCACTGGTGTCCTGCTGCCTCCTCACCAAAAGCTCTTATTTTTAATAGCACTTACAACAGATTTTTAAGAAAAGCAATGTGATGTGTAACCATCGCCTACCTAACCACACAAACTTTGCACGTCCATGTTGTCGCCAACCTCCAAGATGGGCATGAGCCTCCTGACACTGATGCATCAAGCTGTAGTCAGTGAGGAACTGAAGTCTCTTACCAATCAATAGTCATAAGAGTGACCTTGGAAGCAGAACCTGAAATCTCAGTCAGGCCTTCAGAGTCTGCAGCCATGGTTGATATCTTGATGGCAACCTCATGAGAGACCCTGAGCCAGGCCATTCTGTTCTTTACATGTGTTATTCTTGATCTTGTTCTAAACCCTTATCTGTTTTCACTCCCCATTCCCCATTCCCACTAGAAGGCACACTGTATGAAGACCAAGATTTTTAGTCTGTTTTCCCCTGCTGAATCTCCAGTGCCTAGAACAGTGCTCATGATAGGGTAGGAACTCAAATACTTGTTGAGTGAATGAATGGATCCACTTACCATCTATTTGCTGATGACTCCCGCATCTAACCTCAAGCGTACAGCTCTCACTGAGATCCCAATCAGAATACTCTGCTCCCGACAATATACCTCCATTTGGATGATCAATAAAAACGTCTAATCAAACCAAAATTAAACCTTTATGTCCCCACCCTTCTTCTCCTCTTTGTCTTGTGTTCTTGTTTTCAATGATTGGTACCACCATCACCCTCCCAAAGAAGAAACTTGTCCATCTTTGCTCTCTCCTTTTCCCTCACCTCCTATATCCAATTAATCACAAAACCTTATTGATTTGACTTCCAAAAACATCTTTGAACTGTCTTTTTCTCTTCGTCCACATCCCCACTCCATTATGATTATATTTTTTTCTTCCATTACCTAATCACTTTGTATCCCTCCAATCCATTCCTCACTCTATAGCTAAAGTACTAATAAAAATGCAAACTGATTCTGGTGCTTGTCTACTTAAGTTACTAACAAATGCTTAATTTCATTGATTATTATTATAAAGGTTATTCTTATTCCTTCTCTGTTCCCAAGCTGCACCTTTTAAAAATCTTCTTTATCTTTTAATGTTCAGTTCAAAAACATACCATCTTGATGAAAATATAATCTTTAACTAGATCCTTTGTCCTGGACATGCACACATCTACACATGCGCACACACACACACACACACACACACACACACTATTGTCAGTGTCACCCAAATAAATATAGCATCCCAGCAAAGTCTAGGGAGAAATAAAGCAGTCACAGGCCACAAGATGAGGGTGATATCAAAGGTGCAAGAAATGGTCTCAAGATATTTGATTGGCTAGAATTGATCCAGTGGGAATGCAGGATAGCTACAGCAGAAGAAGACCTACTCTGTAATGGCTAAGAAATAAGTCAGATACCAGTGCTTTTCCAATTTTAACAGACATACGAATCATCCAGGCAGTATATTAAGGTGTAGATTCTGATTCAATGAAACTGGGAAGAGGCCTGAAATGCTGCATTTCTAACAAGTTCTGAAGGGACGCCATCCTGCTGGTCTCTAATCCTCTTTGAATAGCAGGACTCTAGGGGAAAAAGTAGGGTGCAATCCATGGAACTTAAGAAAACCATCACGAAGGCCTATTGGTCATCAAGATAAAGGGTAGATATATTTGAAATGACATCAGCATCATGACTGAATAACACATTCCTTGTTTATGTCCACCCCCTTCACAACAAAAATTGGCATTTATCCATGGACAAACATGCCTTTGATGGTGCTATAGGCTCCAGCATGCTAAGGTACCTAAAAGGAGTCTCCCCAACCTGTGTCAGGTAATAGGTACTTGGACCTTGGTCCTGGCTATGGACCCTGCAATAAAACACAAACTGGCTCCATCTTCTCTCGACCATGGTCTGAGAATCCCTGAAAATACTGTCATAGACAGTCACCCACAGACAAGAGAGCGATTGTAGAAGTCCAGGTTTCTAGCAGAGGGGTTCTAGAACGCCATTGGAGCAAACAAATACAAGTTCGAATGCATCCAAGAGGGAAAGTTTGACTTGACTCACATTATCCCTCCTCTAAGTTGTCAAAACTTAGGGCCAAGGAAGATCTTCTCAGTGCATGATTTCTCCTACAAAGGAAGTGTGAGCATGTGAGTGAGCACCCAGTTTCCTCAGTCATGTGGGATGCTGACAAAAAGGGCTATTTCTCCCTTGCCCCATCCAGAGTACAGAATCATAAACTGTATGACTGGGGAGCTAGAAGAGGCTGGGAGAGAGGTAGGTAGAACTCTTAGAAGACATTAAAGGGACACAGATCCTACCAACTATTGTGGACTCATCAAAAAGCCCACCCAGCCCACCCGTTAGGTTCTAACTGGACACATCATCTGTAGACCCCCACCCCAACTGTTTCACAGGCACCCCCAGTACTATTTATGCCTCACTCACACATCCTCCCAACCTGTGTCCATCACTCTGTGTGCACTCCTGATGATAGTAGCAAGAGAAGCTATCGAAGATGGTTAGTGAGCATGCACAGAAAGCCAGTTTAAATCTCTGGACCAGGGAGATATCACAAATTTGAGCTTTAGGGCCACCTTTGGGAAAACAAAAAAGAGGCTGTCAGCATTCAGCCTGGCATATTGTGGAAACAATTGAAGGTATGTGTGCTTAAGAATTCTGGAGCAAGAATCATGCAGGAGGCATATTCATAGAAGGTCTGAGAAAGCCTCAAAATTCCTAGCAGGGCTGATGGAAGGTATTTCTCTCCTGAAGGTACTAAAGACTGGAGGAGTTGACTATCATTTTAAATGTTAAGACAGCAACACAAAACTTCAAGGAACATGAAAAATCAAGGAAACATGAAACCACCAAATGATCACAATAATCTTCCAGTAACTGATCCCAAAGATATGGAAATCTGGGATTTACCCATTTAAATATTCGAAGTAGCTGTCTCAGGGAAACTCAATGAACTACAAGAAAACACAGAAGACAGTTCAGCAAAATCAGGAAAATAACTCACAAACAAAATGAGTTTAACAAAGAGATAAAAATCATAAAATAGAGCCAAACAGAAATTCTGCAGCTGAAGAATACAATGAATGAAATGGAAAATACAATAGAGAACACCAACATCAGAATTCATCAAACAGAAGAAAGAATTTGTGAGTTAGAAGACAGAAGCTTTGAAATTATCCAGTCAGGAAAACAAGGACAGAATAAAAATAAGTAAAGAAAGCCTATGTGATATTGGATACCACCAAAAGAAACATATGTGGATTATTGGAGTTGCAGGAGGAGAGAAGGGAGCAGAAAGCTTATTAAGAAAAATAATGCCTGAGAACTTCCCAAACTAAAAGAAAGATTTGAATATCCAAGTTTATGAAGTTCATAGATCACCAAACAAACTCAAAGAGATTCTTTCCAAGATTCAGTATAATAAAACTATCAAAAATCAAAGAAAAAAAGAATCTTAAAAGCAGCAAAAGAAAAGAAGATAGTAACTTACAAGGGAACACCCACAGCCTATCAGTGGATTTCTTAGCAGAAATCTTATAGGCCAAGAGAGAGGGGGATGATGTATTCAAAGTTCTGAAAGAAAAATAACTGCCAATCAAGAATACTCTATCAGGCAATGTTAGCCTTGAAAAAATGGAGAGATATAGACTTTCCCAGAAAAATATAAGCTGATCACCTCTAGGTCTTCTGAAAGAAGTTCTTCAAGCTGAAATGAAAGGTTGCTAATTAGTAACATCAAAACATGAAAATATATAACACATTGGCAAAGATAAGTATATAGTCAAATTCACAATACTCTAATGCTATAATATGGTAGCTTGTTAACCATTTAACTGTAATATAAAGGTTTAAAAACATGAGAGTATTAAAAATAACTATAGCCACAATAATTTGTCAATGAAAGCACAATATAGAAAATAGAGAAAACAATCCTAAAATTCATACAAAATCACAAAAGGCCCCAAACAGCTAAAGCAATCTTGAGAAAGAAGAACAAAGCTGGAGGCATCAAACTTTCTGATTTCAAACCATACTACAAAAGTACTGTAATCAAAACAGCATAGCACTGGCATAAAAATAGACATGAGGATCAATGGAACAGAATCAAGACCACAGAAATGAACTTTCACATATACAATAAATGAATATTTGACAAGAGAGCCAAGAATACTGGATAATTACATGCAGAAGAATGAAATTGGATCCCTCTCTCATACTAAGAAAATTAATTTGAAATGAATTAAAGCCTTAAACATAGCACCAGATTCTGTACAACTCCTAGAAGAAAGCTTAAGGAAGAAGTTTTTGACATTGGTCTTAGCAACATTATTTTGGATATGACACCAAAAGCACAAGTAACAACAACAACAACAACAAAAAACGTGGGACCACATCAAACTAAAAAAAAAGCTACTACACAGCAAAAGAAACAATCGACAAAATAAAAAGGCAATCTACTGAATGAAATAAAATCGTTGCAAGCCACATATCTGATAAGGGGTTAATATCCAAAATATTTAAGGAACTCATACAATTCAAGAGAAAAAACACCAAACAACTGATTAAAAAAAAATAAACAGAGAAACTGAATAGACATTTTTCCAAAGAAGATATGCAAATGGCCTGCAGGTACATAAATAGATGCTCAACGTCACTAATCATCAGGGAAATATACATCAAAATCATAGTGAGTTATCACTTCACACCTGTTATAATAACTTTTATAAAAAAGATAAGACATGACACATGTAAGCAAGGATGTGGAGAAAAGGAAACACTTATGCACTATTGTTGGAAACTTAAATTGGTGCAGCCACTATGCAGCATGGGGGTTCCCAAAATTTTTAAAAAGAAGTATCATATTATTCTGTAATTCCACTTCTGGGTATACATAGAAAGGAAGTGAAATCAAGATTTTAAAAAGAGATCTACATTCTCATGTTCATTTAGCATTATTCACAATAGCCAAGATATGGAAACAACCTAAGTATCTGTAGATTAATGGATAAAGATGTGCTATACATACATACATACATATAAACACACATGTGTATATATGTATTTGCATATTTCACCCTTGAACAATGTGGAGGCTCTGGGCACAGTAAAATATCCATGTATAACTCAAGTCATCCCTCTGCATACTCATACACAGTTGGTTGAATCTGTGGATGCAAAACCCAGAGATAGAGTTGATTGTATATTTATTGAAAAAAAATTGCATGTAAGTGAAACTGTGCAGTTCAACATATATTGGTCAAGGATCAAATGTATATAAACATACATATACACAATGAAATATTATTCAGTCATGAGAAAGAAAGAAATTCTGCCATTTGCAATAACGTGGATGGACCTTGAGGGCACTAGGCTAAGTGAAATAAGTCAGACACAGAAAACAAATAGTATATGACATCAATTATCTGTGGAATCTAAAAAAGCTGAACTCATAGAAACAGAGAGTAGATTGGTTGTTGCCAGGGGCTGGGGGCGGGGGTGGGGAATGGGAAGATATTGGTCAAAGTGTATAAACTTCCAGTTGTAAGATGAATAAGTTCTGGGGTATCTATTATAGTTAATAATGTGGTATTATGTACTTAAAAGTTGCCAAGAGATGAGATCTTAAATGTTCTCACCATATAAATAAAATGGTATTTATGTGAGGGGATGGAAGTGTTAACTAATGCTACTGTGATAACCATTCCATGATATATGTGTATCAAATCAACATTTGTACATCTTATACCTACACAATGTTATATGTCAATTACATCTCAAAGCTGGAAAAATTAATGAAAAATCTATGATGAATAAATAATAAAATACCAAAACAAACAAAAACAAACAAACAAAACAAAAAAACAGGCTATGGAGTGAACAAACTGAAGAATAACAATAGCAACAAAGAAACCTGAGCCAGGAGATTCCAATCTAAATTAAGGGCAGGCATGTTACACAGTTTTAGAACCAGTGACTCAGAGAGTCCAGAAGTGTGACTGCAGTCAAAGTCCGGGACAGGGAAGCGGGGCCCAGAGCACTGAGCTGAGATACATACCGTGTTTCCTCAAAACTAAGACCTAACCGGAAAATAAGCCCTAACATGATTTTTCAGGATAGTATCCCCTGTACATAAGCCCTAATGCATCTTTTGGAGCAAAATTTAATATAAGACCCGGTCTTATTTTTGGGAAAACACAGTATTGGCTGTTGCCCGACTCTCACACAGGCCACACACAAAGCCTGCTTCCTTACGGGAAACAGTAGAGTATGTTGGAGGGAGCTCTGGACTTGAAACAAATTCCAGCGAGACAGAGACTGACTCTACCACTTAATAGCTGTGTGATCTCTCTAAGGACCCATTTTCTCATCCAAGAGAGGGGTAATAATACCTTCTTCAAAAGGTTGTTGTAAAAGTTAAATAGGATAATTCCTCCATTGAGAGGGAGGGTACCTAGAACTCCAAATTCCTTTCCAAGGTTCAGATTGTACATCTATGATTATCATAGTCCTATTTTTTTTTTTTTTAATCACCGTTGCCTACCTATAAGAAAATTCAGAAGTCTTGTCTAAGTTTCTGGACACAAAACTCTTTCAGCAAATCCTTTATTATGTGAGAGATGATAGCCTAAAATGGGGGGTTGCAACATGCAGTCTGGTAATCTCCAAGAGAGTTGTGAATCAGGTGGGAACCTGAGGCTTCCAGAGGGTGCTGCCCTTTCACAAGATTATCACCAAGAAAGAAAGTCAGTGCAGTTTCAATTCAAAAAATATATATATTTACTTGAGAACCTCTTAATTCTTAAATGTTGGCAATAATTCAAATATTCAAACACTTGTTTAGGCCATATAAAGCCCATCTGGGGTCCAATTTCTGCCCCAGGCCAACAGTTTTTCCCCTTCCTTCTTTGCCTTAATCCTTCTAGGAATTCATGCGTTTTTAAAAGAGGACAAAAATGTCCATAAAGAGGCAATCCTGCTGCAGAGAATAGGAGATTTAGAGCACAGCACATTTTCAGCACCCTTCAATCGGGTCATGCAGACTTTTTCTCACTTTGCCTATTTGTATATATGGAGGGTCTCTAATATGTTTAACTGGGAAGCCAAGAAGGTCTCTCTGAGGTGACATTTAAAATGGGACTAAAGGAGATGCAGAAACCATTGTGTAAAGATCTGGAGAAAGACTATTCTGGAAAATAGAACCCTGAAGTGGCAGAAGCATGTATTAGTGTCCTAGGAAAAGGAGGAAGACTGGTGAGGCTAGAATACAGTGAGTGAGAGGAAGGAGCCCCGGAGCTAAAGAGAGACAGACAGCAGTATACAGTATACAGTCTTCAAGTATATAGTCTTCAAGCATAATTAGTATAATAAGGGCCTGGCAGGGAAGAAACCTGGATTTTAGTTTGAGAACAGCGGGAAGCCTGGAAAGGTTTGAAAATGAAAAAAAAAAAACACAATCTAATTTTATTCCTGAAAGATCACTTAGCCCACTGTATGAAAATGGGTTGGAGAACAGCAGGAGACAAAGTACCCATGTTTCAAATTATTGTTAAATGCAGACAAGAGATAATGACTCAAACTAGAAGAGTGTCAGGAAAGCTGGAGAGAGGTAAATTAATTCAGCATGTACTTTGAAGAGAAAGCCAGTAGGATGTAACATACATATTAATCAAAGAGGAAAAAATAAAAAGAAAGGAGAGTACGGCCAGGATCAAGTAAGGTTAGGAAATACAAGGTGTGATATTGTTTTTTGTTAAGGAGGTGACTTTTGCACCTCTCCTAGGATGAGGTCTGGTTGCCAGGGTTACTACTAACCTTGTGATTAGAGGGTTGGAAATTTTAGTCCCACCCCCTGACCTTGGAGGAGGGCAGAGGGACTAGAGGTTGGATTCATTGGCAATGGCCAATGATTTAATCAGTCATGCTTGTGTAATGAAGCGTCCATAAAAACTCAAAAGCAGAGGGTTCAGAGAGTTTCTAGGCTGGTGAATACATGGAGATTTGGGGAGAGTGGTGTACCTGGAGAGGGTATTGAAACCATTCTGTCCCCATATCCTGCTCTGTGCACCCCTTTCATCTGAATATTCGTGAGTTATTACTTTTTATAATAAACCGGTGATCTACTAAGTAAAATATTTCCCTCAGTTCTGTGAGCTGCTCTAGCAAATTAATCAAACCCAAGGAAGGAGGAAGGGATTGTGGGAACCTCCGATCTTTAGCCAGTGGGTCAGAAACACAGGTAACGACCTGAATTTGTGATTGGCATCTGAAGTATGTGGGGGGTGGGGGTAGAGCCGTTTTGTGGGACTGAGCCCTTAGCTTGTGGAATCTGATACTATCTCCAAGTTAATAGTGTCAGAATTGAGTTGAATTGCCTTGTAAGGCACCCAGCTGCTGTCCCAGAATATCGCCCCTTGTTGATATGGGAGAAACCTCTCCCCCACTGTAATAGGGTCCAGAACCCAAAATACATGGCTAAATGACAGTATTGTGTGTGTGTGTGTGTGTGAGAGACAGACAGACAGACAGACAGACAGACAGACAGACAGAGACAGAGAAACAGAGAGAGAGACAGGGAAAGAGAGAGATGTCAACAGAGGCTGGTGGCAAGAGGGTGATTATTTTGGTAAAAAGTAACGGTCTCCCAAACTTATTTGAACGTGGAATCATTTTTCCTATAAATTATAACATTTTCCCTATAAATCTCTTGGGACTTGTCACTCCAGAATATACTTTATAAAACATCTGTCCAAGTATAATTTCAGAAAGTTAAAAACACTATATATATATATATATATATATATATATATATATATATATATTTCAATTAGCAGATGATAAAACTGATTCAAAGAGCATTTGAAGAACTGGGTGTCTGTGTGCATTTGAATACAATGGTTAGTTAGATACAAAACTGATTAATGTCCTCCTAGGGACATTATTGGGATTTTCTATTCTGTGGCTCAGAAATCATTTGCATCTCAATGGGACTCTATTGTCCAAGTGTAGTGATTAATAGCATCTTGCTTTTGAAGACTAATTATATGGCTTTTCTATTTATTTAGTAAAAATGTAAACTCACAAAATCTAAACATTTAACCAAAAGTGAATACTAAATCTAACAATGGCACATTCTCCTAATTAGATCATTGGATAGGCCTGTTAAACAGTGTTCCTATGAAAACAAAACAAAACAAAACAAAAAACAATGTTCCTATGTAAGAAAAGACATGCTGCCATCTGTTTGTCTTATTTCCAAGTTTACAATATTTTTTAACACTTTTATAATCATAAATAATCTCCAAAGATTATTCATGATCACTCATGAATGCATGTGTGTATGTGCACACACACACACACACACACACACACACCAATGATGGTCTTACTGTGTTCTGGCCATTTCATTTACACACATGAACACAAGAGATATTAACTCCCTTGAATATATTGAGCTACACAGTGTTAAGAAACTACTAACACCATAGAATTACCTTTCATGTGAAAATATGTGTAAGGAATCTTGTACTTTCCAAAGCCTCTATGTTGTTTGTTCCTTCAGCCAAATGATGTAAAACCAACCCTGAGAAACTTATCTCCACAAGTTTCATCGGCAGTGCCTATCAATGTAGAAGAATTCTCTCTTTCTGAGGTTCTCATAATCTGTTGATGTTCCCAGCCTGCCTGAAAGTGACTCAGGAAAAACTGGGCTTCTTTTTGTTTCGACAGTTCTTACCTCCTAAGACAATTACAGTAACTGTCCCAATAAGACAATTACAGCTCTTACCATAGTGTTGAACTATGTGAGAAATATTGAACTTACTACACAAACCTAATCATTTCTAGCATCCCTTTTTTCATAAGGTAAAAACAAATTTTGTGGTTGCTCTTATATTCCCTGGGAAATTTCAATAATAATTTAGGTATAAAAGATATATTGGATTGCCGCCCTGAAGTTAGGGTCTGATTTTCAAAGGCAAAAATAAAGGAATTATTAAAATAGATTTGGTCACTTGATTAGGATAGTGTCATAGATCCTTAACAAGAATAAATCATGGAACATTGGCTGTTTATCAAGCAGAATAACATCAATATATTTTACATACACAAATATAAGAATCTTAGCTCTTTTAAGTAAGGAGCTTTTTTTTTTTTTTGGTTGTTTTTAAATAATAGTGAAATACAAAATATCTGCTGAGTAGATTGCATAAAAGTTAAAAGAATCTTTTATTACATCTGTAAAGAGTAGAATATGCCAAGACACGCTTATTTTCAAAGACAGAGAATCAAATTCTAGTGTTGCATAAATATACTATTTAGCAGTAAAGGATCCACAAGCTCCTTTATAAATTATTGAGACAGGATAGTTAGCATGTCCCTAGGTAGACAGGGAGGTCCCCGGTGGAATAAACAAAAGACAGCTATAGCCTAAAACTCCAAGTTTTGAAATCATTCCTTCACTCCAGGACCAAATATAACAAGGCCTTGAGATTAATCATAAAATTCCTTTTGGCCTGACAAATGGAACAGATCTGATAGATAAGAGTGGGTTACTTTGCGAATTCCTTTAGGATGGGCAAGCAGAACAAATCCAGTAGACGAATTTCATTAGAAAGCGCCAGTTCCCTTCTTCAGTTTCCTTCTTCAAATAGCTCTCCTTCCCCAAACAGGCAAGGGAAGGTATAAAAGTAAGAGCTTTTGCCTCAGTCACGGGTCCACCCCCATTCGGGACCCCCTCCTGCTCGGGAGCTCAACTCTTTGCTTTCAATAAACTATCCTCTTTTTAAAACTTTTTGCCTCTCCTGGGCGGTGTTTCCATTCTTCGATCTCACGAGACACGATCCTGGCCGACACCCAGAAACTGTGGGCAGGTCCAACATCATCTACATCATTTGGGGACTCACAGGAAAAATACTCCTCCATCATTATCTTTTGAGGAACTCCCTCAAAACTGAATTAACTTTGCCAAAATTTAACATATTTTATGACTTCTTCTCAGATTGATTATTTTCCGAGATTATAAGTTAAGGAAATAAAGTTACTTTCTACAAACCTTCTATGACTTTCTATATCTATAAAAATTTTGTCTCTTACTATCCTCTTTCATATTCTGAACAACCTGACACTATGCTTTGGGTCAAAACTTTACTCTTTTACCCTTGATAAGTCAAAGCACATCCATTAGACTGACACACAGGTGTACTTCTTTGTCAGTATTGCTCCTAACATAGTCTCAATTGCTGTAAAATTATATGTGTGTGTGTGTGTGTGTGTGTGTGTGTGTGTGTGTGTGTGTGTGTGTGTATGTGTGTGTGTGTTCCTGGAGCAGAGCTCCTAAAACCCTTGTAGTTTCCTAAATGATAGAAGCACTAGGAGCATCTTTTGTTGTAATATTTGGTCTTTTACTCTGGTTCCTGACCCAGAGATCCTAAATCCCTTGGGATTTTCTGAGTAATAGATTTTTTATTCTAATGAGATGACTTCTGGTGGGCTCCTGGATGGGGACTGGTCACCTGAAAGACCAATCCATGATTACAAGCTTGGAACTTTCATCCCGAACCCCCATTCTCCAGAGAGGGACTAGAAATTGAGTTAATGATCGATTTGCCTACATGATGAAGTCTCCATAAAAATCCCCAAAGTGCGGGGTTCTGGAAGCTTCCCAGCTGGTGAACACATCCCTGTAGCAGGAGGTTGGCTCATCCCAACTCCATGGGGACAGACACTCCTATACTTGGGATTCTTCCAGACATTGCCCTGGATATCTCTTCATCTTCAACTGTATCCTTTATCGTATTTTTTATTATATAATAAACTGTAAACATAAGTGTTTCCCTGAGTTCTGGAAGCTGTTCCAGCAAAAAAATTGAATCCAAGTGGGAGGTGGTCATGGGAAACTCTGATTTGGAGCCAACTCAGACAGAAGTTGTGGGTAACCTGGGGACCTACTAATTGCACCTGGGGCGAAGGGGCAGTCTCAAGGGACTACACCCTTAACCTGTCCTAACTTCTGTCAGTATCAGAATTGAATTGAATTGTAGGACACCCAGCTGGTGTTGCAGAGAATTACTTGCTGTGGGGGAAAAAAACCCCACCCATCTGGTGTCAGAAGAGTTGTGAGTGTGGTAATAGTGTGAGAGTAGAGGAAACACACATGAGGTATAGTGAGGATTTCCTTTACAATTGGCATATTAATTATAACTTTTAGCCAAATTAAATACTTTTCCACAGAGAGAATTGGGAGATAGTTCATTGATAACTGTGTGTCATTAAGAAGCATATTAGCATACTACCAAAATTCATGAATACAGAGGAGTAAAAATTTCTGTTGGGATAGCTCAAAACCATGCCCTGTGGCCACACCAATTTCTTTTATATCTTCTTAAAGTGGCAAAAAAGAATACATTTATTAATATAATCCAATGATATGGCCATCTCATAACTGATAAAAATAAAAAATAAGAGGCAAAATAATACATATGTTAAATAGTGTTTGGTGACTAATGTATTTATTCTATCTTACTTGAAAATGATCTATATGTGCAAAATGATCCATAATTACCTTGATGGTATAGTACTTCAAGAATTTAAAATTAACTGCAGATTTGGGAAATTTTGTTTAAGTTTGAAACTACAGAACATAATTACAATTTATAAAAAAACATTTGTCAAAAGTATAATTCAATTTAATTGAACACACAGTTTTACAATTTTTCTTAATTTTAAAAGCTGTCTGGAAGTAGTAGTAGGAAGTGATGTTGACTTATCTGAATGGTAAAACAGTACTAGAATGTTAAAGAATTTAGATTAATTAGTTTCTTCAATTAAAAAAACTGCAAATGTTATAGAATAAAATATATGCTTATATTATACTTTATATTGATAAAGTCAAGAAAAATACATAGATTTTTTTTTTAAAGCAAAATGATTAACCAGCTTGTTTTGTCCTAAGATTCACCTTACTTATATGAACTTGGATTACTAATTGAAATGTAAGATAAGAGAATATAAAAATATGGGAACTTGGGCGATATTAGATTTATATGAGTATTCGTGAATCTCTATTAACCAGTGAGAACAGAGCTCCTTTATTTTAAGAGAATTTATGATTTAATGTATTACTATTCTCTAGAGAGTAAACAAATATTTCACATTCATATCATAAGAGGGATTTCAGTTACCTCTTTCTGCTTGTCAACTACTGCCAAACATAGTAGCTAGAGACAACAATTATCAGTTATTGGGCTCACAAATCTACAATTTGGGCAGAACTTGACAGGGAAAGCTCCATGCAGTGTCAGCTGGGGTGACTTGGCTGGGGTTTGGAGGATCCACTTCCGTCAGGTGGTACTCACACCACTGGAAATGGTGCTGGTTGTTGGCTGTGAGCTCAGCAAAGGCTGAGAGCTGGGGCCTTGATTCTCCTCATGTTGGTCTTTCTACATGAGTGGCTTGAGTTTCCTCGCAGCACGGTGGTGGGTCTCAAGCATAACAAACTATCACCTTTGATGGCCTAGCTTCAGGAGGCACATAGCGTCACACCATAGGGTAGAATCTGCTCAAATTTAAGAGTACAGAACATAGGTAGCCCCTGCCTCTCACTAGGAGGAGTGTCAAAGTCATTCTGTAATAAAACACGTTGGATGGGAGACACTGTTGTGGCCATTTTTGAAAAATACTACCTGTCAAAAGAGGTAAAACTTTCCTCAAATACAGACACATGGACACACAGAGAGCTTATTCTACAACCTCAGCCATGGGTGAAAAGTAAAACCAGAGTACAGAAATACACTTGTCCAGATCTCATTGCGTTTTTCTCCTTCCCAAGGGAACTGAAATATTTTCTTAAATAATTCGAGTTCATAAATAGAAAAACAGACAACCAAACAAACAACAACAACAACAACAACAAAAGGCTAACAAGCCAGATTCTCTGTCCTTTCTTACCCCTCACTGAGATCTCTCAATGATTAGACCATAAAACCAGATTCGCAATCATTGCTGCCACCAGTGGAGAATCACCTATTAGACATGTGCCTCTGACCTATAAGAGTAACTGTTAGTTTACATTAGAAAAACTTCCCTTAAGTGCATCCTCAGGAAAATAGAATATGATTGAACCGCCCAGTTTGGCCTGATTTTCACAAATGGTATTTTCTAACAAGAATTCAATCTCAGCAAATATGATTTCTAAACTAAAACTTCTAATCATTGCAACATAAATATCTGGCCAATAAAAATGCTAAACAGGAATAATATTGATTCATTTTTAAATTACTTTTCCATCTTAGTGGCCATTAATACACCTTTGGTCTTTAGCAATAGAGTACAGTAGTTGGAGCTAGGGTATGAATTCAAGTACTGGCCCTACTATTCACTAGCAATGTGTTCCTGGGTTCCTCTCCAGTCCTTGGTTTCCTCAGGGGCAAAAACGGAATCCTACTTTTACCCCACAAGCTCACATGAATATTGAATAAATCAATTTAGGTAAAACACTTAGCACGGAGCCTGGCACAGAGTAATCTTAGTAAATGTTAGAGATTATTACTATAACAATACTACATGAGAGTAACGTAATAGAATATATATATATATATATGGATATATACACGGATATATATACACACACACAAATATATGTATATACATATGTATGTATATGTATATATATATATTATGAGGTCTGACAATTAAATTTGTGAACTTGTTGCAACAATGTTGCTAAGCTTTTTTGATATCAGAGGGATTATTCATTATGAATTTGTACCAACTGGACAAACAGTTAACCAAGTTGACTATTTGAAAGTGCTGAAAAGGCTGCGTGAAAAAGTTGGACGAAAACGACCTCAACTTTTTGCCAACAATTCATGGCTCTTGCATCATGACAATGCACCCGCTCACACAGCACTGTCTGTGAGGGAGTTTTTAGCCAGTAAACAAATAACTGCATTGGAACACCCTCCCTACTCATCTGATCTGGTCCCCAATGCCTTCTTTCTTTACTGAAAGGTAAAGAAAATATTGAAAGGAAGACATTTGGATGTCATTCAGGACATCAAGGGTAATCAACAACAGCTCTGCTGGCCATTCCAGAAAGAGTTCCAAAATTGCTTTGAAGGGTGGACTAGGCGCTGCGGGTGGTGCTTATCTTCCCAAAGGGAGTACTTCCAAGGTGACCATAGTGATATTTAGCAATGAGGTATACAGGCAGCACTTTTTCTAGGATGTGTTCGAACCTAATTGTCTGACCTTGTATATATCATATAGTATATATTAATAGTTATATTATTATTCCTATAGTAGTAACATAACTATTACTATAACTTCCCTTCTTCATACAAGCGTATAGGCTAGTGTGATATTGAGATAAATGCCTGTTAATTTGACCCTATTTTGACTTCAAAAAATGGTCCAAAAATTAAAGCGATAATGATTAGTATCCACAACTTCCAATATTTCAATGACAAACTCTAGAGAAGACCACAGTGTCACTCAATACCTTTCTTTTAATCCAAGCATGCATGTGGTACATTTAAGTAGTGCTTTCGTGTAAAATTGAATTGGTTTTGGTTTGAAACTACTTAAGAAAGAACAAGTCATTTCTGCTGCTGGGATTTGAGGGATACTTCTATCTGAAAACAGACACCTGGATACAGCCCCTTATTATCATGTCATTCATCGATTCCAGAAGCCATTTTGGAGGGTTGAGATTTGCAGCCACATAAATGGAAGGCTGATCCCCTGCTCCTATAGGCAGCTATACATACAAGTAGAAATCTAGCCCTTTCTCCTTAACATTTCCTCTTGTGCTTATGCCCAAATGGGAGACACATGGATTCTCAAGTAAAGGCAGCATTTTTTAAGCTCCTCTATTTAGAAATCCCTATCCAGGATCCCATGGTCATTCAGACAGAGAATAATGAAAACTCTCCTCTGAGGAAATAGCTGAATATATTGCAAACACATCACTAGCTTATTCCCAAATATCACCTTCTTTATAACCCAGAGCTTTGAATCTGTATACAAAAAACTGCTAAAAGAAATATGATGATAGTAAGAAACAAAAAACAAGCATTTTGAAAACACAATGTCCTCTATTTTTTGATAAATGACCCACCAACTAAACTAAAAAGCACTTCCATCAGCACTCTCATTTTCTGCACAAGAAGGACGACTAGTGGTCAGAAGATATACTTGTTCCTTGATTTCTCATGCCTTGAATTCATAGATTCAAATATTTGAAATCAAGTTTACAAATATTTTAAATGTTACACATAAGTAAAAATTAAATATAAAATTATTTATTTTAAGTTTATCATTTAAGAAAAATAAGGCCATGAAAATGAGAAGTGAATTAATTACTCAAAGTTCCCTGTGTATTAGGTGTGAAATTCGGATCTCTTTCTAATATGTCACTGCTTTTATTGATCAAATTTTCTTTGACTCTGAAAATGCAGTATAAAATAGTTAGCTTGGATTCCTTTGGTTTAGTTCAGAAAAATGTGGGTCTTTATGCAAAGACAAGCTGTAACGAGTATTCTCCAAAAAGTGGGAACCTTATACGTTAGTCCTCCTAAAGAATTTTAGTAAAAATGTGTCTTAGTTTCCAACCGGTTTTGAACCTTCTGAAAAGGAGTAGATGTTATGTATTCATTTTGGTCCATATGTGTGCATTGACATTTCTCCAATGGAGTTATTGTTGAACAAGTAAATGGAAACTTGGAATGCTGTACCAGGACTCAGCTCCCATCCTTCTATTGACATACCTAGACATCTGAAGAACACAATCACCATAGCCCGTATTCCTCACCCCAAACCTGAATGTTGACACTCTCACCTGATTTTGTGTGTCTAGGAACAAATGTGTACCAACAAGTTCATAATTTTTAGCTAAAGTTAATTGTGCTCTGGAAACTTGGAACAGCAAGTAGATAATGAGTATGTCTGGAAGTATTTGTTTTAAATTCAGAGCTTAAACAAAGATCACACAAGTTATCTCAGCATTTGCTTTTCATCATTCAATCAAAGTATTGCTTAATTTTAATACAAGTGTCTCCTGTGAACAGAAGCCTCCCACACAAGGGCAGAAAAAAATCTTAGAGGTGACTAATATACAAACAATACAGAAAGAAAAAAGCAAGAGAACTAAGAACTATTCTCTTGAAGATGAATTGACTGTGCTGAATTTGTAGCCAAGAAATGCGTGGGAATGAAATAATGCTGGCATTTCCAATTTCCGACTCAAGTTAAAGATGTTCCACATTTCACATGTTTTTTTGTGTAAACGCACATCTCTACACTGCTTACAGTCACCACATTCTCCAGTATGACCAATGAACCCAGAAGTTCTGGGAGATGAAGTATTAGGCTGGTGCAAAAGTAATTGCAGTTTAAGAGGTTAAAAGTCATTGCAAAAACCGCAATTACTTTTTATGCTGGACTTTGAAGATTGTGGGGTATCACAAGGGTCTAAGTAAATAAGAAGAAAAAGAACTTCCTCAGGAAAGACAATCATACGAGTAAAAGTTTATGAGGGAAAACACCATGGTTCCTGCTTCCTTTTCTATGAAAGTGTTTCTTGTACACACCATTGAATGTGCTCTTTTTCTTATGTGAATCATTAATCTCTACCAATTTTCTCCAGTACATAAAGGGTGAATGCTCTGTCTGAGGTGGTGAGTGATAGCATATGCTTATTCATTTACTCAGCATTTCTGAAGCACTTACAGTATGTCATCAGCTATGGATGCTGAAGTTTTTAAGTAACTAAAAGTCTAGGAAGGGAGCCATGTTTTTTACAAAATTCCAATGCAATGGTGTATGTAGTCTGATAATGTATACATTCCCAATCTAATGGTATGTATATATTTACCAAACATTCATGCATAGGAAGATCATATGTTCCAGTTTGTCCACCTTACACCTGTTGTCCTAATGAAATCACTAATAGCATTTTGATTCAGAAGGGAAATTATGTGGTTACCCTATTTATTAAGCAATTTTTGCCTCCCAAGCACTAGAGATATAAGAAAATCTCTGCCCTTAAGGAGTTAAGTACCTAGTAGAAGAGATAGACAATTAAATAAACAACTTTAATACATGTGATAAGTATTCTATATTATACATATAGAGAGAGTGTGTCTTCAAAGTTTATGCATAGCATATCTGATTCAGATCTAGGGTCAGGAATACTTTTCAGAGCCCAACACACATACAGTAGGTAGTCTTACAAGAAAAATAGGTAAATGAAGAGAAAAGGCTCCAAATAGAGGGCGGTATAGTTGCCAAGGCCGAGAAACAAGAGAAAACAGAGCAATTTTCAGGAACTAAAAGTGTTTGATCTGTCTGGAGTATTTCCTACAAGTAAGCAGGGACAGGAGAAGGAGCCAGAGGGGATAACAGCCAGATCATGAAGGAACAGATGTGTAGATTTAAAGTCTGAACAGAATCTCAAGAGGTGGGAAGTTATAGATGTGAAAAATACCGGATCGCTTTGGCTACAGCATCGAGCATAAAATAGAGGGGGAGAAAACTACAAGTAAGCAAAAAATTTTGAGTGGGATTTACCTAAAATCTCATTAAGTGAGCTTAATTTGGCATGAACCTCTTTTTTCCTTTCCCCCTTTCTATTGCTCTCTGCTTGGAATAAGGTTGTGATGGCTGGGTGCCAGCAAACATCTTGAGACCTTGAGGAAGGAAGTGACAAAGCAGAGTGAGCTAGCAAAGCAGAAATAATGATTCTAGATTCCTATGACTGTGGGTTCATTTTACTATTTTATAGCGCATCTACCTGTGTGCTATTCTATCCCTTCTCCTCTCTCCTTCCCCATAGTTAACCATTACCCTAAAGTTGGTGTGTATCATCTCACAAATAGTTTATATTTTATTGCATATGTATTTAAAAATAATGTATCATTCAGTGTCATATTCATTAGGATACATGTAACGCTGCTATAACAATGAAATCCCAAAATACGGAGACGTCATCAAAATGACGGAATGAGGTGAGCCTCTGTAAAGCTCCCCTGTAATTTAAAACTAATCAAACAACAATAGCTCCACAAAGGACTCCCTGCACAGCAGACAGGCAAGACGAAAAGGCCAACTACTGAATTCACTTACAGGTGGGAGAATTGAGGGAGCGGGGGAAGAGGGAAGGGAGAAGTGCGGAGACGGAGCCGCGCGGGCGCAGGACGCAGACCCAGCTCAGTGCGCCGAGCTCGCTGCTTCCCGGAACCACCGCAGCTGCGAGTGAGGGAAGAACCCAGACTGCTAGGGCTCCGCTTATGGCCCACAGGGCTGAGGGGACAGCATATAACACGGCTGAACCCAACGCTCACAGCAGAGACCTCGGAGAAAAGACTTATGGAAGAAGGCTGAAAACGGTGGTTTAAGCCCTCACTGCCGAGCAGAGAACGGAGCCTTAGGCACTGAGACAATCCGCCCCCTTCCTACCTACCAGAGCTCGCCCCGCCCCCACCTGCCCCGTGCTAGAAACGAAACAGTAGCAGTGTCAGATCAAAAGAACAGAATATTTGCTGTTCTGAGAACTGAGGACCGCAGACACAGATTCGCAGCCCAATTAATTCCAGCAAAGAGGAGGGAGCTGTGGAAGCAGGACCGGCTGTGGTGGTGTTCGATGCCATTGCTCTAGGCCACCTCTCACAACTCACCCTGCCCCTGGCCCCACCTATCTGGGTGGATCCCTGAAGGAGTAACCAGAACAGCTGAAACATACAGGCTCTGAATCTGGTGCAGGAAGAGCTTTAGAACTTCAAAAGCTCTCCGCATCCCCACACAACACTGCACCCTGTGACCCAGGCAAACTATTAACAGAGGAGAAACCCATCTCCCAGGGAATCCCCCCATTGTGTGAGAAGCTGGAATTGTGCAGAGAAAACATAGCACTACCGTGTGAGAGAAAAAAAAAGGCTGCAGTCGGAGAGAAAATAAAACATCTACCAACAAGAACTGGAAAACAAAAGAAAGACCTCTTCCTATCAACCTGTTGCAGGGGCCATTCCTGTAGATGTCTAGGAAGAGAAATAATAAGTCAGTAATTGCCATGAATAACCAAGGCAACAAGACAGCTCAGAAAGAAAGTGAAAAGGCTCCAGAAAAGGAACTTAAAGATATGGAAATAAGTGACTTAAATGACAGCAAATTCAGGATTGCAGTTCTGGAAAAACTCAATGAGATGCAAGAAAACACAGAAAGGCAGTTTAATGAACTCAGAAACACAATCAAAGAACAACATGAGCATTTTACGAAAAAGACTGGAATTTTAAAAAGGAACCAAATAGAATTTCTGGAGATTAAGAACTCAATAGAAGAAATTAAGAATGAAATAACCAGCTTAGGTAGTAGAGTTGACCAGATGGAGGAAAAAACCAGTGACATCGAAGATAGAAACCTGGAAATTACACAGATGGAAGAAGAAAGAGACTTGAGACTTAAATGAAATGAAAGAACTCTACAAGAACTTTCTGACTCCATCAGAAAGAGCAATATAAGAATAATGGGCATACCAGAAGGAGAAGAAAGAGAGAAGGGAACAGAGAATATATTCAAACAAATTGTTGATGAGAACTTCCCAAACTTTTGGATAGAACTGGATCCTCGAATCCAAGAAGCAAATAGAACACCTAATTATCTCAATCCCAACAGGCCTTCTCCAAGGCACATTGTATTGAAGCTGTCTAAAATCAACGACAAAGAAAGAATCCTCAAGGCAGCCAGGGAAAGGAAGACGGTAACCTACAAAGGAAAGCCCATTATATTATCATCAGATTTTTCAGCAGAAACTCTACAAGCCAGGAGGGAGTGGAACCAAATATTCAAACTATTGAAAGAGAGAAATTATGAGCCAAGAATAATATATCCAGCAAAGATATCCTTTAGCTATGAAGGAGGAATGAAGACCTTTCCAGACATACAGAAGCTGAGGGAATTTTCTAATACACGACCTGCACTACAAGAAATACTAATGGAGCCTATTTGATCACCATCAACAGGGACAATTTGTGGCAACCAAAACATAAAAACAGGGAGAGTAAAGGCCTGAACCGGAATATGGGAATGGAGAAAGTAAGCGTGCTGAAGAAAATGGAATAGTCTAAATATCAAACTTTCTTTTACATAAACTTAAGGGTAGCCACTCAAAAAAAACAAAAAACAAAAAAAAATCCAGAGCTGAAATATACACTGTAATAAAAGAAGAAACAGAAGGAAACATCATAGAATACTAACACATAGAGACACAGTCTTACCAGAAAACTAAAGATAGAATGACAGGAAATCCTCACATATCAATAATCACTCTAAATGTAAATGGACTGAACTCACCAATAAAAAGGCACAGAGTAGTGGATTGCATCAAAAAACTAAACCCAACCATATGCTGTCTCCAAGAGGCACATCTCAGCTAAAAGGACAAGCATAGACTCAAAATGAAAGGGTAGAAATTGACACTCCAAGCAAATGGTATCCAGAGAAAATCAGGTGTAGCCAGAATGATATCAGATGAAACAGACTTCAGGGTGAAAAAGGTAACAAGAGACAAAGATGGACATTTCATAATAATAATGTGGACCATAAAACAAGAGACATAACAGTCATCAATATTTATACCCCCAATCAGGGAGCACCGAAATATACCAAGCAACTACTAACAGAACTAAAGGGAGAAATTGACCAAAACACAATTATACTAGGGGACTTAAATACATCATTGACAGCTATGGATAGATCATACAAACAGAAAATAAGTAACGAAATAGCAGCCCTAAATGACACATTAGATGAAATGGACATAATTGACATATATAGAGCACTTCATCCTAAAACATCAGACTATACATTCTTTTCTAGTGTACGTGGAACATTCTCAAGGATAGACCATATATTGGGACATAAAATCAGCCTCAGCAAATTTAAGAAGATTGAAATCATACCAAGCATATTCTCTGATCACAAGGCTTTGAAATTGGATATCAACTGCAAAAAGAAAGCAGGAAAAAACACAAATACATGGAGATTAAACAACATACTTTTAAAGAACGACTGCGTCAGAGAAGAAATTAGAGGAGAGATCAAAAGATACATAGAAACAAATGACAATGAAAATACACCCTACCAAAATTTTTGGGATGCAGCGAAAGCAGGTTTAAGAGGGAAATTTATCTCATTACAGGCCTATATCAAGAAACAAGAAAAATCCCAAATAAATAACCTCCTGTTACACCTTAAAGAACTAGAAAAAGAAGAACACGTGAAACCCAAGGTCAGCAGAAGAAAGGAAATAACAAAAATCAGAGCAGACCTAAATGAAATAGAGAACAAAAAGACAATAGAAAAAAAAATAATGTGACAAAGAGCTGGTTCTTTGAAAAGATTAACAAAATTGACAAACCCTTGGCTAGACTCACTAAGATAAAAAGAGAGAAGACACTAATTAACAAAATCAGAAATGAAAAAGGGGACGTTATCATGGACACCACAGAAATACAAAGGATCATCCAAGAATACTATGAAGGACTATATGCCACCAAGTTCAATAACCTAGAAGAAATGGACAAGTTCTTAGAAACATATAGCCTTCTAAGGCTGAACCATGTAGAACTGGAAAATCTAAACAGACCGATCACCAGTAACAAAATCGAATCAGTCATCCAAAACCTTCCCAAAAGCAAATGTCCGGGACCAGATGGCTTCACTAGTGAATTCTACCAAACCTTCAAAGAGGATCTAATACCAATCTTGCTCAAACTCTTCCAAAAAATTGAAAAAGAGACAGTACTCCCTAACTCATTTTATGAGGCCAACATTACCCTGATACCAAAACCTGGTAAGGACAGCACAAAATAAAAAAAACTACAGACCAATATCTCTGATGAATATAGATGCAAAAATCCTAAATAAAATTCTAGCAAGTTGAATACAACAATGCATTAAAAAGATTATTCATCACGACCAAGTGGGGTTCATCCCCGGGGCACAAGGATGGTTCAACATCCACAAATCCATCAATGTGATACGTCACATAAACAAAATAAAGGACAAAAATCATATGATTATATCAATTGATGCAGAAAAAGCATTTGACAAGATACAACATCCGTTTATGATTAAAACACTTAATAAAATAGGTATCGAAGGAAAATACTTTAACATAATAAGGCATATATGATAAGCCCTCTGCTAGTCTCATAATTAATGGTGAAAAACTGAAGCCCTTTGCTCTACATTCAGGAACACGACAGGGCTGTCCACTATCACCTCTGCTTTTCTACATAGTGTTGGAAGTCCTTGCCAGAGCAATCAGGCAAGAGAAAGAAATAAAAGGCATCCAAATTGGGAATGAAGAAGTTAAATTATCACTCTTTGCAGATGACATAATGCTATATATAGAAAACCCTAAAGACTCCACCAAAAAGCTATTAGAAACAATCAACGAATATAGTAAAGTTGCTGGCTACAATATCAATGTACAAAAGTCCATTGCTTTCCTATATACTAACAATGAAATCTCAGAAAAAGAAATACAAAAAACAATTCCTTTTGCAATTGCAGCAAAAAAAAATAAAATATCTAGGAATAAACTTAACCAAGGATGTGAAAGACCTATATGCTGAAAACTATAAGACATTTTGAAAGAAATTGAAGAAGACACAAAGAAATGGAAAGACATTCCGTGCTCATGGATTGGAAGAATCAAAATAGTTAAAATGGCCATATTACCCAAAGCAATATACACATCCAATGCAATCCCCATCAAAATCCCAATGGCATATTTTAAAGAAATAGAACAAAAAATCATCAGATTTATTTGGAACCACAAAAGACCCCGAATAGCCAAAGCAATCTTAAGAAAAAAGAACAATAATGGAGGTATCACACTCCCTGACTTTAGCTTGTACTACAGGGCTACAGTAATCAAAACAGCATGGTATTGGCAGAAAAACAGGCACATAGACCAGTGGAATAGAATTGAAAACCAAGGCATAAAATCACATAAATATGGACAGATAATTTTTGACAAAGAAGCTCAAAACATACAATGGAGGAAAGACAGCCTCTTCAATAAATGGTGTTGGGAGAATTGGATAGCCACGTACAAAAGAATGAAACTGGACTGCTATCTGTCACCATGTACCAAAATTAATTCAAAATGGATCAAAAACTTAAGCATAAGATCTGACACAATAAACTGCATAGAAGAAAACATAGGTACTAAACTTATGGACCTTGGGTTCAAAGAGCATTTTATGAATTTGACTCCAAAGGCAATGGAAGTAAAAGCTAAAATAAACGAATGGTACTATATGAAACTTAAAAGCTTCTGCAGAGCAAAAGAAACCATCGACAAAATAAAGAGGCAACCAACTGAATGGGAGAAGATTTTTGCAAACAGTGCCTCCGAAAGGGGCTAATATTTAAAATATACAAGGAACTCATGAAACTCAACAACAAAAAAACAAAGAACCCAATTGAAAAATGAGCAGAGGACCTGAAGAGACATTTCTCCAAAAAGGACATACAAATGGCAAATAGACATATGAAAAAATGCTCAACGTCACTAATCATCAGAGAAATGCAAATAAAACCCACAGTGAGATATCACCTCACCCCATTCAGAATGGCTATCATCAACAAGACAAATAGTAACAAGTATTGGAGAGGCTGTGGAGAAAAAAGAACCCTCATACACTGTTGGTGGGAATGCAGACTGTGCAGCCATTGTGGAAGGCAGTGTGGCGGTTCCTCAAAAAATTACGAATAGAATTACCATATGACCCAGCAATCCCTCTCCTGGGTATCTACCCAAAAAATCTGAAAACATTTATACATAAAGACACGTGTGCTCCAATGTTCATTGCAGCTTTGTTTACGGTGGCCAAGACATGGAAACAACCAAAATGTCCTTCGAGAGATGAATGGATAAAGTTGTGGTATATATACACAATGGAATACTATTCGGCGGTAAGAAAAGATGATACAGGAACATTTGTTGTAGCGGGCCAGCCGCCACGAGTCCAACGGTTCCTGACAAGGGGAGTGGGAATGAAAAAAGGCACTCACACTTTGATGATGGCGATCGCGGACCCCAGTGTTCCTGGAGACCCTGAGTTTATTCTGTCCCCAGAATTTATACCTTCTGTGGACGTGCAGTTTAACAAGTACAAAAATGCATTACCTAGTTAACAGTGAATCTTTAACTTTAACACAGGAGACACAAAATTTACCGAAACTCCCAAATGTAATTATCTTATCAATAGCCCTGATAGGCATCAGCCTTCTGTTCTGGGAACTGGCCACTCCCACCACATTCCTGAGCAGCATGCAAGCTCTCTCCAGATGCAGGCAGAGACAATTGCTTCAGGGGGAGGAAATAGGTTAAGTATAAACCGAGCCATTCTGTTAAGGCTTTAAAGTTAACTGCAACCATGGCTCCCCACAATTTGTGACAACATGGATGGATCTTGAGAGTATAATGCTAAGCAAAATAAGTCAGACAGAAAAAGCAGAGAACCATATGATTTCACTGATATGTGGTATATAAACCAAAAAGAACAAAAGAACAAGACAAACAAATGAGAAACAAAAACTCATAGACACAGACAATAGTTTAGTGGTTACCAGAGGGTAAGGGGGGAGGGGGGTGGAAGATGAGGGTAAGGGGGATCAAATATATGGTGATGGAAGGAGAACTGACTCTGGGTGGTGAACACAATGGGATTTATAGATGATGTAATATACAATTGTCCACCTGAAATCTATGTAATATTACTAACAATTGTCACCCCAATAAATTTTTTTTAAAAAAATCCCAAAATACAATGGCTCAGAAATACAGTTGCTAAAGTGAGGAGTCCAGTGAGAGACTAACACTCTCGGGCATATGACCTTACCCACAAGGTCATTCACGACCTAGTTTTCTTCTCTAGGTGCTGCATCATTGCGTTGGGGGTCTTCATAGTTGAAGTTGGTATTTCTGCATTTTAGCCATCAAAAGGGGAAAGAGAGGTAGTGGTAAATGTGCAGCACACTTACACATTTAAGGATATTACACTGAAGTTGCACATATAATTCTGCTCACTTCACTTTGGGCAGAATTTGACTCATGGCAGCACCTAGCTTCAAGGGAGGTTGGCAAATGTGTAGCAATATGACCATCTTTCATATACTCTTCTGAATCCTGGGTGAGGGGCTGTGCTTTTAATGGAAGAAAGAAGAGTAGACTGGATCCTGAGTAAAAACTAGTCACTTGTATGTTTTTAACATTTATATAAATTGATTTCATTGCATGTATCCTCGTGTAATTATTTTTTTACATTCAATGTTGCATTTTGAAATTTATCCCTGTTGTTATATATAAATACATTTAAGTCAGTTTAATAACTGCATAAATATCATTGTAGGTATAAATCACACTTAATCATTCATCTCTTGATAGATGTTGAGGTATGAAAATCTAATAAATAACACCCTCTTCTCTAACAGAGTATTGACCCCATTGGGAATCATTTTATCATGTGGGAAATTAGCCTAATACAATGGTAGCCTTCCAAGTACACCACAGGAAAGCAATGCCAGACACTATGGAACAGAAAGTTTCACAGACCAAGTTAAGACGCTCAAATCACATGGTTTATTAAGTCAATATAAAACACACAGTGCAAAGCAAGGGCAAAGAGATGCAGTTGGTTACTACACTTAGGATGAAATGAAAGCAGGATGGAAGGACCATACAGCCTGAATCCCATGTCCATCTCTGCGGCATCACCCTTCTCTGCTGATGATTGGTGGTGAGGGACAGAGTTCAAAGGCAGGAGATGGCTGAGATAACACAATTCTCACTCCATTCAAGACAACCAGGGGTAATTAAACTGATGAGCAGGTACGGGTTTTATTTCTTGTGTTCAATACAGTATTATTAACTATAGTCATCATGCTGTACATTCGCTCGTCTAGAGTTATTCATCCTGTATAACATAAACGTTGTACACTTTGACCAATATCTCTTCATTTCTCCCACCTCCCCACCCCTGATAACCACTGTTCTCTCTGCTTCTATATACAGTGTATTCAAATTGTTAGATTATGGGTGTGAGGTCATGCGGTTTCTTTCTTTCTTTCTATCTTTTTTTTCCTCAGCAGATTCTTGAAGTGAATCTGTAGTTGGTTATTCTGAAATCTGTGCCCCTAGAGACATAGCAAGATCCAGTAACTCACATGCTCCTCCATGGCCTGTCTACTCTGCTTTTAAACACTCTAGCCTTGGGCAGCATTTCTCATCCCTGTGTGTGTGTGTGTATTTGAGTGTGTTGTGATGGTCATGGTGGAGGGGAGTGTACTGCAGTAGTGGGACAATCGTCTAATGCTTTATTTCACTTTGCTCTTCCTCTACATCTTTGAGGAAGATCCTGTGGGGTTTATAAACAGTGTATCCTGCTTCCTAAAGTACTCCCTTTTCTATTCTACCTCCTGAAGGACTATGATTCTTCTAACTCTAAATGTCTCCTTTCCATCAACTTGCAGTTTGATTTCTGACCCAGACATTCAGTTTTCTAACATATTCCTCCATGTATTGTTTTGTATTTCTTTCTTTATAAGAGATATGAAATCAGTTTCTTCTGAACCATCCAAACTTATCTACTGCTCAAACAACCCTTCTAACTGTCACCTTTCTTGGTTGAATAATCTCAGCCACAAGATGTCTCCTTTGGCACCACCTTAACCCAGGGTGGGACTCAACCTATCATTGCACTGCATATTGCTCCTTAAATAATTTATCTTTGCTGTACCTTCCCTTACAGTGTTAATTCTCTGATTTTCTCAGACATGTTTTCTCTTAGAACAAGCATTTCTTGTGTCCCCACATGCAGAAACTGGCACCTGGAAACTCCCAATAATTCTTTGAGACTAATGCTGACTTTCCTCATTCTCTGAAACCCGTGCAGCTTTGTCAGCCACCACTCTGGAGAGAGGTTTCAATCTGTTAGGGGAATCTGTTCTTTATGAATTTGCCCAGGCAGTGTCTCAAGTACCTCGGTCTAAGGAATGAGGCCATAGCAATGCCTTTCCTATACCGTGTTAAAAAGTTGCCTCTTACCAGTGCCCCAAATCCTACCCTCCCCTGGGGCAACCGTTCCAGTTTGCTCCCTAAGATTCTCAACCTATCATTGCACTGCCTTTCTCCTGTGAGCCCCACTCGATGCTTCTCACAGGGCAACAAATGAAGTCTCCTTCACCCCTTCTAATGCCCTTCAAGAGACCTGGTTTGAAATGCATCTTCATTTTCCTTTAATATTTTGTATATGCTTCCACACTTAAAATTTCCCTGTGCCTTTTATAAAAGCTTTGCCTATTCCTTAGCATCTCCACAGTTTCCCTAAAGAAATGTCTCCTCCCTTAGTTTAATCATCCTCTCTTTCTGCTTATTGTTGTGTTTTTCTTTTTTACTACACTGTGTGTTTCAAACCTCTCCAGTTTATCCTTGAATTCCTAAGCAGTCCAGACCCTGAGAGACAGATTCTTCCAGGCATGGAATTCTTTCGTTGCCTTCCTAGTTATTGGGTCTGCAATAGTTTTAATGAAGTTATCTTCTTCAGTCCCCCCCAAGTGGCATAGCTCTTTATAACTGATGCCCTGATCCTCTTTTTTGTTTGTTTAAAAATACTAATATCTACCATAGATTGGATCTCAATTCAGGTTCTAGCTTACATAATTTTCAAGTCTAAAGTGAATATTAAAGCACATGATGGAAAATGTTTAATAACTGGCTCGTGGTGGGGGTGGAATGAAGGAGAACTTTGATAGGTAGGGTTTGCTGATTTCACTATGCTCAATTTCAAACTATCAATGTGACATCAACCACGTCACAAAATTACTGAAAACTGAACAATCAGCTCTCATGAGTTAATACGAACTGGCTTTAGCACATCATTGGATCCCCCTTTGTCTGTGAACAAGCCGCATGAATACAAGATATCCAAGAGGAGTTCCTCTGAAGTTCTCTATAATCTTGGAAGCAAAACAGAATTTGAAACAGCCATCTAGAGCTATGTAGCTAGGCCTGGTTCTAAAAGTTTAAAGCTAGAGGTTCTACATTCATGCAGAATTCTGTTCTTCCTTGCAGCTTAAAGTCTTCCAATACAATTCTGTTCAAGAATGGCTTAGAAGATTTAATCCTGCCTCAGCATGACCTCCAGTACCTGTGCCAGATATAATTGCATTTGCAAGCCCCCCCCACCCTCCAATTTGACTAAAATGTCACTTTGGCCTGTGTCTTTTCTGATGCTTACAGGATGCTGAGTAGTTGCTTTTGCTAAATGAAGGGCAGGCTAACTGATATTTGCTTGAGGCTTCATATGTGTATTCTTGGCCTTCTAAACTGAAGAGGAGAAGATGGCTTATATTTGTGGGCAAATGGGTTTCCTAATTCTGAATCCCAGAACCTAAGTCATAGGCAGCAGTTACGTAGGGCAGTGTCCCCCCATCCCGCCAATGGGTCAGAACTATAAAACTTCTGGAATGAAGCAGAGCAGTGTGTACTTTTTGCATGGTGGCACATTCCCAAGAAAAAAGAGCAAGGAACCAAGCCATGCAAGTTCATTCCCTTATATCAAACCCACCAATAACTTACTCCTCGTCCTGTGGAAAGAACATGAAAAGTTGTGTTAATTAATGTCCCCTTATTGGAGCAAAACATCATCATAAAGTATGTTTTAACTTAACAGTAAACAATGTATTGCTTCCCAGTTTTCCCACTATTAAAAGCAATGCTGCAATGCAGGTCTTTATGCCTGTATCTTTACACAATGCACAAGACAGTATACTTGGAATATATTGAGGAGAGGATTTGCTGGGTCATACCATATTATGTGATATACACTGTTACATTGATCTCCACAGTAATTACATTACACAGTCTATATTTCCACCATTGGAATGTAAGATCCAATTGATATATATCCTTTCCAAGTCTTGATATTAAAAAGCCAATCTGTTGGATATAAAACAGTATCTCATCTCTCAACATAAAAATGGTATCTCAATATGACTTTAATTTGTATTTGAATTTTCCTGGTGAAGTTGAATTTTCTTTCCTGTTTACTTGTCATCCATATTTTCTTTCATATGATCTGCCCATTCATATTTACTCATACTTCCATTATTTTGTGTGATTTATAAAGGGCTTTTTTTTTCTTTCTTTTTAAAATTTTGAACACAGATTTAAGGTCAGTTATATGTGTTATAAATTCCTCTCTCTTTTGTATTATCTGTTTGTTTCCTTATAGTATTTTAGCATTTTGGGGGTGGCAGTGCTCAGTTTTCTTGTTGACTCATTTTCCCTTTTTCTGTAGCTAATCTTCCATTTAAACCATCAATCAAATTTTAAATATCAGCCAGAATGGGAAGAAAAAGAGAAACTTTATATTAAATGCACTGCTATAGCAGCACAACTTTATAAACACCACTCTGGCTTAAGTTCTTTAACTTTCTTCCTTGGCCATGAGCCTCTGGGTGTATTCCTTTCTTTGAATTCTTCCCTCATTTAGTCTCTCCTAATTGACTTTAATTCCCACACATCAAGGAACTCAATGAAATCTTGTTGATTGCTTAAGTGCTGATAAACAGTGTCTAGTTGATCATACACGATATTTCCCTAAGTGGGAAATGGTGTAATTTTTATGCATAGGCTCCTTGGAACACAGGAAGGCATACCTAGGAGATAATTATTTAGTGGCTGTCAATGAAGGCTGTGGATGAAATATAAGCCAGTTATATGGGACTAGAGAAGGAAAACGTCATGTTTTAGAAGATGTACAGAAAGCCTGAGGGGTGACACAAAGAGAGACAGTGACAAACAAGATTGCCTAAACAATTCCTGGGATCATTTAAAGAACAGAGTCCCCTTGAACATTCTGAGATCATACCAGCTTTTCCAAAAAGCTGCTCTCTTCCTTTTGCTGGCTCTCCGTCACAGATTCTGGTTCTAGTCATGCCCATCGCATGCCAACCAAGTTGCTACATCCTGCATCTGTGCTCTTATTTACATCTGGCTTCTTCTCCAACTTTTCTTCCATCTCTAGTAATCTATACCTTACCATTTTCAGACACCAGATCAAAACTCATGTGCCAGCTCCTTAGAGTATTATTTTTTCTTGTACTCAGTAGACTTTTACACATTGAACCAATTCCTTTGAAATTCAGTTCTTGGTATTTAATTATTCCTCGAGTCGTCCACATTTACACTATTTCTTCACTAACCTGCTTGAGAATAGGAGCCATGATTCCCACGTCTTTTCTGGTTGCCAATGGATTACCATACTGTCCATTCTGTAAAGCAGAAGTCTTGAAGTTAATTAAACCCAAATGCCTTAGAAAGCAAATTGATGGCAATATCCCCATATTTCCACTCAGCATCTCAAAACATTCACTCAGCAAAAGGGAGGGTTCTGCTGTACTGTGGTCACCAGAAGGTAGGTCAGATCTTGCCCAGCATGGATAGAATTACAGTGCTTTAAAAGGAAGTCCCCACCAAGTCAGGACAGGTTGGTCACCCTATTCTGTTGTCAAGAAAAAGTATGTATATTTTCTCCATAACAATTCTACCTGTTATTTTTCTAGGATAAATTTCTGCATATGGAATAACTAGGTCAAAGGGCATTCATTGCCTAATGGTTTTCACAAGTATTTAAAAAAGCAGCCTTCTAATATAACTGAAACTATTTTCAATCCCACAGGTAGGAATTATGATTTTTAGAGGTTTTGATGGTCCAGAATAGTATCCCCAGCTTTGGAGAGCCACAGTACATTAGAGACTATTTACCTGAGCAGAAGAGAGAACTAAACAAGACTGTTCCCACATTTGTAGAATATTTAGTATCTCTGTCACAGAGGCAGAACCTCTCTCTTCCACTCATACGTACACATCATTGGGACCATCCCACAAATGTCCCCAGAGGGTTCAGGTCAATACTGCCCTGGAGTACCATCTCCAGCAATCTAAGGTCATTTACATAACAGTATTCTATGCTAATTACTCTGTACCAGGCACGGTACTAGATACCATAGATTTCAAATTAATTAGAAAAAAATTCACTGCCTTTAAACCTCATCTATGTGGGAGAGACAAGCATATAAACAATACTTAAAGTATCTATAGTCTAAACTTTAACTTTTCCAAAACAATTATACAGAAAGCAGGTCTGAGTACATTTCACTTTTTAAACTGGCCAAAGCATCTCTGTAAGTCTCACACATTTACACAAAAATTGCCAACATAGATTTAAAAAAAAAAAAAAAAAAAAAAAAAAAAGATAATCCCAAAAGGAATAATAATACAAACAAAGTGGTTAAATTAGAAAACAATAAAACCATAATGTGTAAGTGGTGCACACCTTCACACTATCTGAGCATTTGAGTTTTACGTATCTTTTGTCACCATTGGGCCTTGCTTTTCCCTTAGATTGAAACCTCCAAGGAAACACAGTTTCCTCAGTTGCCCAGAGCACCTAGCACTCAAAATTTGTAACAACTGGTGGGGTAGAAGTCAGTTGAATATTCTAACTAGGAGTCGCTAATATTTTCATCTCAACCTCTAGAATTGGCAATAATTCTAAAGCATGCCACTACTCCCTTTCCTGTGAGGAAAAGCAGCCTTTCTGAATACAACTGAACCTTTCTTTGGTGATTTTGAAGGTTGGTGCCTCAGGGACATCCTCCTCAACAAAAGTTTGCTTTGCCCAAAACCATAATTGTAGAAGGTGTGGGAGGTTGACCTTCTTATACTTAATGCTTTATACCAGATGGTTTTCTTAAGTGTGCTTCTTTCTTCCAAAAGAGAAGCACACAAAAAACAAACTGTCTAGAGGCATTAAACCATGGTCAATTTAAAGTAAACATTTCATAGGACTCCAAATTGTGAAAGCTTATAATCTGCTCATTCTGGGTTCTATTTTTCAGCCCACATTTGGGAATTAGAGTCACAGACATCACCTTTGTGAAAGGATTAGCTTGTCTATTGCCAGCCACCAACTTCTCTCCTAATATGGCCAGATGCTTTGCAAAAGCATGGACTAGACTCCGCTACAGGTGGATTTATGTACATCCATCTTAACTGACAAACTAACAGCTCAATGAGCATGCACTTCTATTGCTTTTTCAACATATGAAAGATTCTACTAAATATTTTGCTAGCTACCTGGCCCTGAGCCATTAAGTAAACAAGTCAGTTCAAACGACATTTATCAAATACTAACCTCCCACAGAAAGTACCTACCATTTGCGGGAACTGAGAAATGAGACCACAAACCAGCTCTACAGCCCTAACTAGCTCTGCACCTTGGGCGGGAGCAAAGTCGTGCTGCTAGTGCCACTGGTGTCCCTGCACCCATCGGGTGTTCTGAGGGATGCTTCAGAGTCTCTCCAGAGTCATCGTCTCCCTAACCTGGTAGGGAATTCCTACTAACAAAATCCGCTCCCCTGGGATAACCAGCAAACACATATCTATTCAATTCAATTTATTTGTTTATCTGTCTTCCTTTAGGCAAATTGTAAGCTGCTTAATAGCTACATAAAGGCTATTCATTAATGTTTGCTTTATTAACTGAATATATTTGAATCATGTTATCCCTAGAAGGTCCCCTTAAATGTTACCTGGAGAATGAGGAAAACTTGAAGGCCCCTAGTCTCTTCCACTTGGGTCTCTTGAACTTTTGACACTTCATAGCCTGAGAGTCAGGGCATCTGTTGGTGAATCCACATCTTCCCTGAGACTCAAGAACTGACAGATCAACTATTTTCCAAAAATAGGAATGGCCATAGGCAAAAACTGTGGTGTAGACAATGTGTCTCTTGGGCAATGGTTTGCTTCTTTTCTCTTTTACCTTCTAGACTCCCAATGAAGGTTCCCAGAATTCTTTAAAATTATGAAGAGACAGCCAAACTACATGAGCACAAATGATTGGGTGAGTAACGACTATGTACACGGCTTTGTGACAAGCATACTATTTATTATATCATGAATCTTCATGACAATTCTGGAAGGAACATGTTATTAGTCTCATCCTGCACATGAGAAATGTGGAGGCTCAGAGAAAGGTTGACTGGTTTACACGTGGCCACTGAGCAGAAGAGTGACAGAACCAGGCTCTGAACTTAAGACTATCTCAATTCAAAGTTCTTTGTACTTTCATTTGTGATTTTGGCCAATACGCTTCCCAGGCCTCAGTTCCATCTGTATCTTGAGGGTTTTATATTAAGTAATCATGAGTGTTTTTTCTGGGTGGACCCTTCAGGATCTGTGTTCCGTTGTTGGCATTGTAACATGTACATGGCCCATGAGTACACTGAGATGCAGACATGTGAACAGACGCCTCGTAGCCCCAGGACCAGCACCCAAGTTTCTACTATCTGTATCCCCAGTGTGTTTAATATTCAACATCTTTAACCTAGACCACTAATCCCTGATCTTTCTGGCTTCTCCTCACTTCCTAGCATCATCAAATGCCATTTTGCCTTCTGTACCTTACCGCCCAGGGTCTATGTGCATGTTCTGATGTGCTTGAAAACTTCTTCCAAACAGGAAAGTCTTGGCACATTAAGATATAGCAAGTTTTAAAAATCCATCTCCACTTAGCTTCATGAGCAGACGATGTGGACAAGTAGGAGCCAGATCAGAAGAGGGAGAACTAAAAAGGCAAATGACATGACA
The DNA here is from genome assembly GCF_057876585.1 of Rhinolophus sinicus. NCBI lineage: Eukaryota > Metazoa > Chordata > Mammalia > Chiroptera > Rhinolophidae > Rhinolophus > Rhinolophus sinicus. Next base: position 83,122,264 of record NC_142501.1, read on the forward strand.
GCAGCTGACCCATTTACTTGTGGACACAAAAGGCACCCACTTGGGGAACCCAGAAATAACTGGGAACTCTTCGATTGGCACTAATGCAAGGCAAGCAATCTCGAAATCTTTAAGAGGGGTCTGAAATAACATAATTTGAGTTTTAAAAAAGAAAAGTAACCCATTATTGCCACAGGATAATAAGAAATCCTTCCAATTGAGTTATTGGCAGAAATAACATTATTAGCATTTTTGAGGTGTTTCTTCTCACCATCATCAGCTTTATTCTGCTAAAGTTGCACAATTACTAAGAACAGTATTCTCTTTACAGCTACAGATTTCCAGGAGGTTGAGTCATATAATGTGTTCCCTGTGTCTCCTCTAAAGTTTGCAGAACTTACTAAGCCCTACTAAACCAGATCCTGCATATCTATTCACTACTGTCTCACACTCTCACACTTTGAACACCCTCCCCTGCAACTCTAGAATTTAAGAGCCAAGTTTATTCTATGCGATGCCTAATTTTTTGGCTTCCTGATGTCCCCCCTACTATGCCTCAGGCATAAATGACAGTTTTGCCTAAACAAATGCAGTTATAGTTCCTTTCTTACACAACCAAACCACACCAAGCTGCATCATGAGACACTGGGCTCTGATTTACACTGGGAAAGACACATTCCAAAGGTTGAAACAGAAACAATAACAGCAAAGGAAGTAGGCGGGAAGCACACCAAAAACGAACATGAATGTTCCAAATTACAAGTTGGGCTGGCGGTTCCCTTCTGTCTGCCTGGAGACCAAACACAGTCACTTAATTCCTCAATTGTTTCCCTCAGGCCCAGCCCTGACTTGTGTGTAGATGTGAATCGGTTCTGTGGCAAACAGGAAAACAAAGCCTGAGGAAGATTTTGCAAAGCTAAACCCAAGAGAAGCACTGCCAAGCAAACACCAGATACTTACAGAAGCATTTTATTCTGCCCATGGTGGTTTCCTGTGTACATATTGCAGGAACAATGTGCTTTATAACTTTTCCAAATACCCTCACTGGGCTCCATTACAGAAGAGACTGAAGTCTTATAGACGCAAAACTCTGCTCTACAGAAAAATGTCACTGTACAGTCTATGAAAAAAAAGGGTCCGCTGATAAAATACATGGGAAAATGCTGCAATATCTATACCTATCTATATATCTGTATTTATATATCTATATCTATATCATCTATATCTTTGAAATTCACAGTATACCTTAACCCACTAAAGGATCTCAAAAAAAAAAAAAAAAAAAAAAAAAAAAGCTTTCAGGAAAACCTTGTATAACTTTTCACAGTGTTCCCTATACTATTAGCTCTATGGAACTATCTTCATGTCTTGAGAAATTTTATCAGAAGACATTATATTGGTTCCCTAATGCTGCTATAACAAATTATCACAAACTTAATTAATAGGCACTTATTCTATCACTATTCCAGAGGCCAGAAGCCCGAAATTAAGGAGTTGGCAAGGCCACATTCCCTTCTAAAACTCTAAGGAGATTTGAAGAATAAGAAGCAGGTAAAACAGGAAAGGAATTCTAGGTGGAGGGAACACCATGGTCAAATACACAGAGATGTGAAATAGTGGGTGATTAGGGAAACCGTTGTGAAGACTGAGGAAATTCATGTAAAGCATTCTCACAGTACCTGGTAAAAGGTAATCTGACTGTTTTTCCAGGAGTGAATAGAGTAGACTTAGGAGATAACACAGATGCCATAAGCAGAGACTGAACTACAGTGGACTTACTATGTGCCATCTGATCAGCTTGGAAACTTGTGTTTTTGTTTTTTTTAATTTTTGAGTTACAGTTGACATAACAATATTTTATTAGTTTCAAGTGTACGACATTGTGATTAGCCATTTCTATAACTTACCAAGTGATCACCCCAATAAGTCTAGTACCCATGTAACAGCATGAATCATTGTTATAGTATTATTGACTGTATTCTCAATATTGTACTTTATATCACCATGACGATTTTTAAAACTGGCAATTTCTACATCTTACTTCCTTCCCCTTTTTCACCCATCCCACCAACACCTGTCTCATCTGGCAAACACCAAAATGTTCTCTGTATCTATGATTTGTTTTTGTTTCATTTATTCATTTATTTTGTTAATCAGGGGAGTAATATGATCATATTTTTGTAGATGTTTCATGCTTTATTAGATACATGTAAGTGGAAACTTGAAATTTATCCTATAAAATTAAATCTAAAATTTATATTTTAATGGCAAGATTCAAAATTGCAAACTGAAAGGGAACAAGAGAAAAAGAATAATTCAGAACATCCTCCCTGAAGACAGCCATGCATGTGTCTACTTAGAAAATTGCCCTGCATGTAGGATATTCCCAAGCATCTGGTCACCACCCACCAAAATTCTCTCCTTCAAGAACTGAGGCCGCCACATTTCCTTCAGGTCCATAGCTCTTAGGTGAGAGTACCCAGAAGCCTTGCATTTATGTGGACACTAATATGGTCTATTTGAGAAAATACCATATTGATACATTGAAGTTATATTGATGCTAGCATAAAATTTTCATCAAGTAATCTTTTTAACACATGTGTGTTTGTGTCTTTCGCACTCACCTCCAACTCCCCTCCCATCTGGCAATCATTAATATGTTCTCTGCATCTATGAGTGTGTTTCTGTTTTGATTGTTTATTTTGTTCTTTAGATTCCACATATAAGCAAAATCTCATGGCATCTGTCTTTCTCTGTCTGATGCTCCACTCAGCACAGTACCATCCAGGTCCATCCACGCCGCCGCAGATGGCAAGAACCCATTCCCTTCCATGGCCTAGCAATATCCCATTGCATATATGTACTACCTCCTCTTTATCCATTCATCCATTGATTGACACCCAGGCTGCCTCCACATCATGGCCATTGTAAACAATGATGCAATGGACATCTGGATGCACACATCCCCTTGAAGTAGCATTTGGGTTTTTTCAGATAAATACTCAGAAGTGGGATTACTGAGTCCTTCCTTAGCTGTAGCCTATGTTTTAAGTCTGTTTTTTCTGATATGAATATTACTACTCAGCTGTTTTTGTGTTTTGTTTTCTTTTATTTCATGAAATATCTTTTTCTATCCCTTTATTTTCCATATGTGTGTGTCTTTCATTCTGAAGGGAGTCTCTTGTAGGAAGCATATGTAAGGGTTTTGTTTTCTTATCCATTCAGCCCTGCTGTCTTTTGAGTGGATCATTTAATCCATTTACATTTAAAATAATTATTGATAGATACGTAGCTCTTGCCATTTTATTATTCATAATTTTGATCATTTATTTTTCCATCTTCAAGATTTCCAGCTAACATTCCCCGTAATATTGGTTTGGTGGTGATGAACTCCTTTAGCTTTTTCTTCTCTGGGAAGCTCTATATTTGTCCTTTGATTCTAAATGATAGCTTTGCTGGGTAGAGTAATCTTGGTTGTGGGTCCTTGCTTTTCATCACGTTAAATATTTTGTGTCAATCCCTTCTGCCTGCAAAGTTTCTGTTGAGAAATCAGCAGACAGTCTTATGGGGGTTCCCTTATAAGTTACTAGTTGTCTTTTTCTTGCTGCTTTTAGGATTCTCTCTTTGTCTTTAACTTTTGCCATTTTAATTATAATGTGTCTTGTTTTGGTCCTACTTGGGTTCATTTTGTTTGGGACTTTCTACTCTTCCTGGACTTGTATCTCTATTTCCTTCACCACGTTAGGAAAATTTTCAGTCATTATTTCTTCAAATAGGTTCCCAATCCCTTGCTTTCTCTCTTCTCCTTCTGGTACCCCTATGATGCAAACGTTGCCCTTGATGTTGTCCCAGAGGTCTCTAAAACTATCCTCATTTTTTTTATTCTTTTTTCTTTTTGCTGTTCTGATTGGGTGTTTTCTGCTACCTTGTCTTCCAAATTGCTGATTCGATCCTCCACTTCATCTATCTGCTGGTGATTTGTTTTAGTGCATTCTGCATTTCAGTTATTGTATTCTTCACTTCTGACTAGTCTTTTTTTGTGGTTTCTATGTCCTTTTTTATGCTTGTTAGCTCTTTGTTGAAGTTTTCGCTAAGTTTCTTGATCATCCTTATAACCATTGTTTTGAACTCTGTATTTTGTAAGTTGCTAGCCTCCATTTTGTTTAGTTATTTTTTCTGGAGTTTACTCCTGTTCTGTCATTTCAGACACATTTCTTTATTTCCTCAGCTTGACTGCCTCCCTGTGCTTGTTTCTAGGTATTAGATAGATCTACTACGTCTCCCAGTCTTGTCAGGGTGGCCTTAAGTAGTAAGTGTCCTGTGGGCCCTGGCACAGTCTCCCTGGTCACCAGCTCTGGGTGCTCCAGGAGTGTCCTTTGTGTGGGTTTTGTGTGCCCTCCTGTTATAGTTAAGCCTTGATTGCTACTGGCATGTCAGTGGGTGGCATGTGAACTGAGGATCTCTGCCACCAGTACCAGGCCTGGGGTTGCTCTGCAAAATGCCAGGACACCCCGAGACCTGCTGCCACATGCCAGCTGCTTTAAGTTTCAGCCACTGATAAAGCCTCATGTGGTACTCAAATTGGGTGAGGCAGGGTCTCTGGGAGGCCCTAGAGTGAGAAGAGTTAGTGTAGATTAGTGTAGATTCTGGTTTGTTGCCAGTACTGAGCCTGGTACTGCTCAGCAAAAGTCACAGAGCACACAGAGGTCAGCTGCCACCTGCCTGAGGCCTGTGGATCTGATGGTTTTCCAAGAAAGAGTGTAATGTGAGCAGGGCTGTCTGCTCTCAGAGAAAGTACTGCTGGTGTTGGGCAAGTTGGGTGGGGTGGGTCCCAGCAGAGCTCATCAGACCAATAAGATTCAGATCTGGCCAGTGAAGGAGGGCTCAACACAAGAAATATGGTGTCCGCCTGCTGGCTGAACAGGAGAAAGATCCCTCACAGGGAAAATGGCAACTGTCGTCACCCCTCTGTCTAAAGCCACAAACATCAGTTGCCCCTCCATATGCTTCCAATGCCCCCCAAGTCACTGTTCCTCCGCCAGAGTCCAAGGTGAGTGCCTGAAAGCCACTGAGAGAGTCTGTGTGTGGGTCATTTAAGAGGACATCTGGGTTTTCTGCAGCCTTCCATCCCACCTGGTCAGTCAAAAGCCCCTGTTTTTCACAGCCAGATGTTGTAGGGGTTCCTCTTCCCGGCACCAGCACTCTGGGCTGGGGATGCCAGTGTGGGACTGGGGTCTCTCGCTCCTCTGGGGGGAACCTCCATGGCCAAGATATTTCTCCTGGTTCTCAACCACCACAAGGAAGTTGCAGGCCAGCCCATTTCACGTCTCCACCCCTCCTACCAATCTTGATGGGGCTTCTCCTTTATACCCTTAGTTATAAAACTTCTGTTCAGCCAGATTTCAGATGGTTCTTCAGGTTGATTGTTCTATAATTTAGTTGTAATTTTAATGTGTTCACAGACGAAAGCAGGCACAGTGTTTATCTACTCTGCCATCTTGGAATCGCCTAGATTTAGTTGACAATCTTAAATGCTTATGCTTTCTCTAAATTAAACATTGAAATGATACTATGTTGATATAGCAGAGAGTTCATAATATATTCTTAAGTGGAGGGATAAAACAGCTCCTAAAACAGCATTATAGTGCAGCCCCAATTTTGTTTATAAAACTGTATATAACTGGACAAATATATACCAACATGTTAACCTTGGTTATCTCTCTGGGTCATGAAACTATAGCTGACTTCAAAGTTCTTAATACTTTTCTTCATTTTTCATATTTTTCTATAATGAATATGTATTCATTTCTATTCACAAAACCCTTTTTTCATTTAATGCCATGAAGCTAGGCATATATCAAATATGGACACTGCAAGAATTCCTCTGTGAACCAGAATCGATGGAGGGACTGCTCTCAGAGCTCAGACACAGTGCTCTGGGCCCTCCTTCCTACTTAGAATTCTCAAAAGAGGAAAAACAAAAAACAAGCCCAGCTGTGCTTCTCATAGCCAGTTTTTCAGGCCAGCACAGGAAACAAGTATCTATAAGGTATTCAGTAATTGATTAGAAAGTAAAAAATTCAATCAGCCTCATAATTTGGAATAATGTAAAACACCCTCTCAGAAATAAAAAGACAAACCAATTTCAGTATTTCTTACTAAGCTTATTCATGAGACAAGAGTTTTGTATTCATAATAAATTTCAGAATATTTATCAAAAATTTTAAACACACATATGTGTTTGACTCAACAACCCTGTTGTTTCTAGGATTCTGACCTATAGAAATGTGTACACATGCTCCAAAATTCATGGTCAAGGGTTGTGCAGGACAGCATTGTTTCTAAGAACAAAAACTTTCACTAAAAGGAAATTATTTTAACATTATGAGACATACTATGGAATGCATGCAGCTGCTAAATAGAATGCTATAGATTTCTAAATATGGACATGAATAATATCCCACATACACTAAGTATGAGTAGAAGAGTAGGAGAAGGATAACAAAAAAATAAGATCTCGTTTATGTTTTTTTTAAACTATATATATCTGTGTGTGCACATATATGTTTATGTATATATGTGTGTATATTTATATATTAAGTACATAGAAGTATTGAAAAGGGGCTAGAAAGTTAAATATTAATTATTAACAGTGATTATGTTAAAAATCTAGGAAAAGTCAATTTTTTAAGTTTATATTTTCTGAATCGTTTCAATTATTATATCACACACACACATACACTTTTCATTTATAAACTTGAAATCAATTAGATTCTTGACTGAGATAGAATACAGTCTCCCTCTAGCCACATAGACAATAACTGATAGTTCAGATTGGTAGGAGAAACTAATTTATTTATTCATTCAACAAATATTTATTGAATATTTATAATGTAGCAAGTCTGTTAGTAACTGTGGGTGCAACAATAAAAATAAGACACAGTCCCTATGTATCTTCCAGGAATTTCCAGGATGGTATATGTAGCTCATCGAGAAAAAAAATTCTGGATTTTCACTCATTCTTTATCTTGTACATTTGTGATAAATTTATTGGAAATAATAATTAGTTTATGGCCTTGCAGAAAACAGTAATTGATGAATCATTAACAGTAAATCAACAGTGACTCAAGGAAATGATTTCAAATCCCAAAGGTTTGAAGAGTTGATTTCATCCCCAACATACACCAGTTACTTATTCTACCCCTAAACCCATAATTGAAGCTGGAAATCTATTATGAATCGTAAGGAGGTAGAAGGCGTGACGCCAGTTCTGCCCAGTGTCAATCCAACATTGCCATCTGGGTAAGCATGTATAATTGCAGCAACAGGAAGGACCACAAGATGGCAGAATGGAAACAAGTCCTGGAGATTACAGCATACTGCGAGCAGCTACAGCACATGGAAACACCATAGCTCTGCCAGTAGAGACACTGGGGAGGCCTCCCACAGCTCTGTTAGATGGTGGGCTCAGAGCTATGGGTGATTTTGGCACCTCTCTTCTGCTTGTTCACATCTCTTAACTTAGGAATATATTCAGTAGTTTTCACTATCTAAAGAAAAATATATGTTCATCTCCTTTTCCTGCTCCAGACATACATGCATACTCACCAAACTCAATCATACTTTTCTATTTTGCTATGATTGAGTAGTATAATTTTGAAAATTGGACAAGATATCCCCAGATTTGAGGATGGGCTGCTTCTTTGCATATGGAGGGAACAGAAGGCAGATGAATAGGGGTCTGGTTAGACAAAGAAGCACCATATGTACATTGCCACCAAAGAAAGGCCTACTATTTCATGGTATAAGGGGACCAGGGTTGAGGAACAATCTCCAGTAAGGTATTGTGTGTGTGTGTGTGTGTGTGTGTGTGTGTGTGTGTGTGTGTGTGTGTTGGGGGGATTGGTTTTACAGAAATAGTTTTATGATTATGATTATAAAAGAAAGGCATGCTCATTGAAAAACAGTTTAGGATTATGTGAGGAAAAAAAGGCTACATGTAAAGCCAAAACCATAATTTCCCAAACATACCACTTAGGCATACAAATTGGTGCAGCTGTTCCAGAAACAGTATTTAAGCAGATAGTGTATCTATATAACCTATGACCCAGCAATTTCATACCTGGGTATATATCGCAAATCTTCATAAGAATGTAAGATTGATAAGTATACTCATATATTTGTATGTACACAAAGACAGTAGCCTGGTTTGTAGTACCTGGCATCTGAAGGCAACCTGGGTGTCCATCATTGGGAGAGCAGATGACTTAATTGTGGCAAATTTACAGGGCCGTGCACAAAAGGGCTAATGGTCAAATGGCACATATGTTTGACTTGCCAGGGCAGTGTTGATTGAAGGAAATTCATGGAGGCAGGAGTGGCAGCCACTGGGACTGTCAATATTGCCCTATCACTCTCTGGGACAGTGCACAGAAATCTAGAAAGGTCAGATGTCTGACTCTGGGAGAAGGACCTTAAAGCTTGGGCTATGAGTGAAGCAGCATTGCCTTAATTTTACCTTATGAAAAGCAAAATCCCAACAGTGAATTTTGAGGAAATTAAGTTGCTTCTAAAATAATTTGTATACAAGGTCAAACGTTGAAGAACAGTCAAAATGCTCTTAATTTTTTAAAAAAAGTAAGATTTGTTCAACCAGTTATCACAAGTTATTATAAAGGTAGAATAATTAATACTATCTAGTATAGTATCTATTTTTAAGAGCATCAGGAAGAAAGTAAAAGTGAAATATCATAAACTTGTAGAAGATATTTGCAACAGAAAAGTCAATAAGAAAATAGAATACAGAATGTGTTTTAAAAACACAAGTCAATAAGAAAAAGATAAACAACTCAAAAAATGATTTTAAAAATGTCATAAGGAGGTATTTCATGGATAGGAATCACAGATGCTAAACATGTACATGAAAAGATGTTCAGCTTTATTGGTAATCACAGAAATGCAAATTAAGACCACAATGAAATTCTATGTTATAACCACTAAATGTACAAAAATACAGATCTGACATTGCCCAATATTGGTAAAGATCTGAATCAACAGATGTTCATACACTGCTAGTGGGAATATAATTTCTTTGGAAAAGAATTTGACATCCTCATGTCAGGTTAAATATTGTGTACCCCAAGACAAAGCAATTCCACTACTAAATATACACCATAGAAAAAGTATTGTTCATGTATAGTAAGATAAATGAATAAAAACATTCATCACATTATCATTCATATAGGCAGAACAGTGGAAGAAGCCTCAAATTTCTAATAATAAGAGAGTGACTAAATGAATTATTGACTAGTCAAACAATGAAATATTACATAGATGAAAAACGAATGAAGTACAGCTACTTGTAAATATAGAAATACATTTTAAAAACATAATGTGGAATGAAATAAGTAAAACACACAACACTGTAGCATGATGCAAATATTATAATGTTCAAACCCAAGCAAAACCATACAATACATTGTTGGAAAAACGTATAATAAAAAAGCTAAATTACTTTTTTAAAAAAGTAAGGGAATGGATTCAGGGAAGTAGTAATCTGTGAGGATAGAGGCATAGAGATGAGTTTAGGGAGAATCACTCTATTATAAGGACAAATCAAGTTCTTGTTCTTAAGATCACTGGTAGATTCATAGATATTTATTTTCTTACTATGCTACATAGCTTACATATTATTATATATTTTTAAAAATTCTAACAGATTTACTACAAGAGAAAAATAAAATAAAATCCAAAGATAATTACAATATGCATTCAGGCATGTTCAGCAGTTTTCTTTTGTATTCAATTTTATATTCTTTGGTTCTTTTAAAAAAGATTTATATTATAATATAGCTAACATATAATATTATATCAGTTTCAGGTGTACACCATAGTTATTCATAACTATTCAATATATATATATATATATGTATATATACCTAATGAAGTGATTACCTTGAGAAGTCCAGCAACCCTCCTGATTTTTAATGGTACCATGTGGGTGTGGGGCCAGCTTATTCTGCATCTCTGCCCCTCCTACCAGTTTTGAGATGGCTTCTTCTGTATGTCATAAGAGGTAGCACTTCGGTTCAGCTACACTTCAGGAGATTCTCAATGATGGTTGTTCCATAGTGTAGTTGTGATTTTGAGGAGGTCAAGAGAGGAGGTGCCATCTTGACCAGAAATCAGTCCTTTCTTAAATATACATATTTTAAACATCATGCTTTTCCAATTCTGTCTTATAGGACAGCATTTTATCCAAGAAGTTCAGGATAGATTAGGAAATAGTAGGGGGAAATCAAAGAACACTTCCAGGTTCAAAGCAGCCCTAAAGTGACAATCTGATCTGTCACTAGATGATAAAGTATATTTTACCTTTTCTGATTGGAAAATACCATCATCATAGGTTCTGGTTGTTCAACCTAGCCTAAAATTTTGAGTGTAAGTTATAAAGTCCTGCTGTTTCTAAAATTTTAACTTGAAACTGGCTCTCTCTCCTAACCTACAAAGCAGAACATTACAGTAAAGTTTGTTTCTGTAATTTACTACTCACCATGATTTAACAAAACTCACTTAAAAAGTGAAAGACTCCTGAAAGAAATGTGCTTGCCTCCAGATAATAAATAAATTTAAATTCTAATTTTATATTTGGTACTTAGTCAGTAGATTCTTTTTTTTTTCTAATTTTTGACACTTTAGACTCTTCCAATTTATGCAAAGACTTCTGTTAAGTTGGTTTGAAAGCACTTCAGCTAACTCTACTTTGATATGATATCCTTCTCAGCCAGTGACATTTGATCTATTTCTTATATCTTTTCCTACTGAGTGCCAGAGCTCTTCATTAGATCCTAAAGAATGAGAGTATAGTAGAAATAACACAGGATTTAGCATGTTAGAACATGAGTTCGAGTCTGATTTACTTACTTAAGTTTCCTGGACTTTGACTTACTCACCTGAAAAAGTGGAGAAAATAATTGTATTAGTTAGGACATTTTTGTTTTCTGTTATATTCAATTTGTTTTCAAACTCAACTCAAGATAGCTCAAAGAACAAATTTAGGAACTTCACATTGCTGGAAGTTCAGGAGTCAACACAATTAGATCCAGAAGGTCTTAAGCCTCTTTCCCCATTCCTCTTCTGTGCCTCTCTTCAAATACTCACTTTCTTATGCAAACAAACTCTCATCATTTTGGTGAGAAAAACTACTTCCAATTGACTCACATTCTTCCCCTTTAGCAAGTATAGGAAATGTAGAAAAGGACAATTTTCTTATCTAACATCTGATTCGTCTTTCTTAGGGCCCATACTCACTCCTAAGCCAATCACTGCTCCTTAAAGGATGGGCTGTTATAATTGGTTTACTTGAGATCAACTACTAATCCCTGAGAACAAAGGAGAGAACATAGTGATTGACAGACTCACCAGGACCACTTGTTTTGGACAATGGCAGATCCCCACAGCACGTAGGGGTGGTGTCCAGACAAAAATATCAACTTTCCACTACAATAATAATTCCTCTCGGTAGGATTTTATGAAGACTGAAAATTTGGGACAGAATGCTTTGTATATTGTAACCTACATTAAATTTTTGGTTGTTTATTTAAAAAATTAATACAAAGGAATTGAAAGAAGGGAACATAAGATCATATTAGAATAATGCATCTGTTCAAAACAAGCAAAACAAGTCATTTTTTTTGTGTAAAACTGAGAAAATTGTATATTCTTTACAAAGCAAATTATCTACTAAATGAAGGAAATAATATTAGTTTTATGTGTAATATAGATTTTTTGAGAAATAAAAGCCACAATAAAATTCTAAGTGTCTTTATGTATCCACAATAAGCTAAATGTCTCATTTTTTTATCAAGAACTAAATGTGCTCAGGGGTGTGAATGTGTCACAAAGGCTCAGCTTAATGGGTGTGAAGTAAATGCACTCTCTTCTAGAGGGAAAATCTTTTCTAAAGATCATTGTAACATTTGCAAAACTAGGCACATTTTTATAAAATTGGACAGTTGGAAGTGACCTGCACAGTTCATCAAATCTCAGCCATGGCTTTCGAATGACAATGAAAACACTCCAGGGAAATAACTATCTTGAAAGAGATTTCTTAAGTGTCTTCTAGGGAGAGTCTCTCAGGGCAATCTATGTTTCACACAATAAATCAAGGTCCACCTTCACCTCTTCCCTTCAGACTGCCAGCAGATAATTGGATTACACTGGCTCTCCTTGGGCAGTGGTTCCCAAACCTGATAATTCATCAGAACCACTTGGGAAACTGTAAAATACAGATTTGGGAGACTTACTCTAGACTTACTGAATTAGGACCTAGGAATCAGGGTTTTTTGTTTTTGTGTTTTGTTTTGTTTTGTTTTGTTTTGTTTTGTTTTTTTAAGCTTCTCCCAGGTATCTTTTTCAGCTACTTTGAGCCAGGCACTGACTTTGAGGAATCACAGAGTTCATGACTAAGGAGATATTTAATCACGACTCTTAGATGCCATTGCCAAGAGAAATCTGTCTACCTTTGTATCAGGCACTGGAAAAGAAACAAGAAGGTGTTTTAATTCTTGAAACTCTAACTGTATGAAGAAAGTTCATGACTCTACATTTTCTAATTTTACTTTCATAATATTTATACTAATACTCTGATTATTGACCTTTAGATCAAGTTCTAAAACATTTGCAGAGGTAGTAGGTTCCCTCTTACTTGCTCTGGATATTGGAAAGTGCTAGAAAAAGAGATTATGATAAGGAGGAGACAGAATAAGTCTATAAGCTTCCATCATTTTGTATTAGAGAGAATTTTCTGAATTTATTAAGAGTGGCACCGTTCTTTTTGAAAAGGTTATCAGTTCACATCCAAATGATGAACTATCATGCAGTTAAGGCAGGCTTGTGAAGAATTTTAATGAGATCAAACTCCATAAAAGGTTTTGCATTCTGATCTTTTCTTATTGCATTGCATCGCAAGCATTTTCCATGCAGTTATAATTCTTCACATCTATGTTGACATGCACAGGGTCTACATGTAGCATATGCACATACATCATCTGTATATAAATGCATCAAAGTATTCGCATATTAGCAATGGTGGGATTACAGATCATTTTAACTTTATGTTTTGTGTGTTTTTCAACTTTTCTACAAATATACATATAAATTTAAAAAGTTTTTTAAATATACACTTTAGAAAGTGTAATGCTTTTTGCATTTTTCTCAACATCATTGAAACAAAGAGGTCATACAGCAGCTTGTACTTAGAAAAATAAAGTATGAATGTTCAACTAATAGGGAAAGTTTCCAGGAGGAATTAAGACAGACCATTCATTTACCGATTTGTAATTGCAATTTATCTGACTTAAATCAGCCTCCTCATTACTCTTTTTCAGTAATTTTCTAATATTCCTAAAAGGATATATTACTTTTATAAACAGGGAAAATACTGTTAAAATAACTTTAAAGCCCAACTTTTGCATTAGAAGCAACTGTTTTATGCTGTATACTCTGTTATTAGAGATGCAAAATAGAGCTGCCTTTGCTCTGACTTTATTATTGTATCTTTCGGTATGGTTTTTACATTATGCTTTTTCTTTATCATGGACTTCCTCTCTTCAGACTCTTGGCACAATTTTACTAGGATCTGCTCCAGAATAAGAATTTGTGTCCTACATTTAATATTATCTGTCCTCATCAACCCTAAGCAGAAAATCTCCGAAGAGAATAAGTGACTACCCTATCTCTTTGCCTGGGAGGTAAAAAGGGTAACTCTTGTTCCTCATGACCCACCAGTAGTCTCAATAATTGGCACACCCAATTAGTTAATTGCTTAGGGTTCTACCTCCAAAAAGCCTTTAATATGCCTAGATTCACAATGAGCGCTCCAGGTAAGGCACAGCTGGTGAGAAGTGTTTATTACCACACCCAAGTGGACCAGATGTGGCTTCTTCATCACCATCACCGCCATCAACATCATCTGTTTTGCATATTGCTACTTCCCAAGTGCCAGGAATAGTGCTTCACCATCAGAGGATCCCAAAATTATCTGTGAAGTGAATGAATGAGTGAATGAACCACACAGAAATATGAAACTGAAAATAGAGAAATATGTTTTCTTTACAAAGTGTGTTTACATGATTTCATGCAATGATTCACCTGGCAAGTCAGATTCACTACTAAGAACCACCTCACACCTGTTTTCATGAAAGCAATTGATACAGATTAAGGCTTGAAGAACTAGCTTTCTAATGTCCTTCCTTTATTTTTCTAACAAATACTTTTTAAATGCTTACTCTGGAACTACCAACGAATGGGGGAGAAAAAGGGACATCAGGAAGAAGATAATTAACCATGATAAGTACATTGGGACGCAATAGGCCAAGGCACAGATATCCCAACTACTTAGAAGAGAAAGTGATTGAGGAATAAGGATGGTTTTCTGTAGGAGATGAAATTTAAATGAGCCTCACAAAAATGGGTGCGACTCAGACACGCAGAAAAAGAAAAAGGAGAAATTTCGTGCAGGGCCCTGGAATAAGTAAAGACTTAAAATAAGAAATCTGTACATTCTGTTGAGAAGACTGTAAGAAAAGTGTAAGGAGAAAAGTTTGGATTTAGAGAGAGAAAAGAGACTGTAGATTTTGCTTTAATCTCCATTTTGTTTGTGTTTCACAAATATGAAAGATTTCAAACTTATGAGAAAGTACAGAAAGTTATATAACAGACTTCTATGTGTCCACCATAGACTTTAAGCAGATGTTAAAATTTGTCATATGTGCTTGATTCTTGGGCATTTTTTTAAGGCATGATTTTGAATTTGGATTCTGTAGGCCTGGTCTGGGCTTTTCAAGCTGGAAGTAGGCAGCAGGTTGAATGGCTAATGCAACCCCATGGGGTCAACCTGAGGTGTTTTCTTGATCTCATGAAATATTCAGAGGTTGGGGAGATAGGAAAAGTGAATATAGTAATGTTCCCAGTAAATACTCTTAAACATTTTAACATTATTGAATATGTGTCCATTATGGAGATAAATGAAAGACTGATGCAAACTTCTGATTAAAATTAAAAAGATCAAAAATATTTTTCACCTGCTGCATCCATCCGAGGACTACATGCCTAGAACCCATGCCACGTGTGAGCTCCTCCCTCCCACAAAATACACATTGTTCTTTCTTTTGTTTTAGAAATGCTTCTATGCAGAAAATATAAGACATTCTCTTCCAGACCATACGGGTCTGCTGAAATTTTCCCTAATATGTGGCTTGACATTCTAAATATTGCAATTATATTGTTTGCAACTTAAATTGACCATCATCAATTAGTCCATTAAGGAAGAATGTGCAGAAACCATGGGATCTTCTGGAGTTTTCATCCAGAGGCGAATAAAGACTGCCTCCACTGAATAAAATATGAAAGAATGGCAGAAGATAAAAGAATGTTGCATTTTTACTTTGTCACGAGTCATGTGTATTCAGTTTTCCAGTTACTTACATGAAATTCTGGGTAAGCAATGGTGACCCCTGGTCTTCTCCTTCCTGCAGGAGGGCTCAGCTTTCCAGGATGATGTGAAGGGCAAAGAAGGAAATCGAAGCAAACAGGTGGCTCAGGTTGCTCCAATTCTGGGTCAGCTTGCACAAGTGAGCTTGAGTTTCTAACTTCCCCTGTCCGCAGTGTCCTCCAGGCCTGGACATCAATCATGCAAACTAGATTATACAATGAGAAAAAACAGTCACATAGTTTATTAATAACGGTGCCCTCACCAGAATCAGTGGGAGAACAGGGACCCTAGAAGTTATCCAACTCTCATACTTTGAGTTATAGGGACCTAGTGTATTGCTGAAGATGATGAGATCTGGATCCTGAGTTCAGAGACCCATCTGTGCCACTTACTCTGAGCTTCAATACCTCCTTTGTAAAATGGATATACTTTATCCTTTAAAGGATTGCTACAAGGATTAGATAACTCAAAACACAGAATGTGTTCAGAAGAGTGCTTCGTGTTATGTGCTCAATTAATGCTATTTTTATTATATAATTAGATAAAACCAAGAGCCCTTCCTTCCAGTGTATATTTCTCATGCTGAATCCTCTCAGATTTCTGCCCAGTATCACATTGTCTACTTACTTCATGCCCAAACTGGGTCTATATCTCCAAGTCCTTGTGACATATTGGGGTGGCCCAATGGCCTAGGCTATCTTGTTTGATGCCCTTGCTCAGCCCTTCCTTGTAATAACTCTAACAGTAGTAACTGGTTTCCTTCCAAGTATGAAACATATGTGGAAGATTTATACCTTGAAACATTAACCTGTTGTCCTGTGTGTTTTCTCGTATACTGATATGTCCTAGTCAACACTGAACCAGAAATAAAGACATAAATAAGTTGCTAACCTCAGTGGCAGATGCAGTTTCCCTTTGGAGAGACATTCCTTCAGGGCTTTTTACCTCTGGGATGATCCAGTTGGGCGGAGAGAGAAGGTGGAGGAGCAAGTTTTTAAAAATGAGAGAAGTGGCACGGCTTGGATGGATGAGGGAAAACAGTCAGCTGCCACACTGTGCAAGGAATTCAGAGGATGCCCCATCTTAGAATGTGGCTCATACTCATTTCTCATAGCCTTCCTGTCATATGAGAATCCTGGATACTTACAAGCACCTCTTGCCCCTCAATAAAAGAGACACATACGTGTCATGCCTAAAGGGAAAATCTGTATCCTGATAAAAGCTGAGACTAAACTGAAATAGTGGGGATCTTTCCTGTGAGAAAGAGACACATATTAAGCTTCTGTGATTAAATTTATATAAAAATGAAAGACCCCAAAAGTTTATCATTTATTGCAACTTAAGGAAATCAGGTTGTGTTGAACTAAACTCTGTAAATTTCACCATTGTGCATATTTTGAGGGACAGTACAGTCTTCCCCAGAGATAAGGTCTTTTTGCTCAAATTTGAACATATTAATTTTATTATGTTTTATATGTCATTGTTTTGCTCCCAAACAGGAACCTCCTACATGGGGCTGAAAGAAACAGAAAACTCAGCCCTGATGATACAGACTTTGGAATATCCATATAGAACAAATACTTGAAGCCATGATAATAACTGAAATCTTGGATTAGAGAGTAAAAGAGGAGAAAAGCAGATGGTCAAGGACGAAGTCTTAGGAACTGCCAAATTTACTTGCATGAGAACAAGAAACAGAAGCTCTTTTAGAAGAGAGAGTAATTAAAGATGTAGAGAACAAGAAAGCATTGAAAGGAGGATATCAAATAAGGAGGAATTGGCCAATTGAGTTCATTGTTTGAAGTAGGAAGAAAAACGGGGGCTGAGAAAAAAATAATTTCTGGATTTACCTACTAGGAATTCGCTAGTGATGTTCAAAGAAGCAATTTTAATAAAGTGCTGGCAGGAAACGGCTGATTACGAGAAGCTGAGGAAGGTGAAGCTGCTCTGGTTCCAGGAAGCAATGAGACAGTGCTGGGCATAGATCCATGGATTCTATTCCAAGATCCTGCCTTGTTCATCTACTGAGCTGCAGGTACTGAGGCCATTCACTCAGATTTATTCAGTCCAGATTTTCTACCGAGCCAGTCTCCACCAGGGAAAGGAGTACATTGGTATTTCCTGGGGAGAGTTTTGACATTAGTGTGGGGCCATAAAGCCATGTATCTGGGTCTCAGCAGTGTGCTTGCACCGAGCTATGGCCTCCCTGAGCTCCCACCTTTTTTGGCTTTCACTCTGTTACTAGAATTGAGCTTGCTTCCCCTCCTCCCCCCCACTGGTCTTTAACCCTACCCTGAATCCCAGCATCTGGAAAACTGGCATTCAGACTGACCTTTGCAGCACCTCTGTCAAGGGTCTGGATTCTGTTCCCAAGCCCTGGTGGGATTCATGGTTCAAAAGAGTGGCCACCTAGAAGGAAGATACTGCCACCCACCTGACTTCTATTTTTATCATCATTTCCTAGAATTTCTAGAACTGGTCCTACTTTGAGATTAATCATCATTTCTGTTACATACAACACATTAGCATAAAAAAAATCCTTCCCTCCCCCACCCACACCTTCCTGACTAATATGATCTGTCACCAGTAGTCCGACCACTCTGATGCACTTCAATCCCTTGGCTTGTGTTCTAGATCGTCATCTGTGTTTCTGAAGCTTTTCTTTTTTGGAGATTGTTTGGATACTGTTCTCTGGCTTACAAATCCACCCTCAGTTCCATGGCACATAAAACGTGCACAATAGAACCATGTACATACACACAACCTCTGATGATAGGTGATCCTTTCATCCCTGTGTTTCCATAGCTTGGGACAGCCTTGGGTCTACCAAACCTCCATCATCTGGGCTAAACCCCAACCATAATCTCCCAACGCCCCAAGTTGGGAAGAGGGAACCAGATACAGCCTTCGGTTACAAGTAGAAACCTACTGTCCAGAGGAAGGAAATCTCACTGTGATGAGTACTGCAGAAAGACATAATGAGCACTGAATTTAATTTTGAGTGCATTTTAACCTTGGTGTTCATTCTCATAAAGTTCTAGTAATAATTACCAAACCAGAAATCTGAAAAACCCAATGTCTTAATTAGAAAAAAAAATTACAAATACTTATTCTATTATAAGATTATTTTCTAACTGAAGTCTGGTTGAAAGGGGCTATGGAAAACCACACTTGAGATCAACTGATCTTTAATGTTCCTTCTAGGTCTTAGTGTGAGAGCTCAAAAACATTAAATTTTCCCTCAACCTCCCTCAGGTCCTAATCACTTTTCACATTTTTTTTTTTTTTTATCTCTCATGTATATTTATTAAAGAAAAAATATAAACCATCCATCTTCCAAATTCAGGAGATCTGCATCTAATATCTAGTGTGGCTTCTCCATGACACACTGCGTCAACTTGACAGCTATTTATTAAATTCATTCAGATCTCACTTCTGAGAGTCAGGCAAGTCTTTCCTCAAATCATGTCTCTGTCATTTACTAACTGTGTGACTTTGGGCACGTTATTAAACCTCTCTGAATCTCAACTTTTTCGTTTGTAAAATAAGCACACCAATGCCTACCTACCTTCATTCATCCAACCAGGAGTTCCCTTTGTGGAATGGCTGAAGGGACTAACACATATTGCTGGAGTAAGGGAAACAGGTATGGAGTATACTTACTTTCTGGTCTCTTCAATAAGTAGAAGGATCAACAGCTGGAAATCACAGGAAGACTGACTTGGTTTGCTTTTTTTAGTACCAATACGTTGTTTTTCCCTTGGGGGACCACCCATCATGTATTCCTAGTACTGTAGTTAGAATGAGGCTGACCCCACGCCCCAAATTCAGGAGAAGGCAAGTGACCCAGGGCTGCCCAGTGAGAAGGCTGTGTTCCCTTGGGGACAAGGAGCGTCAGCCGAGAGCTTGATAGAACTATTGAAGAAGAGAAGCTCACTTTCCACTGATCTTATGAAGCTAAAGTGAGGAAAGAGGCTCTGAGAAAAAGTCAAAAGAGAGAAGAAGCACAGAGCTGAAAGATTTCTGAGAACTTTATTTGAACATCTCCAGCCAGTCATTCCTCATGTGGGGTGGGGTGTAGTGGGGAGGGGGGTGGCGTGGCTTTGTAATTTGTCAGCTTGGCTAGTTGCAGTACATCTCCCAGAATCCCCTTTGCTATACATTTCTGGATAGAATGGAACACAAAACACATTCTGCATGGGATTGGAAAGGTAGAAGTGAAGGCAGCCATACTGCATACTGTTTTTACCACAGCAGCACATGTAAAATGTCAGTTATCTACACACTTGCCTTTGTTTTTGTGGGGCAGCAGCCAGGTTTACATCTGCTCCATCTTCCCTCAGATTCTCTTACAGCATCACCGACTCCTGGAGCACATGCATATTTAGCTCCATAGCAGAGTACCAGCTCCTCTTTACGGGACCCTCCCACAGGAATCCAACATGGCCTGGAGATGGTAAAAGACTGACGTGGGTTCCAGTCCATCTCCATAGGTTTCAGCTCATGCTCACAGTGTCAGCTTGTCCTTGCTCTTTCCCACTTTATAGCCAGCTTCTCTACCTGACAGATATCGCTGAGGTCTGCAAGCTCTAGCATCAGAAACTAAAACAGCAGCCTGACAGAAACTGGCTAGCCAGCCTTTACAATTGCATAGATCAAATTCTTGTAATAAATCCCTTAGTGTACGTTTGTGTGTGGGCACACTTTTTTTGTTCACTGTGCAAAGTTTATTGGGTGTTTTAATTGGTATGACACTTGGATAGTTGGCTGCATTATTTATATGAGACTTTCCTTTTTACATTATATGACAATGTACACCACTCTGATACATATAGTACACAAAACAAAACTCTTTATGATAATTATACACGAGACACACAATGTTGGATTTATACATTGGATCTCAGGATATGATTGATCTGAGGAAAAAAAGTTGGAATAAGCATATGAGTAAAGGAACCAGAAGTTATACAACACACAGTAAACACACATCTAGTTTGAAAGGCAACCGTAGCATGTGCAACACCGGCAGTGGTGCCTTTAAGGTGAAACTATTTCACACTAACCAGTTTAGGACTACACAATGTAAGGCACATCCAGCATCTAGATATAGCATTCTTCTTCAAACAGGCCTCTTCCTCAGGTGTCAGAGTCACCTTCACAACATCTGAGATTTTATTCTGTCCCAAGACACAAGGAACACTAAGGAAAATTTCATTTTTTATGTCAGAAAGACCCTTAATCATGGTGGAAATTGGATGCACCCATCTTAGATTCTTCCTTATACTTTCTGCCAAATGTACCACAGATAGTCCAATGGCCCAAGATGGATAGCCTTTCCATTTGATCACCTCATAAGCACTGTCTACCATCTGTTTGTGAACCTCTTTCCACTGTTCCTTATCTGCATCAGTGCCTAAATCAGGGTACAGAGTCTTCAGGGAGATATAAGCAACATTCACTCCACTCCATACAAGCACACCAGTCTCCATGCTGCCCAAGGACACACTCATGATAGTGTAATGAGTGAACTCGCAGCCTTTCCCCCATTAGGTAACAGAACCAGGCTGAATCCAGATTGCAACCACTTCCAATGACATGGTTTTTGGGAAAGGCACTCATCTTCCAAGCCACATAGGTCAAGATATCCACTGGATTGGAAACAGTGAGCAATTTACAGTTAGGGGGTATATTTTTTACGTTAGGAATGATGAATTTAAAGATATTTGCATTTTGCTGGAGCAAATTAAGATGGCTTTCTCCCTCTTGTTGACATGTCCCAGCTGTGATAATAACCAGCTTGCAGTATGCAGCCACATTGCAGTCTTTGCCAGGGGAAATTTGTGGGGGTCTAAGGAAAAGATGCAGGAGATCCAGCATCTCTCTCTTTAATTTGTCTTCCGTGACATCAGCAAGAGTAAGTTCATCTGCCTAGTCCTTCATTAAGATACTGATGGCACAGGCCATGCCAACAGCACCAACCCCAACGACTTCAGTCTTATTCTGGGGGCTTTGTTATTTCTTAAGAAGATTCAGATTCAGCTGATCCTTGGGAGTTGCCATACTGAATTTAGGAAGACGTCATCTTTTATTCCATAGGGAGCCTTAATCATGGTGGAAATTGGACCAAAGGAATTGGGAGTGCACAGCAGGTGGGCAGGCGGGTGTCGGTGGCATACGGCATTTGATTGAGATTTGGTAGCAGCACCGCAGGTACCACGCTTTCGATTAATTGAACTCTTCTCTGTTTGAACATGGACTAATATGCAGTACTATCCCTGGAATGTTCCATTATGTAAATCAATGCACTTTCTTTCATGTTTAAGTCAGTGTGAATTTGACTTCCATCACTTGCCACTAAAAAGGACTAAAATGCAAGGTTATATTTTGACAAAACAACTTGATATCCTGAGGGCAGAATCTGTGCTTACCTCATCTTAAATCCCCAGCATTCAGCAAACTGCCAGGTACATAACAGGCACTTGACAAATACGTGTTGAGTGAACTGACAACAAATGGCTACAGAATAAAAATGCTCGCCTGGGAACCTAGAGTTAAAGCCTCACACAATGTGAATCATGCGGAAGATGAAAAGCCGGCTGAGAGGGAACTCCAGGCCTCTGGATAAAGCTATGAAGATCCAGGGTCTGAGGAGCAGCTGAGCCTCCATCTGGCAGCCGGGGGGATGGGCAGGGGGGGCAGCACATGTGAGACATCTCATGTTCATTACCAACACAACAGGTGTTCCGGGGTCAGCCAGCCCTCGCACGGAAGTGAGCTTCCTGTCACTCCTGACCAGGATTCACTCCATGTGCATAACAGAAGTGGCGCAGGAAGGTATTTTTTTTTAAATAGAAAATTTGAAAGCATATCAGGTTCCTAGAAAAGGAAGCTTCTAAGAAAGGTGATTTCACAGTAAGGAACCCCATGAATCATCTAGAGAATTTATCATTTATATATCTGAGATAAAACATAAATGCTAACCACACTTTATGCCTGCCTAGAACACTTTAACAGACCCTAAGGAGGTAAATGGTTCAGGGAACCACAAAGACAGACATTTCTCAGAAGATATTTTCTGAATGGTTTGACTGATATTTAGCATAAGTGAATCAGGCAATGAACCACTTTATTTCCAAGTACAAATTTTCACAGGGAAAAACACTTGATATATACATATTGATTGAATCAAAATGTTGGAAGGATATGGTAGGCTCACAATGGCCCCCAAATATACGTAGGTCCTAGTCCTGGAACCTGTGAATATTACTGCATTTGGAGGGGGAAAAAAGTGTCTTTTTAGAGGTGACTTAGTTAAGGATCTTGAGACGGGGAGAGTTTCCTGGTTTGTCTGGGTGGATCCTGAACGCAATCACAAATGTCCTTCTAAGAGGCAAGCAGAAGGAGATTTGACTGCAGAGGAGAAGGTGATACGAAGAAGCAGAGAGATTTGAAGATCCTGGTTTAAAGATGGAGCAAAGGGGCATGAGCCAAGGAACGCAGCAAAGTGCAAGATGGAAAAGATAAGGGATTCCCCTTAGAGCTTCCATGGAAAGCATCTTGGTTTCAGCCTCATAAAACCCATTTTGGACTTCTGACTTCCAGAACTGTAAAAGGATAAATGTGTGTTGTTTTAAGCCACCAGGTTTGTGGCATTCCTGGTCTTAGTCTCCACATAGGCATCTTGAATACAACTTTTTCTCAGCTAGGGGGAGCCCACGCTATATATATATATCAATAAGTTGCAACAGATGCAAAAATCCAATTTGGGTTTCTTGTCTGACCATCTGAGTGGATTAGGAAAATGGACTAGCAAGTCAGATGTCCTGGATTCAAATCCCAGCTGTTTCTCCTTTTTCTTCATGGCACCTTGGGCAAATTATTTCAGCTCTCTGTTCTTCAGATACCCTATCGTAAAGTGGGAATACTAATAGTGACCGATTTACCTAACAGAAACTTGTAGGAACCAATTGAACAGACATTTCACAAGATAGCATATCCAAATGGCAAAAAAGGAAAGTAAAGAAAAAATGTTCTACCTCATTAACCGTTAGTTCAGTCCACGATGAAATACCACTGTATACCCAGCAGAATGGCTAAAATGAAGAGGACTAACAATATTGAGTCTTGATGAAGTAGAACAGCTGGCTTTCTCAGACACTGCAAGGGAGTGCAGTCCTGCCCTCAGATCCCGCCAGAAGAGGTCCTCTGTGACCTTGGCCCTGGTCCACCCATAGAGTAAGGGGTCCACGTAGCATACTGATGTGAAATTGGCAGTGAACAGAATCGATTTCTAGGATTTTTTTCTATAGAAATACTCATATATGTGCACCATGATATATAAAAAGAAAGTTCATGCAATAATTGTTCGGAAGAGTGAAAAATTAGAATCCGTTGAAATGTTTATTATTAAGGGAAAAAAATTATGATACTGCCATACTATGGAGTGATAGGCAGCTGTTAAAAAAGCATGAAGGGCCTCTGAAAAATATCCAAGTCATTCATGGGGAAAATTGCAGAACAACATATTTCCATTTATATAAAATTTTTAAATTAAAAAAAAAACTGTATAAAATGCATAGAAACTCATCTGGAAAGATCCATGCCAAAAGATTAACAGTGATTACCTCAGAGAGGAAGAATTATAGAAAAATGAGAAGGGGGAGGAGGCAAGGAGAGAAGGAGTGACATTTTCCTTTTTCCTATTTATATTTCTGATTTGCTTGAATCTTTCACAATGAGCTTGTATTACTTGATAACTTTTGAGAACTTCAAGATATTGGCTTACTTGAGAATCAGAGTTGGAGTCAGCTCCATTGTTCACCTTGGGCAGTTACTCCATCTTTCTGTGTATTAGTTTCCTCAACTGTAAAATAATAACCATTGCTATTTCAGGGCATGGGAGCCAGAGATGATCTATGTAAAACTTTTAGTCTACTGCCTGGTACTAATAGAATTGATTTATTTGGGTTAACTATGCAGGTTTGTGTAGGTTATTATGTTCTAATAAAGCATGATAAAATCCATGGTTCAAAATAATGATCATTTATTATCACTCACACAAATACAGGTTTGCCAGGACCAGCTGATACAAACTGAGCTTGGCTGGGCTGCTATGCTAAGCCAGGCTGTGCTCCACACACCCCTGGTCCTCCTTGGATGGATGGGATAATCAGGACATGTTCTTCTCCTGGTGATGGCAGAAGCACAGGCAGCACAAACACGGAAAATATATGAATGCCTTAGGCTCAGAACTGACATACTACCATTTCTACTTCATTCTATTGGCCAAGCAAGTCACATGACTAAGCCCCCCCAAAAGGGATGTAAAAATATACTTCACTAAGGGTGACCAATAATCCCAGGTTGCTTGAGACTAAGGAGCTTTTCGGGATTCAGAAATTTTCATTCTAAAACCAGGAAAGTCCTGGGTAAATCAGGACCAGCTGATTGCTAAATGTCTCCGTATTCCTTTAGTCTGATGAAATTCAAAGTCATCCAGCAAAGAGTATGGATAGGGACAGAGTGAAAAAATTGGGACCAATGATGCAATTTATCACACTTTTAATAATGTTATCATCCTCAACAATTAGGAAAACAGGCAAACAATAGATGGTCAAAATTATTTTTGGTAGATTAGTTTTAGGTTGGCCACACAAAACCAGATCCTCCCAAAGTCTCTATCAATCGAATACTTCCCAGAATATTCTCCTCAAATAAAACTGAAGATGCTTCAGTAGCAAGGGGTTATAGCATCAGATAGGTAATTGGGCTAGTCTCACAAAGCCTTAAGGCTCTTCCAATTCAATTCTAACTTTATTTGACAGACAATAAGAGGAGACTCATAAGACCCCCTAATGAGAATCCCTAATGTCAACCTTCTTTCCTTCAAGGGAGAATGTTTTGCTTATAGCAGACTCTTCACAAGGACAAGTTGTTTGACTTTTAACTGTGTGTTTGTGTGTGATCATTAATATTTATTTAGCTCCCTCAGCTTTTCTAATCCTTTTCAAATGTCAAGACCCATAGTGTGTGGTTGTCCAAAGATTAAATCCATAAAGCCACAGGGAGCTCTGCTCTGCCTGTAGTTTCCTGATACCCGCCACTTCCCTCTTCCTGTCTAGACTGTGTATTTCTCAGCTGAAGACAGGCCCTTACTGGATAAGATCAATGCACAGGCACAAATCACAAAGAATCATTTCTCTCTTTTCACAAACATTTTCTTTATCTGAAACACGCCGAGGAAAGCCCATGAAAGCCCACAGGTGCTTGGGTTTTTAAATCATTGAAAAATATGTCTTTTTTAAGAAAAGCAGGACATTAGATATTCCAAATGGGAATGGGCTGTTAAAATACCTCAGGGTTCATTTTCATATGTGTTTGTAAATAAAACAAAGAAATATGAATATGTGAACTAAAACACATTCAACTGAGACAGTCAGCTGGGAGCTGACAGACAAAAGCGTTGGAGGGTCAACACATCAGTCTGTTTCGCAACTTCGGGGAAAATTAATTAGACTTGACGTGACCTTTGGGGCAAATATCTGGCCACTAACCTCTTCACAGATTCCAAACTAGGTGCCAGTACAAGTGAATTAAACTGCTTAGAGCACTTTTAATGATCGAGAACGTGAGGTTGAGAAAGATTGCCTTAAATTGCCTGAACAATTTTAAGGGGACCCAGTCATCAGCTTTATTACATCTACCCAGATTAAGTGGGGTCAACTAAAGAATAAAGGCCTTTTTCGTTGCCCGCCCTCCCTCACAAATGGACACCTTGCCCTTCTCTGACATTTACACAGCCTAAAGTTCTGGACAGACGACCCGCTCGCATCAACCTAGAAGCAATTTAGCCTAAAGATTGAAGATGCGGTTAATAGCCACCTGGGCCTGACGGAACCGACAGTGTCTTTGTCGTGCCTGAGATCCCAGCACAGCTGAGCTCCATGCCTTTCCTAGTTCACAAACAGCGAGGGCACAGAGCAGGCTGACCCCTGAGATGACCTCTTCCTAGTCCTTTGATCTGTTGGCTCCCCACCCCATCTATTTCCATTCTTGTTCCAATGTGCTGAGGCAGGTGGTGAAGAAGCACATCATTCCAGGAAGATGTAAAAAGGACTGGGGTAAATAAGTCAGCAGTGTTCCTCCTTCGGCCTTTGTCTAAATGATCTCATTTGGCATGATGACTCTAACGATGAACACGGATATCGAGCTTATCAGTTAACTATGACATTCTTTGAGAAGGGTGGACCAATCAACATTTTTTCAGAGCAGGCTGACTAATAAACAGGAGAGAGATAAGACAAAGCAATACTATTCCCGCAGCTCTCAAATCATCAAAGGAATAAAAAGAAATTGCAAGGCACATATCTATCTTGAATTAAAAGCTACTCAGGGGATAGGAAATAAGGAAGAATCTATTATGCTACAGAAGGAGTCTCCAGAGAACTGGGGCAATTTTGTTTTTTTCTTAACATGAGCCACTGATTAATGACTTAGGAAAAAGAATGTTTAGGGAGTTAGAAGCTTGTAATTCTATTTCCTTCTGAGAGTAGAAAGTGTGGAAAGAGAGAAAGCCACCTGAGTAATTAGAATTGAAAGAGTTGGGTTCAGGAAAAACAAAGGAAATAAAATTAATTTAAAGAATCTCATAAAAAGAGATGGAGGCATGTAAAATAAAAGTCTTCATAGAGATGTGAATGATAACAGTTCCTGCGAGTTTAGTATGTGCTGGGAACTTCCCACGCTAATTATACCTTACAGGGCTTGCACTGCTACCTATTCCATCAATTCTAAAACAAACACACATGCAGACAGATTTCATATATATTTAAATTTAATGCACACAGACATATATAATACACATATATCATATATATATAGCACATAGATATCACACATATAGATAGGTCACACCCTCACACACACACATAAAATATTTTAACACAGGATTGATGTCACCTTAACAATCACCATAAACCAGAGGGCAGACATGATGTAATTCTATCATTGTCTGTGAATGTGTAAACTCATATTACTGTCACTTCAGTTGACTTACGCACATCACTGGCACTGCATGTGTTGGGTTTAATTGCTGTTTTAAAATCTTTTACACCATGACTCAGTATTTAAAGATTCTTTTACAAGCAGAAAGGCATAAAAACTGAGCAAGGAAGTGGATTAAATTTGGTATTAGTAAGGTAAATATTCATCACAGGAAGTAAAGACCATGATTTCATATTTGCTTACAAAGCCATAACCAAATGCTTTGTGGGACCTGAAGAAATAAAGCTACCAACAAATAAATGATGTTGTGCTTCATTTCATTCCTGAGATTTATGCAAAATAATTGCCTATCACATGCCAAGCAATGAAAATGAAGGTAGGACAAATAACTAAATGCCCCAAATAGTTCAAAGACATTTCCAAACTTGGAAAGCCTGGTTTGACTGACTCATACACATAGCAGTGTTTCTTGTTTTTTGTTTTTTCTTACTGCTACATATATAAAATCATGGTACACCTTATGTCTAAGTGCACGGAAATTCTATTAACTAGGGTATTACCACCTCTTTTCTACAGATAAGAATACAGAGGCTCAGATAAGTTAAACTGCTTGCCCCAAAGCCCACAAGAAATGAGTTCTCAGAGACACCCTTTGAAATGAGGTCAGTTTGATTCCAGGACTTAGTGGTCTCAACCAGAGCAATAAAATACTTCTCCAAACAGGAAGATTGGCATAATCCTTTAAAAAATTATATCAGATCACGGCATTTCTCTTTTCAATTGATTTTCATCTCACTCAGAGTAAAAGCTGAGAAGTCTCTACAAGGACCTACTAAATCTGACAGGATCTTGGGCTCTTCCCCACCGTTACCTACCTGCTGTCTCATCTCCCTCTACTCTCTCTCCCTCACTCAGCTCCAGCTCCATTTACTCCTTGCTGCTCCCTTACCACACTTGCAAGCTCGCTCCCACTTCCAGTGTGCTCCTACCCTGGGACCTTTGCGTTCGCTGTTCTCACTGCCCAGAACACAGCCCCACCACATCTCTCCCTGGCTCACTCTCTCATCCTTCCATTGTCTGCTCAGACGACACCGTATCAGACAGGCCCTCACTGACCACCTCCCTATGTAGAATAGCACTCTGCCTCATCTCAGGCCTTCTCTAGCCCCTTTAATATTTTTCACTTGCTCCATAGCATATTACTATATGAAATATTAGATACCTTTTTGTTTATTTGCTTATTGCTTATAGCAATGTAAGTAAACTTCACTGGGTAGAGGCTTTGTTTTATACATTTCTATATCTATATACATGGTGGGCACTCAACAAATTAATGAATCTTCTTCTGACAGTGTCAATATACTATCTTTCCCTTCTGTTCTGTCAGTTCAGAAAATTACCATAAAGTGGCATCTGCTGGTTAACTTTGCTTGTATATCAGTAATTCTGTTTCCACTCTATTTGGGGGCTTAATAAAGAGTAACACTTTTGTTGCAGAGTGTTTTCAAATGCAGATTCCAGAGTCAGACTACCTGGATTTTAGTGCTGGCTTCTACCACTTGCCTATGTGATGTCATGAAAGCTACTCAACTCCTCTAAGTCTTAGTTTCCTCATCTGTAAAATGGGGATAATAACAGTGCAGGACTTACTTGTGAGGGTTCTTACAGAATTAAATTAAATAATACAGGTATAGGGCATGACATGTACTAAATATTCAATAAAATATTTCTTTTGACTGGCAAACTATTTCCAACTTACTAAATAGGAACCATTAAGATGGTTTTCAACTGTGGGAAATATACAAACCAACACCTCCCCCCCAGGACATTCAGTAATGCTGGAGATGTTTTTGGTGATCACAGCTGAGGATGATGGGGGAGGCGGGAAGGGTACTGCTAGCATCCAGCAGGTAAAAAGCCAGGGGTGCTGCTAAATAGGTTACAGTGAAGGGGAGGGTGGAGCACAACAAATAACTATGATATCAATGATATCACTGATAAAAACCCTTACAAATAGAGAGCATTTGTTTCAGCATACAACTCCAACATCCCAGGAGAAGGAAGACATTTAAAGGACTATTTTTTGTTTTTGAAAGCCACCACCGCTCCCTGTCATGCACTTAAAATCTGCTTAGAGATGAAAATGCACACTCATGTTGCCCGACTCTATAGAGTCCTGGCCTTAAATCTCTTCTTACTGTTGCCTTTCTAATTCATGCTACACAGAAACTGGTGCTGCTGTCCAGACCTCAGGATTCTAGGACTATTGTCCCTGGAGGTTCTTGTTGGTCGTGCCAGTCCTGCATCAGACCACTAGAGGGTAGAGAAACACTGCCGATCATTTAGTATTTGGGTGCCACACTCAGAGTTTGCAGTAATAGAAACCTTAACAAAATGCTAAATTATTCCTGGCCTCTAAAATACAGACTGTCCAGAATATATTTATTAAATATCTCTACAGGTACAGAGTTTAAAAAAACTGCTTCAAGTTATTTTACTCTAATTGTTATCACCCCCAAACTATAAAGAATGGTAGTAAATTAATTCAGTGTTATAAGTTAAATGGAAATCTAATAAATGATCATTGATGATATTGTGAAAAGTATGAGATTATGATGCTTATTGTAATATTTTATGACTATATTGGTAAACCTCGTTTTTTTTAAAAATGAAGATTTGATTATGCTGTGAGTTAAATTATGTTGATAGATATATATGATTTTACCCACCAGGAATTAAGCAAAATTTAAGCAGCAATTGGAACTTAAATATGAACTCCCAATTGGCATAAATACTATTATTTTGCTGAGACTTGAACCAAACACAAACCAAAGTATTAATGATTATTGTCCTAAAAATACTGCATTAAAAAGAACCTGAATAACAAAATATTATGGCATCACTAAATATTTTAGCTATATTTCAATGTCACACACTCATATTTGGAATAGAGGTGCTAAGGAAAAGTTATAGGAAACTTTAAAGAAAAAAGACTAAAGAATTACTTCAAAGAGCAGTTTCCAGGTGATTTTCCTTTCAACTAAAAGTTAACAAAAATGTGGATATAAAATTACGTGATTCCTAAACTTGTTCTTGTGACATCCCAAATTGTCCATCATTATCTCTAAAGAGATCACAAAATTCTGTTGAAAAATATTTTAGATTTTTCTTTAACTTACACACACATGCACGTACGCACAAACATAAACGAACAAAAAAGCTGTTTATTTTGACATGAAGCTGAAGGGCTAAATGGTGCTGTCAAATCTTAGGGATCAAAGATTTAGAAATGTTTTAAGTATCACACCAGAAAACATGAGGCTTTAGGAGACTACACTGAGCCGAGGTTAACTACGCAAGTCTGATAGTAGGTGATCTGAGTTTGAAAACTGCCAGTGCCAGTTAGTAGTTTTGAAGTTCGGAAAATTACTTTACATCTCTTTATTTCAACTGTAAAACAGCTGTAAATACCACAGTATAGTTGCCCCCATTTATGTGGAGATTACATGAGTAAATATAAGTATAGCGTTTAGAATAGTTCCTGGCACATACTAAATCTATAAAAGTGTTTTCTATTATAATTATTATTTTCTTTAACACATAGATTAACCCAAGAGATAATATTTGTGCCTCTTCTATTTTCAACTGAACATACCCTCTCTTTCTAAAGTATCGCTT
This sequence comes from Rhinolophus sinicus, assembly GCF_057876585.1. Classification (NCBI taxonomy): domain Eukaryota; kingdom Metazoa; phylum Chordata; class Mammalia; order Chiroptera; family Rhinolophidae; genus Rhinolophus; species Rhinolophus sinicus. Next base: position 83,153,420 of record NC_142501.1, read on the forward strand.
TTTTTTTTTTCCTCAAGAAAGGCAGAGACTGAACATATTGGACCACACGGACCTTGAGATATATGAAGAGCTTGGCTCAGTTTCTGAGCTGTCCCATCACAATCATCACAACAGAGGCAGCTCCTCATTCTTTTTTTCTTTCCTGTCCATTCCTCCATTATATGCCCACTCCACCTTTTTATTTATTTACTTTTTATCAGCACAGGCCTCAGCACAAGTTACAAATGAGGGAGGGAGGGAGAAAAATTTACCATTGTTTTTTATTTTTCCAGGGAAACCCCAACCCTCAAGCCAGGCATAAGGGTAATCATAATCTATAACAGATGAAGTCTCTTAAAACCTTGTGAGACACACTTTGGAAAGGTCAAGAGAATAATACTTTTTCTTTTTAGCAAGTTCTAGAAAAATTCACTGGATGCTGAACATTTGTTTTCCTCCTGTGACATCTAATGATCATTAATTTGCGATAAGACCAGGTGCAAGAGGGAATATATATCCAGGAAGTGAGGGATCCAAAGAAGGGAAGAATGTATGGCAAACCCTGAATCAAAATTTTGTCATCATGTCATACCTGCAACAGTCAATGCCCTGACCTGTTGCCATGGAAATAAGATCTCATTGTCAGAGCAACATGTTTTGCAGGGCAGAGAGCACGCCTCACCCTGCACTTCATCCAAGTTCAATCCATTTCATTTCATTCAGAAAAACCCTCTTTGGGGAGACCAGTCCCAAATCATAAAAAGGACACAATGCCAGTAGTTCAATATACTGAGGTATAATTCCATTAGTGAAAACTCACAAACCTGTGGCACGATCAGCCTTACATTGCATCAGTGTATTATTTCATTATAGCAAGACCAAACTGCCCCAAAACAAAAATTTTAAATATGCATGAAACTGAAACTAGGTACCACAATGTTTATATTAATATTCCCATCAGATTTCATTCTCTTAAAATCTAGCTCGAAGAGCCTCCCTAGTTGAAAAATGGTTTTAAATATTTCTTTACATCATAGAGCATAGTTGTGAAGCAACCAGACTCTAGAAAACAGGTGGCCAAGGTTTGGATCCTGGCCTTGCCACTTACTCTATAACCTTAGTCTAAATCCCTAATTCTCTGTGCCTCAGTTTTCTCTTTTGTAAAATAAGCACAATGATAGTCCCTACTTCATAGGATCATTGTGAGAATCAATTCAGTTAATGCACACGAAGTACTCAGTGTCTGAACATTACAAGCACTAGATAGATGTTTGTCGTAATAGAAATAATTATTTTACTATAAGTTATATTTATTTGATGAGAGAAAGAAAATTTCATATTGTCTTTAGATGCTCAGTTTTTATTTTAATTAATTTTGAAAACTCCTATTTGCAGTGCTTTAAGCACTGAAAAACTTTGCTTTCATTCTATGCTATGGCTACATCAGTGAACAGAACATTAAAATAAAGGAAAAGAGAAATCGCTTAGGAGGATTTTCTAATTTCCTTCATTTCTTGTTTCTTGGGCTTTGGGCAAAGCATCATGCTATGTCCAATCACAGTTCAGGACAACATGAGTGAATGAATGAATGAATGAATGAATGAATGAATGAATGAATGAAGAACAGAACAGTTTTCTGACCAACCAGCAGCCGGGTCCATTCATTCTAATTGTGAGGCTGCATTGGAAATTACTTAGCAACCACTTGAATAAATGACGGAGAAGACTCTGCAGAGCAGTTTCATAATTGTAATCAAGCAAACATCATTAAGGACTTTCCTGACCATATTTCCTGAGCTCTGTTTATCTGCAAGTCATCAGAACAAACAGGTCCAATTAAAGAAAGCAGGGACATCCTCCCCAGATCAGGGATGCAGAGAAACATGCGGTTAAATCCCTTGGCAGAGAGCTTGACAGGTCCTTTGGCTCATATGAAGACAAATACAGTATTACATAATGTGGTGTTGGGATTGTAAATCTTTACTGGGACCTAGTGTTAGTGTCTTGTACAAGCATATCTAATCCCTGGTGGGACTGCTACTTGAATATTTCCTCTCCACACCATGCTGTGACATAGCTCTGGATCAGTTCTACCATCTCCATCTAACCTGCTAAGAACCTTGAGTCAGAAGGATCTGAAAGTTGAGTTGAGCCTCCCAGTGTTTTTCTTGTAGGAGGTCACAGGCTGCAGCGTGAGCATTTCCGGTGGTAAATTCCAACTCTTCTGGAGACTGTTCATCAACTCCATGTACATTTTTGAGCACCTACTAGGCTACATATATTGGGTTTTGTGTTGGGAATACAAAATTAAATAAAATTAAGTTCTTGCCTTCAAGAAGCACGTTACCTGCTGGAAGAGAAAAGTGTGAGAAAATACATAATGACCGAACAACATGAAATATTTCTATAGGAGTAGGCACAGTGTGCTATGTGAGTATATCATAAGAGTTAACATTTATTTCTAATCAAGCCCTGCTCTAAAATTCTACATGTATCGACTCTATCATCTTCATGACAGTATTGGAAGTAAATTGAGGTGCTGAGAGATTAAATCACTTACTCCGAGTCACACAGTAAGCGTTACAGCCCAGTTTAAGAGAAACACATAATCCATCCTGAGAGAATTAAGAAGACTTCTTGGAGGAAGGAGGTGGAATAGGAGATGATGCTTGACAAATGAATTAGATAATGTAGGAGGAGGGCATCCAAGGCAGAGGGGAACATGCGTGACTGTACCACCCTGAGGCCCAGCAACGGGACCTCTGCTCTAGTGCTTCTCCCCCTGGGTGTGGATTCTGTAGGGCCAAGGGCTCATGCACACCTGGGACCCGTTCCCACTCCTTCCATTGTAGACCATGCTCTGGAAACCAAGACCCCAGAAGTCCTTGCCCCAGAGGCTCCAGGCCCCTTTGCAGGACCTGTGTGGCTTCTTTCATCCTCCCAAGGATGAGCCAAGCTGCTTGTGTGCTTGCTGCTAGAGAAAGGCCATTTGCATGAGTATAGATGGTGCCTGCACATACAGCCTGGGCTATCCATACACCCACATGTCACGCAGGACAGAACCACGGGTGGGGAGAGAAGGCAAGTGGGCTGGGTTCTGGGAGTGCTTCCTCTGCTGTGACATGGTGATGTGGAATTCTGAAGAGTTTGAAAAGTTTAAATCTATACCTAGCTTTGCAGGGAGTTATAAAGGTATTTTTGTCAAAAGAGGGGAATAGAACACATTTTACGTAACACTGTGGTAGCTTAATGCACACATTTTAAGAATTTAGAAACATGACCTGTGGCCTCCATTTGTTCTCCAGCCCTGGGCCCTACAAATATTAGAGGTGGGCCTGCTGTGTGTGAGGGAAGCAGATGTAAAAGAGCTCAGCTTGCTTGGGAAACTAGAAGTAGCTTGGCAAATAATGTGAGGCAAACGGTTCAGAAAAGTGCTCGCCTCCCTATTGATCTGGCTTAATTCTGAAGGCAGCAGAGAGCATTAAGGGTTTTTAAGCTGGAGAGTGAGCCAGCATTGCGTTTGGAGAGCTCACATCACATGTGTCAATCTGCTCTGTCCCCAAAAGAAACACACAGTGATATTTTTATTCTCGCTTCTTCTCTTTGCCTCTATCCAGAAGCAGGAAAGAAAAGGAATGGTGATATCTGTTATAGCTGTAGGAGTCCAAATAACAAAGCCTAGTGCAGTTAGAAGAGCAAATGTCTGGGAGAAAAAAAAAAGAATCCCAATGTTCTTATCTGGCCTTCTCAGCTGGAACGAGCCTGAAATCACAGACCCAGAGAAGCCAGGCAGCTAAGCCCAAGGCCAAGAGCCCACAGATAAGGATAGGACATCTGGGAATGAATGGGTCAAGTGCATGGGTCAGTGCCACGTATATAGGTAATCAAAGAACTTACTTAGACACAGTGCACAAGAGACACACGCCTTTGGAATGAGGTTTGTTCCTCCTCCAAGCCTTGTAACACCCTTGGGTGCAGCAGAAGACTCAGTTATTGATTGACTTCCCAGAGCAAGGCCAGTTGGGCCAGACGTTCAGATCTACACAGCAGGTATCTCATAGCATTGGCCACACATGGCCACACCTAACCAGAATTGATGGACAAACAGAATCCCCTTTCAGTAAGTCCTTGTAGTAGATATTTATCAAATTTTGCCACCAAGAATAAATAACCTGACTTCCTTATGGGGAATTATCCTTCCCTGTATGTGATTTTGGGAAAAGCAACAAATTCCAACCGAACTTCGCATTGAAAAGGGAAGATCTTTTGGTAACTTTCCCAATTCCACCTTACAACCAGGTGGTAGTATTGTGATCTAAGCTCAACCTGTCCAACCCCAAGACTTTAAATGGTGAGCCAGTGCAGCGAGAATCCGAGAACAATTGGGGTGCCAATTAGTGCAGCGCAGCCTCTGGGTTATCAAAAGCAGTGCTGTGATGGCAGCAACTTCTCCAAGAGAATGCCCGTTGAGGTGAGAGATGTTGCCCACTCTATTCCCAAGCCTCCCATGAGCTCCCTTCATTCTGTCAATAAATCCCCAAGTGCTCCTATAAAATCAACCGGCTTTCCTTCCATGACATGAGCAGCTCTTGCCCCGGGACCATCAAGTTAGTTTGAAACTCTGGAATTTGCTGCTCAAAATTCTTTGTGACGACACCAATTTTCACATAATCGCCATTTAAACTGGCACACCAGTGGCGTCTCCATTTCCAGCAAAGTGCACATAACACAATGGTACGTGCTAATTGTTGCAGACCCCCTTGGCTGTTGGCTCGCTCTGAAACAGTGGTCCCCAAAGGAAGAGGAGTTCTTGTATGTTTCCCTGGGGTTCTATGATTCCTGATACCACAGTGAAGAATGAGGGGGTGTGGATAGGCAAGTCAATTTACTGAGGCCGAGGGGGGATGCTGCACTGGCCCTGCTCTCTACACAAAGGAACCCTGATAAGTTTGAGGTGGGAGTACAAATAAAAGGACAGAAGTCACTGCATGGGGGCTTGGGTCTTAGCTACTGGCTCTGGTCGCATTTGGGCAGATAGATTTTCATTGAAATTGTCATTTGGAAATTAGAAAAGCATACACACATGTGCAACTTAACAGATGTTCAGATTTCTCCTCCTCTTCCTTCTACAGTACTTACAGGAAACACATGTCTGTGTTGTCCTAAGTCCAGTTACTAATTAGCACGTTTCAGTAGCACATTTCACGGAGGTTAGGGAGGATTTCAAAGGGATTCCTTCCTTTTAAGTTGAGACAGCTGGTGCTAATTACCAAGCAGGAAAAGAATGTGCAAACAGATCATTGAGAAGTCACTGGTGGACCAGAAGGCTGAGGGTCATTCTGCAGCATTGTAGAATTACTCTCCAGTGGTTGGAAGGGGCTACATATTATCTACATCTGAACCTCACCCTCAGGAAGCAGCTGTCCCGTTTCATCACCCTGCAAGGAGGTGGGAAACACAGTCCCAAAGCATGAACTCAAAGGTCATTTCACCTTATGCATGTAAAGTTCACAGAGACGTAGTCGGAGCTCTTGTAGTAAACCATTTCTCTCTCAAAGACACAGGAAAAATAAAAGCTAAGCATGGCCTTTTCCTTTTTAAACAAACCCAGGAGACTATCAGTACAAAGCCCATCTTTATAATTAATTGTTGGTATGACGTGAGGGCAGTCAAGACACCCGAGATGATTGCCTGATAAGGAAAAAAAATAAAAATCTGGACCCTAATTCAGTTATACCTCTAATGGGTAGAACAATAGACCGGAAGTCAAGTCATTTCTGATACTAATTACATGACTTTGGGGAAATTGTTTCATTTTTATGAGCCTCAGGTTTTCATCTGTAAAGTGCGAATAATGGGACCTATCACACACGGCTATTTATGAAAGTTTTAGAATACGATGGCAGTACAATGTATATCTAATATGACTTTCTAGAAAAAGTAAAATTATTGGACATCTTTGAAATGTGATTTCCAGTGAAGCCCACCAAAGTAGTCTCAGCCCATTGGGAGTGTATGAGTACCTTGCATAGGGAATTTATTGTCCTGGGTTCTCAGACTACCTAGAGACTGTAGAAAGTTTGCAGGATGACTAACTGGATCATAGGAACTAGCTTTACAATTAAGGACAATTATAGAAAGACAGTGCAGCAGAGTGACTAAAGGGAAAAGCTCTGAAGTCACTCTGCCCAGTTTCATATTCTGTTCTACCACATCCCTCCTGTATGACCCTAGTTGGCCCCAACTGCAAAATAAGGGTAACAGTAATGACTACAACTCATGAATGGCTCCATTGTGAGGCCTGAATTAAATGTAACATAGGCACAACGCTTGATGGATTATAACTTTCATCTAAAAAAATTATCAGCTTCCTTAGTGCAAAGACAGTGTTAGTATTATTATAATTAAAGAGCTGAGTCACAAGGTCATTTTACTTTATTTTTATTTTAATTATTAGTCTTAGCTAATACATATGTAGTGCTTACATTCTGCAGCTTGTATGCATATTGATTCATTTAATCCTCATAACAACCCCCTGAGACATGCTAGTGAATAGCAGTTGGGATAAACCCAGTCAGAAGCCTTGCTCTTAATCACAGCACAAATTAATGTGGGTCAGTGATTAAGGTTGGAGGGAAGTTTAAGAATGAAATACTTGCTACAATGATAGTTTGTAGAGCTGGATTTGAATGGTATCCATGCTTGTTGAGCTGAATGGGTCCCTACACATCACAAGGGCGGATATATGCAGCTGCTTTGGCATTATAAGGTAGACATGCCTTGACTTAATCAAAGCATTGTCATTGGTTCTTTCCTTTCATTATTTCTATTTTCAGGGAATTGAAACATTATGAAAAATAAAGGAAGTATTCCCCCATTCCAAATATTCCACTTTTAAAGACAAAAATAATAACTCAGAATATGGCAAGATAAATTTGATGAATCAAATACCATTGAAAACCCACTTAACACCCACATTCACTGTTTGAAAGTTTCAAGTCCTATCACTTTTAACAAAGCCCAAAGATTTCAATTCACTCTTTTTGTATCAAAGAAAAAGAAATTTCTGAATCGTGAGTGCTTTTTATAAAACACCTAATTTTTAGGAACAGTGTCCAAACCCACACCCCACACATCAAGGAACTCAGTGAAAACGTGTTGATTGCTTAAGTGCTGATAAACAGTGCCTAATGGATAATACAATGATATTTCCCTAAGCGAGAAATGGTGTAATTTTTATGCATAGGCTCCTTGGAACATAGGAAGGCATACCTAGAAGATAATTATTTAGTGGCTGTCAATGAAGGCTGTAGATTAAATATAAGCCAGTTATATGGGACTAGAGAAGGAAAACGTCCTGTTTTAGAAGATGTACAGAAAGCCTGAGGGGTGACACAAAAAGAGACAGTGACAAACAAGATTGCCTAAACAATTCCTGGGATCATTTAAAGAACAGAGTCCCCATGAACATTCTGAGGTCATGCCCGCTTGTCCAAAAAGCTGCTCTCTTCCTTTTGCTGGCTCTCCGTCACAGATTCTGGTTCTAGTCATGCCCATCGCATGCCAACCAAGTTGTTACATCCTGCATCTGTGCTCTTATTTACGCCCAGCTTCCTCTCCAACTTTTCTTCCGTCTCTAATAATCTGTATCTTACCATTTTCAGACACATGATCAAAACTCATGTGCCAGCTCCTTAGAGTATTATTTTTTCTTGTACTCAGTAGACTTTTACACATTGAACTAGTACTGTATTCCTTTGAAATTAAGTCCTTGGTATTTAATTATTCCCCGGGTCTTCCACATTTACACTATTTTCTCACTAAACTGCTTGAGAATAGGGTCCATGATTCCCATATCTTTTCTATTTGCCAGTGAATTGCTCCTTGTGCAATGCCGTTATATATAAGGCCGTTACTGTATATATAAGGCAGTTACTGTGGTAAAGTATCTATAATCCTACGGCCTTCGACTTGTCTTTGCCATTGAAATGGCTCTGTGAAAGAGGTATAATTAGTTCTTGGTATTGTGACAAGAAGTTGCAGAACCATCAGTATTGACTCTGCCAAAATCTACAGATAGCATCTGCTCAAATTCTAGAAACAGGTGGAAAGCTGCGTGATCACAGTTAATGTGTGGAAGGCCAGTTAACACGGTGGCTATAAGCATGGTTTTGGGAGTCCCACTCTCCATCCTCTGCCACTCTATAGTTGACTGAGCTAATTAACCTCTTTAACCTCAGCTTTCTCTTCTATAGAATGAACACAATCATAGTATTTATTTCATAGAGTTTTTATAAAGTAAAGACGATAGTATAGAGATAGCACAACACCTGGGACAAAGCCCTCGATAAATACATGCTATCAATATCATAATTAAAACCATTAACTGAGAACTCAAATATGTTTTAAAGACACAAAGGACTATTGCTAATGATACAAAATATATCCAGTTTTGAGTTTTAACTTTAGGTAGGTAGATAGATAGATAGATAGATAGATAGATAGATAGATAGATAGATAGAATTTAAGTTATTTATCATTAACAGTCCTTAATCTTGAAAGCAATGTAGCATCCAGGTATCACCATGGCTTTATAGTCATTTTATAGTCATCCACACATGGGTTAGAATTCTAGCTTTCCCACTTACTAGTTAAATGGCAGAAGACAAGTTGGTGAATTCTTGAAACTTCAGTTTTCCCATCAGACACAAGGAAAAAAAGGTAATTCTTACTTTGCAGAAAGGTTATAATTGCATGTAAATCCTTTAGCAAAGAATGACAACTGTCATGATTTCTGAACCCTCTATCTCCCTGTTTATCCTAAAGGACAACAGCTGTGCACTTTTAAGATAAATTTGTAGCAGAAAGCCACACATTAGGATACTTCCCAGCTTTGCCTCCTTACCTCCCGAGCAGCATTCTCTCAGAATTAAGAGGCGAGTATTTCTTTGGGAACACCCTCACATGGGAGAGCATAGAGTAGGGAATTTGCAGACTCATTTTTGATAGTGTTGGCAGAAAGTGGGTTGTCATCACAGGTTGGATATTGTCTTGCTTCCTGCAGTCTTACAATTGCCACACTGTGGTGTGGTATTATTTTCATCTCCATGATGGGCTGATTATAAGGTAAAGCTGTACTGCCTGACCAACGTGCCAGGTGTCAGCTCTAATAACTCTAAGTAGAGATGTGGGGGAAAAACAACGATCCAACATCCAGCAAGCACTTTAAACCACACCACAAAGAGACCAGATGTTGCTAGATTGCATTTTGTTTGGACAAGTTCTGCTTAATCTTCTCTGGGATCAAGTGAGGAATTCAACCAATGCCTGTCCTGGGCCATAAAGTTGACAATTATTTAGCAACAACTGGAACTAAGGGCAGTTCTTTTTCCTTTTCTCCACTGAGGGGAAGTAAGAATGCAGAGAGGAGGTATACAAAGAGCTATGAAAAGACCAAACGGAAATTGCAGGTAATTCAATTAATTTTTTCCCCCTACATAAAGTATAGAATTGGAGCCATTCATTCCTTACTCCAACCTACACAGGAATCTGAATAATTCAGGGGTTACAGTTATGACTAGGACAAACATATAAATATAAGTATAGTCCTTGACCTGAGCAGCTAATATTCTAGAGGTTTACCAGACAAACAGAAACAAAAAGAAAGAAAACAGAAAAAGAAGAAAGAGAAAGAACATAATTACAAACTGAAGTAATAGCTTTGAACTTTAAGAAAAAAAGAAAGATGAGAGAATCACAAGGGAAGGGTGCTCATTGCAGCCATGGGCACCTAGAGGAGTTGCCATTAAGCTGAGATCTAAAGGATGAACAGAAGTGTGACTGTTTTAGGCTGAGAGAAGAGGGTGTGCATGGATCTGACGGTAGGAGGGAACTGAGTGTGTGTGACAAAGGGCCAAGGGGAAGAAATCACTAGAGAACAGTGAGTAATGAGAAGAGTGGCAAGATTGAAGGTGGAAAAATAGTCAAGGGCTAGCTCAGACAGGGCCTTTAGTTCATGACTCATATTGTTAGTAGAACAGGAAACCATGGAACAGTTTTTAGAAGGAGAAAAACATGATGTGATTTAGACAATCTAGCATAACAGTCAGAGGACAAGCTTGTGAGACAGGTTACTGAGCTTCAAGTCTTGGCTCAATCATGTGTTAGCTGGGTGACCTTTGAGCTACTTTGTTTCCTCATCTGCAAAGAACAATAATAATAGTATTTACTCCTTTGTTTTGAGATTTCAATGAATTCTTTCACGGGAAAGCCAAAGAACAGTGACTAAGACAGAGTAAACACTCAATAAAAGTTAGTTACATATGTAGCACTGTTATATATTATATATATTTACACACACATACAATGGCCTGAATGTTTGTATCCCCAAAAATTCTAATTGAAATTTGTTGAAATCCTAAACCGCCATGTGATGATATTAGGTAGTGGGCCCTTTTGGAAAGTAATTAGGTCATGAGAGTGGAGCTATCATGAATGGGATTAGTGCCCTCATAGAAGGGATTCCAGAGAGCTCTCTTCCCCTTTCCAAGTCTGCAACCCCCGAGAACGTCACCAGAACCCAATCACTCTGACACCCTGATGTCGAACTTCCAGGCTCCAGAGCTGTGAGAAATAAATTTAGGTGGATAAATGAGCTAACTGTACATACATACAATGGAATATTACCTAGTCATAAAAAGAAATAAAATACTGGAACATCCTACAACATACATGAACCTCCAAGTATTATGCTAAGTGAAAGAAACCAGACACAAAAGATCACACATGTATGATTCCATTTATGTGAAATATACGAATAAGTAATCCATAGAAACAGAGCACATGTTGATGGTTGCCAGGAGTTCAGAGGCGATATCAGAACTCACATAAAATGTAACAGTGGAAACGTGATACAAAGAAGGAGAGAATTTAGACAAAAGTCAAGCTAATGATCTAGGACAAACTCTGAGAAACGCCAACATTTAAAAAGAGCACCCAACAAAGGAGACTGAGAAGTAAAAGGAAATTAAGAAAATAATCCCGGAAGTCGAGAGATAAGCACGCTTCAAACAGGTAGAATGTCAATTTTGACAAATAGTGCTGAGGAGCCAAGAAGGATGAGTAGTGAAGAAGTCCATTAGATTTGGCAAATTGAAGGTTGCTGCTGACCTTACCAAAGAGGGTTCACAGAAGCACATAGGCCTGGGTTGAATCGTGGCAGAAAGATGAAGAGTTAGAAGCAGTTTGTTTGAGTACCCAGGAATTTGGTCATAAAGGAGAACAGAAAAACAGGGCAGGAACTGACACACTATATGGTTACGTGAAAAAAAAAAAAAAACACACACAAAAAAAAAAACCTCTTAAAAGATGGGAAATACTAGAGAATGTTTATATGCTGATGGAAATGATTAAATGAATAGCAACATGTTACTGCTGAGGGAAAACATGAATAACTCAAGGAGCAAAGTCCTTGATAACCCAAGAGGTAATGGGATCCAGAGCAAAATTGGAGAAACATCCGTCTTGGAGGAAGAGGCACACTTCCTCCATTGTGGACGAAGGAGAATTTGGTTGCACATGCACGAAGTTGGCAGGTTTTGTGGTGGGAAAATGAGTGAATTCATTTCCAGTGACTTCTATTTTCTCAATGAAGTATGAGTCTGGGTCATCGGGGGAGGAGGATGTGTGGGAGGTTTGAGGAAAAGGGAGATGATGTGGTACAGTCATCTCGCACAGATGAAGAAATGTAATAAGGATTCCTGAGCAGTCCTGAGTGCCTGCTTCAGCTTTCTGGATTCTGAATTAGTCAGCTTGGCTTTGTGATTTTTTTCCCCAACAAAGTTGTTCCTTGTGTTTTAGCAAGGAAGAGTCCTGCCACCTTAGAATAGCCTTTGTGCTTCACCCCAGACATATCATGTTGTGCTTCCTGCATATTGGCTAGCGGGCACTGAAGGAAGTTCAGTAAGCCCTTCTGCTAAATATAGAAGGGGAGAAACATCAGCATCGAGGTATTTTGTGCCTGAACAGCTGCCAGCAGTAGTAACAAGGTTATGTCCAAATCCTTGGCCCCAACTGACCAATGAACCCACTAAGAGAAAGTCTCTGAGCCATACTTGCACTGCTGACTGGAAAGGGTTGCCATGGAAATCACCATATTAAAAAGGCCAAAGATGTTTCAGGAGCGGGAGTGCCGCCTCCCCAATTCAGTGTGAGATATATGTGAATTAAAAGGTAAATGATAGAACCAATGGAAATAAATGCAGCTATGGTCCTTTCCGAGTATACTGTGATTTGTCTATTTGAGTCTAAATTGTGTCAAAGTAAGTTCCAAATAAGTGGGGTCCAAATTAATCACCTAATAAAAGAAAGTGAGAAAAGAAAAAAAAACTGTAAATCACTAAAATAAAAAGCAGGATGAGAAAGGATGAGTTTTCATGACGTCGGAAAAGGCTTTCATACAAATTAATTGAAGAAGAAAAATTAACACCTGATGTTCTCATTATAGACTAGATGAATCCTCTGTGCTGCGCTTTGGGAGTTTGTCTTTGTCTTTTTTTATTATTTTATTATTTATTTATTTATTTATTTATTTGTCTTTGTCTTTTGTCACATCGCTTAGCAAAGCTGACATATCCTCCCCTCTTCTTACCATCTGTCCACACCTACTTCTCCTTCAGGAATACACTCTGTCTTCTCCTCATCACACTTCAAATGTTGGTTTGACAAACTCTTCAGGAAGATTTCCCTATATGCCATTCAGCTTGGTTTATGCCCTGCCTTTTATGTAGTGTGCTTTCTTGAGAATACTTTTTACTATTATAATTATGTTTGGCAGGGAGTGTCATTGTTTAACAGCTGTTGATTTTGCTAACCACAAATATATTCCCAGTTCTTGGCATATATCCTGGCACACAGAGACCAGTACATAATTGTGGAAGGGAAGAAGGAGAGGGAAGAAAGGAGAAGGAATAATAAAAAGGGAGGAAAAACAACAGGAAGGAAGAGATGTCTCTTAAGCTACAAAGATTTTCTCCCTCTTTTGAATTCATAGGAAATTGTTTCTATGCCCTGAATTTAATACTTAAATATATACTACTCTGATACCTCTCTTGTATTTTCTAATGTGCAAATATTGCACACATAGTAAATATTTAAATGAACAAGACTCATACCATTTATATGTCAGGAAATAAGAAATACCATATGCCGAGAGATGTATCAAACATGTTCTCCCACACGCTGATAATTTATCATGAATCTTTTAGGGTTTTAGCTGAAATATTCTTGAATGTGGACTTTCTACGGAATAATGTAATCTTTAAATTCCCTGATTGCCATGTAACAGTAGCAAGTGGTTCCTACTTACCGTGTTTCCCCGAAAATAAGCCCTAGCATGATTTTTCAGGATGACATCCCTGACCATAAGCCCTAATGGGTCTTTCGGAGCAAAAATTAATATAAGACCCAGTCTTATTTTCAGGGAAATGCAGTACTTCTATGCCCTCATTACCCATCACTCTCTCCACGTTTTAAGCTCTAACAATTCTGAACAATCCATAGTTCCTCAGAGGCTTTTCCTTTCTTTTGACTGTAATGTTTTCTTCTCAAGACCAAATTCTACTCACTCAAGACTCACTAAATCTTTTCCATCATTTGGGAATCCCTTCTGCTTTCCCACCACCACCTCTATTGTACCCAAATTACTATATGAGACTCCAGTTCACTGCAGGACTGTGTCACTGTCATCTGTGCATTTCCAGCGCATGAGTCGAAATCCAGTGGCTGCTCAAAAGATATCTGTAGAACTGAGCTATTGTTCTTTATTAAGTAACACTCTTCGTGATTTCATAGACTTCACTCAGCCTTTCTGAATATTCTTTCCAAATCAATTATTGTAATTTATAAGATGACCACATTATGAGAGGCATAATACCTAACAGACATAGATTTTTCACACTAAACCATCCTTAGTTTTTTCTTTACCTTGGTTACACGTGCCTGTGTCCGACATTTTACAAAATTATTCATTCCTGTAAAAATTGCATTCAAGAATATAATACCAATTTAATCCACAGAAAGTGGGATCAGTTTCTACCGTAAGAAAAAAAAATGGTATTAAGTGGACATCTTGAAGATAAGGCTACGAGGTCGGACAATTAAGTTTGCAAAGTTTCCACCGTGTGCTTACCCGGTGGAAAGTTCGCGAACTTAATTGTTTGACTTTTGTACATGCTTTTAGCACAAGATAAGGTTGACATATTTTCTTACCACTTTCCTCTTTCTTCCTCACCCCGTTTCCTTTTGTCCTACCGTGTTTCCTCCTTTTCTTCTTCTCCATTTCCCCTATGTTTTCCAACTGCCAGTGACATATGGGACTTGCGTAGGCCCACTTAGAGTAATCGTGGTTACTAAGTTTGCTGACTCCTTTTCTAGCACGAGGAACTTAGGCAGCAGGAAGTATAGACTGGGAATGTGGGTTTGTTTTTTCGGGTTCTAAATGACACCAATCAGAAAATAATTGCATTTGTAAAACTGAAGAGAGACTCCCTTTATTTGTCTTTAAATAACCTCCTATGCTAGCCTTAGTACCAAATGCAAAAAAAGGATGAGGGTAAGGGAAAAAAAATAACACCACGAAGATTTCCTGCTGGGACATTATAGGTAGCATGAAGGAAGAGAGACTTAAATTTCAGTTGACAGTGCTGAACCCACAAAGGAAAGAATGGGAAAATTAGCCACCCTAGTCCCTCTCCTGCCAATAAAGACCTCTGGCAATGCCCACTGGGGCTCAGTAAGAGGTAAGGTGCCCTCCAGCTGTTCAGATAGTGCAGGCTGAGCCATTCCTAGTGGGGTGGGGAGAGGCAGCCTCCGGGAAGCTATCTGTGACTCAGGACTCTACCAGCCATGATGTGAGGGAAAGCAAAGAATTTTTGTCAAGAAAGACTACCCAGTGAAGAAAATGACTACCCAGAATGTGGTGGTGACAGCAGCACTTACTGGCCCCTGTAGTAAGAAAAGTTCATTCATTCACGTTTTCAAACGTTATTTATGAGGCACCCACTCTCCACAAGGCATAGTCCTTAAATAAGCACCCTCTTCCAGATTCTCATAACCTCATATCCAAAGTATTCCTAAATTGTATCCTTGTCTCTAATCTCTCCTCTACTTTCTTCTCCCTGTTCCAGTCTATCCTACACATAAAGTCCAGGAAAGTCTCTCTCCTACACGAAAATGGTGATCAGTATAAGTTCCAGAATGAGACTTACTGGGTTGACGGGATCCACAGCTCAGTAGCCTTGTGATCTTAAGCAAGTTAGCTAAACTCTCTGAGCCCCTGTATATGTGTCAGCGGGTGCAAACTGGCAGAAACAAATGTCCCCCAGTTCTTCATCATCTTAACAATAGCAGTTTGTGTCTTGCTCATGCTCATGATCACCATGGGTCTGAGGCTGTGCTCTACAAGCTCCTCGTTCTGTGACTGAAGCTAAAGGTGCAGCCGCATCTGGATCAGGCCAGCCAAGGGCAGAGGGAAACCATGCAGCGCTCTTAAAGCTTTTGCAAAATAACTTCCTCACACTTCCCTCTTTCACGTCATACTCACTTCCCTCTCAACTACAAATGTTCAGTCCAAAACAAAACCAAAATATCATTTGCCATCTTCTGCCCAATTAAGATTGATATTCATATACAATTGACTCAATTAATACAGAGTAACGGACCCACCGAGAGAAAACAGGGTTTTCTACACGCGGGAAAAATTTTCTGCTTGTAAAATGGAACTAAGACATCAAGCCCTCATTGTTACCTTCATACTGAACACGGGATCTCTAATATAGAAATGATGTGGAAAAAAATAAGTAAGTTACATAAAGGCCTTCATATCCTCAATGAATATGTCCACACATTTTCAAAAATTCTCACCTATCCAAACAACTTTATAGCATATCATCTATTCCATAAAATACAGTGAAGTATAAGGTCATGAAAATTATTGCATTTGTGAAGATATGAATAAAAAAAAATAGTAATGCTACATAGAAGAATAACAGCCAGTAAATTAGTCAAGCTAGACTGTATAATAAACAACCCCAAAACTCAGTGACTTAACACAGTAAATGTTTTTTGTTAGTTCTTATCACAATCCAGTGGGGGCCGGTGGTGAAGGGTGGGACAAGGAGTCTATCATAGTTTAATATGAGTTGGTGGGGGCAAAAGTGTGGGGCTAGGAATTCTGTTCCACATATTCATTTAGAAATGCAGGTTCCTTCCATCTTGCACTTCATCCTTTTTCACGTCCTTGGAATTCTCTCCATGCAACTGTGACACAGAGATACATATTAGAGGATCCTGTTTGGGAAGGTTTTTATGGCATAGGCTTGGAAAAGGTGTACACCATTTCCACCATGTTCACCGACCACAACTCAGACACAAGGCTGCATCTAACTGCAAAGGATGCTGGGAAATATAGTCTAGCTCTGTACCAAAAGGAAGGTAGTCTGGGAAAAAAACTAGCCAACATGTAAGTCACAGAGACTTAGGCCAGTACACAAGCCGTAAGGCCGATGATTCAAATATGTCAATTTACAAAATCACAAATTATACATTTTGTACATTTGGCCTCACGTGACATGTAACTTTGAATATAACAAAGGTCTATTTTGCTATCATAAAGCAACATTCTGACACAAATCACTGAACCATTATATGACGATAAGGATTAGATTACTTATAAACTAACACGTAAAGGAGAAAAGCCATTCAAATGCTCACCCAAGGAATAAACACACAGACACAGAGCATCAACACACTATGCTTTGTGCCAACACACAAACTCCTCCCACAGAGGTTGACATAATGGAGAAAAAAGAAGAGAAAAGATATGTACACAAGGAATTGAATCAAATCAAATGTTTTGGGATAGTCTTGACTACCTGCCTTGATTAAAAAAAAAAAAAGAAAAAAAAAAAGAAGAAGAATTCATAAGATCTTCCTACTCTCATAGTCAATAATTGTTAGAAAACTGTGAGGCCCAAGATGGATGACATCATGCAGGGCAAATGAAGATCATTTCTTTCTACATTGATCAGTGCTTGGGTTTTGTTTATACCCCAGCTTCCTGGGCCTTGTTGTAAGTAACCTGATATTGTAGGTTTCAAACAGGTTTTCCATTTGCATCACTGGGCAATGAGTACAGCCAACAGGAAGCCCAGTGATTCAGATAACTTGTTTTAATTGAAATCAATACCAACACAAGGAAAACTGCCTAGAATGGCCATGCTGTACCCTGATAGGATATTTTCATGGTCCCTGCCAACAACAACTATTATCAAGAATCAACTATTAACTTTAATGGTGACTCATAGCACTTTCCAGGAGGGAAAGAAAAAAAAAAGTTTTGGACCAGTGGCAGTTTTCAATTAGGAAAAAAAAAAAATGAAATTTTACTTCCTCAGGTCTATAGTAGGTTTCAGTAATAGACCCAAGTTCAATTCCAGTTTGAGTTTCTATTAAATGAGAAGAGACAATTAGTCACCCTAGTCCCTGTCCTGCCAATCTTTCTCCATCCCTACTTTTTCACTCTTACTCCATACTAGATTTGGTGAAAGAGAGAATAATTATAATACTATTTATTGAATATCTTCTGGGTTAAGAGCCATATTCCAGTCCAGTGGTCAGCAAACTTTGTCTTATATGAAGGTCCAGATAGTGAATATATTAGACTTTGTGAGCCATATTGTTCTGATTGTGACTCCTCAGTTCTGCTGATGTCCTGCAGACATATAGGCAGTACATAATGCATGAGTGTCCCTGGGTCCCAATAAAACTTTATATACAAAACAAGCAGCAGGTCAAATTTGGCCTACAGGCCATAGTTTATGGACCCTGTTCTAGACTTTATATGTGTTATTTATCTTCACAGGAAGGGTGTAACTATTCTTATTTTACAGGTGAGGTTGAGATCCCCAAAGCTTCCCCTCTAGTAACGGGTGAAGCTGTGTCTAACACCAAAAGCAAGTCTAACACCAAAGTGATCTACACTTTTCCTACTTTGCTTTTCTGCTGCCTGACTGAAGAAGGCAGCCAGGCACCCTGAGAACTAGGAGAAGCTACATCCCTGCGCCTAATTATTTACAAACGCAGCTGCTAGTTTGAAGAGTTGTCTCTTGATTATCTGATGATGAATTCACCACATTTTTTTGTGATGCAAGGTATGTAAGGAGTCAGATTCCACCTAAAATAAGCACTGTCAGGGCATGTAAACACCTAAAATAAGTTGACTTGCCATGGCCTCTGGAGCCTCCAATCCAACATAGCAGGTCAAGAATTGGTCCAAATTTGAAGGGTACTTGAGAATTATTTGTTATTTCACAAATATCATGTTCATAACATCCAAGCATTAAATGCCCACCATAGGGATGTGGGGAGAGCGTGTCTATGTCCCCAGAGCCTTGCCCAGCACCTGACACACAGGAAGTCCTCATGCATTATTGATGTAATCAATGTTATATATTGTAAATAAAAAATCATATATATTATTATAATTATATAGATTGTTATATCTTATTACATATTATTATAATTTTATAGATATAATATATCATTATTTACATATATAAATAAATAAAATTATTATCAATATAATAAACGTAGAATACTCTTTCTGCTCTCTATATGCTGACACTTTAATAGAAGAGAAATATACACGAATATCGTAGTCTTCCCCAAATTATTGCCTCAAATCAAAAGAGAATTAAAAAGTGCTATAGTTGCTTAGAGACGAACACAGAGCTTAACTCTCCTTTATGTGGGTACATCTTTACAGAAGAGATGGCATCGAAGCTGACACTTGGAACATAAGTAGGATTAGAAAGATGCAGATATTGGAGGAAGGGCATCTCTGGACAAAGAGACATGGTAAGCAAACACAGAGACATGAAAAAAGGTGAGGCATCTTAGTAAAATAGAAGGTGCTTGGTTTGATTAGAGTATTGAGCAAGAGACAGGGGAATAATGAAAAATAAGGCTAGAAAAGTAGGTTGGGAAAAAAATATGACTTGACTGATAATAGAAAAGTTTTGAAATAAAAACTAATGGTGGCAAATGTATTTCCAAAGAGAAAATATTTCAAAGTTTTCCGTTTTCTCCAAAAAAGCAGTGATTTTCCTATTTCAAAAGGAAATTGACAGGAAAAAATTATGTTGAATTGTAATCAAGTAGAAAAATTATAGTCTAAAGGTAGAGTAAATGATGGCACTAAACAATCATCTGTAAAGTTATTTGCTAGATGTGTGAATTTGCATCTATTCTAATTTAATTTCTATCTCAGAGGCACTATAACTTCATGAGGTAGGAACTGAATCTATTTTTTCTCACTGTTGCATTCCTAACACCTAACATGTTGCCTGCTATGTGGCAGATGCCCAACAAATGTTTAAGTAAGAAATGAATAAAAACAAGCATCTTCTTTTTTTTTTTTTTTTTTCTTTTTTTTTTTGCTTATTTCCTGGTTTGGTAAATATATGTCAGTTATTTGAAAGGCAACTGGGAAATTTACAAATAAAAGTTCAATTTAAACACAGTAAAAAACAAGCATTACTTAGGTTAAGACACTTATTTTGATTTTAGTTTTGATTGATAACACAATCAAAACTATAAGATACAATCAAAACAATAAGAACCTGGGTTCTTATTTTAAAATCAAAACCCTTCGAAATTAGCCTCCAGTGAGTGGTCTATATAGTTCATTATTTTCTGATGACTACAAATGATTTTACCATAGAAGGGATTCTAGGCTTCAATCAAAATAATGATTATAAGCCTCCTAATTGTTTTTCCACTAAGCCATCATTACCTACTCCCTTCTGACCTACTGTGCTCCAGAGTTATCTTTTTCAAGTATGGTCATGTTTTTAGCACTCTGTGATCCCAGATGAATGGGTCATTTTAAATTAAAATGTTTAGAAAATGTTACAAGCAATATCCTAGCAAAAATATGACAGCGACATATGGTAAACCATGGCCTGCCGTCCAGAGGGCTTTCATGGGAATTCCTATGCCTGTTTGGGCTAGTCTTTGGGGTCTAGACTGAGGGGAATCACTTCCAACATTTCCTAATCATCGAAGCTAAAGCAGGGTTTCCATGCCAAGTAGGCAAAGCATAATCCTTAGAGACACTCCTGCCTCAGAGTAAGATGATGAAACCCCCAGATGGTGGCTTGTTATTTCCATACGGCCCAGGCAAGTGTCCAGCGTCGACCAGGAATGAAACTGAAGCATGAGAATGGTCGAGAGCAGTGCAACTTTCACAATAAAAGTGGTTGTGTGTGTGGTGGGGTGTGGAAGGACTGCTTTTTATTTATTTATTTTTTTTTGCATTAGCTATCGTTGTGTACTTAACAAAACATCTCTTGGTGGCAATGGTTCCATCCCACTGGATAGATGTCATCCCACTGCAACAGCTAGCTCCTGAGGATATTACAGTGGGACTCTCTGAGCAGAGTGGCTTCCAAAAGTGGAGGTGGAAATTAAATGGCATTTACGTGGTAAAGCTGTAGGGATAATTAGTAATTGGACACACAGCCGTTCAGGGCAAGGTCAACAGCAGAAGTAACACAGCATCATATGATAACTGTTTAATGGGCTGTGTGAAATGAGTGGGTGGTCTAAGCTCAGCTCCGGACAGGTACTGGTTCCCACACTCCCAGGCTTGGAAGAAGGTCTCGAGTTCAACTGCACACAAAGAGTCACACATACACCTCTGGCTGGGTAGAGCTAGCTAAGGAAGCTCCATTAGACAGGAACTGGAGCTCCTTCTGGATAAATAAAGTCATTCAATGAAGCTACAAGTATATGACATTTTAAGTGCACTGACCTAACTAAATTATACCAGTTGGGATAATTTTTCAATTTGAATCGTTTTTCCATTTCTTTGCCACAACATTACGGCAAGAGGACTGGGCAGAGTTGTGCTAATCCTGGGGAAAATGAGATGTTTGGATAAACGAAGGGCAGGAAGGCTTTGTGTTGAAGTTTAACTAGAAGGAAAAATGACGAATGGCCTTCCATTCATGAAAAATGCTTCAGAATGTTCTGACACCACTGGAATTCACATGACTGTTTGGGTGCAGCTCAGTCATGTCTAATTATGAAGTTTTCATCCCTCCTTCGCCCCAGCTGGATTTGTGAAGGTGATAGCGACCTTTCTTTAACAATAAAGATCTCTCTTCTGTGATCTGTGCAAATAAATTAAACAAGCAAAGAAAAGCAAAAATGTATGTCATGTTATGCTAAGAATTGCTAATAACATTTTTCAACACATATGCTTTGTAGATATTTAATTCAACTGACATTTGTCACAGGTCTACTATGTGCTATTCTAGAAACCACTCACCCTACACCTCAGTCTCTGTCTAAAGGGAGTCCAAGCATAGGTCAACACATAGATATTTTTCAAATTCTTTACAACAGGGGTCAGCAAACTTTTCTTGTAAAAGGCCAGATAGTAAATACTTCTGGCTTCATGGGCCATACAGTAGTCTGTCACAACTACACATCTCTGCCATTGTAGCCTGAAAACAGCTATGGACAAGGCATCAATAGATGCGTGTGGCTGTGTGCCAATAAGACTTTATTTTAAAAGCAGGCACCAGGCCTGCAGACTGTTGACCTCTGCTCTAAAACATATAAAGTCACCTGCACATCGGACTGAAAGGGAAAAGAAGAACCAGCCAAAGTTTACTCTTTTTTTTTTTTATCTAACTACTTTCAGTCATGGCTATGGAGACACATGCAGAAGCAGCTTCCCTGTCAGAGTATTTTATTAATTCATGATTTATGCTTCATCTGCTTTCAAAAAGAATCTGAGGTGGCCGTCACTGGAAATACATACATACAGCCACATCTCCATGGGGTGATTGAAGAGACTTCCTCAACCAATGCAATGCTAGGAAGAAGTTTATGTCATCCATCAGAAATTCATCAGAAAGACAGTGTTTTGCCTTCCTCTAACACTCAGTTAAGATGGGCTATGCCGAGCTTGAATAGACAAAGCCAACAAGAAGAGAGGACTCCTCAGGAAGTGGCCAAAGCATACCACGATCCAGCAGAGAAAACACTCTTTGGGATAGGGTACGAGCTAAATTTAGAGTTAGTATGAAATCACAGCATTATCATCATTAAAGGGGAGAGAACAGGGAAGAAAAAGGGCACTAACAATATTTTGAGAAATTACTGTATGCCAAGCATGCTATTATTTAAAGTAGTTAATTATTTTAAAGTAGATAATCTACTTTAAAACGGGCTATATATTCAATTTTTCCAATGCTCCAAAGTATGTATGTCTAACCACACATTACAGAAAATAAAAAAATGGAAACACGTTCCCCAAATTTACATAATAGTAGCCCTTGGATTGGGAATTTGAACCCAGCTGTCTCTTGTTCCAAAGTGTCTGCCTTTCTGTTACACAACACCACCTCTTGAGCACAAAATATCAACATTTTGTCCCTTTCAAGTAAAAAATTCTCTTACTTCCTCCTAATTTTTGCTATGGCTCTGCTCATTGTTAAATTAAATCATGATCAATATGACCTTACACGAAACCAGTCCTATGATTGGAATCTAGTTCCTGAAGTTTGAAGTCACTGGGCCAGCAGCAATCTAAGAATAGGCCATTTGTGAAAAACTATATCTGCCCCTGCTTTCTCACTCAGTTAACTGGGGCTGGCTTCCAAATAGTCCATAACTCTCATGCATTGCACTACAAATCAGACCTGATAGTACAAGAAGAAGAAGGAGAAGGAGGAGGAGGAGGAGGAGGAGGAGGAGGAGGAGGAGGAGGAGGAGGAGGAGGAGGAGAAGGAGAAGAAGGAGAAGAGGGAGAGGGAGAGGGAGAGGGAGAGGGAGAGGGAGAGGGAGAGGGAGAGGGAGAGGGAGAGGGAGAGGGAGAGGGAGAGGGAGAGGGAGAAGGAGGAGGAGAATAGATAACATTTGGTGCATACTAAGTACGTGCCAGTTAGTGGCAGCATTCAGAATGCTTTGATAAACTTATGAGGTGAGTACTATTATAATTCCATTTTATGGAAACTGTCTCTCACTAAGAGAATCATTTGCCCTGGACCACCCAACTAGTAAGTGGTTGAGCTGGAATTAAAATCCACAACTTCTTAAATTATTTTAAATTCAGACCTTAGAAAAAAATTGCAAGGATACTTTTCCTGTGCATCAGTGACAAGACCCCCATGAGGCGGTTACCTTCTTTCCTGTCACTACCTGAGTGCACGTGTGAGCCCCAGGGAAGGAGCTAGAGGAAAAGTAAACAGCTACCTCATTCCAGCCTACTCACTTTTCCTGCTATCTCAGGAACCCCTACAGAAACTGGGAGCTGAAAGTAATAAAAAAAAAGTTCGGAGGAAGGTCAGACTTTTTTTTTTCAAGGAGAAGTACGAATAGCTTAGTAATAAAATCCTTTTAAAATTTTTCTTCGCATAATTTAAATTTATGTATGCCTTGGTCCAAAAGTGATCACGAGTAAAATTAAGATACTGTACTTACCAGGACTTTTTATTCACATAGAGATAGAATTTGTGGAAAACATAAAGGGAAATGAATAAGATTTCTTTCCCTCTTTTTTTTATTTCCCAAGGGCCAGCTACCCACGACACTCCATGATAGATGTTCTAATGTTACAAACCCAGGAATCCATGACTTTTTATTAAATAAGAGAAAGCCCACATTCTACGTGTACTCACCTAAAGCTATGAGTCAAATGACCATATATACATTTTATTCCCAAGTAGGAACATTGCAGTTTCTCTGACATTGTTACACAGATTGCCCTTTTAGTCTTTCCTTACAACAGAGTATAATAATGAAGCCCTTTGCCTATATGGAATCAAGATATGATTCCTAAACAACAAAGACTGTAATTGTGTTAGCAGTACAATGAGTCACCCTATCACTTATATCCTGAATAAATGTGAGATGCATCTGTTGAAATGGAATCCGTGGGCTCCCTTTAATGGGCCAAATGTCTCCAAGGACAGAATAGTGGGAGGAAGTGATCCAGCTGCTCAGGCTACAAATCTTTTGTCCTTGAAAGAAAAATCAGGAAAGCATCACGTGAAAAACAAATGTATGTGCTTTACCTTGGGAAAAGATTAACACAGCTTAGTTAAGAACACTGGTCATTTGACTGCTTGCATTTCCATTTATTCCTCACAGGAATTCTGGCAAGAGTGAATTTTCCTTCTTGGTGTGTTTCTCGAACTATGGTTTTCAAACTTTTCCAAGGCCACTTCAGGGAGACCTAAAATCATATACTCTACCTGCCCTACCTACATCTATTGCTACTGCAAAAGAAATGTCACCAAATGAATAGAAAGAAAAGTGTTGTTGCTGATAAAGCACCAAAATATAGCATAAAAATAGTGTACTTTGTGGGGACATATAGTGTATAAAGTGGGGACATCTCAGCAATCTGAATCTGCTCAAGGTATCCCTTGGGTGGCCTTGGGTGATGTGTAAATGCTTTTGGACAAGAGCAAAACTACTTTGTAAGAGGAAAGAGAATTTTCCTTGGGAGAGAAAGTTGGCCTAGGAGTTGAGGGAGAGAAAAAGTACATGTTCTAGAGTTGAAAGGGAGCTTGCAAAAGGGTTGCTGCAAGTCTCCTAGGGTTGACTACACTTTCCTGTCACTCTCACTGCCTCCAGTCTCACTGATGCAGAGTTAGAGGGCCACTCTCTAGAATCTGGGAAGATCATGACTGTGGCTTGCCTCAGCCCTCCTGGAGAGGGAACCTCAAAGCACAAGGGATGCATTAGAAAAGCTGTGCCTCACAGCTCACTGATTTTCTCACCCTGAGAGCCTCAGCCTTAATTTTTTTCCCATTCCACCAAAAGCAGTAAAGAAAAGAGAGCTCCCAACCCTGCTGGGGAAAGGAAATGGCAGAGGCAGCACTGAGGATGACAGAGTAGCTCTGGCAAAGGCCGTGGCAATGGATGAAAGTGCACAGAGGCGCATACTTTGGTGATAGCAGAGGAAAGGAAAATACCAGACAAGCTAAGCAGCTTGGCAGACAGCAAGAGTGGCCAAGAGGGGAAAGCAAACTCTGATCAGTGTGTGCAGGAGACATCTGAGGTATCTCACTCTCTTTGCTGTAAGTAAAGATGGGGTAGGAAATGCACAATGGGTCACTTAGGGATTGTGCTGCTGAAATTAGCCCCTGAGAAGATGGGAGACCTCTGGGGAGTATTAACAGGAGTTAACAGGAGAAAGGTCATCATCAGCATCATAATGAATATTGATTGGGCATTTGCTTTGGCCCAAGCATTGCGCTAAACCCTTTGCATGCATTCCTTCTTCAATCCCCATAACAAGTCGATATTGTACTTCCCTAGAGTGTTATGGTTCTATTACAGATGAGGGAAGGGAGCCCTTGAAAAGTTAAGAATCTTGACCAAGATTGCATAGCCAGTATGTGCTAGCGTGAAGATTGGTCCTTGGGTCCTTCTTACTTCAAAGCTAGCCTCTTTAAATAATTCTGCAGTTGTCCAGCAGACCTGTCTTGTATCTCTCCTGAGGATTTTCATGTATATTCATATTTGTGCATAATTCACGCAACAGAGATTTATGAGCACCTGCTCTGGACCAAGCCCAATGCTCAGCATCGGGGAAATATTTGTGGACAAAAATCAGCAGAGTGCCAGTCCTTCTGGAGCATTCAGTCTAGTGGAGGGGTTAGGCATTAATCAAATAGTTGTACACAGAGATGCAAAACCACAACAGTGATACAAGTTATATAGGATTTTAAAGCAAATAATAGGGGCATTTTCTTAGTCTGAGAGTTCCCTACAAAAGAGACCAGTGAATTGACAATGGAAGAATTAGTAGAAAATAACTAGATTAAAGGGTGGTGTTGAGAAAAGCATTTCATCTTACACTAAAGCCCTGTGGGGGGAAAGGAACAGGACCAGTTGGAGGAAATAATAAAAAGGGAAGAGGGTACTATTGTGACTACAGAAAGAGAGAGAGAGAGATAAAGGATCTATGGCGAGTTTTTAAAAAAGAGAGTCTTAACATATGTTTCAAGGTTGATAGGAAGAATTTAGTAATATTAAAAGCCAACATGTATCTCATCGATCATATGCAAAACAATGTTTTCAATGCTTTACATATATTTGCTCATTTAATCTTTCTTATAAGCCTCTGGGGACAAGGTAATCTTATTATTCTCATTTTATAGATGAGTGGAAACACAAAGTTTAACTCACTGCCCAGCTAGTAAATGTCAGAGCTCCAGGGTCCTTGATCTTAACTAATATGGAATCCTACCTCTAGCTCTTATAGAGAAGGGGATAAATACATTAGAGAAAGTGTAATTAATACATTAAGATGGTAATTCTAAAATACCAGGGCACATGAGAAACAAAAAGTGTGCTCATTAAAATTCAGATCTCCATGCCTTATCTAAATCCTTCCCCGGGTTTCTGAATCAATAGGTCTAGCCTTTTTTAACACTCAGTGCAGATGATTCTGAAGCAAGTGTTCCAGGAACAAAGCTTAAAGAAATATTGCTTTGCTTTAACAACTGGGAAGGACGGGTGCAAAGGCAGGTGGGTTAATATGTTTAGTAGAAGAGCTTGGGGAGTTTCCCTCCGATGGCTTCTATTTATTCTGTGAAGTATAATATAACAAACAAAAACAGTACAAAACAAACCTGGGTATCATCTGAAGGACCCCATCAACTATGAAAGGATTGATAGCAACCCATCCCTGCCTTTGAGAAGCACTGTCACAGTTGATGGCTCCATTACTTGCCCACTCTTGCCTCAAGAGGGGCTTAAAAAGGCTCTATGTCTATTTCTCAAGCAACTGCAGAAAAGAGTGTATATCCTAAAAGATCAATAGGAAGACCAAGTGACTGAGGAAAGACTAGATGAAGAATGGAGATAAACTAAGTTTGCCAAGGATGCAATTCCTTTAAGAGGGAATCAATAAAATCCAGAAGAGGAAAAGATATATTTATGTCTGAAAGGGTGGTAAATGGGAGATTTGGTTTAATTACAGTGTCCTTTTGTTTGCAATGGACATTGTTTAAAACTTTTTTTATCCCAGAATTATTTCCCAGAACTTCCTACCAGGCTCTCAGAACACTGAAATTCACATCTGAAAATTTTACAGGGACAATGAGGGACCATCTGTGGTATTCAACTCATACAGCTATTGGCCTTTCCTCAACTCTGACAACACCAGAGAGCATAAGCCAACACATGCTGTAAGGATGTCATCGGCTGTAGGGAAAACATTCATTATCAGGGAGAATTGTCCAACTCCTAAGTATTCCACTACAAAGGAAAAAAAATCTTACTTAATGGAAATATCAAAAGTGGACTTCTCTTATTTCTTTCATGGGTTCTTCTCAATGCCTATTTCATTCACCTCCAAGTAGCAAATCTAGAACTGGAGTCAGATATGAAGTTCAGGCAACTCTCAACTATCAATTTATAATCTACGTATAACCCAAAAGCTTCATGTATCTAACAATTTCCACTGCCTCCTTTTCATCATCCATAAATAACTTCCCTGGCACCTTTAATCAAAGAAAAAATTACTTTGAGTTTAACCTTGTCTCCCTTCAGCCTGCTACTGTGAACTGAGATGGTCAACACTCAGGTGTTTAGAAGTAAGACTCCCAGTTTCTAATTTTGCATGTAAGGAGCTTGGCAGTCACCATTGTGCTCTAACAACAAATAAAATGCCAAAAAGCTGGCAAAATCAACAATTCTTCTTGGATCATAAGAAAAGGAAGGACAAACTGCTGCCCCCAAGATTGGAGAGACAGACAGGCAGATACAGGGATTGTTGCCTACAGGAGCGAACTCGGCAGCAGAACCATCCTGGGAACCAGTGCTAGGGTAGGGAAACTGAACCACGATTGATGAATTGCTGGGAGCTCAGTGTGGACAATGCTGAGAGTTAAAAACTCCAAAGAGACCCAGTCATGGTGGGGGTTGGGCGGTCCCACAATATTGTGACAAGTAAAAGAGGCACCTCCTATCCAATGAACATAAACTGGGTGCAAATCATAGCATCCCCTCTCCAACACTTCATGTGTTTTGGGGAAGAGGGTATCATTCACCTATTAAACTGGAACTGGATTTAGAACTTCCCGAGGTAACCAGGGAAAAAATGTCCATGAACTCAGGCCAAACCAAAGCCGCCATTCCTGGCCTCATGGGCAGCCAGCCCATCCTTTCGGAAGTGCTTCAGACAGGACTCTGTTGTGTGTCTCCAGCGAGGAAGCTTCCTGTAGGTCAAAGTGTCTCCTGCCCTGCCACCACGAGAATAGCCAGAGCTCCGTCATCTGTGCCCCTCATCCTGTCGAGGGGAATAGTTAGAGAATTCCCATTTAAACAGCGGTGCTGATGGAAAAACAAGAAGAGAAAGAGGAAAATTACAGGACAGTCCAAAGGGTTGTGGAAAATCACTTAAATATGCATAGACATAATACATAATGTACATATACATATAATACAAATATATACCCAATACATAATACATACAATGTATTATAAATATATACGCATATATGTGTGTGCATATGTGGTTGTGTATATTTACATATAATATATACGTGTTATAAATATAAACATGCATATATACATATCTATATGTATATAAAATACTGCCCTCCCCTCCACCCAACACATATTGGCTCTGATTTCACAGTGCTTCAAAGCATAACCAAAAGACTGAAGAGAATTAAAAACACAGAGCAGGTTTTTAGTAGGATGGGTGGTTGTTGTCGAAACTTGATTTGCAAGGCCAGGCTTAGAAGCTGATCCAGCCCACGATAGATGGGTGCCTGAGGAAAGAAATCATTTGGCAATAGCTTCCAACATCCTTCCATCTCCAAACATACAAGTTCAACAACCTACGCTGTTCCCTGATTCTTCCTCCAAATAGGAAGAAACACTTCTGGTAAGACATCTGTTTTAGCTCCCAAATGCCCTCAGAACACACTGAACAGCATAGGACTTGCCTGCTCAGAGGAGGCCAGGATGGGAGAGACATGCTTGGACCCCTTGGGTAGCAGGTATTTCCTTCTATGCCCAAGGGCACCTGGCTTTTGAAGTTGGGAAAACTTCATCCATGGCACATCGATTCTGACATATTTTGATTCTTCTGGACGTTATGAGATATGAAAAGGATGAAGTTCCCTCCCGAAAGGAAAAGGGAGAGTTGAGGAGGGAACTATATAGGTGTGCACATTTTCCTGTTGTCACAAATAATCCCCTTAATGATCGGAGCAGTCTGCAGCAAGTCTACTGTAGGCCTACAGCTGAAAATAGAAATCTCTGCTTTCTTTATGATAATAACGTTGCTAGTGGAAGTGTGTTTGTGAAGTGTAAGTCTCCTTAGATGACTGAAAAGGCCCTGTTTTAAACTGCAGAACGGCCTTGCCTGTCCCAAAGCAAACCTGACAAGCACCATGGTTTTTCTTCCAGCTGTTTTGGTTATTTTCTATCTCCGAGGAGCCCAACCTGTTGTCATCCTGTTAGAATGCACATTTAACTTAAAGGTAAAAAGGACCAATGCAAATTATTGGGATTTAAGCAGTCTAAATAAAAGGCTTCTCCCATGGGCTCGTGTGTTAGAAGCTCAATATGACATAACTAAAGCCAGATGAAAATAGAGAACATAAAGACCCTTTACTACTGGAATGCTCATAAATCCATCTGTCCAGCATTTGAAACTCTCAGCAGCCTGCCTTTGTCTGTCTTTCCAGGTATGCACTCATTTCTTCAAATCACGTCCTTTCCTCCAGCTTCTTCTTGCCTCCTGTTCGCCATGAATTTATTGTCTCACTGGCTCGTTTTGACCTGTCTCTCTACCCTTACCATTGAGATTCTAACCAGCTTGTAGAACCTGGCTCCTTGCAAACTTGAGACTTTAGACCACTGGATTTTCCCTTCTCTGACTTCCATTGCACTCTCTTTTGCATACAATTAACTGACCCTTCAAACTGTTCTGTTCCCTAGTTACTGTGCAAGCAATTGTTTCCCTCAGATATAGTATAGCATATTATATTAGCATTTTATTTGTTGTTAGAGCACAATGGTGACTGCCAAGCTCCTTACATGCAAAATTAGAAACTGGGAGTCTTACTTCTAAACACCTGAGTGTTGACCATCTCAGTTCATGATAGCAGGCTGAAGGGAGACAAGGTTAAACTCAAAGTAATTTTTTCTTTGGTTAAAGGTGCCAGGGAAGTTATTTATGGATGATGAAGAGGAGGCAGTAGAAATTGTTAGATACATGAAGCTTTTGGGTTATACATAGATTATAAATTGCTAAATACATAGATAGTTGAGAGTTGCCTGAACTTCATATCTGACTCCAGTTGTAAATTTGCTACTTGGAGGTGAATGAAATAGGCATTGAGAAAAACCCATGAAAAAACTAAGAGAAGTCAACTTTTGATATTTCCATTAAGTAAGACTTAGTTTTTTCTTTGTAGTGGAATACTTAGGAGTTGGACAATTCTCTCTGATAATGAATGTTTTCCTACAGCCGATGACATCCTTACAGCATGTATTGGTTTATGCTCTCTGGTGATGTGCTTCTTTCATTTGTTACAACCTTTATTTTAAAGTTTATTTTGTCTGGTATAAGTATTGCTACCACTGGGTTGTTTTACTTTCATTCAGTTTTCATGAAATATCTTTTTCCCATCCCTTTACTTTCAGTCTCTGTGTCTCTTGATCTGAAGTGAGTCTCGTGTAGGCAGCAGATGTAAAAGTCTTGTTTTCTTATCCATTCAGCCACCTTATTTTTCATTAGAGCATTTAATCCATTTACATTTAAAGCAATCATTGATACATATGTAGTTATTGCCATTTTATTATTCATATTTTTGTTCTCTCTCTCTCTCTCTCTCTTTTTTTTTTTTTTGACCTAAAGAAGTCCCTCTAACATTCATTGTAGTACTGGTTTGGTGGTGAGGAACTCCTTTAGCTTTTTCTTGTCTGGGAAGGGCTTTATCTGTCCTTCAATTCTAAATGATAGCTTTGCTGGGTAGAGTAATCTTGGTTGTAGGCCCTTGCTTTCATCACTTTGAATATCTCCTGCTAATCCCTTCTGGCCTGTAAAGTTTCTGTTGAGAAATCAGCTGACAATCTTATGTGAGCTCCCTTGTAGGTAATCTACTGCTTCTCTTGCTGCTTTTAAGATTCTTTCCTTGTCTTTAACCTTTGGTATTTTAATTATGATGTATCTTGATGTGGGCCTCTTTGGGTTCATCTTGTTTGGGACTCTCTGTGCTTCCTGGGCTTGTATATATATGTCCTTCACCAGGGTAGGGAAGTTTTCCATCATTATATCTTCAAATAGGTTTTCAACTCCTTGCTCTCTCTCTCCTCCTTCTGGTATCCCTATGATGCAAATGTTGCCATGTTTGATGTTGCCCCAGAGTCCCCTTAAACTATCCTCATTTTTTTTGGATTCTTTTTTCTTTTTGCTGTTTTGATTAGGTGTTTTATGCTACCTTATCTTCTAAATTATTGATTCAATCCTCTGCTTCATCTAATCTACTGTTGTTTCCGCTAATGTATTCATTTCAGTTCTTATATTCCTTATTTCTGACTGGTTCTTTTTTATGTTTTCAATTTCCATTTTTATGTTTCCTATCTCTTTGTTGAAGTTCTCCCGAGATCATTAAGCATCCTTATAACCAGTGTTTGGAACTCTGCCTCTGGTAGATTTCTTGTCTTCATTTTGTTTAGTTCTGTTTCTGGACCTGTGTTCTGTTCTTTCATTTGGGACATGTTTCTTTGTCTCCCCATTTTGGCTGTCTCCCTGTGTTTGTTTCTATGTAGGACTGCTATGTCTCCCAGTCTTAGCAGAGTGGCCTTATGTAGTTGGTGTCATATGGGACCCAGTGGTGTAGTCTCCCTGGTCACCAGAGCTGTGTGTTTCAGGTGTGTCCCTTGTGTGGGTTGTGTGTGCCCTCCTGTTATAGTTGACAGTTGATTGCTGTTTGCTTATCAATGGGAGAGACTGACCCTCAGGCTGATTGTTTGTGAGGATTGGCTGTGACTACAATAGGTGACTATTTTGCAGGGGTTGACCCTACAAAGCAGGGTTCACTTTAAGGGGGCTCTGGTGCCTGCCCAATCTTCTCTTTGGGTATGTCATCCTTGGAGGTGGCTGGGTGATGTTCTGGCCCAGTCCAAAGGTGGTCACTGGGCCTGCCAGCCCCAGAGTCTCCTGGGACGAGACCTGCTACAGGCCAAGTTCAGCAGCATTCTGTGCCCTGCCTGGGGCCACCTGGCATGAGCCACAAAGCAATCCAGAGATGGCTACTGCCCACACGGTGCTTGGAGGTGCCTTGAGAGGCCAAGCCAGGAACAAAGGCTGGCTGTCACTATTGCCCGGCTTAGGACTGCTCAGCCAGAGGTAAAGGACATGCTGAAGCCAGATGCTGCTTGTTAGGTTTTGTGAACCTTTGAGAGACTTTAGAAAAGCCTGCAGCATGAGCCAAGACAGGCCACTTATATGGAAAAGCCACTGGAAGTGGCTTGGGTACTCTGACAAGTTGGGTGGGGCGGGTCTCAGTGAATCACCAGAATGGGGCATATGAAAGGTATTAGCCAGTTTGATGGAGACCTAGATATGGCGTCTGCCTGTGTCTGCATATAGAGAGAGGGAGGGCTCAGAAAACAAACAATGGTTTATGCCAGCTCCTCTGTCCAGGATAAAGTTGCCTCTCCAGTCCTCACTCTGAAGCTAGATAATTCATTTCCTCCCCATATGTCCCTGGCGCCTTTCGAGCTGCTGTCCCAGTGCTGGAGCTCAGAGCAAGTAAATCCATGAATGGTCCCTTTAAGAGGAGCACCTGGGAGTACAGCCACACTCTGTCTCAGCCACATACTCTGCTGTTTTTCACAGCCAGTACTTAGAGGCACTTCTCTCCCTGGCACTGAAATCCTGGGCTGGCGATGGGCTAGAACCCCTCACTCCTCAGGGGGGACTTCTGCAGCAGAAATATTCCTCTCTGTTTTTAATGGTCACACTTGGGTGTGGGACCAGCCCGTTCCAAGTCTCTGCCACCTCTACCAGTCTCAAGGTAGCTTCCTCTGTATATCCATAGTTGCATGGCTTCAGTTCAGCTAGACTTCAGTTGATTCTCAATAATGGTTGTTCTGTGGTTTAATTGTAATTGACATTGTCCTGATGGGAAGTGAGTACAGCATTACGTACTTGACCAGAAATAGGAATGCAATTTTAGATGGGTGATCGGGGAACACATTCTTAACGAGGATGCAGTTGAAATAAACAAAGGGAGCCACCCATAAAAAGGGCTGGAGGGGGTTGTGGAGAAGTCCAGATTGCAAATTAAAAAGGCCTAAGAGGAAACTAGGTAGTATTCCTGAGAAGAAGAAAAAGATAGCTGGTGCATGATGGACAAGGTGATAATAATGAGTTCAGAAAAGAAGGCAGTGGGAGATTGTGTGGGTCCATATTGGCTGGATACACAATGTGGGTTTTATTCTAAAAGCAATGGAAAACGTCTGGAGGACTTTAATCAAGGAAGTGATTTAAGCTGGTTTATGTTTTTAACAAATCTCTCAGTTTGCAGTGTGGAGAATAGAGTGCAGAAAGGTAAGACCAGAGCCTAGAAGCTGACCAGTTGAGATTCCAGGTGAAAGGTGAGAAGATGAGAGAGGCTTGCCTTAGGCTAGTAGCCTTAAAGATAAGAAGTGGTTTGATTGGGACTATATTCTGAAGATAGAGTTGACAAGATTTGGTGATGAATTGAATACAGGTTATGAGGGAAATAAAGCAATCAAAAATAATTGTTAGATTTTTGGCCTAAGCAATTTGATGTCACGTGGCCCTGATGGACCAATGTTTCTATTACATCTCAGCAAATAAACATTATTATTATCTACCAATTATTTAATACTTATTATGTATTGTGTATGTTTTAGCCATTATTTATAATCACTACATAAGCTTAGGAGTTAGGTATTATGACCAGCAGTTAAGGAAAATGAACCTCAGGAGGTTAACTTGACCAAAATCACACAACTCAGGCAGGTTTTAAACAACATCCATGTGACCCAAAAATCTATACTTTCTCCATCCAGTTACAACTCCCTTTATTTGTCCATTGACTTGGAGGTGCATTAGCACTAAAGTCCTTCCTTCAACTGTGTAGGCATAGAATAGAGACTGGACAGAAAGACATAGAAGTGAATGAACTTTATTTCTGTCTGAATGGTGGGATTACATAAGATTTTTTTATTATTATTATTCACACATTTTGGGGAAGTATTTTTTGTTTGGTTATTCCTTGTTTTTGTTGTTTGCTTGTTTCATTATAGTTTCTATAAGAAAAGTTGAGGAATCTAAAGCCAGGTCTGGAGATAACTGAATTTAAATTCCAGCTCTCTACCTTGATATTTATATATCCTTCAGCAAGTTTCTTAGCTGCTAAAAGTGTTAATTTCCTTGTCATTGAAGTGGGTGTAATAATATTTACCTTAAAGTGTTGTAAGGATTAAGTGAGAAATGCAATAAGCATTTAACATAATATCTGTCAAATAGCAAACCCTCAAAAAATAAATGGTATGTATTTTAGCAGTAGCTTCCAAAAGTGAGCACCAGGACACACAAAAAACAATTATCCAAATCAGTATTTTATTCTCTGTAATTTATTTCTACCTCATGATGAGACAACTCTGATAAAAGAAAAAGTTTGCCTAATAACCAAGGAAAATTAGAACCTGGACAAGAATTCTCATTTCCCAATTCCTTGAACACATCCACTAAATCACTAGGTTTTGTGTATAGCATGTATTTTTTTAAACTGCTACCCAATTAATTGCTCCTGGATTCTGTAGGCACCCAAGCCATAGCTGCGACAAACTAGCCATTCAAATGAATAAATTATAAAGTCATATAATTATGCTCAGGGAAGATTCCTTCATTAAATTTCTACCAAGAATATATACTGCTAAAAATTTATTGTTAGCAGAAAAATTGTCAATGTGACCTAAAGAAATATTTTCATTTGGGAATTCTACAATCTCTTAATTTGTGTGTCTTAAAAGAAATATATTTTCTAATCTACTTTATCAAATCACAAAGCATAAAGAATTCTGAAATCTGCAACACAAAGATAGATCACCTCTCCTTAAGGCTAAAATAATTCCCTTGATATAATTGCTAGAATGAGAAGTAGTTCTGGTTGATTATAAAAATCACCATAAGGGTTTAGCAAAAATTATAGATTTCTCCAAATCCAGATTCTCAGAGATTTTGATCAAGTAGATCTGGGGTAGAGTCTAGAAATAAGTGGTTTTTTAAAAGCTGACCATTAGCAACCCCAGTAATAAAAATCAAAGTTGCAATGAGATACCATGTCACATTAGAAGAGTTATAATAAAAAAGATAAGTGTTGGTGAGGATAAGGAAAAATCTGAATTCCCATACACTGGTAGTAGAAATGTAAAACTATTCAGCAGCTTTGGAAGCATTCTAAGAGTCCCTCAAAAGTTTAAATATAGAATTACTATATGACCCAGTAAGTCTACTCCTAGGTATATACACAAAAAAATTGAAAACGTATGCCCAGACAAAAACTTGTATATGAATATTCATAGCATAGCAACATTATTCATAATAGCCAGAAAGTAGAAACAAACCAGCTGCCCATCAAGCAACGAATTGATTAATAAAATGTGGTCTATCCACACAATAGAATATCATTCACCCATAAAAAGCCAGGAAGTACTGATATATGTTCCCAATGGATGAATCTTGTAAACATTGTGTTAAGTAAAAGAAATCAATTACAAAAGACCACATATTATATGATTCCATTTATATGAAATAGCTGGAATAGGCAAATATATAGAGACAGAAAGTAGACTAGTGGTTGCATAAAATTTGGGGGGAAGGTGTAAGATAGGGGAAATGGGGGAATGCACTTCTAATGGGTAGAAAGGTTTTTTGGGGGTGGGTAACCAAAATAGTCTAAAATTGCTTGTGGCAATGGTTGCAAAACTCTGTGAATGTGCTAAAGCCACTGAAATGTACAATTTAAATGAGTGGATAGTATGGTATATTAATTACAACTCAATAAAGCTGTTTTATATATATATATATATATATATTTAAGTTGCCCAGGTGATTTTGATGTGTAGACACATTTGAAAACCACTGTTCTAAGTCCTGGCTACTCTAAGTGTGGTCCATGAACCAGCAGTATCTGCATGACCTGGGAGCTTGTTAGAAAGGCAGCCTCAGTGTTGGGGTGAACCCTGAGAGTCTGCATTCTAATGTAAACAACGGTTCTTTGAAGTGCACAATAAAGTTAGAGAAGCACAGCTCTAGGGTCCTACTTAAAACCTTCTCAGGGCTTGTCTACTCGATCCCAAATCATCAGACCAGATTATTTGGGATCGCATAGACCCCCCCCTTTAATGCCTAAATTGGGTGAGCGTGCTAACATCAAGAGTTCACTCAATTGTGGGAAAATTCACGAAAACCACCTTGGGGAAGCCCCAAAGAGAAGACCTTCATAAATCAATCTCCTCCATATGTCATAGGAGTTTTAAAAGTGTTGCTAGAATCTCACTGGAGAACATACAAGTGTTTTTTATTTTAGTGAGGAGAGAAGAGGATTATGTTACCTGATAGTCAGTCAATCAGAGCCCAGGTAGGGGTTTTAGGTAGTTGCAGTTGAGAGGAAGGTGCATGTTTGCATAATCTGACATATAAGTTGCTCATTGTTTTCTGTTTGTCTTTAGTTATCTTAATGAAAAATTTGTGACTTTTTTACACTGTCAAAAAAGAATTGTGACTTTTCTTTCACAGTCTACGTAGGTCATCTCACGTAGTTTATCATTGTATCTCCAACAGAGTTCCTTTTCATTTTTTATTTCTTATTTTTTCCAGCTTTATTGATGGCATTATGCTAAATGAAATAAGCCAGACATAGAAAGACAAATACTATATGATCTCGCTTATATGTGGAGTCCAAAAAAAATCAAAGCGATAGAACCAGAGAGTAGGGTACCTTTTTAAAAAATTCAGTTCTGCATCACTGAGATGTTATGTTGGACCCTAGGGGCAGTGTTTTCAAGTAGACAGGCTCAGTACGTTCACTGGACATTCCAGTTAATATTTAAGGGTCAACTTAACTCAAATGCAGGTCATCAGGCACTGACACGAAATTGTAAAAGCCAGAAAACATTGCAATAAGGGATTATTTTTATGTTCTTATTCTATTCACAGTGGCTACATCGTACAGTTATTAGATGAACAGTTGATAGACCACCTTAGAATACTTATGAGTTTGTGCAAGTTACTTAAGCATTTTAAGCCTCAGTGTCCTTTTCTTTAAATTGATATAATAGCATCATAAAATTGTAAGGAAAAGGTGGCAAAACGTGCATAAAGTAATTACTACACGTCTTAGAACATAGGAAGCTCTCAGTAATGTTTGCTACTGTTATTATCATCATCTTCAAGATTCTAAAACAGGGATATCAGCAATGTTGACAGCATATTTGCTTTTAAACCATTTATAATCTGACTAAAATTTAATTTTAAAAGATGCAATATATTTCCAGTAAAAGTTGACAATATATAAGGCAAAATGTGTTCATATGTAGAGCTATATGGGACATCAGGTGAATTGCCTGAAAGCCTGACTTAAAGACATTTACCAGGAAAAAGAATAACTGGCCTATGTCCATCTCCTACGGCAATAAAATAAGTCAGTTACCAATAAAAGTGCCTATTAGGGGTTGATGTGGTGAGCTGTGTCCCCCTTGAAATTCATATGTTGAAGTCCTAACCCCTAGTTAGACCCCAGAAAGTGAAGTTATTTGGATATAGCATCATTGTAGATGAAATTAATTAGCTTAAGATTAGGTCATACTGGAATATGTTGGGCCCCTAATTCCATATAACTGGTGTCCTTATAAGAAGGGGAAATTTGGGAACAAACACAGGTATGAAGAGAATACTATGTGAAGATGAAGGCAAAGATCTGGGTGATGCTTCTACAAGTCAAATAATGCCAAAGACTGCCAGTAAACCGCTGGAAGTGAGGCGAGAGTTGTAGAACGGATTCTTTCTCACAGCCTTCAGAAGCAACCAACACAGCCAACACCTGATTTTAGATCTCCAGCCTCCAGAACTGTGAGACAATAAATTTCTGTTGCGTAAGGCATCTATGTTGTGGTGCTGTGTTATGGCAGCCCTACGAAACTAGTGCAGTGCCAAATGGGTGATTTGGTAGCAAATAATGCAGGCCAATGGGTCCATATACTTAGCATAATTTCAGATTACCTGGAGGGCTCCTTCAAACGGTTAGCTGGACCTCACGTCCAGAATTTCTAATTCAGTATACCTGGGAGGGTGTTGGAGAATTTGTATCTCTCATAGGTTTTTAGAGAAAACAGCTCCCTGAGGGTTGGAGAGTGAAGGTCAAGAACGTGCCAGCAGCAGGAGAAAACAAAAGCTGAAGTCCTTCCTCCTTACAAAATCTCCAAG
Organism: Rhinolophus sinicus; assembly: GCF_057876585.1. Classification (NCBI taxonomy): domain Eukaryota; kingdom Metazoa; phylum Chordata; class Mammalia; order Chiroptera; family Rhinolophidae; genus Rhinolophus; species Rhinolophus sinicus. The sequence continues at coordinate 83,191,971 of NC_142501.1, forward strand.
TCTCCCGACCTTGCCCTCCTCATACTCCATTCCTATAACAAATTGAGTAAACTAGCTTATTTTAAATAAGTGGAAAACATTGTTTTTGACTATACTAATGGATCCAGCTGCATCAAATTAATCAGGATTGGAACTGCTAGTCCAGATCATTGATGAAGAACTTGCCAACAAACTCTTAGAAACTAAAGGTTAAGACTTCCGGGTGCATCAGGATTACCTAGGAGATTTAGGACCCATGCTAGATCTATTGAAGCAGAATTTCTAAGGGTGAGGCCAAAGCAACTGAAGTTTCAACTGGCTCTTCAGGTAATTCTGATGGACACCAAAGTCTGAAAAATACTGAGTGAGTTTTAGACCATCCCATATCCACTCAACTTTTTCCTCACATGCAAATAAACTTGTCTTTGTATTATACCAAGGTGTCCTCTAAGATAGTAAGGTATAGTAAAACAGACGTGAGCTTTGAATTCAGTCTGACTTGAGTTCATGTCCAACATCATGAACTTGAGTTCATGCCCATAAACAGCTGAATGATTTTGGATAAGTCATAGAGTCTCTCTGAGTCACAGGTTATTCATCTATCATTAGGGCCAGCCACACTCTTTCTCTAATTAGTTGAGAATTAGCACTAATATCCATACATGCTTTTTACAAAATAATACTTATTAGAAATAAAAGACATTATCTATAATGTTCCTGGGAACTATATTAATGATCATTAACTCTTAAAATGGTATCAATAAGTAACAACAGAATACTTTATTTACAAAGTTTCAGACACTAGTTAGCAGGCTATTCCAGGTATCTAATGATGCCTAGTATTTAGTAGGCATGAGTAAATATTTATTTATTGATATGAAATTATACCTTATAGCATAATTGTTTAGAATTCAGAATTTGGAGCCAGATTGTCTGAGTTCAAATCTTGGCTTTGCTACTTAATCTCTCTTTGACTAAATTTCCTCACTTACAGCATGGTAATAATAAAAATTACTATCACAGAGGTGCCGGATGTATTAAATGAGTTAGTATATATAATGTAATGGTAAAATGGTACCTGGCACTACATAAGAGCTTGCTTTATTCTTCATATTAATATTATTATTAAGCATATAACTTAATTACTAAGCATATAACTATTAAGGAGATGCTAATAAGAGGTTAGTGGTGAGAACAGGAAAACCATTTTAGGAATAAAGTGAGTTTTGAATTATTCTTGTAAAGAGAAATAAAAGTTAACTATGTATCACACACTAGAAATATTTCAGTCATTACAATAACCAGCCAGGAAAAGTGATGAGGAAATTACACCCTCTAACAAGTCTGGTTTACATGGACGATCACCAATGGTAACTTGTGCCCCAAACTTTCATTTTAAAATAAATTAAAATGATGATGGTCAGGGAGCAAGAGAGACTGAAACTGTCTTTCTTTGCCACATAACCATCATGTTCTTTACTATTTAATTGGACATGAGCTGGGTCTATGTGACATATGGATAAATATTCACAAGTTACCTTAATGTCCAGATTTCTTCAAGCACAGCAGGCCTTGATTTAATACTATTCATTCCAGCATGGTTTGGGAAATATTACAAGTTCTCCCAAATACTGGGGCCTATTTGGACTCTCCTGGATTAAACAGGAAAACATATAGGAAACATCTTATTATACCAGTCACAGGAAGATATTCAGTAAAAGTGAACCGATTCTTAAGAAAAACCTCCAATGGGGAAAATACCTACCTATGTTAAAAACCAAGCACTGTAACATAAATAAATGGAGACTGGGGTGCAAAAAAAATTAATAAGAAGGAAATAGAAAGGAGGTTCATGGGCAATGCCATTGATTTTCCAGCTTTGCCTAGAGTGCCCTCTGCAGGGAAGATGGATTGTGGAGAAATCCCAGATTTTGCTCAATTTATGCCTTTATCCGAGAGCTACAAAAGAGCCACAGAAGATGAACTCTGAACCTGAGCTGAGTAAATGACTGACCTCAGGGAAGATGTGTGGGTTTCCCTTGCACACCGGCTGAAAATGAGAAGAGTCCTGCATTCACTCGATGCCATCTTGAGCAACTTGACCTCTCAAAATTTCCGTCTCTCTCTCACTAAAATGAGGATAGTAATAGTAGCTACCTCATAGATGTTCATTCATTCAACACATACTTTCTTGAGTGGTTACTTCGTCCTGGGTAATGTTTGTAGCCCTGGGAATACAGTGGGGGACAAATTGAGCAGAAATTCTATCCCCAAGTTAGGGCACACCATGGAATGTATGTTTTAGCTGGGGAGACAGTGGCAGAGCAGCTAGCACAGCAGTCTGGACCTGTTGCAGAACCTTCCTTGTTCTGGGCCCAACTCAAAACTAGCAGCTTCTTGGGTGATGCAGCACTCAGGTGAGGTACATATTACCGCCATTAACCCATGTGATGTCACTTTCTTAGTAGTAGGAATGGAGAACTTAACCTTCAAAGGGATAACTTGACCTGTCTCAGACCATCGCACATGTAGAAATTTCACTGAGGTGGGAGCCCCTGAGTTTTTGTGGGATTTATTTCCTACCTCCTAGCAGGCACATGTCATGCCAAGTGGCTAGAATAGTTGCTACTTCCTCCTCACCTGGTACAATCAGTGTATGGTCATCAACATAATGGACCAGTGTGAGGTCTTGTAGAAGAGATCACACTGCACTGTGACCTCGGGGTGAGTATTTAAGGATACATGTGCAAAACATGCTTAAACAGTTCGTGGCCAGAGCAAATCCTTGACAAATGCTATCTATTGTTCTGCTCAAAATCTTCGATCCTATAAATCAGGATGCTAGGCAGGGGCCAGCGGCAGCAGCTGAGGAAAGCTGCTCGTGGAATCAGCTTCATTTCTACCGACCGCTGTTTTTTTCTTCTTATTTACCATCAAATCGTTTTTCACAAAGATATGAATGAACGTTTTACACAACACCCCAATAAATATTTCTCAAATTAAAGCACCACTTAATTGCATCTCAGCAATGCTCCCTTGTGACCGCCCCATTAGGCTTAATGAATAATTCATAAGCTTCCTGGGGTACGTCCTAGGATCTTAACAACTAGAAGAAATAATGCGGGTGTTTGCCTTTCAGGCCCTCACTTTTTCCTCTTCTCAAATGCAGGCGCACAGCTGCCTAGCAGGGGGTGAGATGCCGCAGGCCAGGCGAGCAGGCGGGGAAGCTGTGGGTCACCCACAGCCTGATTAGGCCCGAACCGGGCCCTGCCCCCAACCCCACCTCGTCCTGGCTCAGGAAGGTTGTTTGGAGGCCTCTGCCATCCCCAGACACTTGAGCAGCAGCTGCCTCCTAGCGTTGCACTTTAACCCGCGCCTGGCAGAGTGCCAAATAGACCTCCGGCTGCGGGAGAGCTGCAGGCCGCGGGAACTTTGCTCAATGAACCACAGGCAAAGGGGGGACAGCTTGGATGCACAGGCTGTTAACTGCCCGGCGCCAGAGGGTCCGGGGTCGCAGTGGCAGCCTGAAGCCTCCTTTCTCCCAGTGGAGCTGTGGGGGATGGGGAGAGGGAGGAATGATGAAAGAACTTTCTTTTTAACTTTTTGCGTTCTTTCATCCATCCCAAGGCATCACCCATTTGGCAGCCGCGCAAGTCAGACACATATGTCCATCTGATTTATTCCTTTTTTATTGTTTCCATTAAAGGCTAAGAAAATCCTTTCACTGTGACTTCCTCCCCCATTCCGGAAAGGAAGCCCTTAGAACTTGCCTATAAGACCCCAAATGAACCCCAGATGGAGCAGAAGGCATGGACTCTGGCTCCTCGCACCAGACCCTGCCCGTTCCTTCATGTTAAAATCATAATAGCTATCATTTACACGGAGTCAACTTTGTGTCTACAAAGGTTATTTCATCTAATACCCATGAGGTAAATACTATCAGTATCACCATTTTGCAGGTGACAACACTGAGGCTTAGAGGTGAGGCAACTTTCCTGAGGCCACATAGCTAGAAAGCAATGAGTATGCCATTGAAACTCAGATAATCAGATTCCAGAATGAGAATTCTCAGATTCTCCCCACCCCATCCTAACCCCGTTCTATGACTAGTATCTTCTCTTTTCAATTTTTTTCTTTTCTTTTTAAATTTTGACCTCACTTTGTGATTTGACCAACATGAATAATAAACCCTATGTCCGTATTTGCTCTGGTGATAAGAATAGTGGCTGCATGGGAATCTATAACCTTAGTTCTTTTACCCTTTTAAGTTTTCCTTATTTTTTGGAAAATTTTCCTGGAGATATTTGCAATATGACAACACAAAAAAACCAACATAGTCCAGAGTGCCAAGAAACTTAGTAAAATCATATGCAAGAACTGGTACATCCGGGTGATATACAGGCATACCTCAGAGATATAGTGAGTTTGGTTCCAGACTATCGCCATAAAGCAATAAACACTCCTTTTTTTTTTTTTTTTTTTTTTTTTTGGTTTCCCAGTGCATACAAAAGCTAAGTAGCTATACCATACTGTAGTCTATTAAGTGTGAAATAGCATATGTCTTAAAAAACAATGTCCATACTTTAATTTAAAAATACTTTATTGCTAAAAAATGCTAGCCATCATCGGAGCCTTCAGCAAGTTATAATCTTTTTTGCTGATGGAGGCCTCCGTATTGACAAAAATGCAATATTTGTGAAGTGCAATAAAGGGAGGTATGGCTGTAGTAGAAGCCTCTGGACTTGAAGTCAGATACGGGGCTTTAGTGCTGCCTCTGCTCCCTGCTATTCGGGTGACCCCAGGTACATCACTTAACTCTCTGAGTTTAGTTTCCTTGTCAGGAAAATTAGGGAAAGCTATATTATCTACCCCTCCGGTGATATTTTGAGGATAACACATGGTAAGGCATGTGTTGGTGCTCTTTGCTCTCTATATAACCCTCCCTTCTGTTGCCTTTCATCAATGCTGTGTAACCAAGGGAAGGAGGTGAGGGGACTAAGCCAGATAAAGCTGCTGCTAGGAAGAAAAGCAAAACAGCTGTGACCGTCCTGGGAGGCACTGCCTCTTCACAGGACCAGCTCCAGCATCTCCCAGCTGGCCCTTCTTCCTCAGCTCTCCTGAAGGGCCCAGTTTGGGGGGAAGGTCACATTCTGGTTACCCCAGTTTCATAACTCAGCACTAAATCATAACTGATCCCCCCCCCCATTTCCCTGACACAGGCAGCCTACAAATGAGCAACAGAAAATGTCCATTGTCAGTTCATCGGTGACATGAAAAGAAAAAAAACGTACTCCCTGCATGAGCAGAAAAGCCAAATTGGAGTTTCCCCTCAGCATCCCAGAACATAATTAGAAAGCGAGGCACACAATAAAATTATACCTTCATGGGTTAGTTTGTTATAGGTAGGTTGAAAAAAAGGAAAGAAAAAAAAAAAAGATCAAAACTCCTGGAAATGATTACAGCCAAACAGGATGGATGACTTTCTTCTCACTTTGTCTCTGGGAACAATTTTGACCTTTGTTTCTTCATTGCACTCTTATTCCAGGCAGAGGAGTCATTGCAATGTCCTGAAAATCAATACTGAGCAGCCCGCCATCTTTCCCATCCCAGGGGAGTGAACAACTTGTGCGGCAGCCCCTCAAATGCATCCGTCTCCTATCTCTGTCACTCTTCTCATTCTCTCTAAATTTTTTTTTTCACTATTGCAAATCTCCCCCATGTTATGATTACGCTGTTTTGGGGTCTGTCTCAAATAAAAAGACATTTCAAGACTTATCAGCTCCCTCCACACCTATAGCAGGACTTCCTCAGTTTCTTTCTTTTTTGGACATGGATATCTTTTTACATGAAGGAACGAAGAGAGAGAAGCCAGGCAATTTGTGACAATAAATACAAACTGAAGCAAGACATGGTGGCATAGGGATGTGGGAGAGAAAGCCTAAGGTCACCTATTTGGAATAGATTAGTGAGGTTTAAACAAAAACATCCCCACGAGTCTACTCAACCTCCAGGAAAATGGTGTATTGCCTAATTCCCTACTCCCACACTTTACCCTGAAAAGGGAGAAATAGAGAATGACTTGAGAGCAGATGGGCAGAGAAAGGTGGGGCTCAGGGGGTGGTCCACACTCTTTTACACAGAGAGTGGGAGAGGAACCATAGCTGCAAGAGCCGGCCTCCGCTGAGGACCTGTCCCGAGGACCGGAGCTAGAGATGTTATTGTATGGGGGGTGCCCAGCCTTCCTGAGACAGGACATTATCTCTCTTTTAGGGGGGTAGCCATGTCACACTGATGGTATTTCCTGAGCAGAAGACAAAACAAATAACTTGACCCAGGGCTTTGTAAATTGGTAAACACAGTTCTATATAAATACATCATATAATGCACCTTATACAAATATATTTATTGAGAATTAAGTCATTTTACTAGGAAATAATAAAATTAAGACTTCCCTAGAAAAAACTTGAGCATATATGGACTGTACCCACACTTGTAATCACTACTGCTGCCTTTCGGCTTGCCTGCATGAGTGTGCACACGCCCGCACGTTCCCTCACACACACACACATTCATATACATACTTATACTAACACAGGCTTGCTATGTGGGTGTTTTCAAACCACTTATCTTGACCGATCCCTGAAGCATTTGAGTGACACACTTCTGGAGAAAGCTCTAATCCAGGGGTGTCCAAACTGTGGCCCGCGGGCCAACTGTGGCCCGCAATCCATTGTTAATTGGCCCGCAGCAAATTCCAAAAATATATTTAGTTTACTTAAATAAACCAGGTGAGGCAATACATACTTCACCTCGAGTGAGTGGCCCAGCTGTCTGTGTATTTTACTGCATATGGCCCTTGGTAAAAAACATTGAAAAAAGTTTGGACACCCCTGCTCTAATCCCTAAACTGGTCCTTGTTAGTGAACTTGTATGCCTGGCCTTGGGGAAGGTGACCTTATTAGGTGATGGTGATGGTGATGCTGATTTTCAGAGAGTTTGGCTTGGCCTTCAAATCCTGCAGTGTAGACCATGGCACTGGCAATCATTGTTGCTCTAAGTGAATACAAACTATTCGGAGGCAGTTTTGTGACATTATTGAGTCCATTCCTTTGACTTTTAGAATGAGGCTTTTTGTAACAGAACTGTTTTCAGCGTGAAAATTGAAAACAACCTAAATGTTCATCAACAGAAGATTGGTTAAGTAATTTGTTATTCCTACAAAAACAAGATATAGATCCATATATATTGACACATAACGATGTTCACAGTATATAATTTAAGAGGATATGGGGGTAACAGACAATACGTACAACATGATTGAATTCTGTTTTAGGTAACTATGCACTTCACATATATAAACATACAAAAATCCTGGTTATGCATAGGGAGAAAATCTACAACAAAATATGAACAGTGTTATATCAGGATGGTGTGATTATACCTAATATTCTTTTTCATCGAAATACTTATCTGCTTTTTCTGATTCGTTTTTGCAATGAGAAAATATTATGCTATAATCAGAAAACACAATAAAACTATTTTAACCAGATTACATTAGGAAGGGTTTTCTTACCTACCCTGTGCATAGCCTGCTCCCAAGTACATGAGACTAGTTCCATGAAAATGGCCAGCCCTACCCCCTGAACAGCCTGAGAATAGCGGGCTATCAGTGTCTTTGACAGATGTATAAGCAGAAGAACTCACTGCACCTTCACAGAGAGGCCCAGGAAGCCCCAGTGACATGGCGAGTAACCCAGAGCCTCACCCATGTGACATCGCATTGCAATGGGCTCCTAAAACTGCTGCAATGAGGATAAGGGGGCATGATGACTGTTCCCTGAGGCTTTGATGTTATGTCTGACTCAAAAATGTAAGTGCAAAATCTAGAAGAAAACGAGAAGAAGAAAAAAACACATTTACTGAGTTTACCTTGAATTTACTAAGTTTCAGTTGCCACCACTTGGGAGATTTTGTTAGAAATATGTTCAATTGTAAGAAACTAAAGAAGTTAATATACAACCTGAGTTTTGCCAGAGTATTGGACCTGATTCACATAAGCTAAGGATGCCAACTGGGGGGTTCTTTTCCACCCCCAAGGAATCCCTGGCATCAGCCTGGGTCACCTCATAGGCACATCTCTCTTTCTAATCTTGCTGGCCAGCCCCCACTATTCTATGTTCATCACCCTGGCTGGCTACACACACAGCCTAGCTCCATAGGGAAATAGGCCTCACACAGGCCACTGTGTCTTTCTGGGCTACCTCCCTTAGCACATGTGTCCTTGGTAGGCCCTTTATATAATGGCAAAGACCTTTACATCTGCCTTTTATTTGATATGAAAAGAAATCGTTTTGGAATAGAATGTCCATATTCTGAAGAACTTTTCTACTTTCCTTTTGAAAACTCTTTCCAACCCTTGTCCCCCAACACACACGTGTTGTTTTTTTCAACATCCATGTGTCCCTGCAACAACCAGAAGCAAACACCTTGATCTTTGCTATCCAGCTGAAACCAGGAAAGGCAAAAACAAAACAGCCACCTCTGCAACCCCACACACATCTTGTAGTGTTCTTAACATTCTCTAATCCTACCTTCACCTCTAGAGGCACACTGTATATAAGAAAAAGGTCATGCTCCAGTTCATTCCTGTGGAATGTGAGAAAGAGGGCTGGCAGAGGCTACACTAGTGTTCAAGTGAAAAGAAAATATAAGGAGATGGCCAGAGGTTCTTTCATAAGCCTTTAAAAAATGGTTGGCTCAAAGAGATTAGCTCCAACCAGTCCAGCAAAAAAAGATGTGGTGCAGACAGCAGAAAAGATTACCATACAGTCAACACTTCAGCAGAAATCACTGGAAGCAGGCAAAACAGAATTTAGACAGAAGTAAATTTAACTTGAATGATGCTTTTGAGAATTTCAATCCCTCTGAGTGCCCAGAGGTTTGTATATCTATTATATTTGATGAGCTATTTCACCCTGAAATAGGCAAAACAGACACAAAGGAGCCACATTATATGAAAAATGCATCATTTTTATCCTCCTGCTTGCTCCAGGGAGTCCCTTGAATGTCTGCAGAAGACGTACACTAATACCTCACTGTCCTCCAATTGAAGTGTAGACTACTACATTCATTCTAGAACACAAGTAAAATTTCAACATCCGTTCTACAGGAAATTTTCAAACAACATGGGAGTGTGGGTCTGCACGTTTCATTGATGGAAGAAGAGTGTTTTATTAATTTGGCTGTTATATATCAGATGAATTTAAGCCAACAGGGACCACTTAGGACCCTCTAGCACGGATCACTCAGCAGTGTAATCGCTTGTTTATTTGGCTGTCTGCACACTAGAATGTAATCTCCATTTGGCCAAAGACCCTGTTATTTTTCTATTATGTCCTCAGTCCCTAAATGTCATTAAATGTATGGGGGAATAAGTAAATCAGTTTGTTGGAGGATTCAAGATCCAAAATGATGGGAAGCTGCCCTCAGGTTATAGCAGTGCAAAAAAAAAACACCCACACAAATATTCCCCATGAGGGCCCCTCCAAGAGGATCAGAATGGGGTTCTACATGGACATGATGGCCTTGTAAGAAGGTCTCTGATTCCTGCGCACTTGGCATAGATGAGGACCAGGATCTGCCAGGTGTTTAGCCATCAGGTATAAGGCATAAAGCCAGAGATGATATTTTAAAAGGAAACAAGCCATCAAATGTACACCAAGAGTAAACCCTAATGTAAACTATGGATTTGTGAGTGATTATGACGTGTCAATATAAGTTCATGGATTTTAACAAATGTACCGCTCTGTGGGGATGTTGATAATAGGGGAGGCCATGCATGCGTGTGTGGGGGGTGAGGGGGGTTAGATGGGACATCTCTCTACCTTTTGCTCATTTTACTGTGAAACTAAAACTTCTCTAAAACATAAAGTCTATTTAAGAAAAAAGAAAAGAAAACAAGCAGGAAAGGGTAAAGCGAGGAAGCAAAATATAAGGGAAGAAGAAGAAAGAACATAGGAGGCCATGTACAAATCAGGTCCTGTCATTTTGTTTTCCAGCAGGGGCCCTTGCTTTGTAATTCCTTTCCAAAACTGCCTTAACTATTCTTACACATTTACCCGCATAAAATTTTTAGAATCATCTGTTAAATTCCCTTTAAAAACTCTTTTTACATTTTGATTAGAATTGTATCGAATTTGTAGGTTATTCAGAGGAGAATTGACATTTTAAAATATTGAGTATTTCTCAATCCTTCAATATATATATATATTATAATCTGTCAGTAAAGGTTTGCAGTTTTCTTCACAAAAGTCTTATGGAGATATTTTATGTTATTTTAATTTTTGAATGAGATCTTTTTTCCTATTATATTTTCTAATGGGATATTATTGGCCTATGAATAAGTTTTTTTTGTTTTGTTTTGCTTTTTACGTAGCATTTTCTAGTAAATGTTTTAATATACTTTTTCTATTTTCCTGGTATTGCCAGTACTGGTGGTAAAGATGGAGGAAATATGCCAATTAATAGTATTCCACAAAATTAATTACTTATGGAAAATTATGGAAACATTTTAAAATAAGTGTTACATAATGAATTCACCATAAAATGAGTCTCTATGAAAGCATTCTCCCCAAACATCTTATTTCAATTGCATGAATCACCAAACCTCTTGCCTATCCCTTCTATTCATCAACTCTGCTCTCCTTGTCCCCAGATCAGTTGTCCCATTAATCCAGTAACAAACTTCATTTTTTTTTCAGTTGGGCAAAACAAGAGAGAAAGGTTACATTGTCCTTTCCATCCTAACACCATCTAAGTGCTGGCTGCATCTTTTGTCGAATTCTAAAATGAGGGAGGGAAGAGAATCAGAGCTCCAGAGAAGTTGAAAGACCTATTCCTCCTGGTTTCCTCTGGTTTCACCTTCAGAGTAATAAACGCCAACCATGATGACGAGCATGTACGGAGCACTTACTAAGGGCCAGGCCCTGTGCAAAGCATTTAGTACGTATCCCGTGTAAGTTCCCCCATGAAGCCTGTCAGGCAGGGACATAACATAAGCCCCTCGTGGGATAAATACTTTCCAAGTTGCATAACTAGTAAGTTTGGCTAGGAATTAACCCCAGAACTCTGACTCCAGCCCCTGTTCTTAACCCTTACTTTAACCCAATAACAGTGTGGGAAGAAATTATAGCGCAAAATAATAGCATTGATTATCTATCTGACACAGATATAGTTGCATTTATGACACAAAAGCCTAAAAAGTTTTACACATTTCACTGCTCAGCACAATAATTACTGTTTTACCAGTGTGGGATGCCCATAGGTTAGGCTAACTGCAGGACAGAAAAATATAGCCTCTTAGCTGCGTGGAAGCAGACATTTGGAGTTATGGTTCTCCAAAATGCTCCTGGTCTCATGGCGGCAGAGGAAGAAAAGCAAATGTGATTATGATATTTTATCACATTCATGTTTTGCAGGATTCTATGAACTTCTGACTGTGTGATCCTGGACATGTCCTTAATTTCTCTGTATTTCAGTGACCTCAATGGTAAAATAGTGATGATAATAGGAATGGTAAGGTTGCTGGAAGGATTAAATGAGCACATACATGGTGCTGAGAAGAGTGGCTGGCACGTTTTAAGTAGCACACGAGTGTTTCCATCACCCTTAGACCTTTCGGAGTCCAGGGTAACAAGCTCAAATTTACTGTTATTCCTGTATCTCAAACTGGTTTCCAGTTGAGGGAGTGGTATAGAAATCCAAATATATGTGTGTTTCAAATGCTTTTAGAAGTTTTTGGACCTTTATATTCAGCCCTATACACTTTTCAAAGACAGCATGATGCATAGGTTTCTGACTCACAGAAAAGGATATTTGCTTTGCTTCGTTTCCCCATCCCCTCTCCACTTACTAGTTGTCTACCATGAATCTTTTAGAAAAACAAACACCTTGAAAAGCTTTTCCTTTGAAGTAGTACATGATGCTTTCGCCAAGTACAATCTTCAGCAGTAGAAGCACGCATGCTTCTGAGCCTGGCACTTTACACCGTCTCCAGCGTCTCTCTGCAGCTTACTCATGAGGAGTTGGGCTAACCTTCACGGTAGCCTGCCTCATTTCAGCCAGTGAACTCCTTGCTGGTATTCACCTGTGCAGTCTAGACCAACCCTGCTGTGACTGATTCCTGCCAAATCATTGCTGAAGAAAGCCTCAGGAGTAGTAACAGGAAGCCTATTCAGGGATCGTGTTTCCCTGATATTATCTGTCCTCCTGGGTTGCCCCGTTGATCCTTCAGTCACCTTTTATTCTCCCACTCCCTGTAGCCTTATCTTGACTCCGACTCTTTGATTTGGGGTGCCCTTGAGCTGATCGTCTCTCATAGCAGTAGATTTCTGGTTTTCCAAGGCCCAGCCTGCTCTGTGACTTACCCACAGCCTGCCCCACCTGCCTGCTTCCTGAGCTTACCTTTGGCTTTGGACAGGTGTCCTTGGCTCCAAACCCTAAGTGGTGACTTTAGCCACCTGTGCCCCAGGGCTGACACATCCCAACCTTTTCTCTTTATGTCCCTGTGAAATGCCTTGGAGTTCTAGCCTAGGAAGCTCACTGAATAAGAAGGTTCGGGAAAGATTTTTAATCTCTATCAGGATGTGAGTGATGTGTTGTGTCATTGCAAAGCCAGAGAAAACACATTCAGAGCCCCTCTTTATTCTCTTTCTGCTTCATTTTATTGTCAGAGTTTCTAAAATCAAAGTGTGCAATTTTCTAATATTATTTTGAGGAAAGGACCTCAGATATGCTATGCCCATTAGTGGGTGGTTTCATCTAGTTTCAGAGCCGTTCTATACGTCGTGAAAGGACTAAAACCTATATATAATCCAGAGACTAGAGTTCATATTATTCTTGTAGCACCAGCTGTGTAATTAAGCAAGTCGTTTAATTCCTCCAAACCTCAATTTCCACGTCTATAAAACTGAGACCGAAACATCCACTAAACTTCATTCTTTGAGATTACGAAATGTGTCTTATTTTTATGACTCTTCCTCCACCACTGACTCAGAGAAATTACTCCAAACTATTGAGTTCATAAGGTTAATATAAGAATCAAATAAATTAATGTATGCATAATCACTGAAAAGTGTAAAGAAAAGATAAATGTTTTTGTGATTGTGAATGAGTTGTATGCCAGAAGTTTTTATGGAGTGCAGAACCTATTTCCTAAAACCCGTGCTGTAATTCCCGTCACCCCTTGCTTCTCAAATCGGACATGACTTGAATCCCTTTGCTTCCCCTCCTTTGTGCCTTCATTGGGCTTGTCCTGACCCTGTTCTAGTGTCTCCTTGTCTGAACTCCCCACTAGACTGTAAACTCCTTGAGGGGAGGACCGTGTGGCCCATGTCTAGGTCATTATTCGTATTAATAATATAAAAAGTATTTAGTATAATCGAGGCTTCATCATTACATGCTTTATATATATGGACTCATTTAATCCTCACAAAATCCTGAGATAGAAATTACTATTACATCCATTTTATAAATATGGAAACTGAAGTGACCTTCCCTAGCACACACAGCCAGCGAGTGGCAGAACCCAGACAGACGAGTTCCAGGCCCCATGCCATTAACTACCACATTATATTGCCGTGGGTGGGTGGATAGGTTATTATGTTTATTACTTTCCTTTAGTATCTCTAGTCACAGACAAGACAATAATATAAAAACCATGAAGATTATAATTAAATACCCATGAGGTATCCGAGTAGAGTTCTCTAGTCAATATACAAATGTTTTCAGTCGGAATCGAATCTGAATGATTATCTAATCAACACTTTTTTTCCATTGCAATCAACAACGACAGCAAAATATGATTTAATTTTCTATATCGAAACAGCAACTATTGGCTACATTTAAATATATATTTCTCCTGCCTTTAAATAGAATGTTAAATTTGCTATGCAAAATATATGTTAAAGATATACAGTCATTTATGTGATATGTATAATGGGGGGTAGGGGACTACAAAAGGATTATATTTCCCTCTTCCCAGTTTATCTGAGAACTAACTGTGCCCAAAGCGGGTTTTTTAAGACTGAGGTTTTGAATTGTACCCTAAATAAGCTACCCAAGCATTCTGGCTGTGCTTAGAAACGATGGCTTTAAAGCAAAAATGACTCCTACCAGAAAAGACGCACTTCCCCCTGCACACTATGCTCTTGCACCCTTTCCCCCTCATACTCACATTAGCTGTGCTCTGGATACACTGTCATTCTGTTAGCTGGTTTGCTGTATTTCTCTCTCATTCACTGCTGTTTCAATAGCCTCTCAAAACATCAACCTTCCTGCTTTTTGTCCGGTTCAGATCTATATATTGAACTGGCTGCTCATCAGACATTTTTACGTGGCTGTTTCACAGGCACCTCTAAGCCAGTATATCCGAGCCAGAACAAATGAGCTTCCCCTTCAAATGTGTTCCTTTCTAAGAGGAAGTGGCAGCACCACCACCAGGTATTCTAAACAGGGCCGTAGAAATCAGTTAATCGTCCTCATCCTCACATCTTACACTCACTTAATAATTCACAAAACCCAACAATCCCATCTGTTGAGTATCTTAAAGCTCCATTCCAGCTCCCTCTCACCTCTGTAATCCAAGCCACTCTATCTCACCTAGACAATTCTAGGAGGCTCCTAACAGATATTCTCCTATCCTTTCATTTCTCCAATCAATTCTCACCCACAAATTCAAAAGGAAAATCTGACTATATTATTTCTCAGCTTCAATCCTTTCAAAGCCGTCCAAATGCTTTTGGACAAAGGGCAACATCCTCATTGTAGCCCACAAGACCCCAGGTGGTTCTGCTCCCACCGTTTCTGCAACTTTAACACATGACCCTCTTTCTCTGGCTTTCTAACCTCTGAATATATGGGCCTTTCATGACTTCCTTCACTGGGCCAAGTTCTTTCCCGCAGCTTTTAGGCCTTCACACACGTTATTCCCTTTGCCTGGAACTCTCTCTTCCCCAACCAGTTAATGCCACAGTCATCTTTTGGACTTCAGCTTAAGTGTCACGTCAGTGGGAAAGCTGTGCTTGACCCCTCATGCCTGCAGGTTAGGTCAGGTCCTCCCATTATACACGTTCAGGTCACAATGTACTTTTCCTTCACTAAACTTTGCAGCACTGTCTATTTCTGTTTGTTGTCCTTATGCAGTTTATTATTTTTACAATTATTTGCTTAGGTCTATCTTGTCTGATAGACTGTGAGTTCCATGAGGTCAAAGACCAACCTTGTTTAGTGTTCAGTTAATAGTGACTGGCACACATCATTAATTAATTAATTGTTAATTAATTAATTAATACTGTTCTGGAGGATAATAACAATAGACAACTGAAGCATCATAGTTTTTCATTTTATCCTGGTAACAACTCTGTGAGAAGATATTATTATCCCCCTTTTACAGGTAAGAAAGCCACGTTCACAGGAGGAAGGTAACTTGTCCAGGCAGTGCAGAGCAGTTCTACTAACAAATTTGTCCTTCATAAATGCTGAATAGTATTAACATCTCTCTGGCATTTCCAGGGAGTTCTTCAGGAGGCACATAACCAGTTATCACCACTTCCCATTTAGGGCAAAGTTCGCTTAAAAACCTTTAGGAAACGTCCCGATAAATGAAGAAGCATTTCACATTCCTTAAAATGGCAAACACACAGAGAAAGCAGCTGGAAGAATTCTAGCAAATTAAGTAGGAACGTAAAGTTGGTGTGATAAAGGCAGGAGCAAAGAAAATGGGTGAGATAAAGGATGAGAGAAAAGGAGAGATAAGTACAAGGACACAGGGAAACAAAGAGAGAAAACCAGTCCTTTCAAGTCTTTTGAAGAGTCTAGAAGAGCAAGCAGTGAGGACGCTGCTGTTGGTACTTCAAACAAAAATGGTGTTTCTGAAGACCTAAGCATTTACTAGAAAATAGCCAGAGCATTTGATGACTACCTGGATTGTTCATGCTAGGTTTTTAGATCAAAATAGCATTTTCTATTTGCTCCTAATATATTTGTTTGAATATGGGTGAAAGTGAGAGGAAATCAGATGAATAGGATTTCCTCGTCTATCCTAGGCCAAAATATGTAATGTGTCCCCATCTCCTATGCTGTTACCCCTCTGACCCTACTCTGAGATATGCCCTGACCCCTGTTAAGTTGATCAGGCAAGAAATCCATTAGACTGAGGTGGTTCTAATGCTGTGGGGTCCTATGTAAGCAAACCAAAATCAGCCTGTAAGGATCTCACGTTTACAAAATCAAAATGCTAAGGACAATCAATCACAAATAGACAACTAGGATTTAAGCTACCACCAACCAGATAATTTCCTTTACTTGCTTCCACACTTTCTCTATAAAAGTCACTCCCCTCGCTCCTAACCACTTCTGTTTTGGCACTGACAGATTAGAATCGATGTTTGCTCAAATAAACTTTTCAAATGTTTAATATGCCTCAGTTTATCTTTTAACACCCCCTAACTGGGTTCTTCCACAGACCAGCCATGGGAAAACCATTTTACTCCTCAGAATGTGTTTCCTTCTCTATGAAGTGGAGATAATCATTCCCGGCTGGTTTTTCTTAGTGCATCTTGGTTCATAGAATCTCAGTAGTGGGAAGGACCTAAAGGGAGAAGAAGTGTAACCTCAAATTGGATGCATGAATCTCCAGCTCATTATCCCACCCGACTACGAACCTTTATTTACTCCTGTGCTCCTCCCTCAATTCCAATACTTTAACTTTGAGACTTTTAGCATTACATAATCTATGCAACACTTTTTTTCTGGAATTATGTTTGTATCAATAAACAATTTTGTGGTCTTTAAAATTAAGTTTCTGGTCTATGCATTATATACAAGGAAATATAAGTGGAGGGCAAGTGAAAATGGCATCAGGTTTGGAAGATGTTTTTAAAGGAAATCTAGATTTTTTTGTGTTGTGTTGGAGCCCAAAGGGGGAAAGAAAAAGTACGTTTTAAAGGAGCATAATTGAGGATGTCGCCCCTCTATACCAATGGCTCCCAAGGTGTGATCCTGGGCCAGCAGCAGCAGTATCACTGGGTACATTTTAGAAATTCGATATCTCTGGTCCCACCCCAGAGCTGCTGAATCAGAGACACTGAGGTTGGAGACCAGCAATCTGTTTTCTAACAAGTCCTGCCTTTTGAAGTTTGAGAATAATTGCTTTACGCTATGAAGATGGGGAGCTGGAGGAGTACACAGGGAACAGAAGAAGTGTGTGTTGGTATGTTTTCATCATTAAAAATGAGGATCATATTAGGTTAAAGCATGTGCAATTGCCAATAGTCAACCATATTTGGCCTATATGAAATGCAAAATACGATTCAATCTAAAATGTGTATTTTTAGGTATTATTAATGTGGAAAAGCTTTGCACAGAGCCTGGATAATAAAGTTCAGTGAACATTATTAGTGTCTCTGCCTTTTTTCTAATGCCCTAAATCATACCAATCAGAGCCTCTATTCTCAGAAAGAAGCTTTAAAGTGCCCGGCAAAGATCAATGGCAGGCAGCTCACCCCCATACTCACCAGAATGGACTGTGTTGTTCAATGAAAAGCATGTCACCAGCTCACCTTCCTTCTAAGAACTTAAGTAGTTGTCACTCTCCAATAAATAAAAACTCAGAAAAATACAACGCCTAGACATATCTCTGGGTTGAAATAACAACTAGATTTACTCTTATGTCCTGCTTCTTTCAGGTATGTGTTTATACCTAACCCTTCAAAATGTTCTTTCCTTCCAGCTTCTTACCTGCAGTTACATTCTTTTAAAATATGTGGCTTCTAGGAAGAGACAGAAATGAGCACAGGGCTCAAAAACAATTCTGAAGCAAGCCATGAACACAAAAAATAAGACTCTTGCCTGACGTCAGCGTGAATCAAGAGTGAGTCCCAGGTGTCTCTTGTCTTGCTGGATTTGTCTGTGGTGCAATAAGCCGTGTTATTGGAAACGGCCTAGAGAGAAAAGGAACACACCTTCTAACTAATCTATGTTAACTAGATGAGGAATATTGAATCCGGATGATTAAGCTAAAGTAACTTACTTCCATGGGAATGATAGCTTCCATGGGAAAAGGTGGGGATGAAGTTGGAGGAGGAAGAAAGGAGAGGAATGGGAAACGGAACACATTTTTTTCTTGGGGGGTATATGCCCTCTCCCCAAATTAATGTTAAAGTACATAAAAGATCAGAATTCTGTTTTATGTGTCTTTAGTGTTCCTCCCCACACGGGGGATGGAGGGACAATCAATAAATAGTCAATACTCATGAATGACTGCAGAGACAGAGAAAAGTTAGAGATCTATAGATTCCCATTTAGTAGGTGGCTGACAGGATATACACTTTATGACGTGTCTCAGTTAGTAAAGACTTGTTACAGACTGAAGGTTTGTGTACCCCCAAAACTCGTATGTTGAAACCCTAGTCCCCAACATGATGGTATTTGGTGATGAGGCTTTTGGGAGGTAAACAGGTCATAAGAATGGAGCCCTCATACATGGAATTAGTGTCCTTAGAGTAACCAGAGCTCTTCCTGTCTCTGTGTCATATAAGGGCACTACCAAAAGATGCTTGTCTCTAAACCAGAAAGAGAGCTTCACCCAAACCTGACCATACTGGAAATAGTCCAGATGCATAAGAAATCACATCTTATGTGGAATATTAGTGCCCTCCTTCTTTGTTGGCTCTTGCTGGCTTGTTTGGGGAAAATGAATCTGTCCTTCTCAGTTCATTCCCAGATCACACAGCTGATGGAGAATACCCTTCCAGGACAAAGATGAGGTTACTGTACACTTGGGGGGTTTGAGGCTATGTATTTTCTTCTGAATGACAATCTTTACCTTGCCTTCTAGTCCAAGCTGTTTGACCTCAATCTTTCAGATCCATTACCTGATAGCTAAGGGCAGGGCCACTTTGCCACCAAATTGGGGTGTGGTATGAGCACTGCAACTTACAAAGGAGCCTAACGATCCTGAGATAATTGGAAGTAGGTAAAGACAATATATTATATATTCTGTTCTTCCTTAATTATTCTTGTGTACTCTCTATTGCACAGGGAATTTTGTTTTGATGTTTATATACATCTGATCATAAGAGGAAAAAATAAAGCTACTTGTCATTTACTGTGAACCAAAGATACCATCATCTGGTCAGTGTTCTTTGTCATCTAAGTGTTAAAATTATATTCTAGTCTATTAGAATAAAAAGCAGACCTTTCTATTAACTATGAAAACCTAAAAATATTTAGTTTTTTAACCTGGACTTTCTGACCTAGTCAAATAAAATGTTAAAAAGAATGAAAAGGTGTTTAACTTAAAGTAATATAATATCAGCGTGATGCTTTACACACACACACACACACACACACACACACACACACACACACACACACACAAAATCTTTATTTCTCCCAAGAGGACTCAGTGGCTTCTTTGCTTTATTTCACCTCACTCTTCACTCCCACATACAGGCTCCTACAGAATTGCTGGCCCAAAACGCAGCTAAAAGGATCTTGTCAGAGGTTCAAGAGAGCACCTTCTCTGCCAGCTGTCATTAGCACACAGTTCATTCTCTCTGCTTATGTCACATTCATTAACATATAAGTGTCCCAGCACTTCCCAAGTCCTCCCCCTGCATTAGTTTGCAAGGGCTTCCATTAAAAAGTACCAAAGACTGAGTGGCTTAAACAGTAATGTATTTCCTTACAGATCTGGAGGCTGGAAGTCCAAGATCAAGGTGTCAACATGATTAGTTTCTTCTGAGGGTACCCCTCCTTGCGTGTATCTTTATACAGTGTTCCTCTGTGTGTGTCTGTGTCCAAATTTCCTCCTCTTATAAGGACACTGGTCATATTGGATTAGGACACATCCTAATGACTTTATTTAATCTTAATCACCTCTTTAAAGACCTATCTCCAAATGCAGTCACTTTCTGAGGTTCTGGGGTTAGCATTTCAAGATATAAATTTGGGGGTGACACAAGTCAGCCCATGAAACTCCCTTACTGAAATAAGGAGGGAAAGTGGGAAGATGCAGAACACATCACTGATTTCCTTCAGTAAAGCTGACTGGGAAAAAGAACCGTTTCCCCCACTTGCTACAAGTAGGAGGCAGAAGTGATGTTCTAAAACTGTGAACAGCACAAAGGAGAGAAGGAAGAGTATGGGCCATTTACTCACTAGGTTCTAAAAGCACTGTACTGTGGCCCTGTGAACTTTCCAAGGGCCTATGAAAATGTTTAAAAATGTAATGGTTTCCAAATATGAAAAGAAAATGGCAAATTTCTGGTAAATAAATGCTTAAAAACCCATAAAACTTAACATTATGCCAACTAGTCAACCTCAATTCAACCCAACTGTCATAGGATTCATTTATTCATTCATTTATTCATTCATTCATTTATTCAGCATACATCCCATGTGTCAGGCACCGTTCCAAATGCTGGGGACCTAGAAATAAACACAAAAGACAAAAATTCCTATCATCCAAAAGCTTACATACTGGTGCATGAGAGGGAAACAGAAAATAAAATATGCAAATCCTATAATATATTAGAAGATAGTGAGTGCTATCGAGAAAAATAAAGCAGAGAAAAGTGAATAGAGAGAGCCAGGGAAAAAGGACTTGCATTCAAATAGATGTTTAGGGAAGGCCTGGCTGGGGAAAGCCTTCAAGGACATGAGGGAATTCACTGTGCAAATATTTGGGGTAAAAGAGTTCCAGGGAGGGGCCAACACAGAACCAACGTCCCTGAAGCAAGAGCAAGCCAGAAGTGCCTCAGAAGCATCTAGGAGAACAAGGAGGATCTAACATAATCTATAAAGGCAGGAGGCTGGAGGACATGAAATCATTATCTCACAGAGATATCTGCACCCCTATGTTCATTGCAGCATTATTCATAATAGCCAAGATATAGAAACAACCTATGTGTCCTTTGACAGATGAATGGGTAAAGAAAATGTGGTGTATATTATACACACACACATACAATGGAATATCATTCAGCCATAAAAAAAGGAGCAAGTCCTATCATTTGGGACAACATGTTTGAGGGCATTCTGCCAAGAGAAATATGTCAGACAGAGAAAGACAAACATTGTATGATAGCACTTCTACGTGGAATCTAGAAAAGCCAAACTCATGGAAACAGAGAACAGATTGGTGGCTGCTAGAGGTTGGGAGTCGAGGAGATGTTGGTCAAAAGTTACCAACTTCCAATTATAAGATCAGTAATTTCTGGGAATCTAGTGTACAGAGTGGTGATTATAATTAACAATCCTGTATTATATATTCAAAAGTAGCTAAGAGAGTAAATGTTCTCACCGCGCGCGTGCACACGGTGATTATGTGAGATGATGGAAGTGCTAACTAACTTTATTGTTATATTCATTTGCAATAGACATGTATAAAATCATCATGATGTTTATCTTAAACTTACACAATGTTATATGTGAATTAAATCTCAGCAAACCTGGAGAAAAAAGATACGAAGCACAGGAAATGAGGTTAGAGGGTGACAAGAGACCAGACAACATATGGCCTTTTAGAAAGTCTTTGCTGTTTAGTCCACATTATAGCAAGAACCACTGGAGGGTTCTGAGCAGAGGAGTGAGTGATATGTTCTAATTTAGGTTTTGAAAGGACCGTTCTATCAGCTCTGTTGAGAACAGACTGTAAACAATGTTTAACACAGATGATAATTTATTATGTTCAATATTATGTGCGCTAAATCCTTTAAAAGTAAACGTGCCTAATATCTATAAAGATCTTAACAGGGCAGAAGGATGAGGAAAGGCCAGTGTAGATCAGCAATTTTGGTTGGAACATAAGAATGAAAGGCTGCCAAGAGTTTGCTGATGCTGTAGAATAGAACACAAGATTTTAATAAATTGGCATTGATTAAGATCTTGGACAGTTTTGAAAGTTTGGGAGCAAAAGGAATAAAGGTTGACCCTGTATCAATAAGTAAAATACTCCTTAAGTTATGATGGACCATGGTTTTATAGTGTTCAATTATTAAATGTAACATAATCACCTCAAAATTAGTAGTTTAAATAATAACAAAATGTATTTTGCTTGTAAAGCTGCAATTTGGACAGGGCTCAGCAAGAACTGCTATTTCCACACAGTGTCAGCTGGGAAAATGTGAAGGCTAAGAGCTGGGCTCATCTGCAGGCTTCCTTCCTCAAGTGTCTGATGGTTGATACTGGAAGACGCAGATAGAGAGCTGGCACCACTGGGCTTCTAGGATAGTCTAATTTATAGTAAGAAACGTATATATTTGGTCTTCATCCTGTTCCTGGCACAGAACTCCTACAACCTTTGGAATTTCCTTTGTTGAGAGTAATAGAGGACGGGTCCTTCATTATGTTAATGAGGTGACTTTTGTAAAGCACCTAAGGATGGGGGCTGGTTGCTAAGGGAATCAACCTTGATTAGAGGGTGGGAACTTTCAGTCCTACCCTGGAGTTGCAGGGTGGGGAGATGGGCTGAAAATCAAGTTCAATCACCAATGGCCAGTGATCTAATCAGTCACGATGCCTATGAAATAAAGCTTCCATAAACACCCAAAGAACAAGGTTTGGAGAGCTACTGGGTTGGCGAACACGTGGAGATTTAGGAAAAGTGGAGTGCTCAAAGTACAAGAAAGCTCTGCACTTCTTCCCACACACCATGCCCTGTGCATCTCTTCCATCTGGCTGTCCCTGAGTTATACAGCCTTTTACAATAAACCGGTAATCTAGTAAGTAAAGTATTTCCCGGAATGTTGTGAGCTGCTCTAGCAAATCAAACCTTTGGAACCTTCAATCTATAGCCAGTCAGTCAAAAGCACAGGCGCCAACCTGGATTTGTAATTGGTATCTGAAGAAGGGGTAGTCATGTAGGACTGAACCCTTAACCTATGAAATCAGATGCTATCTCTGGTAGATAACTGTCAGAATTGAGTTAAATTGTAGCAAACCCAGATGTTACTGAATTGCTTGGTGACATGGAAAAAAAAATCCATATGTTAGATTTGGTTATCAGAATCTTAGCTTTCGTATGTCTATTGGACTCTCTACATGGTCTCTCCAGCATGGCAGTTTCAGGGTTGCCGGCTTCTTTCACATTAGCTTGGGACTCCTAAGGTGAATGACCTGAGAGATAGAGGGAGCCTGGCAGAAGCTGAATCATCATGTACGACCTCAGAAAGCATGCAGGCAGCATCACTCCTGCTACTTTCTATTTACTAGAATCTAGTCACTAAAGCCAGTCTATATTCAAGGGGAGGAGGATTAGACTTCACAGTGATGTAGGAAACATTTCAAATAATTTGTGGATATGCTTTAAAACCAGTACATGAAGGTTTTACTTATAGCTCTTTACATACCTAGGGGACACTTGCATTAGCCCCTGACCCTGATGCTGCCCGATCCTCTGAGCCTGGCCCTTTTCATAGGAGCTATAGCTCCTGCTAATCCTCTTTGCTGAGGAAGAGGCTCTGGGATAAAGCTCTGGGAGTGGGAACAGAGGAGGAGGTCCTGCTATTTGTGCCCACAGAGGACAAAAAGAGATAATGAGATGTCAAGAAACCATTTGCTGTTATTTGCAATGATGTAGAGGTGGTCTAATGGAGAAGATGAATAGAGAGTTTGGGTTGGCAATCAAGCAATATGTAACAGTACTGACTCCTGAGCAGCTCCACCTAGGTATCCAATCAACACCTTGGGCTCAACATACCCAAGTCTGAACTCAACCTTATACTTCCTCAGTTCAACCCACTTGTATTCCCTATTTTCTGTTCCCTATCCAGCACCCACTCCTATTGTTCAAATTAGAAATCTGGTAGTCAAGTGACACACTCTCCCTCTCTTCCATGACTTATATCCAATCAGCTAAAACTCCACCTCCTAAATATCTCCTGAATTCACCTCTTCCTCTCTGTCTCCATTGCTTCTACCGTAATTCAATCTTCAACATATCTCATTCATAGTGATTAATGAATTGGTTATTTTGCCTCTCTTCTTATCATTTCATCTTTTACCCAGTCAATTACTACTATGAGGTTGGTGCAAAAGTAATTGTGGTTTTTGCAATTATTTTCAATCTTTTAAACCGCAATTACTTTTACACCAACCTAATATCTTTCTAAACCAGAAATCTAATAAAGACATTGTCTTGGGTAAAACAATGTTTTCTCTTTAATTATTCTTATGGTTCCTCATTACTTACAGAATGAGGAATTCTAGTTTTCAGGAGGGCATAAAACTTCAGTTTTCATTTTTTATCGATTTGTGCACCCTACACTCCAATCTTCCCATCCTCCTAGCCTTTCTCCAAGCACACCACGTTCTTTCTTGACTCTGTAACTTTGGGCCTGTTGTTTCTTCCAGGAAAGCCCTTTACCCCTTGAATCATCAGTGCAAATCCTTCATCTTTCAAATCCAGCTTTGATGTTACCTTTGTTGTAACATCTTCACTCTAAGGCCATGTTAATTACTTTTCTGTGTTCATAGCTTCTTCTAAAATGGGGCATACCATATTAATTTATAATTAACAATTTCCAAATCACTACTACACAAAAAAAAAAAAAAAACTTGTAAGTTCTTTCTTAAGCATGAAAAATTATGATCTTGTCCATTTTCGTATTTCACCTGTATCTGGCACATAAAATACAGTCAACAAATACATATTAAACTAATGAATGAGTGAATTAGAATTCATATTTTTTTAAGCTTGTACAACTCTGTACTTACTTAAGACATTCACTGATCTACGCCCAAATAATTACTTTCTTTATGTAGGAGGTATTTATGGTGCTGTTCCAGAGAATATTAGACCAAGCAAGTGATTCAGAAAGTACTTAATTCAGTTCTGTCAATTTTCAGATAAGGAAAGTAAAGCTCAAAGGAGAAGGAAAAGCACAATTTACTGATCCAGCCATCTTCACATATATATCACATTTAGTCTTCATGTCAAACATACACCTCAGGTGTTGTTAACTTTCAATTAAGAAAATACACTCCAGAGAAGTTGTTTAACTTCTTCCTCTGTCATACAGCCAACTGAGCTTCCCACCCTGGCTTACTCATTGCTCTTTCCAGTATAGCTCATTTATTACTAAGATATGATAAAGATCTACATTACTAAAACTACATTCAATTTTCTAATCCATTCTGATCTCATTTCTAATGTATTAGAAGGAAGGATTTGAGTAAAAGTATGATATCTGCACAGAAAAGGGACAAAGGAGTAAATCACAGGATAATAGAGAGGAGAAACCTTGGAATCAAGTGGGCATGAAATCAATCTCTAACTCTACATTTGATTTGGAGTATTACCATGAAGAAATTCCTAAAATTCAAAGAAGTGTACCTCAGAAGACTATGATGAATACGAATTGTAATTACTTTTATAAGTACCTAACACCTCCTATAGTGGTTACATAAACTCCAGTTTCCTCATTCTTTCTTAAAGTCTTAGAACATACAGCCTTAAGATATATCATATCTTATGAAACCAATAAGATAGATTAAAATATATTTTCTAAATAAGATAGATTAAATATGTATTTTCAGACTGATCTTTTATATAGGACTGGTTTTTTTAAAACTAATCAGAAAAAAACAAGCTTTTTCAAAGAAGATTGAACTATATAGCAATCATTTATAATAAAAGAGAGAAGAAGCAAAGCAAACTATCCTTGTTGGATCATTAGATTAAACATGGAAGGGCCAGATTTCAATAAGCTTAGGGCATCAAAGAAATCATAGTCCTCTGTGAGAAGAAATGAGAGAGAAATAAGATGGATGGATGGATGGATGGATGGATGGATGGATGGATGGACAGATGGATGGATATAGCACCAAATAACTGCCATAAGTAAATGATTCTGCTCAAGAAAAGACAACTTTGCTACCTAAGACTTGCCCCGAAAAGTAGGTCACAGGAAATGTGTAGCAGCCCTTCCACCCACAAAGATTCACAGAAAAGAGAAGTGGTCAATAACTTAGAAATTACCAATACTAGTAACGAGTATGGACAGAGTCCCTTATCTCCCTTGGTGTTAACCAAAAGAAGAAGAGATGAACATTCATAAACACCAAGGTTTAGTCACCAGGAAAGAAAGGTTTTTGCAGATCTGAGCAAAGGCATGGCCACTCAATAGAGTGGGTCAAAGAGAGAACCGCAACTCTGCGTGTTTCTCATTGAACCCTGATGGAAGGCACCAACTTGCATATGAGACATTTTGCTTTATTTTGCTATTTCTTGTTTTCTTTCCCTCATTTTTCTTTGTTCAACTTTCTCTCCTCATCTTTTTCCTCTTCATCTCTTTCATTGTTATTCCTTTCTCCCTCCTTTCTCTTTCCTCTTTTTAAAAAATTTCACCAGCAATGTTCCTTAGTTACCTGTCAATACCTGCCTTTAGAAGGGGCACCCCTATCTCCACATGATGTCAAAGATTAAAAAAAAAAAAACAACAACAACAAATGTAAGGTGGCTGGATGGCTCAGTTGTTTAGAGCACGAGCTCTGAACAACATGGTTGCTGGTTCCATTCCCACATGGGCCAGTGAGCTGCGCCCTCCACAAGTAGATTGAAGGACAACGACTTGGAGCTGATGGGCCCTGGAGAAACACACTGTGCCCTAAGATTCCCCAATACATTTTTTTAATTAAATAATAAAAATTAAAGAAATAAAATAAAATTTAAAAAAAAACTGCAACCAAATTTGTCTTCAAAACTGTATTTAAAAAAAAAAAAAAAAAAAAAACTACAAATGTGCCAAATAATGGGAAAAAAATTGCTGGTGAGTCCTGATTTCATAAATGGTGGAGAGTGAATCTTTTTCTTGGAAAAGAGGCACTCAGATCTTTCCTAGATCACCACCACCTGTGATGACCTTCAATTGATGAAAACAATGTTTTGTTACACTGGTTGGCTTCTCAAAAAATTTCCAAGTGCATTATGGGGAGCAATCTTGGGTTGAGTTTCTTTACCCTCAAAATAATGAGTAATTAACAATCATTCCTTTTCATTAACTGAATGGAAATTTTTATGTCTGAAGATGTTCAAGGAAAAGCAAACAACCACTAAAGAAATATGCTTTGAATGGAATCTTACTGTAGAGATTGCAATAAAGTATCCTTTAAGGCTCTTCTAAGTCTGAGACGGAATTGCCTCATGTAATGTACACCATAATGGTAGTAGAGAAGGTAATGTAACCCCAACTTAAACTGCTGAAACATAACGAGGGTATTTTTCCATTGGGCCCACATTCCAGATCTCCAGATACTTTGTCCTATGTTCTTTCTATTGCAAAAGAATAGTACCTTCATGCAATATTTTCCAATTACTGCAGAAAATATAAAAGAATAATGTCAAAGGAAACATGAACCAGGAGTGCAAATAGTAATCAAAGCTTTCCAGTCCAGTAGAGCCAAAGAATTTTACTGCAAGACATAGTGATCATTTACCCCAGTGAGGAGGAAAACTGTTGGGCTGAAACAAATGAAAGAGATTGAGAAATCCTCTGGTGAAATCGGTGACATTTCACCCTATCCAAAGATTAACTCAGTGAATGGTGTAACTGAAAGGATATGAATTTCAAACATGCCTTGCAAATCCTGCAACTCAATGTCTTTCAAAGAGATTACTGTTGATAGCATGAGGGTAAAACACGCTTTTGATTAACAGAAGAAAAGCTCATCTGGGAGATCCTCCTGATTAGATAGGCCATTCCATGTAAAATGTCACAGTGACAATCAGAAAAGGCATCCCTGAAATGCATAATGAAGGATTTTAAGAGAAATTGGTTTACCTCCAGATACTAGGGAATGATGAAATTTAGTCCTGTGTAAAAGAGCTCAGCCAGAAGAAATGATGGGGTGTCATTTGAGGGGTTCCAGAAAATTGAACAAAAGTGAAAATCAGACTGTGTTGCCGCTTCTTTCCATTTCCATCACCTCAGTGGCTCCTCATCCTCTTTCCAACTCCTCGCAGTCATGAATGACCTGGAACCCAGGACAGAAGAGGAAACAGAGTCATCGCCCCAAAGACTGTACCAATCAAGCCTGATCTGGTATTAATTTCAGTTCAATAAGGCATGTAATGGGAGGAAGGGGATAGATTTCCGTAACATATAAAAATCAGTAGTCATCACTTAAAATAGAAATGATTTTATCAGTAAAATTAGAAAGTACGTAATGTACATCAATGGGGGTGGGTAGGAGGTCAGACAAAGGCCAAAGGAAAGGAAGATTATAAAAAGAAAAAGAAAAATACCTAGTAATGAAAACATTAATAGTATATTATATTAAAATTCAAAGAAATAAATATTTTGGTTGCATTATAAATATGAATGATGAATATGAATGATATTTGATCAAGTGGAAAGATATAAAGGATGATACAAATATATGTTCTTTTCTGTATTGGAATTATAGGCAGTTTTCAAACTGAAAGTGGATAATGTTCCAAAGATAATTTGAAAGATATTTACTTGGAGTTTAGAATATATTTTCCCATAGATACATTGTTGAAAAGTCTAAATTAGGTTCCTAGGTTACCTGTGAATTTTATTTAAATCAAATGTGTAGCAAAATAATATTAATTTATATTTTTGAATCAGTAGAAAATAAAACTATTTCATTAGAACAAAAATGTGTTACCCGGAAATGAAAAAAATTTAAAGAAATAATTGTATGGAGTGCCTGATAAAGGGCTTCTGGGAGATATCAAAGAATGTAGATATTATTTGTACCAGACTGTTGTTTAGGTCCACTTTCTTTCTTCCATAGCTATATCCTGTCCTTTAGTAATCGCATCCAGTTTCTGGCTTTAAATATCATCTATCTGCTGAGATTTCCCAAATTTTTAACTCTAACTCAGACATGTCTGTTAAAATACAGTCAAATATACCCAATGCCTTCTTGTCTGGTAAACACTGTAAACTTAACATGTCACGAACTGGATTTCTGATCACCCCACTACCCACCAAACCTGACCCACCTCCATCTTTCCCATCTCAGTTAATGGCAACTCTGTTTTTCCATCTCTCACTCCTCTGTCCTCTAATACCCTAAATCCAATCCCTTAGTACATCCTATCAGCAATACCTTTAATATACATTCGGAATCGTACTTCCATTTCTTATATTCTCTAGTTCAAAACGTCATCGGTTTTAGCTATATTATTGCAACTTCCATGGCCACCATGCCTTTTTAAAAAGTTCCCACCTCCCGTGCCACTCCTTGCATGTTCCATCTCTCTTTTTTTTTCTTTTTAATCATTATTTCCATCTAACATCCTATACATTTCACTTATTTGCTTACTCTCTGTCTCTTCCTTTCTAGAATGTAAGCTCCATGAGGGCAATGACTTTGCTCTGCAATACCTAGAACAATGCCAGGCATAGAATAGGCATTCGAATACTTGTTGAATAAATTGAATAAACAAATAAACTGAATAACTGAAAGAATAAATGCTTATTTTGCAAGTGCTCTATTGGCACTGTTCTTACTTTTAGCATCTGTCACAGAGGTACATTTTTTTTTCTACAAATGAAAGAAAAAAAGAAAAGGCAATAGCTCTCTATTTGGTCTCTCTGTCTCCAGTTTTGCCACTTTCCAATTAATCTTCCACCCAGCAGCAACAACGCTCTCTCTACAACTCAACCCTGCTGAACCTGCCTCTACAGAACTTCATGACTTGGAAGATTAAGGCCGTCCATTTAACCTGACTTATAAGACCTTTCATTGTCTGCCTCTTGTGTATCTTTCCAGCTTCATAGTCAGTGAATCATGTTTCTGCTAGGGAAGAACTGAGCCAATAAAGAGATTTCAAATCAGGGATGACTCCTTTGGACAATGGCCATTGATGCTGATTGTGGTTCCTTGGTCACTGTGAGAGCTGGCCACCTGCCATCCTTCTGTATCATGTGGTCCCTCAGTCATCATTCATCATGCAGAGTGCCTACTCCTTTTAAGATTACAGTGCAATTGCTTTACTACCCCTTTTATCTTGAATTAAATGTGAAAGAAAACTCCAGCATAAACGATGTGTTTGTTTTTTTTTAAGTGAAGCTATTCTATTTAAGATACTAGGGCTTTGAGGAGGTCACGCTCTGTCCCTGAGCACTCGGCTCCTTTATACCTGGTGTGC
Organism: Rhinolophus sinicus; assembly: GCF_057876585.1. Classification (NCBI taxonomy): domain Eukaryota; kingdom Metazoa; phylum Chordata; class Mammalia; order Chiroptera; family Rhinolophidae; genus Rhinolophus; species Rhinolophus sinicus. The sequence continues at coordinate 83,222,134 of NC_142501.1, forward strand.
CCCCGGAGGCCTCTTTGAGCAACTACTGCCAGTGAGGCTCCAAAACAAGAATGGCAGCTTCACAATGCACCAACTCAGAAGAAGACATCCTTTCAGAACAACCATGTCTATTGATTATTTACAAAAATTGCATAAGTACTGAAATGCACTTTACTGTTCTCTCCTCCTCTGTTTAGTGTGTGACAAATAGCAACAGCTCCAAATGACAGGAAACAACAAAATGAGAAATATGTCAGCATCTGCATCGTGCAGGAGACAGAACATTATGCGGTTTTCACCTGATGATTGGCTCCCGGAGGAGTAATTAGGATTTGGCACACTTCTTACTGGCGCTACCTCAGCTTCTCTGCCAGAGGATTCTGAGAAAAGGTTTGTTGTTTCTGTTTCAAAATTGCATTTTAGGCCGACTCTTTAAACAGAGTGCATGTAGGGACAAATGGCATGAATGTTTAGCAAGTGGTGTTCGTCCTCCCATCCTGTCTCTGTGCCTCAGGTCCATGACAGATTTATTTTTCGGAAGTCTAACAAAAATTGACATTTAAAAAAATTGGAAGTGGAGTTTGTAACTGCCAGAAGATACAGGTTTTTTTATTTTCGGAGGCTATGGTTGTTCTTTGCCATGCCTTTTACGAATGGGTAGATTATTTTCAAATTGGGAAATAAAATCCTATCCAATTTTGAAGACCCAATTGGAGCCAAACAAAATTAACCTGAAGTATTAGTCCACTTGGAAGAAGGGCTATTGCCAATGCAAATCTAATCATGTCTCTGACTTGTAATGAAACACATATACAAATCAATGAATCACTCTGTTTTTTTTTAACACTTCTACAATGCTCTCCCATCCCCCAATTCCTTGCAACAAAACCAGCTCCCCAGAGGCCAAGGAGGTAGGTCTATTGGAACCAACTGGTTAGGCATTGTTGTCTGCAATATATCATGACTTTGGGAGAATTAAGAAAAAGGAGCAGTTAGAAAAATGATACTATTGTATTTAGCTTATTACAAGACAGAACTAATTGCAATAATGGTTTTGAATAGCCCTTCAATAAATCTGGGACTACTAAGGGATAAATCGTTACCTGTAGCTATACCACATGCCCCCTTCAATATATATATATACACACAGCTAAAATGTATGCATACAAACACACACACACACACACACACACACACACACACCATACACATACCAGGCACACATACAAACATAGCACACACACATACATACCACCACACACATCAACAGACACCATACACATATACATTCCACATGCAAACACCCCCCACATGCATATCACAAATATCATGTATACATAACCCACATACATTCACACACACACCACCAGCATACACAGGCTATGTGTAAATACTACACACATACTATTTACAATTGAATACACGTACACATTATGCACACACCATATACATTATATTATACACACACCATACACATGATATTCCACATACCTGTGCTCACAGTGCACATGAATATACATTTGCAAACACATGCTACACACCACACACTACATACACACTACATATAAATTCACTAAACACATAAATGCACCACCTCAAATGCAATACATACCCTAAGTGCAAATACACCCACACCAAAAATATACACAAATAACACACATATGCACTCCCACAACACACATAAACAGTTCTGCATACTACATATCAGGTGTGGAATAATCCCAAAGCTCTATTTCTTTCTACCCCTCTACTACATTACGCGTGTTCTGGAAGCCATTTCTCATCACCCTACAGAATTATTATCCTACCTCCTAAGGTCAGGCTGATAATGTTAGTCTATTCCTAACAAAATGGACTGAATCTAGTATGGAACCATGCAATTTCAGAGTGATCTGGGAAAAGGACTCAAAGCCATTTTGATTATGAAATTTAAGGTCCCTTCTGGAGGAGGGAGGGCCTTGCAGACAGGTTAAGTTCCTGAGTTGCCCCATAAAAATACACCTTCCCAAGACTGTTGTGCAATGTGGAAGGAATTCAACAAGACAATCACGACTTTGTGCTGGTTGCATGTGCAAGACAAAGACAAAGGAAAACCTGAGAGAAAAAAATGCACAGAGCGGTAGGAAGGGTGGGAGGGGCAGAGAGAATTAGAAAGAGGAGTCATTTCAAACTAAAAGAATTGCAAGGGAAACACAAGACCCCACATATCTATATGGTACATCTAAAGGAAACAGGGAGAGGAAATGATGGGTTCAGGAAACCAGGATGTGAACAAGGCCAGATACCCCTGATAACACGTAGCCCCTTCTTTCTCCTGTACTCCTTAGCCAGCCCAAAATGACAAAGCCTCAGAAAATCAGGCCTTTTACGGGAGGAACTGAGAAGCCAATTACTAGATGTAGAATCAAATGCTGCCAGAGGTCATAGTGGAATATCACCTCCTTCTCCTTTGTCCAGGACAACAGATTCCACTCTTCCACAGGCCTCAGAAGTCCAGTCCCGGTAAGAGCCTTGAGAAGAGGGGATGGGTAGTGCCAAGATTGCCAGGAAGACGAGCTGCGTGCCAAGGCCCCGGAGCACCACCCTAGCAGTGGGATTCTGGGATTTGAGTGCCTTTCCCAGCTCTGCAGATCGTCTGGCCTTTAATGCTTTGATATCACAGAAGAAGAAGGCTTGTTTTTAATTCCGGTATAGCCAGTGCTCTTCACATGTACATTTTCCACATCCTCACGTAAATAAGGAGAGATTGTGATGATAATTCCATGTTTATGTCTTTAGAACAGAGGCTCTGTTTTTCCAGGAGCCAGGAAAAAAAACTACCATAGAGGAAACACAATTTATAAATGATTAAAATGCGTGCACACACACACATGCAGAGATGCAGAGAGCACACTCAGCTCTGTGGTCATGCAGCCATGTCCATGAACAAGAGAACTGAAAACCAGGAAGGTGAATTCACCTTTGGAACTGATAAGAGTCATTGTTTAGCTTTCCTTTATTCTTTGTTTTGATCTAAGGCTGCCTCTCCTATCACTTTCTCCCTTGACACAGCCTCTCATTGTCAGCATAGAGACTGAAGAAAATTGTTCATTTCATGTAAGAGCAATATGCTCCCCTCCTTTTGTCTTTTTCAGGAAATCAGTAGCTCATGTTCCATTACCTGGAGTGCTTTGCCTTATCTCATTCCTATAAGTGAAATGGGAATTTCAAGGCCGTAATTTAAAATTATTCTATCCAATTCATCCTAAACGGATTCTGTTCTCACTGCAACCTTTATCTCCAGACCTTAGTAAAGATTACATTCAGACTCACCCACAGGCCCACAATTGTCCTCTCTTTGGAGCTGAGGTCTTTAGAAACATAATGAAATGTGACAGCCTTTTGAACTGGGCTCTAGAAATTGTCTCTTTTATGGCCAAGTGGATTGCTTGCCATTTTAGAAGCCAGTCTCTACATTGTTTTATAATTTATCTTATAGAAGGACCTGGGAAACTCTGGGTTTTCTAAACAGACAATACTTTCTCATTATTCCAGAACAGATTCTCAGAGATTTGTTGCTTTTTCTAAAATATATTTGAAACTTGAGGTCTAAAAATAACATCTAGTCATCAGATGGAAGCTTCAATTTATTCCTTTCTCAAACAAGTACCAAGAGTGAGGATGAATACTAACGATTCAGGCTAATGTGACCAATTTTCACTGTGTGCAATTCTGCTGCAAGAGAAAATTCATAGAGCTAAAAGCTGGGTGACATTTTTCCAGGCTGCACCAGTTCCTTCAATTCAGTTTTTGACAACTAGCATCTCTTCTGATTGGTTGGAATCTATGCTATCTATGCCATTGGTGAAGTAGTTTACCATCTAGTCCAATTCCTTATTTTAAAAATAAGTCAGATCTCAAAGATGCAAAATGATTTCCCCAGTCACATAGAGAGTAGATAGCCAAGACTCTTTTATGTCATTTGAATTCCACTTTAATACCCTTTTTACCAACTTGCACGGTCATCCAAATATGTATAATCACGAACTGTGTTCTAACAAGACTCCACTGTTTCAATAACTGAAAGCAGCCTTACAATTCAATACACTAGCTCAATTATTCTATAGTATATAATAGTAGGCTAAAAATACATAGATTGTTATAGCCTATAATACACACAAATATCTCTTCTCTGACCAAACATCATAGAAACCAAGCTCAGAAGGGTTCATCCAGGAGCAGCAGAAAGAAAATGAAATTTACCAGGTTCTCTGGATTCTAGTCCTGAGTGTCACCAATAATTTTGTGACTTTGGGTAAGTCCTTAGTTTTCACAATTAAAATTGGGAAGTCTAAAAGATAAGGGCTTCAGTTGAGATTCTCAGGTGAATGGTTGGACTAGATGACAATTGAGATCGCTGAGATTCTTTTATTTCCTGATCTGTTTACCAGGAAATTAGTTTAATACACTCCCCTTACTGGCCCTTTCAAGAAGCTTCACTTCCAGCACCGATGGCCACAGCAGAGTCTACCCATGAAGCAGCTCTGATGTGGAGAAAACAAACCCACAATTTCAGGTAAGCCATTGTTAGCCATCCACCAATATCCATTTGCTTCTTCCTGCTATTAAAATCCCCCGCCCAGATTTTCACTGGGTTCAAAACCCTCTAACTATACATGACAATTCCTTGCCTCCCTTGCAACGAGGCTCTGTGACTAAGTTCTGACTAATAACATGTGAGCCAAAAGTGGTGTGTATAACTTCCAGGTTTTACCCTTAACTAGGAGGGATGTGCCCCCTACTTCCTCTTTTCCCCTTCCCACTGTCTGGGGCAGAGATGCTGTAGCCAGCCCGCGTTGGGCACAGAGATGGAAGCTGTGTGTTAAATATAACAGAATTGATATACCAGCCCTGCGTTGCCCGCTTCTAGGCAGGCACATAAGTGAAAAATAAACTCTCACTGCATTGTGAGTATATTTGTCTTAACAGCCTAGATGGTACAACAATCAGTAAATGCTGCCATGGGATAAACTGAGGAATCTGAGCAGTAAGCCTCCGCCTTGGATTCTATTCAGTAGAGACCTAGCCCACACTTTAAGGCCCTATTTACAAAGAAATAGTTTTAATTATAAACGAAGACATCTCAAGTTTCATAGTTCATAAGAAGACATGCTGATGATTAAGACCAATGATGCTTTTAATCCAACACATCCTGTAAGATAGGCTTTGCATATTGTAGTCAAATATACTTTTTTAAATTCTACCTTCAATAAATAGTCTTACATTACAGAATCATAGTACAAACTATAAATATAGTATGAAGTATAACCACTAGAGCCACCGGTAACAAAGTAATCAGTATTGGGTTGTAACAGCCACCAGATTGTCTTTAGAAAAGTGTTTCTAAAAATAAAAGATCTCTGTGAATCCTGAAATCTCAAGAATCCAAAGACAAGAGGTTATTAACCTTTCACTTTACTGGTCAGTTTATTGCCACATCTCTTCTTTAACACCAAGCCAATTCATACATGATGTCTGAATATGTAACACCAAGACCTAATATTTAACCAGCATCTAGCTTGAGAATACAGAATAAGCTACAATTTGGTCATGTTAATTGTGCTAGATACTGCAGACTGATTCACTCAACAACCATTCCAATCTCCTTCTAGCACGCCTTCTCGTAGAAGAAAGGCTGGAAAGCTAAAACTCCCATTCCACAGAGGGATCTGCATTGGACCCAGTTTCTTCTAAGCCCTCTCACATTCTGTAAGCTACCTGATACCTTACGTTAAATCTCTTTCTGTTTACACCGGCTAATCTCAATTCTATTTCTGCAACTAAGAATCCTGACTGCGACAATGATATTTAACTCTTTGACTCTTTAAGGACTGAAGACATGAGGACATTCATAAAACATATTTTTATGGTTACTGTCTTATAATTGGCACTTTTAACATTAATTATTTTGTTAATGGAAAGAGAAAGAAGCACCAGTCAGGTGGCTAGGTCTTGGGAAGTGTGAGCGCTAATAAGAAGTGTTAAACAGCTATCTTCCTATTCCATCCTGACTCACAAGCCATCTGCAAAGACACATAGTCATTTTCACACTGGTCTCAATGTGGAAGCCAGTGCCAGGAGACTAGAGTGCAACTGAGCTTTGGATGGGTATTTGACAATGTATTCTACTTCTTGAGGCTAAAGCAATTAGTAACAGGAGCCACAGTCATCAACACTGTTGATAGAGGAGTTGTTAAGCCTGCTTCACCTAGTGTGCAGTTTTACAAGTGGATCCCCGACCATCAGCATCTCCTGGAAACTTCTTAGAAATACAAATTTTCACACACATACTCAAACACCAGAGCTAGTGAATCAGAAACTCAGGGCTGGACTCCAGGATCTGTTTTATCAAATTTCCCCAGGTGGGGCAGCTGGATGTCTCAGTTGGTTGGAGTGTGAGCTCTTAATAACGATGTTGCCGGTTGGATTCCTGCATGGGATGGTGGGCTGCACCTCACCCCCACCCTGCAACTAAAATGAAAACAGCAACTGGACTTGGAGCTGAGCTGCGCCCTCCACAACTAGATTGAAGGACAACAACTTGACTTGGAGCTGATGGGTCCTGGAAAAAAAACAACACACTGTTACCCAATAAAAAAAAATTTTTTTTTTCCAAAGTTCCCCAGGTAATTCTGATGCATGCTCAGGTTTAAGGAGCAGTGGTAAAGTTGTTCGACACTGGATGAAGTTAAATGGAGTTTAAGAAAAGTAGTTAGGGTAAGAAGAGAAAAGACAATTAAAGAAACAGGTCTTTGATTTAAAAGGAAATGCATGTTAGAAATACAATATAAATGTAAATCTTTTCCCATAAACAATGGGAAAAGCATTAGTAGAAAGAGCATTGTGCAGTGAATCTAAATCATTGGATTTGAATTTTGAATTCTTAACTAATAATTAAGTAACTTTGAACTCATCACTTGACTTTTCTGGGATTCCATTTCCTCACTTGTAAATTGAAGAAATGGGATAAGTTGTTCTCCATCACTCACGATTCTGTTTTCTATCAGTTCTGGGCTGTTATCCTTATTAGCTTCCTATTGCTTCCTGAGTATCATGTCCGTTCTGGTATCAACCTGATGATACAAATTTCCCAACATTCTACTTCTCCATTTAGGAGCAGTAACTGGAGGAAAATTACCAAAAGACACATGTCATTCTCTACCCCAAGTCAATACTCCAGCTTAACTCAGAAGAAGTAAATTCCACTGAATATCTGAAAGACCAATGTAACATTTAAAATGTATTGGGAATTTACCAATATACTAGAAATATGTACAAATTAGTGTATGTGTCTTTTATATTATCAATGATTTTAATCACATGTGAAACTTGAATGTTAAGAACAAGATTTTCACAATTTAAGATACTGTGTGTGTGTGTGTGTGTGTGTGTGTGTGTGAGAGAGAGAGAGAGAGACAGAGAGAGAGAGTGTATTAAATGCTTTAATCTACTTCCAAAACTTAAGAGTTGAGATTTACTGGCATTCAGCCAAGACTCAGGCAGGTAGTAATTATACTTGGGAAAAGCACAAAATTACATCCCTTAACAATCTGAAAACATTGCAACATTGACAGGAGATTATGAGCACTCTGTGAACTGGGGACTATAGAGAAAAAAAGTCATGTGTGTAACTGAAGTTTGTACATATGGAAGAAGGGATGCCTTGTCCTACTTACGAAGCAGCAGGGACCAAGAGCTAATCAGTTAATAAATTTGCTGAAGATGGAAATGCAAACACATTGCAAAGCTATAAAATAATAAATTAATAAATTAGCATTCCACAGGAAGGCACAGCAAAAATACGTCCCTTAAGGCTGAGACTATATCTTTCTTCCCACCATCTATCTTGGCAGATAGTAGGTACTTAGAAAATATTTGAGACTGAATGAACGGATAAAAATTGAGACTGAGACTATTTAATTCTTTGTATATACACGTGGTCCCAAAGAAACACATATTTTTGCCATGTATTTCAAGCAGGAATAAGTTACTTTACTTTTAATGACCCTAAAATATAGTATCCACTTTCAAATTTTTGCAGAGCCAATGGAGAGGAGTAGAAATTTCACGCGAGTTTTATTATGTTGAACCTTGTGAAATTATAGTCACTGCTTTGGGCCTATAAATTCTAATGGTCCAACATAATTTTTCTTTTTTAATCTAGGACACATCATGTACATTTAAAAACCTGACTAGCACTATCTTTGTAAACACTGAATCACAAAGAGTTAATCCTGGCATTCGAAGGGATGAAGAAAGTATATGTTTTGAAGCCCCTCCTCCTTCAAACATGTGACTACCAATTATATACAGGAATGATTTCAGAGAATAAGTCTTTTTAAAAAATAAATGAGATATAGTGTTGTTCTGGAGCTATTAGAAGAAAACACTTAGAAAAGGGTCTTAAAGATAGAAGGTTTTAAAATGAGATGGTGGTGATGGTTGCACAACTCAGGGATGTACTAAAAACCACTAAACTGTACACTTTAAAAATGTGAATTTTATGGTATGCTATGTGGGGACAGAGCCCCAGAAAGTAGTTTACAGGCTCTCGGCCTCACGTGGAAAGGTTCTGGCTCGGGTAGTAGATGGCTGTCAGCTGTGGCTGATTGGCCGTTGGATGTGGCCAGTTGGCCAATTGGCCACTAATATAACTGCTGCGGCTACAGAGGAGAGCCGAGGAGAGTGGAGGAGAGTTGTCGTCGGTCGGTTGGCAGAAAAATGGACAGCAGGTCTCACGTCTGGTGAACCCAGCCGCCAGTGAGACCATAGTGGTATGACTCCCCTACCTATGGCTCCGTGGGTGTTCCTTTTTGGCCTCACCATATCCTGCGTTCTTGTGTGGGGAGCGGGGGCAGAGACCCCGCAGGCCGTCCCGCATGACAAATGGCGCAGCAAGCAGGGTCCCCCGCACGACAGCTATATCTATTATATCTCAACAACAATTTCTTTTAAAAAAAATAGAAGAGATTAGAGCTACAGAGACTGGAAATACAAATACACTATGGCTCCAAGATGGCGGAGGAGGAGCACATCACTGCCAGCCCCCAGACATCTGCCTGGTTGCTAGCCACCCTTCACAGTATCAGCTTCAGGAAGGTTGCATGTCACAGCTCACACTCTTGCCAAGTCATGAAAGTAAATATGTATGCAGTATTAATAGCCTTGGGTATTTTCAGCACTATACTTGAATTCTGGAAAGGGATCCCCTGAACATTCCTAAATTGAAACATGGTGAGAACTGTCATCTTTGCAAAACGCCATTTGAGTCTTTGTGGGGAGGATCTTTCTCAAATCTACTTTGTCCAGTCAAGTTCACATGGCTGGTTCTAGGACATAGAATACATGGAGAGAGTTACCCCTAAGCCATGATTCTTAACCTCGGGGAGCAAGAGGTCAGACATCCCAGATGAAAGGCCAGAACACTTAGAAAAATGTGCATATGCACAGATTCAACTTTACATACGACGTCAAGGACCTTTGGATCCCTTCCACAGACCCCTGTTAGGAAACTCTGGTCTATATTCTGTATAATATGTCCCCATTATATTCTATCAGAGTATTTTAGTAAAATTGAACATTGAAAACTAAACACTAGCATCTTAGAAAGTCTCTGACATGCCCATTCCTTTTCTTTACTATCACAACTACATTAATTTCTTTAATTTCTTGCCTAGAACCTACAGAGGCTTTTAATGACACTGGACAATGGGAGAAAAAACCCGGTAGACTGAAATCATAATAATTTATGTTTTAATTGCCTTTGGCTTCTCTCTGTTTTTTATTTTCCACTTCTAATCACATATGAAGTTCAAACAATTAAGTTTGCGAACTTGTTGAAATGATGTTGCTAAGTTTTTTTTATATCAGAGGGATTATTCATTATGTATTTGTACCACCTGGATGAACAGCTAACCAAGTTGACTATTTGGAAGTGCTGAAAAGGCTGAGTGAAAAAGACCAAAATGACAGGAACTTTTCGCCAACAGTTCATGGCTCTTGCATCATGACAATGCACAAGCTCACATGGCACTGTCTGTGAGGGAGTTTGTAGCCAGTAAACAAATAATTGCATTGGAACACCCTCCCTACTCACCTGATCTAGCCCCCAATGACTTCTTTCTTTACCCAGAAATAAAGGAAATATTGAAAGGAAGACATTTTGATAACATTCAGGACATCGAGGGTAATATGACGACAGCTCTGATGGCCACTCCACAAAAAAGAGTTCCAAACACACATATTCACATTCATAAACCATAAAAGGAGAAAATGTTTCAAATAGAGAAGTGTTCTATGTTCCACCATCTGACTTGCCTGTACTGAAAAACTGATGGCCTTATGAATGCTGCACTGAAATAGCAAAATTAGACGGTGGGGATGGAGGTGCGGGGGGGGGGGGGGGGGGGGGGAGAGGGGGAGGGGGAGGGGAGTGGTTAACATACCAACAATCACCAATAAGCATTTATTTCCTATTACTCTGCATAACTCCCTGCTATACAATATGTACCTTAAAAATGAAGCAGTCATGGGCTTTCTACATAAGTTGCTTACAATCCAACTGATGAGAGAAAAGGTTGCTTTTTTTTCCCTACTTGAAGTTCCAACAGAAAGTGTCAAAGGAGAAATCTGTTCTTGCAAGATTCTCAACCAGAAACAGAAACATTTCCATCAAAAATACAGAAAATAGGACTGTTCTCCTGAGATTTCTAACCTAATTAGTGAGATGAAAACATCTTTCAGATATTCCTTTGCTCATGTGTTTGGAGATGATAAAGAAAAAAGCATTGAATGTATTTCTCCTTTGCTATCTGTGGAACGCAGGCTGTGTCATTTGAGGTAAAAGGAGGCTGACAAAAAATGAATTTGCAGGTCATTTAGAAAGAGAGCAGGGCTGGAATGAAAATAAAAGAGCCTGGACTGATTTTCAGAGATTCCCAACCAATTCTCGTGGAAGTTATATTAACATCTAACGGTTTTTATCCCTAAACCAAGTTGCAGTAAGACTCAGTAGTTGTGAGAATGAATGAAGTTAGTTGCATCAAACAGGATTTTATTGAAATGTGTTTTTGTGTGATAGCAATTCAGTCCTGAAACACAGTCAATCAGTGATGTCACGCTAAGGAGTGGCCCGTTGAGTCCAGTGCCAGACCCACGATAGCATATTAGGCATGATATAATTGCATGCCATGGAGAGAGAGAGAGAGAGAGAGAGAGAGAGAGAGAGAGAGAGAGGTGTTACTTTGCAGCATAAAACATGCATACAGAAAATTACTTAAAATACACATGTACTCATTGATAATTATTTAAACAAATACTCCAATCCAAGTCAATAAACAGAATATCAACAGCACCCCAGAAGTCCTTTATTGTATATGTCCCCCAGAGATAACCACTATCTTTACTTGTGTTAATCATTTTCTTGCTTTTCTTTTTAGTGCTACTTCTTATTATGCATTCTTAAACAACAGAGTTTGGTTTTGTCTGTTTTTTTTAATTTTACAGGTACAAAATCATAACATAGGCGTTTTCTTTTTGTTTTTTTATGCCATGATTCCTTTATTAACCTTAAAATCGTGACAGTTTCCATGGTGTTATCTTTAACTGTCCCATGTTCATTTACATTACTGTTTAGTAATCCAATTTATTTTTCCATTATCCTGTGGCTGATATGCAAGCATTTCTTTAGGGTATATTCCTGGAATTGCTGGGTCATATGATTATATATATATATATATATATATATATATATATATATATATATCTTCAGCTTTCCTCAATAATACCAAGCTTTCTTTCAATGTGATTTTACATCCTAATTTTAGTCAATCTGGTCAGTGTGTCATTGTCATATCAATTTTCATTTTTCTAATTGCTGATAAAGTTCAACCCTTTTTTTCTGTGTCTACTGACCTCCATTATTTTTAATTTAATAATCAACATCTCGTTAACTTGGATATTTTTGTATGCCATATTCATATGCAGCAAGGAGCCTGGCCATTTTCCAGTCAATTTGGAATGATTTCACTGTTGTGATTCTAAAACTACGTATCAACTGTGCTTCAGTTCTCCTCAGTCAATGGAACAGCCTGCAAAGGACGGAATTTTTGTTGTTACATATACTGCTTGTTATTATGAAAAATGTTTCTTTAATCCCAGCCTATATCTAGTCCTTAAGCTAATCATGGCGAAGTTGTACAAAGATAAAAGATGAAACTTGAACTCTTTCTGCCACAAAAAGAAACCTGTTTAGTACAGACACTGAGGACTTAAGATCCATCAATACAGAGCACATGATAGTAGCTGATTGAATTGGTTTCTATTTCTGAGTGGCATTACAGACTTTGCTCTTTAGGGTAAAACAAGGATTCTCTCTTCTAACTAGTAGAGCCCTAGCATTTCAGAGTAAGAAAGATGTAATATGCTATTATGTTTCTAATAGAGGCGTGCATAGACTATTTACCTCATGTGCCCCAAATGATCAAGGGCAAGCTACCATCTCACTGATAAAGAACATTTTCTGAAAGAGTCTCTATTTTGGAGAAATGCGGCCTGCTCTGCATAAGCCAGGGTGTGCAGAACAGCCTCCCTGTGCCGGGTGTTAATCTTTTAATCCTCTTAAATCATTTGCTTTATTCTCCTAACCTACCTGTTTTCATTGTCTTTGTATTATAAATCAAAAAGAAAATCTTTTGAGCAAGTGCAAGAAAATATTTTTATAAAGGACATTTTAAACTGCTAGTTTGGGTCAATATAAACTTAAATGAAACTGTTTTTATTTCTCAAATTCCATGAATATATATCCATTTTCTAGTTTTTACTCTATTATGAAAAATGCTTCTAAAGTACATAACTGCAGAGGATACATATAAATGGAAACATATTCAAAAATGCAAAATTATACAAACAGTAAAGAAACTGTTCAAAGGCATTCATTTTCCCGGGGATTTTTGTTTATTTTGCTTTTTTTCCATCCTTTTCAAAGTGAATACAAGACTTATCAGGGAGCACTAAATTTAGTATATGAAAAAAAAAAATAACTTGTGTGAAATGTGATGTAAAAACAGCTCACCAGTTGTAATTCAGATGAAAAATAAAGCCAATTGTTTAGCCAAATTGAATAAAATAAATTCAGTCTGAACAGTTGCTTCATCTAGCCATCATCTTGATGTTTTTACGAAGCATATTTAGAGAAGTAGAATTGCTTCAGGTATGTTAACACATTTACTCTTTGTCAGAAGTGACAGATCAGGGCAGTTTTCCTAAATGAGTAAGTGCTCTGAGATTTCTAGCGAACATTTCTGACAAGGAAAGTTTTACTCAATTTTACATCACGATATATTAAAATGTTCTCTTTCTATTGAAACGTGTTTTACATTTATATGAGACATTTCATCCAATATAATATCGTACTAAGTAGCACAGTGGTAAGTATTTAGTAAACATTCAAATGTTTGTTGAATAAATCAATGGAACTTTTTTATGGCCCACAATTTACTCCATTTTGAAAGCTTAGTTTGAAAGGTATGGTATACTCATTGTTTTTAAATAAAGGCACATAAAATTTCCAATTTAGTCATGTCATAGCTTTGCAACCAAAATACTCTAGCCAGCATAAGCTTCAACAAACCAGTCAGTTATTTTAAATTATGAAAACAAATACTGCAACCTTGCCTCTCTAATATATCCCAGGGGAAAAAAACATATCTTTATAACATTAAAGGATAACTTAGCCCCTTTCTCCATATCCAACATGATATAATGGAAAGAACATGGACATTAACTCCACTCATATTCATTCAACAAATATCTATTGATACACTAGGTCAGGCACTATGTCAAAATTAAACCAAATAGAATAAAAACAAAAACAGAAACAAAAAACAGCCCTTGCTAATCTTTCACTTTTGGGGGGTATTTCATTTAGCCCTTTGTTCAAATCTCATTTTTACTATCGCATGACTTTGTATAAATTATTTAAGGTCCAAAAGCCTCAATTTTTTCACCTGTAATAAATTAGGAATTTTTTTTTTTTAACCAAGCTCTCAGTATGTTACTAGAAGGCTGAAATGTAGCAGTTCATACATAGTAACTAACCCACAGTAGACCCTAATATACCTTAGCTGCTCTCATCTGCTCCCTCTTCTCCAGCAAACAACCAGCCATCTTGAGAAAGGTCAAGATATTTACATATTCATGATATAATTTGTTCTTTTGAGATCCCTCTAAGTCAAGGAAGAAGTATCATAATCTACACTTTTTGGGTAGAGGAACTGAATTTATAGTACCAGATCTATTACCTGTGTGTTCAGATTTCTTCTGTTTTGTTTACTAAACTGCCTACAATGACTTCTTTACAACTAAGTGTCACCTTGGAAGTGAAATAAAAATGCCTACAGAATCCTCTGGATGTACAAGAAAAAAGAAAAAGAAGAAAGGCTGGAGAAAGAGAGACAAAAAAGCTGTAATATCACATACCAACCTTGTATTACTTATTTAACAGTATGAAAGAATTGAATTAATCTTAAAATCAGTGGAGTCAATATAAAAGTCAAGGTAATTGACCTGATTCAGTTGGTGCTACTTTCATTGTTTTTGTTATTTATTTAACACAAAAGTTAGTGAAAAGAAGTTCATCTGTGTAACTTGACATAATCAAAGAAAAAATGCAGAAATTTAGGAAATGATAAAGTGTACTGACAAGTGATACAATGAAAAACTGGGAAAAATATTTACCAAATGTAGAAAATATTAACATTCATAATACATGAGTACAAAGAGTGAAAAAAGTAAAACGGAAACAACCCAAAGGCAAACAAAAGAGACAAAAAACTCAAACAGGTAATTCTAAGCAGAACTATATATGGTCGAAAATATTAAATCTCACTAATAATTAATAATTTAAATAAGACAACTTTTATCCTGATCAGATGAATAATATCCATTTTCGCTAAGGGTGTTTAAAATGTAAATTCTCTTAGGGCATATTTAGGAATGTAAATTCACGTAAAATTTATGGAGTGCAAGTTGACAAAGCCTATAAATATTTAAAATGTATATACTCTTCGGCCAAGCAATTCCATTTCTGACAATTTATCCTATGGATATACATATGCAAATATATAGACTATAAATAACTTTCATTTAGCATTTTTTTATAATAGTGAAAAGTTGGAAACATTCTACATTTTCTTAGGTATGGAAAAAATTTTAAAATTGTGATTAATCTATAATATGAAATACAATATAATGTGAGAATTTTTAAAAATAATATGGATACATCTGGATGCCATGGAAACATGCCATAAAATATGAATAGAAAGTAAATTATAGAACAATGTACATTTTATTCCAATTTGTGTAAAAAAAGAATTATATATGTGTTTATAACTTTGCCATGTGTCTAGAAAGAAAGCTTGAAAGATATTAGCCAATCTATTAATAGTAATTTATTGTAAGGATCAATTATGAGCATTGGAGATTGGGATATATATATATATATATATATATGCCAGGGGTGCCAAAAAAATGTGTACAAGTGGACACTTTGGTTAATGTTGCTCAAGCAGTAGTTCACCATAACCAGAAGTGACTGGATGCTGTTGATGGTAACCACTTTGAGCATCTCTTGTAATTGCAGAAGTCAAACGTGACTTATATTCATCTTTTGTTGTCAGTATAGATTGAGTATTACAATTTTAATACAATTTTCCTTTCTTAAAATGTGTATATATTTTTTTGGCACCATGTCTGTGTGTGTGTGTGTGTGTGTGTGTGTGTGTGTGTGTGTGTGTGTAGAGAGAGAGAGAGAGAGAGAGAGAGAGGAATGTGTGTGTATATATACATAGAGAGAGACAGACAGAGAAATTTTCTACTCTCTGTCACTTACATTTCCATTAAAAAAAAATCTACAACTTAGAAAGAAATTATTTGGATGGTGTAAAAATTAAACATTGTTTATTTTTCTCCTTTTTCAGTGATTGCTTTGGTCCTACGTGAACAGTGAATACAATCCATGCCCTTTTATCCTTTCTATGATGGCTAAATTTGCTGAAATGCAGGTTCAAGTTTCTCCCAGGGAAGATGTTAATTAATTTAAGTTGACATGATATGGGAGAAATTATCTTCAACAGTTTTCTCTATTGTTGCAAGAGAATCTGTCATTCCCTGCCACTGCACCTCAGGTGGACAAAACCATTTGATCAAATGTTTGTTTTAGCAAACCATTTTATGTTTGTATGTCCTGCCTTCCCATCTATATTTTTAGTCTGCCCAGAATCAGGTGTGGGGTCCTCTGCTCTATCGCAGTGCGTAGAATCAGGCAAAGGAATTAACCTGGTGAATCCTCAATCCATGGACATTGTGAACATCTAAATAATAGCGAGATGTATACCAGTATCCTCATGATCACTGTTCCAAAGAAATGAGAAAGAACTCACTAAGTTTTCTCAAAAATCTCAGACTTTGGTCCTGAAGAGCTTGGACTATTTCTATGAGACTCCTTGACCCAACTTCACAGCTTTAATTTAATTGAAAAATAATAAGACTCTAGATCTAGAATTTGATCCACATATCAAGAAAAAAAATCTTAAACATGAATAAACAGTTATTCACTGCTTAATAAATCCTCAGTGAACAAAGCATTCCCTAAGAGTAGCATGGATATGAAGTAAACTGATAATTCAGACTTCTCAATGCGAAGAGTAGCAATGGCATTTGAGAAAGTAATCATAGTGTTCCTTTCATTCATGTCATTGACAGATCAGCCTGAACTTGAATCTCACTGAGGAATGGGTCAACTCCCACAGCTACCATCACCACCACCCAACATACACATAAACAGAAATGCACACACAACCAAAAATTAGAAAATCGGAGCCTAGATCCCAGAAGCAGTCTGTTGTGTCAGTGGGTAGAGAATTATTCAGATGAAGACGGAAATGTGCATGCAAAGAGTCAGGAAGCCCCATACAGAGAAAGAGAAAAGAAAGGACATAGCCTAGTGCCTCCTACATTATTGTTACCTCTTGGTGATAAAATTGAATGCCACAAAGCAGGTCCTCGCAATGACATTTTTCATTAGCAAAAGTATTGCTTCACATTATTCTCAAATTCCTAAAGGGGACATGCAAGTACATTAAATCGAGGTAGACCAGATAGGTAACATTAATTAGGTAAGCCAGACACATTTCAATTAAATCAAACATTTAAGGATAGTCTTTATATCTATAAATAATTGCTCACTCCTCTTTTTCTTGAAACATACGCTTCTCAATCTATCTATCACTTACCTGTTTTTGAAAAAGATACAGGTTTTTAAAATATTGTTATTTTATCCTAACTTAACTATAAGAAAACCAACAGCCCAACCTTGATAATAAGTGGCAACTCATCCCCCAATGTCAAGGAGAAATTGCAGAGTGGTGAGAACTATGTCAAACACTGCAGTTCGTGGCCTTGGAAATTGTGTGGAAAGGTCAATACTCAGCTCCAGCCTCTCAGGCCCACAAGGATTACTGGTCCAGCAATACCAAATCTGTTCGTTTTTTCAAGAAAAGCCAGAAATTTAGATTTATGCTTGAGTGCTAAAGATAAATTTTATTTATTTACTTTTGTTGTTGAAGATAAACTTAAAAACATTTAAAAAAATAAAAAAATAAAAAACATTTTAAACATTCTGCAGAGGCACAAAAAACATATCTGATGGTCAGACTTGGTCTGTCCATCAGACCAAGATATATATATATCTCCTACTGGTTCTGTTTCTCTGGAGGACCCTGACTAATGTAGGTCCTTTTCTGAACTAAAGTAAAACTGCTGCAGATCAGACTGACTCTGTTTTCCAACCCAGGGGCTTTGCTGATTTTCTGTCTCCCAGCTTGCCTTGCCTCATAGTCGCTATCAAAATCTCATCTTCATCAGTGTTTCACTCCCACCATTTTATTTTTTAAAATCCTTAATTAATTTCTGGTTTGAAAAGAGCATGTTTACAATTCTTCTTTATACAAATATATTTAAGTGAAAATGTATTCTTTTCATAAGACAAGGAAACTTATCTTTTTCAAACTTCAATTGGTCCAATAGTTCCCTAAACTTGACTACTGAAAGAACAACTCTAGCAAGAATAGTCATTCACAATCACTAGCCCACTGCTTTTAAAAAATTCAAAATATCTCAAATCAATGAGCTGTAATAAGGCTTAATAACTAGGATTTCAAACAGCCTACAAAGAATAAAAAGGTTTCTTTCTTGATAATTACTCCATGTCTGCACAGTGGACAAATGGAAAAGGTTTCAATGTCTCAGTTTTGTAAAACACCAAAAGGGGGTGGAGGTGGGGGATGGGGGGAAGACAAGTGAGCAAAAGGAAACTAAGATCTGCAAACTTCCTTATTTCAAAGAAGCAGAAGCACTGAGGAAAGAGGGTTGAAGACCATACTATCCAGAGAAAGACTTCAACATTCTGATCTTCCAAGTCAGTGGTAGCTTTTTAATATTGATGAAATCATTTATTAATTTCCCATATAGCAAACTCTCAGTCATGAATTGGACAATTAAGTTCATGAACTTTCCACCATGCACTTACAGGGTGGAAAATTCACAAACTTAATTGTCCAACTTTATACACACTGAAATGGAAAGATCGAGTTGACATGGTGACATAGATAAATCAAATGGGAAAGAATCAGAATATTTTTTAAACTACAGGTCTGAGTTTGGCATGAACTTCATGCTTTCATATAGCAGCATTATATTTCCTTTCCTAATCAAGTTTGGATTAAAATCAAAATTAATTTCTGGTTCCTGAGCCACTGAAAGCAGGGTTGGGACGGGGAGGGGGAGTGGGGGCTCGATGGCTTAGAACATTCTTCTGGTTAAAGTGACTGCAGCTTAACCCAGGGCAAACCACAAAGCAAAACCCCACACTCAGATGATCTGGATTTCAATTTAACACACATTCTGCAAAGAAGAAATCCACCATGCGTGACTAAGAGAACCCAACTTAAAAGCAATAGCATCACCTTCCTTCACTCCCACCAAGTGAAAATAAACTGGAGAATGGCTAAGCTCCAAAACAGTGAGTTGCTAATCACCACCATGGTTTTCATGCCTCTTGCAGAGGAAATGAGATGTCATCCAACGCCCGCATATGCCTTTTCAGGAAATCGCTCATCTATCTGATGAAGCTCTTCTCTCCTCACAGGTTTGTGGATACATTCAGCTTTGTACTTACATACATTGGCTTCTGGAAAATCTTCTTGCCCCTTTTCTGTTGATCATTGGAAATTTCTGATGGGATGGAATCTCCTTAAAACAGAGATTTGGGGAAATTAAAAATTTTCATTTTAAGGAGATTCTATCACCTTGCATTAATCAGTGGCTAAACTTCATTGACACTTTATTAAAGAGTGTCATTTCCTATGGGGAAGCACTTTTGAAAGAACAAAAATTAAAAGGCCTAAGAGACTATACACGTGGCTTCATACCTGGGCACTGGCATATACCTGGTCACTGCTCACGGACTCCATGTTTACATGTGCTCAGGCAAGCATGTTCCAGCTTGTTTATTTGTTTTTCCAATGGAATAGTCATTGTACTTTGGCCTCTGCCCCTTTCATAATACACCACAGAGAACCTGCCCTCTGTCCTACTTTCCACTGATTAACCTTGCTTTATTTCCTGTCCTTGCAAAGTTAGTACAACCCACTTAACTTCCACCCTAATAAGTTATCATTTCCTTCTTTCTAAGCTAGACTCTTCATTTCTACTTCAATTAAAGAACAATATAGCACACATGTATGAAGTTCTATGTCAGATCATGGGGACATGAAACAAAATAAGACAAAGGGTTATTTTTTCCCTCAAGGAGTATGCAATCCACCAGGAAGAAAAAATACAGAATTAACCAAAACCCCCACATCCAAAAACAACAGG
Source organism: Rhinolophus sinicus (assembly GCF_057876585.1). Classification (NCBI taxonomy): domain Eukaryota; kingdom Metazoa; phylum Chordata; class Mammalia; order Chiroptera; family Rhinolophidae; genus Rhinolophus; species Rhinolophus sinicus. The sequence goes on from NC_142501.1 coordinate 83,242,087, forward strand.
AGCAGAAAAAGAAGAAGAAGAAATGTCATATAAAATGCATGTTAAAGAGGCAAAAAGGAAAAAACAAACCATCGTTCTCTCTACCTATGAAAAAAAATTATTACTTCGAAATGCTTTTATACTTTTCAGGTAATTCTATTCAAATGTGCGGTCCTACAGATGTAGTTAGAAGAGGGTGGTTAGCAAACAAGTTCATCCTCTCCTACTGACCTATTATATCTAAATTACTTAAAGGAATGAAAACTGATACTTACTAAGTTATATACACACAGGAGAATATAATGATAAATAAGGTTAAAAGAAACAATGTTATAGCATTGAACTCTATTGATGCTAATGACCCTCCCCCACCCCCACTCCCCCTAAGCATAACATAGCAGTAACAGAACAGGCCTGGAACCTAAGTCTTATTCAGTTTTACCAACCCCTTAGCCCACCTTGAATCAAAACTATACAACTTCTTCGATCTGTTGAAAGGCATCACTACAGAGGTAATTATGGGCCTTTAAGCAGATCTCTGGATTTGAGATTTAACATTCCACTAGCTCTGGAATGCTTTCAGCTCTATTCATGCACATCAAAATGGTTGGAAGACAATTTTAGTTCATCTATGGGCAACCCAAGCCTGTAGGCTCCTAACATCTGCTACATTTATCATTGAGAGCAGATCCAGGCAAGGTCAGTTCCATTCCATTCAACAATTACTTGAGCCCAGGGATTCCTTATTATTTGAACATGCATTATGCCCCATCTCACAATTACATGGTTGCTTAGGGAAGCGAAAAGTCACCATACCACAAAAATAGTCACAAAGGAGCTGGTTGATCTCTTGTAATACTCTTCACCACTTATCCCACTCCACTTAAACACTAGCTTGTATCTCCTCCACCCATCACATCAATACCAGCTCTGACTTGCGGTGCAGATGTTATAGACATTTAATCAAATAATGTAGATGCAATGCAATAGATTGCCAAGCAAAAAGGCAAACATTGCAAAAGTTGTAGGATTTCATAAGACTGATAAAAGTCATGTCAGAAAACTTTCTGGATTCCCCCCTGCCAAAAGAATGAACTGGCAGAGACGGGCCTATTAAAAATTAATGAATAGGAAATCAACAAGGATACTGATGTGATAGGCATGGCAAAAAACAAAACAAAAAAACTATCTGAATAAAAAGGATTAAAGAGTGAGTCCGTTAGGAAAATTGACAAAACCCTCACTTAAGGCAAAAATAACTTTCATCATGATAACATTATAAAAGTTATATATATATATATATATATATATATATATATATATATATATATATAAGATTTCAGTATTTCTCTCATATAATTTTATTATAAAAATCACGCTGAAAGGGATGATCAGTATTTGTTTCCTTTTTGTTTTCTTAAAGTGCTAACTATAATTTAACTTAAATGTATTTAAATGTAAGAATATGCAACTTATTGTCAAGAGATATTGTTTCACTTTGGAGCTACAGACCCAACCATGGTTCTTTCAATTATTTTTTAAAAATTTTAAATGGATTCATTTTAAGGAGCTTTTAAATCTATATGTACTTGTGAATTTTCCTCGGATGAGGACCCATTCATTGTTCCAGCCATGGTCCTTGCCTCAAAGAATCCTCACAAATCCTGCCAGACTGCGCCACCCATCAAGTCACAGGTGAGCATTATGACATCAACCAATGCAGAGGGATTCATCTAAATACTGCACACACATACCCATCCTCAATTAACTTAGTGCTGATGGAAGGACTTAGTGCTCCTTATTTTAACCCAGGGCACTTACTTTGATTAAAAGGAAGGACCTAGCGCACTAGATTCATTTTCCCAGGACTAATGAAAGAACATCCATAAAAACAAAACAAAACAAAAAAAAAACCATGAGTGCTGAATTCTAGATTAAGAACCTCAGGTGGCTAAAAGTGCTTAGTTGGAAACATCAGGTACAATGCTACATGGCACGTGTAGTGATGAAAGGATGCTGTCCAAATCATAAAGCATAGCTTTCTCCACCCCAAATGCCCTGGCCCTCGGACCATGGCACATTTGCTGGGGCTCTACTGGAAAAGTCGTTCTGTCTCTACCATACCTCTAAAGCCCTCCGTGGGAAACAATTTTATACCATCCTTTTCTTGTGGGGAGGTAACCTGGTACAATAAGGAGCCCAGATAGTTTGGAGTCAGACAGGCTGACCTCCAAGTCCCACTTTTCTATTTATAAGCAGTGTGATTTGAACAACTTTGCTATCCTCTCAAAGCTTCCGTTTCAACCTCTGTGATACAGAAATAATAAAATCTACCTCATGGAGTTATCAAGAGACTGCAAATGAAAAAAATGACTCTGAAAGCCCAATGATGTATAAGCTTCATAGCATTCACATTTTCTTTTTTAATGTTAGTTCCCAGCACTTCCCCCAAGACAAGAAGGATTATGGGGAAGCATCACCCCTCTGGCACCTGTGGGAAAGGAGGAACTGAAAGACGATAAAGGGAGTATAAGAGGAAATGGAGAGGGTGACACAGACTAACTTCCCCAGCATCACCCCACTCCCCCATTTCACCCAGGGCTGGCCTTAATCTCACTTGAAAATGGACGATAAGATATTCGTGTTTCAGGCAGAAAGTACGAATTCAATGCATCTGACTCAGAAACTGGGCAAAGCTGCCCAGAGGAGATAATAAACCTAATCACTCTGATCTAATTCAGAGGCCTCAGGGTTCACTCACTCTCAGCCGAGAGCTTCTATCACTGGAAGGAAATCCATGCTGGCCTACATGTGACAGTTGCTAATAGTTTTCTAACCTTAGTGTCAAACATAATGTTTTCATGAATGAGGTTTGGTTTTTTGTTTTGTTTCGTTTCAAGATGATACATGAAGGGAGGTCTCTTCCAGCACTTGGAAAAACAAATACTCAAAAAAAAAAAAAAAAGAAAAAACACACACAAAAAAAACTGGTCAGTGTTCGTGTTAGTCTTCATCTTCAAGGTCTAAGTGCCTTCATCGACAATCAGACCACAAATATTTATTGAGCCCTGAAAATATTTGCTGTGTCAGGCACTGTGAGTAACAGGGAAGGGGTGAAGGGTGTGGATTTCACCCCCAAAGAACTTGCAACCAGCTAAGGCACACAAGATCTCCCCCTCTATGAAATGACTGGCCAATGGGACAAACAAAAGCATCTATACACAAGGGATAGTGTGAATGAACGTCTCCTGGCTCAGAATGTTGTCATGAAGCTCAAATACAGTGATGCACAGAAAGCTCCTAGCAGGAACATACATGTTTAACAAATTAATTTTCCCCTTTCCCTAGGAGAAAAGCTAGGGAAGAGTAATGCCAGAGCCCAGGCAGCAGCAGGGAGTCACAAGGTTATCAATAGCAAATGCTGCTGAGAGATTTTGACACAAAGGAAGTCACAACTGACCTTTCAGAGAACTATTTCTGGAGTGTAATGAAGATCAAAGTCAGTTAATTATAAAGAGTTGGGAAAGGAAAGCATAGTATCCAGGAAGTGTAGCCTACTGGTATAAACTACACCTTTTGAGCGGTTCAGGGGGGGACAAGAAGAGAAAAAAAAAAAATCATAGGATCTAGTGATAGTAGCTCTGTTTCTTTGTTACAACATGGAGTTCTGTTTAAAAGCTTTCTCTACAAAGCTGGAAAGAATTAATATGTTCTAGAACCTTCTACAGCTCTATTCTGAAGCCAATAAGAGAACCAAATGGCCGTGTGCCTCCAAGGAACTCAAAGGTAGGTGGACTCAATTTCTTTAATCAAAAAATTCTAAAATAAAAATAAAATAGCTTCCCTGGGATTTTTCAAAAAAAAAAAAATTAATAGCCTTATTTATTTAATCGTAATTCTACATAACAAGGCAAAACGAGATAGAGGTTAATTAATTTTATCTGCAAGAAAACTAAGTGACTTTTGCCTAGGATACTGTTAATCTCTGTTAAAATGATAAAGAGTTAGTTTATACTTTGTCTATAAACATTGACTTATTATAATGGCTTTTTATATCCCTTATATCACTGAATCAATGTGTTAGGAAGCATAAGTATGTTCATGACAAACCCCTTGCCTCCAGAGACTTCAACTGAATAGAGACAATAGAAAAATGTATAAATAACTTGTGTATAAGGACACTGTGACCAATTTAATAAAGGGCTAAAGATATTAAGAGGAGAGAAGAGAAAGAGGTTAATTCTGGACTGGGAGAGCTGTTTCTTGGAGGAAAAATGTATTTAAGTTGGGCTTTGAAGAAAGTATAACGGTTTCCAAGGCAGATAAGATACCACAGGACCAAAGAGGTGGTGGTGAGAGATGAATTCCATTGGAATCCAGGAAGGAAGAACGAATGAACAAAACCAAGGGCAATGAGGACAGTCATACACAAGAGACCATACCACACACGCAACCTAAAAAGACAGTTCAAATATCCACTGTACCAAAAGGGACCCTCTAGATGGAAGACCCATACCTCTAGGCCTTTCGGTCAAGTTCATTATTGTGTTATTACTCATGCAACTGTTTCCTAACTTCAATATTTCAGCTCTTAGGGTCTATTTTTTTCCCATTGTACTCATATTGCAGAAAGAGGAAATAACTCATCCAGCAGTGGGGATTTCTTAGTAGGGTTTTGAAGAGAGATGGTGGGGGTGGCTGACTCTGCCAGAATGTTTCCTTTTTCTCTTGCTGTTTGTCACATATTGCTGTTGAGCAACCCTGGTGAGTGTCATCAACATGCAATCTCATCTGATTTATCTTCCTTTACTCACTCAAACTCAGCCCTTTGCCTCTTTTTTTTTTTTTTTTTTTCATGGCTCATTTAGAGTTTCACAACCTCTTACCTTTAATTGCTGAGTAAGTGCAAAACATTGTGTAGCATGATCTCCAAGGAAAAAGGACTCACAGTCAAAGAGATCAGTTGTGGACCTGTACGCCTTAATTTTTGTTTTGTCATCATTTCATTTTAACATTGCAATTTTTACTTTTCTCACAGATTCGGATTCCAAACAATAAATGTTTGTGGCTGTCAGTTCCTCCAAGCTCCTCCCTTTTGAAATATGGATGACTGAAATCAACATCCCACAGAGTTCTTAGTGTCGGTCTCTCCATAGAACCATAAAAATATTCCACACCAATAAACCATTCACGCCAGTCCAGGCATTGGACTACGTGGGCCCAATGGGATCCTAAAATTGACTTTCAATCACAGATAGAGGAAATTAACTTCATTTATAGGTCAAAAACTTTTACAGTGACCTAGAGGCAGGGCCACCATGGTCACTTCCTGCACCCAGCTAGCACAGAGTGGGGCCTTTACAATTTACCTCCAAATCAACTTGACTTCCTTTGGATCAGCCAAGAAAACTTTCTTTTCTCCCCCACTCTCTCCTCTCTGCATCAATCTCATAGGAATAAAAATGGTTTGAGTTTTGGTAGCGGTTTCTAGAGCACAATTCCAGATCTGATTGTTGAAAAAAAAAAAAAGAATATACATATATATACGGGCTGCCAAAAAAATGTACACACATGACTTGTATTCATCTTGTGTTATCAGTATATATTAAGTATTACAATTAATACAGTTTTTTTCTTTCTTAAAATGTGCCCAAAAAAAGTATACACATTTTAAGAAAGGAAAAAACTGTATTAATTGCAATACTCAATATATATATATACATATATATGTATGTATGTATAGTTTGGGCCTACTGGAGGAAATGACTGTTAAAAATGGCTAAATAATGTAGGTTTAAAAAAAAAAAAGTCAGTGTGTTGATACTTTCAACAATCTGTAGTTTTCATTGACCCTGCCATTCATGCCTGTGCTGGACTCACAAACTTTAGGGCAACACGCATTTTTAAAGCTTTCAGTTAAACTAGGAAGGGCTATAAATTCATTAAAAAGTTTCTGGGACCTACCTCTACATCCCTGGATACAAGCTCCATTCTACCTATTATCTTTTGATATAAATATCTTCTTCCCACAAATCCTGCAAAGGTCAAATCCTGGGAAGTCACTTGTTGTCTTTGTCAGCACACAAAGGAAGCACCTGCTGTAAGATGCTTCCTGCCTGAGGCCATCTTTTCTTCCAAGTTTGCTGTTATAGCCACAATGCTATCAATAGCACCTGAAGCTTAGTAGGAGTTCAGTAAATATTTGTTAAATATTGAATGAATTAACAAATCAAGAGGTCTCATTGTTGCTGAAGTGTACTCTCAACTGCCTACCTTGCCACAAATCAACCTTACTTTAACCATCAATTTCTATTCTCTCTGAATTCTTGCCATGTGCTTCTTTTTAGGCTCCCAAGTATTTCCAACCTTTTGAGTCTAGCTGGGATTCGCCCACAAGCAGCAGCCAGGCTAGCAACTTTTATGGCTATCTCAAAATTAAACTACCTGGCTCATCTCGATTCTCACAGTCCTAAATCCCACTGCTATATTGGTAGAAATCTATCATGGCACAATAAAGCAAAAGAGTGAAAATGTGGGGGGAGGGAGTTACTAAATGTGATAGCCAGCCTCCAAGATGTCTCCCAATAACCCCTGCGTCCCAGTATCCACGCTGTCATACGATCGCCTTGAAGGTAGGTTGGACTTAGTGCTCACTTCCGCAAATTGAATACTGTGCATCCAAGGTTTGGTTACAAAAGACTGCTGATTTCATCTTTTAATTCTCTCTCTCTCTCTCTCTCTCTCTCTTTCTCTCTCTCTCTCTCTCTCTCTCTCTCTCTCTCTCTCTCTCTCTCTCTCTCTCTCTCTCTCCACCTGTTCTGGGGGAAGCCAGCAGTCATGTGGAACAGCCCCATGAAGCAGCCCATGTGGCAAAGAACTGCCTCCAAGCCAACAGTCAGGGAGGAACTGAGGTCTGCCAACAACCACCTGTGAAAGCTTGGAGTGGATTCTCCAGCCCCGGTCAACATGACTGCAGGTCTGACCAACAGCTTGGCTGCGACCTCATGAGAGACCCTGAGCCAGAATCACTCAGCTAAGGCAGCCCAGATCTCCGACCCACAGAAACTGTGAGATAATAAACACTTGTTGTTTTAAGCTACCAGATTTTAGGGCTGTTACATAGCAATAAATGACTAATACATTAAACCAGGGGCCAGCAAACTTTCTTAAAGGGCCAGATATTAAGTATTTGGGGATTTGCAAGCCATACAGTGTCTATTGCACTCCTCGGTTCTCCCTTTGTAGCCCAAAAGCAATCAGACACAACCTGTAAATGAATGCACATGGCTGTATTCCTAGAAAACTTACTGTACAAAAACACTCAGCCAGCTTGTGGACTCTAAGGTGCCACCCCCTGCACTAAACCAATGTATTTTCAGTCTATCATTTCTAATGTCTCATTGTCCTGCAGCTACCCTATCAAGAGATAAACATGGCCAATTCAGATCATAGAGTTCGTTCTATAGTGTGAAGGGGATACCCTTCCTCATTATTACTTTCTAATTATTATTAAAAAGTGAGGTTGGTGCTCTGGGGAAAGGAAAGTAGGATGTAGGGAAAGTCGCTTCCAGAGTTGGAGAAGAAATAAAAATGTAGATCTTTTTTATCCTTGGTAGAGCTTGGAAGGAGAATAATGAGAGGCAATATGAGGATATCAGACATCCAACTTCTACAAATCGTAGCCAAACACTGTGCACAGAGATGGGAGGAAATGCTTTAGATACTTCTAGATAGACACAAGAATCCTAAGAACTTCAGAACTGGCCACCCAATTTCCTGAGTAGAGTGGAAGGCTCAGAGCCTGTAGGAGAAACCCTGAGCCATTTAGAGTAAAATGGCACAAGACAGCTAGCACGACATTGGTTAAAGAAGCCTAAAATAAGGTTTATAGCCTCCCATGGCTTAGGCACAGTATACAATACAGTAGATACAGAAATTCTCACATGGCCTCCCAGAAGTTACAGAGGTACTAAGAAGACCACTTGGTCGGAAGAGTCCAGAGCTTGTTAAGGATGGGACCTCAATGACCAGAGACAATGGCAGGGTCGAAGGTAGGTGGCAAGGGAAAAGGCTAGATTTTTACTTCTTTTTCCTCTCTGAATGGATACTCTCTGCATCTTATTTTTCTTTTCCCCAAAGCACCATTCTCACAGGGCATGCCCAGAGGTTGGGAGGACCAACTTCAACACCAGGACATTTAGGAAAGGCCAACAACCACAGATTAATGGAAACAGATCCATAACCAGAGTCTTCTCATAGATTAGCAATCCCCCTCATTCCTGAGAATATATATGAGGACTCCTCCACCCCATTGGCCTGTGAGCCACTTTGGGAAGAATAGAAAAGGGGAGAAGAAATATGGGGGAGCAAACATTTACCCAAAGGGACTGAGTGACCTCAACACACAACTATTTAAAATCAGAAGGGGCTGAAATACTTCTACTTGATATGATAAGTTTACATTATTTTCCCTGCTAGACAGAGGATGGGAGCTCATGAGAAAGTATAGCTCAGCTATTGTATTTGTTTTCTATTGCTGCTATAACATATTATCACAAACATTGTGGCTTAAAACAGTACAACTTTTTTATCTTAAAGTTCTGTGGGTGAGAAATCCAACATGGGTCTCATTGAGCTAAAATCAAGGTGTTAAAGGCTATTTCCTTTCTGGAGGGTCTAAAGGAGAATCCCTTTCCTTTTATTTTCCAACCTCTAGAAATGGCTTGCATCGTTTAGCTCCTGGCTCCCTTCTTTTGTATTCAAAGCCAGCAATATAGCATCTCTCTGACCATATATCCATCATCACATCTCTTTCTCTCACCGAGCCTGGAAAAGTTCTCCACTTTCAAGGATTCATGTGATTAAATTGGACCCATCTACCATGTAAGGTAACATATGCATAGGTTACCTTTGGGGCAAGGGTGCAGTATTGTATCTACCACAGCTATGGAAAATAAAGGAGCTACATTCCATTTCAATTTGTGCTATCAATAAATTTGGGACCCTGATAATAATACCCAATATTAAGTATAATTTCTATTCTGCACATATTATAACTTATAAACCTTCCAAATACAACACATTCTACGTGAGTCACTAATTCCCTAAATTTCTCAAACTTGAATTAAAATTTCAAAAAAATTGCATAAACTATGTCTATTGAAGGTAGCAAACCTCACTGAAAAAAAAAAGTCAAGGGCTCTTGCAAACATTCACCTAACCAAAAGCACTTTTACATATAGAATTCCAAACAGAAAGGTATAAACCCTGTGTAACCAGTAAGCAACAGACAAGACTCTTCAGTGAAAGAGTTTTAAAAACTCCCTGAAATCCTTGTTTGATTCAATTAAAACCTAACAAAGCAGTATAATCTATCATTAAATTAGGCAGACTAATTAATTACTGAATGGCACCAACCATATAAATCATGCAGGAGACTCCCATCAGAATAATACTTATTGTTAAGAATAACACTTGCTATAAATTGTGTGCACTCTAAATGAACTAACAATATCACTATTATAAACATTAATGGGTACACATCACTTGGGAGTTTTATGTTAGTTTTGTTTTGTTAGAAAGCTTGTTTTTGTTTTGGGGGCTTTTTTTTTCAGTTTTCAGATGAAGACCATTTTAATTGAAGCTACAGTTGAGAACTATTCTTGTTATTCTTTCCAGCCATCTCTTTTTACTAGAATTTTTTGGAAAAATTTTTAATAATCAATTCTTGATTCAAAGAAAAATACACCTAGGCTGTATATGACTGCCTTATCTCATGTTTTTAAATATAAGGTTTACCATACATTAGACCACTTCCACAAAATGATGTCCCAGATATACAGAAGGAAACAACATATCCGGTAATGAATATATCTAGAAATTCCTTTGGAGAAAAATGTTTGGAGTTTACAATGGTTTTGGTCATCATTGATGTCATAGGTCATATACATGGATAAAGTTGCACTTTCCTGAGGTTTTACAGCCACTGAAAATAAGCTTCATTTTTTTTATTTTTCATTGAGTAAGTGTGTTTTTTCCAGGGCCCATCAGCTTCAAGTCAACTCGTTGTCCTTCAATCTAGTTGTGGAGGGCACAGTTCAGCTCCAAGTCAAGTCGCCAGTTTTCAACCTAGTTATGGGGGGCACAGCCCACCAACCGATGTGGGAATTGAACCAGCAACCTTGTTGTTGAGAGCTCACGTTCGAACCAACTGAGCCATTCGGCCGCCCCACTCCTTTTTAAATTATAAAATATTCAGCTTAATGCAGTTGCATGGAGACCTAGGTTTCATGTTTTTTTGAGCACTGAGAGGAATTCTCTTCAGACTTTTCCCAATGCTTTCTTCTAGGCAAGCTTTTATCCATTCATTCTACGGAAACTACTCATTTTACAGAAACATCCCTCAGAAGGAGCAAAAGGACCAAAACATTATACTGTTTCATTATTACTTGTATTTCTGAAACTTTGCATCTTCTCTTTTGTTCAGTCACTTGAAGACACACAGAGAACAACACAATAAGTCCATTTGACAAAAACTAGCTACCCACCATGAATGAGGCAACACTGTGTGGCCATTTACTGTATATAAGACACCTTCTAGAAGCTAAACCAAACATGGACACAATAAAAGAGGAAGGTTATATGGGCACATAAGAAATGTAAGATAAAATGTTGTGGAAATGTCAAGGAAGGAAAGATGGTTCAACTAGGTAGACAAGGGAAAGTTCAATGTAAAAATTTGGTATTTGAACTGAGCCATGAATGGTCTGGTGGCTGTAATGATTGAGGGGAAGGGTTTACCAGTCATCAGGAACATCAATGTGAATTCTTAATTTTGCAGTAAATCAGAAACAACGAACATGTCCTGATCCTTAGCAAAATGTGGCAGATACAGACCTTAATGACCACACAGAATAATGGAAAGAACACAAAGTGTGGATGTAAAAAGACCTGAGGACTGAGGAGTGATGTCCAGTCACCATGTAGTCACTTACAATTTTATTACCTTACAGAAATGATTTAACCTTTCTGAGCCTCAACTCAACATTTGGTAAACATCTATAAAGAAGTATAAACATCTAAAATGAAGTTGGCGACATTGTATTTGTAAGCAAGCAGCATAGCACCCAGTATAACATGTTATGTTTGAGAAGTCATGTTTATTATCATAAAGTTTTCCATAGCAAAGACAACAAAGACCTAAGTATTTCCTTATATGTAGATAAATTTCCTCTTTTAAGAATACTCTGCATCTAACTTCTAAATTCTCTTTCTAAAATTAACTCTGGGATCTGGAGACTAGAATAATAGAAAGCTCATATGACATTTTTCCAGGAGCAAGCTACTGAAAATGTGCTAAATATAGATTATGCAAAAAGGAGGAATATGGAAAATTATGGACATATAGGAAAATTGTGGCCATAAAATTTCAGTCACATTGCAAAATGCCAAATACTGGAATTTTCTATAAAGCTTTATTGTATTTATTTCCAGAAGAAATATTTTGGAAAGCTGGGTTTGAGAAGTTTCTCACATTTTGGCCTCCTACTTCCAATTACACTGGAACTTCATTATCAGTCCCAACACTAGAGATGTACCATTATCTAAACAATCATTTCCATTTCACAGAAATCCCAGGACTGTTTTTCTAATAATTGAGCCATAACAGTGCTGTTCCCATGGTTACCAAGTGTTCTAATTTCAGTTCCTTAATACGCATTTTTATCCTGTAAGATTGCACATTGCTTCAGAACAGGCCACTCTTACTTCCACGTGCTCTTTCTATTATTTTTCTCCAAGTTTCTCACACCCATTCCCTATTTGAGCTTCCTGTTTTGCTCAATTTTTGACCAGATTATGCTTCTATACCCAATCTATATAGTGATCGTGTTTCTAGACAATAAATTTCAAGGCAAAAGAGCAAAGTTAAGGGACAGGACTTGAGCAAAGATTAGAAGAATCAGCTCCTCATCACTCCCCAGGACCCTGGAATTAGCCCCACAGTCATAGTGGCATGGTGATCAGGGGAAAGCAACATGAATCCTGACTCTGGGGTCAACAGCGATTCAGTAATTATTACGTTTTATCTCCATTTGAATTTCTTGACAACAAAGGAATTTGGTGCTCATAGCTCATCAAGTGCCTGAAATTAGGTGTAGAGGTGTGTGTGTGTGTGTGTGTGTGTGTGTGTGTGTGACTCCGTGTGGCTGAGAATTCAGTTTAATGGGAGAAAGGTCCATAGCCTTAATCAAATTTTCAGAAACATGTGTGCAGCAAAGATGGTGTAAAAGAATACTTTTCTTGGACAAGAGCCATGTTTTAGGAAAGAGCCCTGAAGGGGCAAGATATAAATTAAAAGTTTTGGTGAAATTAGTATTATATCCTTAGTCATTGATGTGGTATTAAAATTTGATGTAAAATATTTGGAAAATCAGTGTGGAAATGTGTAATGGGACCCATGAGGATGTTCTGCCTCTTGGATTCAGTCATTGCACTACAAAGAATATATTTTTCATTGCACTACAATGAGTATGTAAAATTCAAGAAGGACAAAAAGTAAAGAGATGCTCATTTTGATATTATGAATGATAGGAAAAAAATAGAATCCAATAGTAAAGACTGGTTGTTAAATAATGTGACATCAACATAATGAAACATTTTAAAGCCATAACTACAAATATTCTATTTATTTCTATTAGTCTGTAGAGAAAAACAGAAAATACTTACGATGATATCAAATGAAATCACAAAGGAAATGCAAGTATGTATAATGTGAGTAAAATTATGACAAAATACATGAACACTTGAATAATAATTTTCAAAATAGTTTTACTAAAATAATGGGATTTTGTGGGATTGCATTGTTTTAAAATTCTCCCAAATTTTAATATCCTATTAAATAAAAGTTGAATTAAAAATAAAGCAGAGACTTCTGTTTAGACATGATAATTTGAACATATGTTTTGATCTTCATTCCTTTCCCATGCTTCACTAAAATGACACTGGTGATAAATAAATTTTTTTAAAAAAGACATAAGTCTACAAGGAAAATGAGGACAGAGAAGGAAATTGCACTATCAAAATTTTGGAATCGATGAAGTAAAAAATGAGAATGACTAACAAATTAAAAAGAGGAAAAGTTAAACATACACCAACAATATAGTAAGATCATAAATAAGCTTATTTATATTGAAGACCCCTAGAACATTTCAAAATCAAAGACATCTTTTACTTCTAAAAGAGAGGTGAAGAGGTGGCTGAAACAGACACATATATAAAAACAACTTCCAGATCAGAAGCCTCAATCAATTAGACCCATTCCCTTTCCATATTCACCTCCCCAACCTACTCAGCCAGACAACTTTCCCTTCCCCATCCAACAGAAAAAAACTACTCTTTAGAGGGATTGAAGCAGAGGGATCTTATACTGTGAACAACTTAAGTCAGAAGTCAGAGTGAAAATAAAGCATTTAAGTGACAATGGGCATATTTAATAGTGAGCTCCCTCCCACTCTTCTCACTCAGCTCCCAGAATGCACCAGCAGCCTGGTTAGACCCCTGAGAAGGAAATCTTAGTCTTACCAGCCTGTGAGAAAAGATCTATAGATACTAATGGTTGTGTATCCCCTAGTGAAACATCCCAATCCAATCATACTGGCATAAAACCATCCCATCAGAGCTCCCAGATAGCCATCTAATGCATCAAACTTAAGTATCAGTGGACCACCCAGAAGACACATAGCATTTGAGGGAAACCTCCAACATGAGGGACAGCAACCAAAGTAAACAGTAAAAGAAACTGAGAGGGAGGGATGAGACAGGGTAGAGACAGAAAAACTTCTCCAAATAAATTAAAATCCCCAGAGACGTAATAGAAGATATTACAGCTATGGAATGAAAAGCAAGATGCTATTTTTAACAGAATGCTAAGAATACAAGAAAGAGTTCTTGAAATTAAAAATCTAGTATCAGAAATTTAAAATGCAATTGCAGGCTTGGAAAGTAAAATGAAGACAAAGAACAACAAAGAGTTAGAAAATGAGAAAAATAGGCCAGAATGCCCAGCATTTGACAAACAGAAGTTCCACATAAAAAGAATAAAGACAACAAAGGTCAAGAGTTTGTCAAAGAAATAATCGAAGAAAAGTTTCGAAGAACTGAACTTGAAAGTGTCAACAAATAAATACAAATCCACAGCATGGTGTAAAATCATGAGCTTTCAAAATATCAAGAGTGTAAAGATTTTACATCTCCCCAGATCCAAAAGCAAAGAAGATCAGAAGCCAAGAATCAAAATGACAACATAATAGATTCTCTAAATGGCAATCCTGGTGGTGAAGTAATACTTTGAAAATTTTAAGAGAAAAATGACATCCAATATTGAAGTTTATACCCAGACAGATTATCCATCAAGAGTGGGAATAGGCTAAAAATATTTCAGAAATGAAAGGTCTCATAACACGTACTTCCTGTTCCTTTTCTCTGGAACTAGTGGAGAGAGTAAATTAAGAAAGAGGAACCAGGAAATGGAAAACTGGAAACAGAGTGTCCAACACTGGAGAGAGTTGGGAATTTCCATGATCATGATGAGGATGAACGGAAATTGCAAGCCAACAACAGAGAGCTGGACTAGAGAGCATCAAATCTACCCATCCAGGAGGGATAACTCAAATGCATTTAAATGAATTTAAGATATTATTTTGATATGTTTGAGTTCTTCAAGAGAAGATTTATAATTCTGGCAAAAAGTTTGCAATTGAACTTTCTGGAGCTGAACTTGTATCAAATGATAGGTACTCAGAAAATTAAACAAAAGAAAAAAACTAGACAATGATGACTCCAGGAAAAAGAAAATGTATATGGGAAATGAATTGAAATTAAAGTACACTGCATAGTTCATCTGTGAATAAAGTCCATATAGTTATAAAAATATAAACACTGAATATTGATTTGATTAAAAAGAACAATAAGATTATATCTGGAAAATGAGAAAGGAAAAGTGTTTCAGTGAAGAGGAGGGAGAGGCATGTATTACAAAATTAAATCCTTGGCTTAAGAGTAAGAAATGAAGATATTACCTAAATCAGAGGGGGGAAAAATCCATGTAGGCATGTTATTTGGAAACGTGGAAATAAATACTAGAAGAAACAAGCAGAAGAATTTAAATTGAGGATGGAGAGGAGTTGGGGAGGTAACTGCTGGTTTTAAAAGTCTTAGTCACTGTTTCCTTTTAAATCTATTTACATGTATAACTTTTACAAAATGAATAAAATAAAGTCAAAGGAAGAAAACAATTATAAAATAGGCAAAACAGAATGAAAAAGTAAATCTGAATACTTTCTTAAATTCAATTTTATAAAAGTTGAATACTTAGGATGAGATTCAAATTGCAGCTTCCGTTAATGCTATAAAATGAAAACAGAAGAGAGATTAAAATGATTAAGGAAAAAAAAAAAAAAGGCTTGCAAAAGGAATTTTCCAGGACTAAAGAACCTTTCTGATGCAAAGGTTCTATACTAACTGCCTCAATGAAGGAAAAACACTCTAATTTAGACACATCATTTTAAAATTTTGGAACACAAAGGATAAAGAAACATTCTAAGTTTCTAGATAGAGAAAAACACCAATGAGACTAAGAGTGGTATTTGATGCCACATGAGCAACCCTGACTTTATTTTCTTCATTCTGTTCTCCTTAGATTTGCTTTGATTTTTCTCCTAACATTGATAAGGTTGATATTTTTAATCTTTCTTTTTAAATAATGAAACATTGCAAAGTTATACACATAAATATATTTTTAAAAACAACCGTTAATATGACACTTTAAAAACAGTAGTCACAATGAAAATAAATGACTCTAATGTTAGGAGGAATAATTTTAAACTTATAGTTCTATATCTAGTCAAATTACCAGTCAAATATGATGTATAATAAAAACATTTCAGATATGCAAAAACTCAGAATGCTTACTTTCCACACATCCCCTTTTAGGAACTTACTTAATGTTTTCAAGGAAAACAAGGGAGGAAATTAAGGAGAACGTCAAGCTAAGAAATGGGGACCCACGGCAAAGATATCATCAGTCCCTGGATGGAAACTGCAAAAAGTTCAAAAAAGCAATCTGTAAAGACGGAACAAAGACACTCAAAAAAATAAGTACTTCTTAAAGTTGGCATAGTCCTTAGTAAGTTGAAAGACCTCAAGAATTTAATAAATGGAGACAATGTAAATTAGAAACTAAGAAAAGCAAATATAATATATATACATATGTATATATATATGTGTGTATATGTATATGTATATGTATATGTATATGTATATGTATATGTATACATACATACAGACAGTGACAAAAACGTATATATTTTAAGAAAGGAAAAAAACTTTTAAAATTGTAATACTGAATATACAAAGTAGGACAACTAAATTCGCAAACTTGTTGCAACGATGTTGCTAACCTTTTTTTGATATCAGAGGGATTATTCACTATGAATTTGTACTAACTGGAAAAACAGTTAACCAGGTTTACTATTTGGTAGTGCTGAAAAGACTGCGTGGAAAAAGGTAGGAGATCTGAGCTTTTCACCAACAATTCACGGCTCTTGCATCACGACAATGCACCAGCTCACACGGCACTGTCTGTGAGGGAGCTTTTAGCCAGTAAACAAATAACTGTATTGGAACACCCTCCCTACTCACCTGACCTGGCCTCCAGTGACTTCTTTCTTTACCCGAAGATCAAGGAAAGATTGAAAGGAAGACATTTTGATGACATTCAGAACATCAAGGGTAATACGACAACAGCTCTGATAGACATTCCAGGAAAAGAGTTCCAAAATTGCTTTGAAGAGGGAACTAGGCACTGGCATCAGTGCACAGCTTCCCAAGGGGAGTACTTCAAAGGTGACCATAGTGATATTCAGGAATGAGGCATGTAGCACTTTTTCTTGGATGAGTTCTCAAACTTAATTGTCCAACCTCATATACTGATAACAAAAGATGAATACAAGTCACGTCTGACTTCTGCAATTACAAGAGGTGCTCAAAGTGGTTACCATCAGCGTCCAGACACTTTTGATTATGGCAAACTACTGCTTGAGCAACATTAACCAAAATGTTCACTTGTATACTTTTGGGGGGCACCCTCTGTATATATATTTAAGAAGGGAAATTAGCATACCATTTGAAATGCTATGAACAGTTTTTAAACTAAAAAAATGTAAATAGCATTTGTTTATTTACAAACTTTAGATACAGCCCATACACTGGAAGCCACAAAGTGGTAGCCCAATGGGCTATATCCAACTAAACAGAAGTGTTTTATTTGACCCGCTTTGTGTGTGTGTGTGTGTGTGTGTGTGTGTGTGTGTGTATTTTAATGAATGAGCTTCCAGCATTTTTAAACCAAAAGATTACACATGAAATTATGGATTATCAGGCTTCTCTTAAAACAATAGAATAATTTGCATGACTAGGTCCACATTATGTAGGCAATACTCAGCATGTACTCCCCAGTTTACCAAAGGGCTATGTCAGTCTCTTTAACTCATGCCTGCCTGCTCTGGGTGGCTTCTGAAGTATCAACACCTCCTATATACAGAGCACTAAAAGCTCAATTATGGTTACAAAATAATAGAGAAATATTATCAGTAGTTCTTGACAATATTGCCAGTTACCTTGACAATATAAAAATTATCCATGCCTGACGCTAGGCCTTGAAGGGTGAAGTGAAATGAGGGCAAGAGAAGAAATGCTAATATCTTTACCTTTCAGATTTGAAAATCAGGAATTGATAGAATAAGGTATAGTTGTCAAAATGCATTATTTGAAGTTGTAAAAGTCACAAATAGTGGAATTAAAAATAATAATATAACTATATTGGGATGGGGAAAAGGGAAGTGAGAGATTGATTTAGTGTCATAGGAGGTTGGGCATAAATGACTAAAATTGGTAAACCAAAAGCTAACCACATTACCATTTTAATCACGGATATTCTGGTAACCCGTAAAAAACAATAAATAGAATATTTTAGGAGTTCACAATAATTCCATCTAGGACTGAGACTGTGTGTGACGGGATTGTTGATTTTAATTAATAGCCATCTTTTCTCCTACCTGCCATTTGGAGTCAGAAGAAAAGATGCCATAAGATTTGGATAATCAAATGATTGTTTATTTAATTCTATATGTAAGTTGTGTCTAAGTTTTTAACATGTGCATATAATACGTTGATAATGGGTGAAACACATACATTAAAGTGCACATGGAAGAAAGCAAAGAACAGTTAGAAATGTTAGAAAGACTAGGGTTGCAACAGTTAAAATGATGCACCACGGACATACGAGTCAACATACAAATCATTGCAACATAAAAGACCGGCACACATATGAAAGAGAATTTTAAAATGCAACCTTTCATGGTATTCTAGTATTAACTAACTAAGCAGTACAACTATATAATCCAGACAGAACAATTCCAGTGACCACCACAGCTGCACATGCTAAAGGATTTCTAAAGCTTGTGGTCCCAAAACAGTTCCCCCACCATTATTGTGTAAGAGGTGACTAAGTAATCTGTGGAGGACATTAGATTAGAGAGAGAGAATTTGGAGGAGTGGCAGATAAAGTTGCTCTTACGCTACGGCATTGAGCCTGGCAAGTGTGTGTTTTTCCTGTTAGATAGTGATGCTTATTATTTTAAATAATTATATTCTTATATTTGAAATCTGTTTGTTGTAGAAACTGAAATGGATTTTTAAAGTCCAGTCCAGTGTTACATCAAAGATCCAAACTGTGATCCAAATAACGTTTGTTTCCTCTTGCCCGCTTGGGCCTGCATTAGGCTGTGGAAGCTGGTGAGGAGACCCAGAGCCTGGTCAGGTGTTTCTCTCTCCCCTACTCACCCTCCTCCACTGTTCTTTACCTGATATCTTTGACCTGTTCTATGATCAGGCTTAGCACAAAGATTAAAGAGAAAAGTCCTCATTCTTAGGTGGCTTGGACCCTCTCCTAGAAAAATTAAAGAAAAAAAGGCGAGCTAGCATGGGTAATTTGGTGACAGAAAAACAAGAGAAAGCCAACAGAGCCAAAATATGAGTTTCCCTGAGTACTGTGGCAGGGCACAAATGTGAACTCTATGAGGGGAGACTGGCCATCAGCATCCTGAAATGGACTCCACACAAAAGGGTGTCTGAATGAGGGGAGGCTGCAAGAAGCTGAGGCCCTGGGAAGAACTGAAAAGCAGCGAGTTGAAGGGCCTTGCCTAAATCAGCAACAATGGAGTTTACTTTCCCTGCAGTAAGATCTCTGAAGAAACCAATAGGAGTGACTTGCAAGGAAAATAATTTCTAGATAATATTTTTTATGTGTCAAGCACTGTTCTGAATGTAATACATACATATATGCATTAATCTTCATAACGACCCAATATGGTAGAGTCCATTGTCATCCTCACATTACAGGTGATAAAACTAAAGGACAGAGGGGTGAAATAACTTGACCAAGGACACACAGAGAGTAACTAGGGAGAGCTATGATTTGACTCTGACTCTGGGGTCTTGGCTTTCAATGGCTACACTAAAGGATCCCCTTAAAAAATAGATATTGTTTATCAAGCTCACTAAAGCCTCAATGCCAGGTTACAATGGTCTCAGTCACCAAAATTCTTGTGAAGTTCCACTTACTTCCTATATGTTTTCCATACAATGAAAAAAGACCTAAAATAGTCTGCTAGAGAATGAAAGTGGCCCAGTTGCCGAATCACTCCCAGCTAACAGCCAACCAATTGCCACAGGCAAACAAGTTTAACAGAGACCAGAGTAACCATTCATATTAAATCACTGGCCCACAAGCTCATGTGTTGAATGAATGGTTATTTTTTTCAAGCCACTGTGTTTTCGGATGTTTCATAGCAATGGATAATTGATACTTTTTTAAGTCAAGATTTCCTTCTGCAGTCACCACGGAAATAATCAAGGACTCAGCTAATAAGTGGGAGTTATGGTAGAAAGGAGCCATCTACAGAATGACACTATCTGCCAGTGATATCTAGAAGCTGTGGATCTGTCTACACGGTAGATACAGGACCCATAGGCTGGCTGAAAAGGGAGGGCCTCCCCCAGGAAGGAAGCCGCATGCTCTATTGTAGGTTTTAGACTGGGTCAGCCATTAGGGTCTTCGCTTGTATCCAGACTTAGCAGATGGCCAGTTAAGTAATCAGTCTCCCAGTCAATGCTTGTAGGGAAAATTTTCAATTGTATTTTAAATATCAAACAGTCTGGCAAGATATGCCTAAGAGGATAATCATGGAGGGCTTACTAAATTGGTACTGATAATCTATTTGGAAACAATGTGGTGATTAGCATGCACCACAAGCATAGTGGTAGCCATTGACTTAGAAATTTCAATTCTGAGAATTTATTCGAAGAAAGAAAATTTAAAGACATTTAAAATGTTTTTTAACCATATACATATTTAAACTCTATTATACACGTTAGTATCTGGATAGTCCATCACCAGAAAGCTCATACTCTGTTAGCTGATAATAAACACACCTACAGTGAGAGTACAAGGTAACTTCTAATGTCAGCTTTTAATATGGTATCATCTTTCAGTCAATAGTCAACTGAAAATGAGTGAGTGGGGCTTCATTTTCCATGATCTGCCTCCCTCTCTCTTATTTTATCTTTAAGCCACCCTCCAAACCCTCCACATACATCCCACGGACCCTATTCCATTCTGTTGGCATTCCAGGAGGTAAAGGCCATGAACCCCTTTGTCTCAAATTCCACCTTGGGAGAAAAGAAATGGAACCTTGTGTAGTCCTCCAAAGAAATGGGCATAGGATTTCAGAGTGAAGCATTACAAGAAAATCAAACTTATCCCTCGCTAATATAATCATTCTACATGGCATAATGATTTATTAAAAGTTATCTTTCCAATTATAGGTAAGAACAAAGAGGGTGAGGAATGCATCTAATTGGATTTTTTTTGCAATGTTGTTGATATTAAAATTTGGGAAATAACTTAATTCCCCAAACATGAGTGAATTTTAAATAAATTCTAAATACTCACTGCTCTTCCCTGCTAGGTTTCCACGTGGCTGGCTCTTTTTCAACACTCTTTAGAAAGACCTTTAGAGATTACCACCCACCACCCTCCTCCAACAGTTTCTCATTATCCCATTTTTATGTTTTATTTTTATCATCACTCTAATCATTACTTAAATATATATTTTTAAGAATTTGTCCCTATGTTATCATCTGTCTTCTCCAATAGGGTTGTAACTTCCATGAGGTCAAAGACCTTATATATCTTGTCCACTACAGTATCTTCTGTATATGGATAGAACATGGCACATAATAAGTGCTCAATAAATATTTGCACAATGAATAAATTTCAGATGTTAAAATTATAAGTATAAAAATGTATATATCTCGATTTAAAAAGTCTTGTGTTATAATTTCTTAAACACTAAAGGCACAAACTATGATTTTAGCAGTGTTAAAATTTTTGCATATGAATTAAAGTTACAATTACAAGAATAAGTTTACTGAGGCAGAATAATTATAACATTTTTCTTGTATTATTAATTACATTAATGTCATTAAAATAATGTTTATGAATTTTTAATCATCCAGGCTCATCTTGTTCATATGTATTAAATAACATGAAAGTACATCTTGGCTTTCCTGATGAAAAAAGCTAGTGCACTGTAATATAAACCTAAACCCTTGAAAAGCTCAAAGACAAACTGAGATATAAGGCTCAAACTGATAGCCTTAACAATTACACAATAAATCTTCGTTAAAACTAACATGTTTTTCTGAAATGTAAATTGTAAGAGTTTTTGAGTTTGTAAATAAAGGAAACATAACTATCATCTTGCTTACATATTTTCAAGCTTTTCCATAAAAAGTAATGAAATGTAAATTGTAAGAGTTTTTGAGTTTGTAAATAAAGGAAACATAACTATCATCTTGCTTACATGTTTTCAAGCTTTTCCATAAAAAGTAATGACTATCCACAAAAGATTTGTTTCTGCATAGTTGTACTCACCATGCCAGTGAGGAAGGTGATGCAAACAGCATCATTCCTTAAAAATTCAAGCTCCAGGCATGGTCTACGCACCTCCTTTATGATAATTACCTTGTAGCTTTGTCATTATTTGTTTACATGTCTGTCTCCCCCATCAGAAGATAAACTCTTTGGGAGCAGGAGAACAGATATTCATAATTTGTTGAATTGAAAACATTTAATAGACAATGCCTGAGGTTAAAGCATTTTAGATATTGAACGTGATATAAAAATATATGTCACCTACCGACTCTGTATATTTACTCTCAAACATGATCCACAAGAATTTGAGTCAGTTTACAATAAAGAATCACAATAGAGAATGGTAAATTACAATTCAACATTGTTTTTGTTTTGTTTTGTTTTGTTTTGTTTTGTTTTTTTATTAAGTTTATTGGGGTGACAATTGTTAGTAAAATTACATAGATTTCAGGTGTACAATTCTGTATTACATCATCTATAAATCCCATTGTGTGTTCATCACCCAGAGTCAGTTCTCCTTCCATCACCATATATTTGATCCCCCTTACCTTCATCTCCCACCCCCCACCCCCCACCCCCTTTACCCTCTGGTAACCACTAAACTATTGTCTGTGTCTATGAGTTTCTGTTTCTCATTTGTTTCTCTTGTTCTTTTGTTGTTTTTGGTTTATATACCACATATCAGTGAAATCACATGGTTCTCTGCTTTTTCTGTCTGACTCATTTCGCTCAGCATTACACTCTCAAGATCCATCCATATTGTCACAAATGTTCCTATATCATCTTTTCTTATCGCCGAATAGTATTCAATTGTGTATATATACCACAACTTCTTTATCCATTCATCTATCGAAGGACATTTTGGTTGTTTCCATGTCTTGGCCACCGTAAACAAAGCTGCAATGAACATTGGAGCACACGTGTCTTTATCTCTAAATGTTTTCAGATTTTTTGGGGTAGATACCCAGGAGAGGGATTGCTGGGTCATACGGTCATTCTATTCGTAATTTTTTGAGGAACCTCCACACTGCCTTCCATAACGGCTGCACCAGTCTGCATTCCCACCAACAGTGTATGAGGGTTCCTTTTTCTCCACAGCCTCTCCAACACTTGTTACTATTTGTCTTGTTGATGATAGCCATTCTGACTGGGGTGAAGTGATATCTCATTGTGGTTTTGATTTGCATTTCTCTGATGATTAGTGATGTTGAGCATTTTTTCATATGTCTATTTGCCATTTGTATGTCCTCTTTGGAGAAATGTCTCTTCAAGTCCTCTGCCCATTTTTCAATTGGGTTGTTTGTTTTTTTGTTGTTGAGTTGCATGAGTTCCTTGTATATTCTGGATATTAGACCCTTATCGGAGGCACTGTTTGCAAAAATCTTCTCCCATTCAGTTGGTGGCCTCTTTATTTTGTCAATGGTTTCTTTTGCTGTGCAGAAGCTTTTAAGTTTCATATAGTCCCATTCGTTTATTTTAGCTTTTGCTTCCATTGCCTTTGGAGTCAAATTCATAAAATGCTCTTTGAACCCAAGGTCCATAAGTTTAGTACCTATGTTTTCTTCTATGCAGTTTATTACAATTCAATATGTTTAAAGCGAGGGAAGATTTAATTTGAATGTATAGTCAAAGCAAGGCCAAAAACAAGAAAGAAGGGAATCTCACCTCTACAGAATATAAATGAAAATATAGTTGCTATATTTTAAAGCTCAGCTTTGGTGTGGATATTTCTAGCAGCAAAAGCAAAAAAAAAAAAAAAGAGAGAGAGAGAGAGAGAGACAGTTATAGTTTTTATTGTGATAAAAATCAATTAGGCAGGAGAAGAAACAAATCATTACCAAGATTTTAGCTCTGGAAGAAATACTTTAGGTAAAATACTGATTGATCATACAAATAACATTGCTGTGCAGCATCCTCAGAACATAATAAAGAATTTCATAAGGTTATTGCTTGACTTCTTCCACCATGAAAGCCCAAAGCTAAACACCACAAGGTAATTCTGCAGAGGCAGTTCATTAACAATTCAGAACCAAGGCAACATGGTCCAAGGATATATTTCTCTGTCCTTTAAAGCATAAGTGAGCAAACTACAGACCCTAGGCCAAATTCAACCTATTGCCTATCCTTGTAAAGTTTTATTGGAACACAGCCACAGCCGTTAATTTACTTAGTGCCTATGGCTGCTTTTGATGAGAGTTGGACAGCAAACAACTTGTTGATCTGAATTGGATTCATACACTAGGCAGAACAATAAGAAATTGCTAATTTTCCTTTTTTTTTTATTCTACAAAACATCAACTTTATATGGTTCAAGCCAACAGTTTAGAAAAAAACTAAGATTGAACTCTTGTTATGAAAGTTAAAGAGCTAGACTTGGATGGATAATAACCCTCCCACATTGGAGGAGGACATGAAACATTGTTAAGCGAAGCCAGGATATTTCCGAAGAAGGAATTTTAATCTCCCAACAACATAAAACTAGACCTAACAATATTTCAGTTTTAGAATGCTACCATTCAAGTGAAAGAAGGAGAAAATACCAACCACCCCAATTAAAAGCCCAATTTAATGACAAACTCAGCAATGATAGCTACCCATTTTGACATGATGATTTCTACTGAACAACTGCTTGTGACATTTCCTAGTCAGAATGTAAATTATTTTAGTTAACAGTGTTGAGCTTGTTTATTTTGTTGAATTGCACACTCTTTGGGAATTGAGAGACCTGATATAATTATTACACCACCGCTAATTAGTAGTATTCTTTTGAGCCCTAGGTTTTTGTGGAAAACGTTAAACAGATATTGGACTCAGTTTGCATTTTAAGGGTTTTGGAAACATTTGAAATAACATAAAATTTAAAACACATTATATGTGTATGGCAGAGTTAGTACATAGGAAACCACCAATGCATTATTAACTTGTGTTTCCAGTGTGACTCATTTTGAACGGGTCTCAGAATAAAGGCTTGTCCTACAAGCATATCCTGAAATTACAAGGTGATCTACTAAGAACCTCCCATTTGCAACAAGTTTTCTGTGTAAATGAGGATTTTTTGATAGTGTGCAAACACATAAAAATACTAAAACAAATGAGATGCTAAGGATTACATGAGATCACAAGTGTAACACAGTAGCTCTGATTCCAAGTTTTCATACTAATCAAACAACTCCATTAGTTTAATTTATTCACTATATAAGGAGTAGATACATTCAGTTTTAACTTATAAAATTACTTTTACTAATAAAATATCATCTGTTTTTATACAGTTGAGTTCTATTTCAAGTTTTATTTGAAAGGAGTTATTTCTGCTAAAAAAAAAAAAAAAAAATCCACTAGAAGAGGTGATCTGAAAAGTCTTTTCCAAATCAAATAATGTATGATTCTTTAAGCAAAACTCTATTTTACAACAGAAATATAAAATAATTACCATGTGTCCTAAGATTTCATATTATCACACACTATACACATCATATTTAAGGCAACTGTCAGAACTGCTTACTAGTTGTAAAATATTTGCTCTTCCCACTTGGTTTTGCACAACACCTGCAATTTAATCAGGATGTTTTTGGGTGTACCCACACTTCCCTGTCAACATTACAGTTTTGGGCAAATGCCAACCTGTAAGAGATTTTCATCTTGAGACTGTTTCCCTTCTTGCAACATCGGTTGTACTGTTGCCAAAAACATCAACCTACTAAGGGAACATCCCCTTTTACTCACTCCCATCCACTTCTGGACTGAAATAAATAAACACTTCTATCCTTTTCCTTAGTAACTCACCTAAAGCGATCCTCCCCAACCTCATGGGTCAATCTCTTTTCATGTGTTCTTAGTACCCGAAGTACTAAGTTACTCACATATTTTTCATTTTTGCTTTTTTATTTTTCTGTCAAAGAGCATTCTCTTAAGATTTGAGATTTCTAAAATATCCACTCCATCATCCTTAGAGAAATCAGCTCTTTCATTCTACACAGGAATAGAAAAATCGTTGCTGTTTCTACCCACTGTGGTGCTTGAGAATTTAATTTCCTCAGTACCAACAAAGAGATTTGTCCTTGCCTACATGGTAAACATTACTTGTTAAGTGTGATCAAACCCAGGAGCCAATTTCGCAGCGAGATGAAATGCTAGAGGAGACAGTTCTAATCACCAAGCAATGACTCAATGTGTTAAATAGACAACCTAAACTGAAACAATGCTGGTGAAGATAGGCATGGTTTCCTGAGAAAGCAGTTTTAGACAAGAAAGCTATATTTCTCTAGATCGGGATCTTACTTTTTCCCCATTTCTATTACTCTTTTAATATCAGAGCAAATGATGATTGCTCAAATTGCTCAAAGATGTTAAATATTTATACTTCCTCAGGAGTCTTAAGAGGAAAATGTGCCTAATAGAAACAATCTGCAGGAGTGGTCAATAGGCCTGGTTCAAACTGCAGTGAACAATATTCTTCAATCTGGTGAATTATGTAGACTTGGATATTTTCAAGAGTAGAAATATTTGATAGTTAAATTGTGTCACACACAATAATATCTGCATGATATTGAGAGTAATATACTATGCATATTTTTGATAAAATTACTCTGCATCTGTTCTTCTGGTAGGCTCAGGTTCATTGCATACAAAGTAGAAGCAAGTTTACCTTTAAATATTGAATATATAATAATAGTGACTGAGATAAGAAGTCCGGAGACTAAAGAATAAAATCAAAACTCTACTGTGGCGCCCAACACACCTCCCCATGTGTGTAAGCTTTTCTCCCTAGCTCATTCCACACAAGCCACTCTGGACTTCTTCCCGTTTCTCAACATGCCTGGCCTTGTACATGCTTAGAGACTTTCTGCCTGCCATTCCTTTTTCTGAAATGGCTTTCCCCAATTCTTCACAGGACTTAACCACAAGAGCAGAGACTGCTTAAAGCAGAGAGTTGGGAACATAACTCCCAGAACACAGTGAATTAGTGTGTATAAATGACTAGAATATTATTAAGTGCTCAACAATGATAGATCATTATTATTTGGGTTGTCATTGTTACTCTTCTATTCATAGCTCAAATATTACTTCCCCACCACAGACAGGCTCTCTCTGAACATTGAAGATAGAGTTTCTCTTGCCTCCCTTCTCCAAATGGTCACTCTCCATCATATCACCCTTTCATTCTCCTCCCTGCAATTAAGGATTGCCTAATGAATAGCAGTTTATAGAAAAGCTAAACTTTGAATGGATAGCTTTATTTTTTTAATGGCCAGAAATCCTTTCTGTAGTTGCCACGGGTAAAAGTAGGTTAAACCTGGCAGAGTCATAGTGATGAAAAGTCAGTACTTATTTTTAAATGAGTGGAATGACAGTGTAAGTGGCATTACAGGGCTGTGGTTTGTTGTTTATGAAAAAGGGGCCAGCTTAAGGAAATCCATGATTATGGTAATATGCTTTCTTGCCTTCTGAAAAAGGCAATAATATCTCAGGGAGACAGTGACTAGGAAGAGTCTTCATTATATATTTTCAAATCTTAGATACTTACATTGAATAATTTACATTAAATCCACGTGGGAAAGATGGGTTGAGAAGAACAGTCTTGGGAGTGATATTTTAGCCTCATTTCAGAGACTATAATTCTTCTCTATTCTTTACAGAAAATTATAAAATTACTACTTTATGAAAAACATCACCCCAAAATATGATATTGTCTGAAAACATAAATCCATTCCAGAAGATGTTAGATAAACTCTTGCACAATAGAGCTACCGTGTTTCCCTGAAAATAAGACCTAGTCAGACAATCAGCTCTAATGCGTCTTTTGGAGCAAAAATTAATATAAGACCCAGTCTTACTTTACTAAATAATAATATAATATAATATAATATAATATAATATAATATAATATAATATAATATAATATAATACCAGGTCTTATATTAATTTTTGCTCCAAAAGATGCATTAGAGTTGATTGTCCAGCTAGGTCTTATTTTGGGGGGAACAAGGTAGTGAATCATTAAACATAGTGCTGATATTTAAACACTACATTGATCCCTTAACTTTGGAAAATTGTCTTTCTTGGAGACAAACCAGGAAGGCAATGTCCTACGTGTACATATGAGAAAAGTCCTTGGGTAGAATTGACAGTTGCTCTGATCACCCCATTCCCATCATGAACACATTGATATCCCGATATTCATTCTTCCTGTCTCTTTCTCAGGTCATTCTTTTATTCCTCCCCATCTTCAGGCCAAATGAGAAGAGAGGAAACATGGGCAGGATAAGATGGATTGGGGTCGGGACATTTTGGACAAATCAATTATTTCTTCTTCTCACACTCTGATCTCCAACCTAAAAGCACTGTGTGGGAGATGTTGAGAGCCCAGATCTCTTGATTGCTCTGCCAATGATCTTTCCACCAAACTCCTTTTCAGGGCCACTCACCATAACACAGCAAGAGTCATCAGAGGAAACCCAACCTTCTCATTTCACAATCCTCTGTTTTACAAACAAAAGAGTTGAAGCCAAGAAACAGTGAATGACTTATCAGATTTATTTCAAATCAGTAAAGAATATGATATTGAAACTTATGCCCATGAATTTCTTGACTCATGGATGAAGTGAGAAACAAATTGTCTCAGTTCATGCTTTGAAATCACCAAGTATTTATTCTCCAGTTTGCTCTTATAAGTGTATATTTTCAAGAGCAACCTGACCCTTGCATGATCATTTGGAGTAGAAGAAAGTGAAAGTCCTGTGAGGGTGGGTGGGAGACAATTAGGAGGGAGAGGAAAGGGTGGAGAGGGCAGGAACCTAAACCATGAAGGGTGCTACATGGTCTATGAAGAAACAGTGAGTCCTTGGGCCAACTGGTCTGACTCATCCCCAGGAAATATATCATTACCATCAACTGTGTCTTAGCCAGGAAACGTTGGAGCCACAAATGAATATGCCAGCACTTGTTAGACACTTGGGGTGGATCTTCATATATAGATATACATCACTATATTATTATATATGATTTAGTAAGCACTCACCATGTCTAATACATATGCTAGGAGCTTTGAATATATTCTCATTTAATTCTTACAACAACCCTAGAATGAAGGTATCACTATCTTAATTTTAGGACTGATGTAAATAAGGCTTGAAGAAATTAAGTGTTGCCTAAGATCATATAGCTACAACATGGAGAAGTCAAGCTGTTAATTCAGGTCTTCCTTATTCTAAAGACTTAGACATCAATAGTTAACACCCCATAGGAAAAGAAATCTCTATTTTCATAGTGAAAAGTGGTATGTCTATGTGCACACTTGACTTTTCCACTGCATGCTCCTTGAGATCACAGATTTTTGTTTGTTTGTTTGTTTTCATATTTATGTCTTCAAAGTAGCGTAGCCCCAATCCTGCCATACATCAGGGGTTCAGTAAATATGTCTTTTATTTCTATGCCAATGTTCGTATTAGCAAGGAGCTAAGTAGGATGAATAATAGCAGCAGGAGCTGACAGATAAGGGGCCATGATCTCCTGTCTCTATCCTCACTTAAATGTCTCCAAAGCATTGTGTACAAAGGAATCTGTAAGAGGCTGCTTCCAGAACAGTACAAGGTACAGAAACAGTCAGAAGAACCCACCAAAAAGCCATAGGGTCACCATGCCCTGTCCTACTTTCACCATCAACCATGTGGCATGAAAAGTAGTGGGTGGGGGTTGTACCACTATGGGCATCATTTTAGAGAGTTTTTTTGGGCCTCTGAGGTTGCAGCACTTTTCATATATTATACAGAACCATACTATGTATGTATTTTAGTAAGTCTTCTCTTAGCCCCCTCCTCCCATCCCCCCATCATGTTCTTCTAAATGCAACCAGCATCTCTAATTCATGAGACAAACAGTGAATTCAGAGACTTAAAAACAAATATTGAATTCCCTTAATCTCTATGAAACTTATATACACTGTATACAATATATTATAGCCACGATAAGTTATTTTCTAGTTCTTTATAGGCTGTCCTCAAGAAGACATTTCGGAAATTAGATTACACACATGATCGATTTTTTCTCCATGAATTTTTTCTCCATGAATTTTTTTTCCAATATGGAAGAAGAAATCACTAACAATAACATGTCCTTTTCAAACTTTCTTCCAAATAATATTTCCAATTATTACGTAGTCAAAATTTTTTAATGAGAACTTATTATATATAAACTCTATTAAATGATTCCAAGAATTCAAAGGAGTATAAGGGAAGAGCCCCTGCCACTGAGTTTAAAATCTATATGTAAAATCTACATATCAAGATAAGCAGAAGGAACAACATGTGCAAACTTCTGATGAGTAACAAGTTCTACAGAAGATGAGAGGACAGAGCCAACTGATTTTTGCCTCAGGTGGTCAGAGAAGTGTTCGTGAAGACAAAACGTGATCTAGAACTTGAAGGACTGGTTAACAGAGAGGAAAAAGTAATTATTTATTTACTGTTCTTAATAATTATACTATGCTGTGTGTCTTCCCTGACTCTAGATACTTTTCTCCAATCTCTTCTTCCTCTAAGTTGCCCCTTGAAATCTAGAAGTGATTTGTGACACACACCCTCTCCCTCACCTCCCACATCTAATTGGTCAAGAAGCCCAGTTGTTTTCCCTCACAAATGAATCTCAAGCATAATCAACTTTCTCCAATCACACCACTAACACTCTAGTGTCACCCCACTTCATTAGCCCCCTACCTGTTCTCAAGAGGTTATTCTTGCCTGTCTCCAAACACTCCTCCTAAAAGTAGCCAGTATCATCTTTTATTAAACCTAAATAAAATTATTGCTTAGCTAAGGTCATCCAATGGCTTCTCATAGCACTTGGAATAACACAGAATGCCCTTAATATGCTTTTCAAGGCTGTGCTTCTGGTCCTCACTGGCTTCTACAGTCTCCTACTCTACCATTCTCTCCTGATAATAACACACACCCCAACAGGACTTTAAAGCTGCCCAACTCACCGAGTATTTTCTGCCCAAAGTGCTCGGAACGTTCTTCCCTTCAATGCTCACATGGATGGCTTCTATTCAACCATATAACTCAGCTTAAAAATTGTTTCATAACAAAAGTCTACTCATATCTCAATCTAAATTACCAACTCTCTCCCAATTTCTGATAATATCTCTCAAATGCCCTATACTTTACACTTGCATATTTAGAGTTTTACTTAAAAACTGTTCCCCATCAGTCCCTAGGCTCAATGATGACAGGAGCCATGTGTATTTTATTCACCACTATATTCCCAGCCTCTAATCCCCGACCAAAAAAATTAAATGAAAAAAATAAATCACCTAGTTTCAACACATAAGTTAGTTTCCATTCTTTTCCCAACCAATACTGTTCCACAGTTTACTGTAAGTGTCAAAGCAAATATCATGCTTAAATTCTACAAGTTTTCAACATCTGGAAATTACATATAATTTCTTATTAGTCAGTGCCACAAGCTCCGCCCCCTCCTTCTCTCTCAGATGTGAGGAGTTAAAAAAATAAAAATAAGAATCCCATGCACCTAGCTTGAAATGCTCTTTATTCCACACCTTAATTGACTCAATGTCTTTATAAAAATTTATTATTTTGGTTTTACTTTTCTTTTTTTTTTTTTTTTTCAAATAAGCAGAGCTGAATAACAAACCAGGAAATAGCTGACCTTTTAAGACTGATCTCCAGGAGAAAGAAAAGTGAAACCTCCCAGCCTCTGACGGGAAGAGAGAGAAAGGAGAACTCATCTCTGTAATCTGGGGAGAATGGAGCAAGAACAGCTCACCCTGGAGGCCGGACCCATCCCTGAGCAAGACTCTTCTTCCTAGGGCTTCATACATAGGCGCGTCCCTCCCCTGGGCTAAGTCTTACTATTTTATGAAAAGCATCATAGTTTATAACAAGTCCATGGGGGGGGGGGGGGAGCAAGAAAAACCTGTAGTTTCTCTAAAAATGTACCCCCAAATTATTTGTTAATTAAAGTAATAATAGTGAATTGAGAGCTTATAAGGAGCCAGCCACTTTGCTATGTGCTTACTAAAAGCACTTAATTAATTAAAGCCTCAATTCTCCCCCATACACCCTATGTAGTAGGCATTATTACTATCAAGATTCTGAGGAAATGAGACCCAAGGAGGGTAAATAATTTGCTTAGCCTCACAGAGCTATTAAACAGTAAAGCCATCTTTCTGTGATAAAGTTTTACTTACTCACTCTTGTACCCTTGTACATGTTGCCCTTATAACTCACACCAGATTATTTGCAGGAAGAGTAATTGGGTAAATTCTGCAGATAACCATTCATTGAACACTGTGTTGAGCTTTGGAGATTCAAGGATGAATAAGTCGTTGTCCTGGCCCTCCTA
Organism: Rhinolophus sinicus; assembly: GCF_057876585.1. Taxonomy (NCBI): domain Eukaryota; kingdom Metazoa; phylum Chordata; class Mammalia; order Chiroptera; family Rhinolophidae; genus Rhinolophus; species Rhinolophus sinicus. The sequence continues at coordinate 83,274,479 of NC_142501.1, forward strand.
GAGCTTATAGTCCAATAAAAAGAAAAAGTAATGGATAACATAGGGGACTTACCCTGAGTGGTGTCAGAGTTCCAAGAAATGATGGGCTGTCAGTCTCAGGATGTCTTCTCGGGGAGAATCACACCTGAACGACGAGGGATGTAATGATTAGTAAGTGACACCACAGGTAAATATGGAACACTGAATGTACATACTTACCTCTGAGTAGCCCCTTTAGAACTAAATAAAGTAAATACATATCCTCCGAATTTAAAACCAACAGAACAAAGAGAACTGGTGAGGAAGCGAGAGAAGGAAAGAAGCTGCAGTGGTTGAGTAGAGGGAAGAAGGCTGAAATCTGTTGCTTACAGTGGGAGCATACCAGTGTGAGTTCAGTGGCTTTGCTCCATACATCACTCAAAAGGCTGACACAGGAACCACTGGCACCTCTACCAACCAATATACAGACTGGAGCCAAGAACAGGACAGGTTAGAAACAATACGGGGCTTTTAGGTGACTTCCATTCCTTCTAGCAGTCTGTACAGCTAGGGAACTATCTCTTCTCAACTTTGGGCAGAAGACAAGAGGTTTCCTCCCAGAAAAAGCTGAACCTGAGATTCTTGACTCAAAGCCCAAGCACAGCTAAGGTTAGGGGCAAGGTGCCATAAAGGAAAAATGGGAGGTGAAGTGAAAATCTATGTAGTGGACAATAAGCTCCTTGAGTCCCTTTCCAAGTCTGGAGTTATCCCATCTAGGCAGATAATTGAAAGATTCTTCTCTGGGAAAACAGAATGGTCCAAGGGGAGAGACCTCAAGATATTGACATTTGGAATCCTACAAGGAAAGGGGTGGGTTCCAGCTTTATTGAAGGCTGGCAGCCAGCCAGGGCTACCCAGGCACACAAAGCTTCTAATGAGCTTTCTAGAGCCCCATTCTTAAGTACGCATGGACAGGCAAGGTTTTCCAAATATTTGAGGAAGCCCTCTAACATGAAAGACAGACTAAAGCAAACAAAAAAGCAGCAGAATAGACTAGCCTTAAAAGATTTAGAGTTCAATGCAATGAGCAGGAGAAAACTTTAGGGGAAAAAAACTTTAATAAATAATTTTAGGAAGATGGGTCTAGACTATATTTACAAAACTGGGAAACTGAAAAAAATGTTACATTTTAAGCACAAGTATTTTGTTGTATTATCCTTTATACCATTTAATATGTCTTAAATATCCTTTAAGACATAATATTTATGTCTTAAATATTTTAATATTTAATCCTTTAATATTTTTGGAAAAAGAGAGAGAAAAACTAGTCCAAAATTGAGAAGCTTTATTGATAGTATATATATATTATATATATATATATAATATATATATATATATTTATATATATATAAATTTTCATATACTTCAACAGAACTTACGATAGATGAAGAACAAGGACAAACAGTGCTCACAATCTATATGAAAAATGAACAAATAGAAAATAAAAAGAGCTCTTGAAATTAAAATGATTGCAGGGAAAAAAAATCAACAGAAGGATTTTAAGAAAAATCAAAGACTCTCCCAGCAAAATGAGGAAGTAGAAAAAGAAAAGCGAGAAAATCGAAGAATCAATCCAGAATATTTAACATCTGAATAATGTGAGTCCCCAAAATACAGAACAGAGCTCTAGCTATCATCTTATTTTTCTTCTTCCCTTTTTCAGCCAGGCTCTTTAAGAAAGTCATCTACACCTACTATTTTCAATTCCTTCCATCCCTTCCCTCTTAACCCACTCCAATCTGATTTGCACTCCTTCTACTCCCCTAAAACTGTTCTAATGAAAACCACCAAAAGTAGATCATTTTCTGAGTGCTCATCTCACTTCGCTCGTCAGCAGCACCTAACAGGAGATCATTCCCTCCCTGGATAACGTTCTTTGCTTGGCTTGTGAAACTCCACATGCATCTCCTTTCCTCCTACCTTTCTAGCCACTTCCTTTCGGTGTCTTCTGCTGTTTCTTACTCATCTTCTTGATCTCTAAATGTGAGCAGTGCTTCTGGACTCAGCCCTTAGATCGATCTCTTTATAATCCACACTCACCCCTAGGCTATCTCGCCCAGTCTCATGGTCATCCAGACCACCTGCATGCTGATGGCTTCCACATCTGTCTTTGCATTCCACATATCGAACCTCAACATGCAGACCTAAAAGTCAAACTGACAATTTACATCTCAGTTTGGAGGTAAAACAGGCCTCTCATATACTTCCAATGCCCAATTCTAAACTTCTAGCTTATACTTTCCTCCCTCCCCCAAAAAGTAAGGGAGATAAAAACAACCTTCTCCTCCTGTACCTTTCCGCTTTTCAGTTTCTGGTAACTTCTTAACTTCTTTTTTTAGGCTCATGCCAAAACTCTGAGTCACCTTCCTTCCCTTTTATCTTATACCTCAGACATCATCTGTCAGCAAATCATGACAGCTCTACCTTCAAAACACATAACGAACTCAAACACATCTCACAACCCTCATTGCCGTTACTCCAGTACAAGCCACCATTACTCCTCTCCTGATTTGTTGCAAGCCTCCTAAATGGAACTCTTGCTTCTACCTTTGTCCAGCTTCAGAATATCTCAACACACCAGCCAAAGTGCTCCCATTAAAGACATACGTGAGATCATGTTACTCCTCCTCTCTAAACACTCTCCAATGGCCCCCTTTCTACCCACAAGGCCTTGACATAATTTACGCCCGGATTACGTTTAATCTCATCCCCTCCCACTCACTCATTTGCTTCCTTCACTATAGTCACCCTAGCTTCCTTACTATTCCTTAAATGCCTCTATACTCTGAAGCTGGTGTTTCTTCTACCTGGGAGGCTTTTCCTCCAAAGATCTACCTGGACTAGCCTCTTACTTGTCTTACTGTCTCAGTGAAGGCTTTTCAGGTGACCACACACACACCACACACACACACACACACTCATAAGTCCTTTCCTGGCCTTACTTTCTTTCCTTAGGAAAGCAAAAAAAAAATCCTTTTCTTAGACTCTATTTTCCTAGAGTATTCAAGGCTAAAGCACTTTCCTTCCTAGTGTGTTTGTGTGTCAGAATTTTTATTTAATTCAATAATTAGAATTTAAAGGATCATGATTCTATAAATGCTACATATCCCAGTAAAACCAGCAAGCATGATTTTACTTGTTTTCCCCTAAAGCTGTTTGATTTTCCTCGAGTTTAAAACTGCATGGATTTTGTGGTTGTTGTTCACTTAATTTCCTTTGCTAATATAGAAATCTTCCCAAAGCATGAAACTTCCTTTAATACAATCAAAAGTGTTAGGAAGGTAATCTAATAGTTCTTTTTTTGCCTTTGAGATTCCTATCTCAGCCTTGTGTTCTTTCGTTTCACAAGGTTGTGCCTTGGACCTGATGTTTGACACTATTTTCTTAATTCTTTTTGTGTGTTTCCTCTTATATCCTCTATTTCCTGGATCCAATGTCTTCCTTTTTCCTGGTTTACAACCTCATGTTGGTAAGGCACATCCTCCAGCAGATTCCTGAGAAAGGCACAGGAGAGTTAATTTATTTTCAAACAGATTTTTGAGAAGGTCTATATTTAACCTTCATATTTAAATAATAATTTATTTGAATATGGAATCTTTGATTGGAAATAAAATTTTACCAGAATTTTAAAAGCAGCCCACTTTTAGTTTCCTAGCATACTGCCTTACTACTGAGAAGTTTAACACCAACCTAATTTCCAGTTTTTTTGTATACAACCAGTTATTTTTCTCACAGGAAGTTTCAGTATCTTTTCATAAACCCCTAACATTTTATATTTCATAGTGTTGTGTCTTGGTATTGGTTTTATTTTATTTATCAACAAGTACCAGGTGTCAATTTGTTATTTGAAGTTCTTAAGTTCTAAGAAATTTTCTTCAATTATTTTTCAATAGTTGTATGCTCCCTATTTTCTTGACTATTTAATTTATCAGTAAAAGTCTTTGTTATATTTGTGAACTCTTCTGAGTTCTTGGGATAGAGCAGTGAACACAAAGACTAAAAATCCTGTCCTTGTGGGGTGTACATTCTAATGGTAGGGATAGCTAAGTTAAATAAGTAAAACAAAAAATATGTTAGATAGATAAATAGATAAGAAAGGAGGGAAGGAAGAAAGGGAGGGAGGAAAGAAGGGATGAAGGGAGGGAGGGGAGAAAAAAGGAAGGGAGGGAGAAAGGGAAGGAGGGAAAAAGGGAAAGGAAGGGAAGGGAAAGGAAACACCAGAAATACTAATTTTTGAATCTGGTTAACCTGGAAACAGTCACAGTTTGCCATGAGAGGCAAAGCAGGCACAGACTCCTAGTATGGTTTACATGGTTAATATATGTCCATGTATTAAAAATTACAATTAAGTCTGAAGTAGAATGGGTGTAAACCTTATACGCAAAGAAAAAGAGCAATGGCGACCTCTGGAACAGCCAGGTATGTTGAGGTGAGCGTGTGGATGGGAATGGTTGCAGATGAGTCTGGGAAAGTAGGTTGAGGCTGGTTATAAGCCATGCAGAAGACTCTGAACTTGATCCTGCAGGTCTTGAGGGATCAGTGAAGACTTTAAAGCAGGAAAAGGTTATGATTGTGTTCGTATTTTATAAAGAGCATTCTGTCTGTACCACAGAAAATACATTAAATCGAGACAGGCCTAAAGGCAGAAAGTTCCTTTAAGAAGCTTGATGGAATATCCAAGTAGGAAAGATAAAATGTCTGAATTAAGTGTAGTAGAAACAGGCAACAGATAGACCCATCAGTTGTTTAGGATGTGTAAATCAATAGAGACCAATCTCCCCGAGGAGCTATAGAGAGGGATTAAGAATGAAAGGAGCAGAAAGAAGCCAATTGCCCCACACAGGAATAAAGCATGTAGGGTGTCTCTTGGGAACATCTCCCAACTCACCCTTCTATATAATCTAGTGTGAAACTCTACAAAAGAGGTTTCCATCTTCTTGACAGATTTGTCATTCAGTCTACCAACTACAGCCACAATTATTTCTTGAATATTTTAAGTGAACATTTATGATGATTGCAAGCACTCATTTCTAAACTACTAAGTGGGAATAAGTTCCTGGGAAAAGTGACCTCTTAAAGGAAGAAATATTTTCCAAATGCTAATTCTTCCTAGTGTGACATTTCTTCCCTATAAAAAAAGTCTTCCTCTTTACTTGAACAGAGAGTGTTATTTATTCTGTGTATTTCCCTCTCTTCCACACTGAACAATTACAGTGTCTTTTCCTTTCATTTCATCTCGCACACTGTCAACAAGTTTCTCTCTAAAATCCCATTTTAAACATGTTATCCATTAATCAAAAATGTACAGGCTTTTTTCTTTCCCATTGAATAAATGTATGTATGCTGTACAATGTACTTTCTAGATCATTATCACCACTAATCATCTCAACAATCTACAAAGCATGATCAGTGTCCTTATTCTATAGATAAAAAAGTCAAAGGGGAAAAAGCAATTACTGAATTAAAATGGAATAGCTTTCCAGTTTTCCCCCTACTTCCATTTGGTCTGTTGTCTTAAAGCTTTTCAAAATCTGCACACTTCCCATCTCTCTTCCCATTAATGTCTTTTGAAATGCGGTTCTCAAATGGAGGGATTGATGAACCCTGTTGGAACCCCTTCTGGTGCCCTTGGGTAGGCTACATACACATAAACCCCTAAAAATGTATATAAAATTTTGCATTTATTTTTATATGGTCATTTTTTTTGGAGGTGAATTCAAAGTATTTATCAAATTCTTAAAAGAACTCATAGCCTTTAAAAAGTGAAGAACACTACTCTGCAGGAAAATTCTGCTCTAGGAGATGGGACCGCTTCTCCCCACTCAGCTCCTTGTCACCTGCCTCAGATGATCTGCACTCACACCAAGGCGACTTCCTCTCTGAGGCCAGGCTCACCCCCTCTTCCTGTGTGTAGATCGCCGAAGGTCACAATGGCCAATTTCTCCTCAGAACTGTTAGCACTCATGTCCTGTAGAACAAACCTAGGAATTAGCAATAGACCAGCTTGCGGCATTTGCTTGAATTTTTGCATACCTGGTTATTAGGTAACTATTGTTTTGTTGCTTGCTTCACCATTTAGATGTTAAGAATCTAACATCATAGGCTTCCTCAGACTCTCCACAGCATCTTGTCCAGAGCTCTACACAGCGTGGATGTTCAATAAATATTTGTGGATTGGGTTTGAGACCACCATCTTACTTTTCATAAAAGCATAAGCATTATTTAGGTGTTTATTAAATGCCTATAATGGGCGAGGACCTATCATGGAGGTGGGCAGAGAGGGGTGCTCTCCATCCTTCCAAGGCAGTGAGAGGACAATTTGTCCAGGGCCCTATACAATGGGCCTCACAGTGAATTAAGGCGGAAATCATGTAAGAAGGGCCATACCCCATGAGATGCTCAAGCAGTACAAAAGACAGGACTTAGTGACTCATGGGTTGAGGAGAGTACGGGAAGAGGAGTGGAGGATATCAGGTGCAGGGAGAAGTTGACTGCCTCACAAAAACATCAGTCACATGGGAAAAATGAAGCCGATCAGTCTTCCCTTCACAACATAAGGCAAATCTCAAAGTCTGCACATTGCACTGGCTTACGGTCATTCAACAAATATTTGTATGAGGTTTATTGTGAGACACAGAAACACAGAGAGAACTAAACTTTTAAAATATATCACAATTTTAACATGCTGGTGAACTACACAAATGGACTTCTGAGAGGTCCATTTCAATCTCTGTGAGAGCCACATCTGCTTGCTGGTATATCCCCTGCTAGTAACTGTGACAAAGAATACTGAACACTCTTTATCTTCAAGCACTTCAAATCTCATTGGTGAAATAAAGTTAGGTACATAAACAGGGACCAACAAGATAGTAGATACCAGAATGTTAGACAAAAATATAGACAAAGACAGTAACTATCTGAGTGAATTTATTGTTCCTTAATTATTAAAATTCTGTTTTTTAAATGATGTCATGAACAATGTCATGCAAAAACAAACTCCAAGATATGTATTTGATAATATTATAACACTTTCTTTTCTAGGTTAGCTGAGAAGAAATCCATCAGAAGCATTTTTTATTATGATTACCACCCTTTGCATCAAAATGGCTCTAAGATAACAAAACAATGTCAAGTCAACAGAGAACACATTAATTCTGACCATTACATAATGTAGGCTATTAGTATTAAAGTTCACAGAGAATGGTGATATTCAATAAACTAGTTTAATTATATTTCACGTTATGTAAAGTTTTAGAAAAATTACTATACCAATGTTTTCATTGTTTTAGAACCAAGAACACATAATTAGATAGACTAAATTCCCTGAAAATAAGTATTTCAAATGGCCTTATATAAATTGGTTTTTAATTTATTATCTTTTAATAAAGTTACTTTTTCAGAAAAAGCTTTAATATTTCAAATAGACTGCTACCAATAGTCCTCTAAATAAAAACATCTTTCTTAATTCTTTTTTAAAAGAATGTATTACTTTTTTTAAAAAAGGAATAAATGCTCACTATATAAAATTTAAATATGGCAAAAAGTATAGAGTATAAAGTGAAATGTATTCTTCACTCCAGGCTCCAACCATAGCAGCCTTAACACAACTCAATAAAAGTAACCAAGGCTATTATCTATTCTTAGATGTATTATCTATATAAATACAAACACATATGTGTATATTCTTTTTTCTTACATGTATGGGGTCATGTTGTGTATATGCTTTTATAATTATATTTTTCTCACTAATATTTCCTGGTCATCTTTCCACATCAATAGACTTGGAGCTGGCTCACTTCTTTTAATGGCTGCATAATATTCCATTGTTTGAAGAGCCATGATTATTTAACTAGTCCCTTATTAATGGACATTTAATTTATTTCCAATTTTCTCTATTACAAATAAAGCAATGGAAATGCTGTACAAATGTCAATGTATTTTTACATACATATATTTTACACACACACACACACACACACACACACACAGAGGGTGCCAAAAATTATACACATTTTAAGAAAAGAAAAACTGTGTTAAAATTGTAATACTCAATATACACCAATAACAAAAGATGAATATAAGTCACCCTTCTGCAATTATAAGAGGTGCTCAAAGTGGTTACCATCAGCATAATTTTAATACAGTTTTTTCCTTTCTTAAAATATGTATACATTTTTTTGGCACCCTCTGTGTGTACGTGTGTGTGCGCGCGTGTGGCTTTTTTTAAAGGTAAATTTCTAGAGGTGAGTTCATTGCCTTTATATGCCTTTTAAATTTTGATAGATTATTGAAAATGTGCCCTCTATGGTTATTGTACCAATTTACAGTTCCACCAATAATGGATGAGATGCCCTGAATAATAACAATCTCCCCAAATATATGAAAGCCCTTAATAATATCCATTTTAAACACAAATTTGATAATGCAGCTCAAAAATCTTCAAACATTATCCAGTTCCTAAAGAATAGAGTTAAATTTTTAGCATAAGTTTCATGGGTGCCTCCAATTTCGCTTCAACCCAGTTTTTAAAAATATCTCCTCCCACTTGGTTAAGGTGAAATTGAGGAGAGTCATGAAGAAAATGCACTTTTTCTATAGTCATACCAGGCCAAGAAAGCATCATACCTTTCTTGCCTTCGTGACTTTGCTTGTGCTACCTGAATTTTCTATCATTCGTTTATTGATTCTTTCACTCATTCATAGTTACAAAGCTCTACATGATCTGTGCCTGGCTGTCTCTCCAACTCATTGTTCTTCCTCTCTGTTCTACAGCTCATCAAGCATGCTCCTAACTCATAGCCTTTGAATCTACCACGTTCTTTGCGTAGAACTTTCTTCCCTAGTCACATACTCATAACTCATTCTTTCCCTTCATTTATACCGCTTCTCAAATGTTGCCTCCTCAGAGAGACCTTCCCAACCAACCCATCCAAGATAGCACTCCCAGTCCCTTTCTAACATGTTATTCTGACTAATTTTTCTGCATGATACTTGCCATTACCCAATATTTTGTTTATATTCTGATTTGTTACAGTTCACACATTTTTAATGTTATAGTCATCTTATTATGAAAACAAATCCAATGAAATGTAAGTGTCTTGAGAAAAGATACTTTTTGATTTGATTCACTGCTGTTTCTCAATGCCAAGAATAATGCCTTGCATATAGTAAGTGCTCAACAAATGTTGAATAAGTAATTTAACAAATATATTGGACTTTATATTGTCCCAAGCATTCTTCTAGGATAGGAGAAAGATAAATAAGACTGATCATGGTTAAGGCAAATATGTAATAATTACTGAGTAGCATGATGCACAATAATAAAGGCAAATTGGAGTTAGACTATTAGAGGACAGAGGAGCGTGAGTAATCTCTGGGGCTAGGTGGGAAATCACAAGTTGCTTCAAAGATTACTCCTTCCTCTTTCATGCTGACTCAAATGTCAACCCCTCTGTGAAGTCACTTTTATCTGGTTTCCCAAGCACATCAGCCCACCTCCAAGCCCTCTCCTGACATTATTTTCTATGTCCCATCCAAGCAAAATTGATCATTTCTCTATATTCTTAAATCTTTTGTGCATAGAACTGGTGGAGTATTTAATACTTACAATAGTCATTCATTATCCACAGGGGATACGTTTCAGACCGCCAGTGCATGCCTGAAATCAAGAATAGTACGAAACCCTATAGATACTATGTTTTCTTGAATTCATGCATCCCTATGATAAAGTTTAATTTATAAATTAGGCACAATAAGAGATTAATCACAATAACTAATAAGATAGAACAATTATAACAATATAGTATAATAAAAGTTATGCAAATATGTTCTCTCTTTCTCTCAAAATATCTTATTGTAATCATCCCTTACTTGCAGTCAATGGCTTGGTGTCACTTGTTTCACGGGATCCCTTGCTGAAGTCTTCGTACAGGCTCAATGCTTTCTAGCACAATATGTTGCCATCAATCGGAACACATTTTCTGTTTATGTTTTCACCCACAAATTTAATGCCTTTTCTATCTACACACTGTGGCTGTAACTTTTGTAGTTTTGTAGTTATATATATATGGTGCCCAAAAAATGTACATATATTTGTGTTTATATGAGTGTGTACTCATATATAAATATATACATACTTATGTATGCATATATAAATACATATTTATTTATTTGTGTATGTGTATATATACATCTCTTTTCAGCATCCTGGGATGGAAAGAATCAGAACCTGGGAGGCAAATAGACTTAGCACTGAATTCCATCTCGCCTACTCATTGGCTGACCCTCAAGTTCTTAAGTGATAAAATGCCTAATCAATGTAATATCTACCTCGTAACTTTTCCATAAGGATTAAAAGTAGTAAAGTATGTAAATGCCCTAGGAGATGTCTAGCAGCAGATGGTTTGGTGGTCAATTAATTTTAGCTTCCTCATGGTATATTCTTAATACTCTCACTGAACTTGAATTTCAGCTCAGGGCAACTCATCCTTGTGTTTGCAGCACATACCACGTACAAAGCAGTCAGCAAATGTTTGTTGAATGCGATGGAATTATGATGAGGGCTACTGAAAACTAAAGCACAAGTTACTAAAAGGTTGTGAAGAGTTTTCTGACTTCCTCCTCATTATGTCTAAAGTCCGTGTAGAAACCTTATTTTAAGGCTGTCTGGAATCTTTTCCAGAAGATATCACAGAGAAAAAAGTTTCCTTTTCTTATGCTTTTCAAATTCATTTTCTACCTAATAATCCTCTAAGTAAAAGTTATTGCTTTTTGTGGCAGTTCTATTTTGGAATGGCAATTCCATAATATCCCTTGAGAAAGAATTATGTTTTATATTTCTACAGGAATAGAATAAAATCAAATTTAAACACAGAGTAGATCTTGGAAGTAAATAAATTTTTTCCTGATTCAGTCTTTTATCTTCCCAACTTATTTATAGGAAATTTTATTTCTTACTCAATCACTCAAAATTGTGTTATCGATTTTCATCATTATTTGTTTTTAACAAATTAAACCTTTCATTCTTTTCCCATTCACTGCTCTTTAGTGCATGTGGCTTCCCACTTGTTAAGAAAATGGGCAGAAGATACTATTGATGCTATTATAGGTTTCTCAAACGTAGGCCTTCATTTCCATTATACGGGCAGGGACAAAATTTAACCCTAGAAATGTGAAACATTTGATCACGATAGCTTTGAGATTGGCCAGATCACATCAATTGTATTGATAACTTCCTCTACCTAATTTAAATTCCAGTTGAGCATTACCCATGAACATTTGACTCTGCTCTCTCACAAAGTAACATTATTTTAGAGTTTACAATTTCGTTAACCCCTTATGAGGAGAAAAGGAAGTATTTCAAACCTCCCACTTGATTACCCTGAGCTGTCATGGTTTTTTTCGGGTGGTTAAGCTTGTCTTACTTGCAATAAACATGGAAATTCAGTGTGATCAGTGCGAGTCGATGCAGTGTCTTCACAGAAGAAAATGCCATGAAGGAACCTCATTGAAATCACACTCTGCAGTAGACTGGAAGAATGGTGGTTTTTCAAATCAAAACTGCTAAAAAAAACTGAGAGACTATTTTGAACAAATTCAAACCAAAAGATGAACTAAGAATCATTGAAAAACCTACATGATAACAACAGACCTGATTGAATGCATCTTAACAGCTTACTCTCTTATAATCAGATAATAAAAATTATTAAAATTAAATCTGGTAATAAGTTTTAAAATCTGAGCTAAGCTCAGAGTTATGAAATGGGAAGTTTAAAATATATTTTCCAATCACAAAAGGTTAACAAAATTGCAAACTCTAAGATAATGTTGCTTTGTGAAGAGAGCTTCATCTAATTATCATGAAATTAAAATTAGGTAGAGGCTTGAGTAACATTTTGATTAAGTCATTATGCATTGTAATACAGCTAAAAGTTATTATATGTGATTTTAAATGTGATGTTGATTTGATCATTAGGGTAAGAAAAATGTTTGAGGTATGAAGTCCTATCACCAGGGAGATGTTTATATCTCTTTCCTTTCACAGGTATAAAAAAAAAGTCAGAATATAATTTTCTAATTCTACCTTAAATAATTTTTGAAAATAACAATGGTCAATAAATAAATTGTTTCTTAAAGTTTTAGAATATAATGTTTAGAGATTCTGAAAACTTCAAATAAAGTTCATATTTAAGTATTATGAGGGAAGAATATTCTTTCACCTTTTCACAATTTGGAATATCTACTCAGTGCAATTCTTGTAGCCCTAAGACCACAAGCTCCAAGAGGGCTCTCTCCCCAACAACTAGTGTAATGCTAGATAGTACAATGTGCTTAACCAATATTTGTTGGGTAGATGAATCATTATGTACATGTACTTATACTAACAGATCCCATTAATTCATTAATAATGGCTCCCATTTGTTCAGTTATTCAGAACTCACTGAATAAATATTTGTTGATGATTTCTATGTGCCAGGCCCTGTTCTAGGCACTAGGGATACAGCTATGAACAAACCAGACCAGAAGAAAAAAAAATCAACATCCTTGCCCCATTGGAACTCACCTTCTAGCAGGGGGAGACAACCAATCAATGCTATAAGCAAGTAAAAAACATCAAGGGTTAGTTGGTGATAAGTATTTAGTGAAGAACGAAACAGGGAAGGCAGATAAAGGGTGTCAGGGGGTGGGGAGAACTCTCTGGAATGTTCAAGGCACAGCAAGAGGAGGTCGGTCGGTGTCAAACAGCGTCAAAAGGAGAAAAGGAGGTGAGAATGAAAACATGCCGACTGGACCTTTAGGAGGCTTTTACTCTGAGTGAAATGAGCCACTGAAGGGTTTGGAGCAGAGATGTGACCCCATCCAATTTACATCACAACAGGATCATTCTAGCTGCTGTGTTGAGAACAGAGTGAGGCAGAGCTGGAGCCAAAGCAAGGAGACCAGGAAGGAGGCTATTTCACCCATCTCAGCAAGAGATGATGATGGTTACGTTTATGGTTCATCATGGGCCAGGCTGTGTGAGAACTGCTTTGTATATTTAATACTTACCTGTTCTATTACCTAGCGCCTACAAACTGACATAAATATGATATTGCCACTTTCTGGATCAGCAAATCGAGCCTCACAATATTTAGCTTACCCAGAGTCACTCGCTAGCAGGCGGCAGATGTAGGATTCACCCATAAATCTGCCTGTTAATTTCCTCACTGCTCTGCCATCCTAAATTTTCATGCATTTTTCAAACAATTAGCATCAGTATATCAAGAGATTAGAATAGTACCCACTTTAGGGGTGATGTAGCATTAAGAGAAACCAACCCATCTTCCCAGCTCTGCCCTCAACTTCTACCTGCTGTGAACCCTCTACTCTGGCCAAAATAACCGATTTGCTACTTCCTCAACATGTCCTGAGTTTTCCCAATAATCTTACAGTCTTAGAATTTCAAGAAAACTTAGCCAACCTGATATTGAAAACAGGAGGCCTGATATATTAGGTCATTTGGTCTCTGAATATTTCCAAGCGACAGACAAGGCTGCTGATGGTACCTGTTCATGCGCTCGCGTGAAAGGTCATCTGGAGAATCCCAGAGATCCTTGCAATAGATCTTGCAAAGAGCTGGCCCCATTCAAAGTTAGGCTAGAGGGCAATAGCATGCACATTATTGAACATTTCCCACTGGCCAGGCCTCTTATTATAAAGAAATGCGGTGCTCATGAAAACTGGGACGTAGAGTAAAAAAAAAAACAAAATCCTGCTTCTGTTGATATTAGAATGTTAAGATTTCTTGGTTTGAGCTTCCAAATTTGATATTTTTTAAATTGCAGTTAATTTTCACTTTCATCTATACCTCACAAAGGAAGTCACTGTTTGAGGGACAGAAAATAGAACCACAAGTTATATTAGAACCTCAGTCCTGCATTTACTACCACCCAGATGTGGGTTTCAGGAAGTGGCTGACAACCAGATCATGTCACCACTGTGGGCCATTTGTCTATTCTATGGCCTAACCCTAAATTCAACCCCAGGCAATGGGCTAGAACAGAGAGGAGGGGAGGAAATCACAATAGATGCGGCACTTTGGAAGCTCTGCGCTGTCAGACTCTGCTGGGATCCCTGGACAGGGGTAAACCAACCCTCAGCTATCAAAACTATTATCCCAGAGTTTGATAAATATAGAACACAAAGGGCAAGAGACAGGAGATGGTTTTCAGCTCTCAGGCCTTTTATAGTGCTTCAGTCAGTGACAATGGAATTATGGTTAGAAAAGCCACCTCATTTTTTTAAAGTTCTATCTTGCTTTATTCCCTGGGTCCAATGCCTGGATCCTAAAAGCTTAGAAAGAACAGTATTAGAGCATAATTAACAGGTGAAGTTTAAAGGAAAAACTGGGAACATTGTCTCCATCTAAGCCACACAAAGTGACATTAGGAAAAGCCAGTCAACTATCCATTGCCCTAATCCCTTTACATGTTAAGATTGAAATTAAAAGCATATCTGCTAACATGCAATAAATTTTTTAAAATCATTTTTGCACTTTTCCTGCATATTAGCATAAAAAGTTTTAGGCATACTAAGCAGAATTGAGGGTGCTGACAAGAAGTTTAATTTATTAAAATGAAGACCTTTGAATGGGCTTCTCTCATTGTTATTACAACAATGTTTGGCAGGTAACAACTCTCTCCATACAACCTCATCCTGGGCCTCTTACTGCCTGAGTCATAAGTGAAAACACCAGGTAAGGTCCTCAGGCCGGCTCTGAGGCAAATCCTTTAGAACAGGATGTGCTTCTTCCTTGAGGTGACAGGTTACATATTGCAAGTTTTTTTCATCCCTATTGAAAACATCTCATTTGCTGCCAAACTATATGTAAGGAAAAGAAGCACAGTCTGCCCTCAAAGGCTCCTTGGAGACTGAAACCAGAGAATAGCCGGACATACACACAGTATGAAAAGTCTAAATTAAACAATGGCTTTGCAACAGCACCTTCCCATGTGACTTTGAATCAGAGTAAAGGGAAGTTCACAAAAATCAAAGCAGTAAAAGGGATCTTTATTTGGAAAGTACTCATTAACTCAGCAAAGCCAAGCTTTAAGAATTAGATCTGTGAGGAAAATCCTCCTGGCTATGAAACCAGGGCTTTGATTTCTACTGGCTCATAACATAAATAATAATATCCACTTACAGATCTATATTACCTTTCAGTTTACAAAGCACTCCATACATTATTTCATTTTATCTTCACAACATTCTTCTGAGGTATCGAGGCATGGTTATTCCCTCTCCTGGGTTAGGAAATCGAGGCTTGGTGAGCAGACAGGATTTCCTCAAAGTCACATAGTTATTAAGAAGCACAGCCCAAAATGAAATTTTGGTCTTCAGACTCCCACTTAGGAGCCCTTTACTCTGTTGCATCTCTAAAGTTAGTAATTCCAGATTATCATAACTAGTTATGTGTTAATTGAGGAAATTCTAAGAGGCACAAGAGTTTTTAAAAAGATAGGCCAGACTTGGAAGAAAGCAGACTTTCAAGCTGTTTATATATGTTCCCTGTGACAATGGCAAAAATCCAAGGTACATTCTGAGGACAAATAAAATTAAAATGAACTTTATTTTTGAGTTTAGTAATAGTAATATCAAAGGATATAACAATTATATATATTAGAAGCTCTGCCAAAGGAAAAAACAGAAAGAAAACAAAAGATCCCTTATTTATAAACTTGAAATATGTTTTCTAATGTTGTCTCTAAACTGAATTAAATACTATGATTTGACACGTTGAAAATACTTGAAACTTACTTTTAGTACTTGAAGTTGGGTTTTCTTCTTCCTCTTCCTCTTCCTCTTCTTCTTCCTCCTCCTCCTCCTCCTCCTCCTCCTCCTCCTCCTCCTCCTCCTCCTCCTCCTCCTTCTCCTTCTCCATTAAGTGTGAGACAACATAAAGCAGAGAACTATGGTGAAAGTGCAATGGTTTGGTGGCCAGAGAGGCTGGGCTTTGAATCCTGGCTCCACTTCAGTGACCTGAGGAGTCTGTTTAACTACTGAGGGCTTTATCTATAAAATGGAAGTGAACTATCATTGCTTGGTGGCTTAGTCAGTGTGGACTGTGCTATGACAAAATACCACAAACTGGATGGCCTAAGCAACACACATGTATTTTCTCACGGTTCTGGGGGCTGGGAAATCTAAGATCAAGGTGCCAGCAGGGCTGCTTCCTGATAAGGACTCTCTTCCTGGCTTGTAGATGGTCACCTTCCTGCTGTGTGCTCACGTGGCATTTCCCCGTGTGTGAGTGTGTGTGTGTGTGTGTGTGTGCACGCGCGTGCACAGAGACAGAAAGGAAGCAAACTCTCTGGTGTGCCTTCTTAAAGGCACTGATCTTATCATAGGGAATCCACCCTCATGATCTCATGTAAACCTAACTTCTTTCCAAAGACATCCCCCCATCCTAATACCATTCCTTTAGAGTTTAGGGCTTTAATACATAAATTTGGGCGGAACAATCATTCAGTTCATAGCACTTGGTTCTCACCTTAGTATCAAAGCAGATTGAAAAAATAAGGCATTTCGAAAAAAAGAAACAGCATGAATAGTTAAGCACGGGCACAAAACAGTGAAGACCACTGAAGCCCAGAAGTGCTGAGCACTAATGTTTGTCGCAATCTGTCACGTAGCCCTTTTGAAACAATCGAGAACACTGACCAGGATGCTCTGAGAGAATGCTGGACTTGAGATACCAGTCACTGCCTGCTGCCCACAACCTATTTTCAGAGAATCTATCCTGTTCGTACCAAC